>NC_136628.1:1099485-1699485 GCF_933228915.1 Telmatherina bonti | reverse complement strand
ATCCAGAATGTTGTTCCTGTTCTGGAGGGTTGTATCTCGGATGTCGTTCCTGTTCTGGATGGTTGTATCCAGGATGTTGTTCCTGTTCTTGATGGTAGTATCCAGAATGTTGTTCCTGGTCTGGATGGTAGTATCCAGAATGTTGTTTTTGTTCTGGACGGTAGTATCCAGAATGTTCCTGGTCTGGATGGTAGTATCCAGAATGTTACTGGTCTGGATGGTAGTGTCCAGAATGTTCCTGGTCTGGATGGTAGAATCCAGAATGTTCCTGGTCTGGATGGTAGTATCCAGAATGTTCCTGGTCTGTACGGTAGTATCCAGAATGTTCCTGGTCTGTACGGTAGTATCCAGAATGTTGTTCCTGTTCTGGATGGTAGTATCCAGAATTTTGTTCCCGTTCTGGATGGTAGTATTCAGAATGTTGTTCCCGTTCTGGATGGTAGTATCCAGAATGTTGTTCCTGTGCTGAATGGTAGTATCCAGAATGTTGTTCCTTTTCTGGAGGGTTGTATCTAGGATGTCATTCCTGTTCTGGATGGTTGTATCCAGGATGTTGTTCCTGTTCTGGATAGTAGTATCCAGAATGTTGTTCTTGGTCTGGATGGTAGTATCCAGGATGTCGTTCCCGGTCTGGATGGTAGTATCCAGAATGTTGTTTTTGTTCTGGACGGTAGTACCCAGATTGTTCCTGGTCTGGATGGTAGTATCCAGAATGTTCCTGTTCTGGATGGTAGTATCCAGAATGTTCTTGTTCTGGACGGTAGTATCCAGAATGATCTTGTTCTGGATGGTAGTATCAGGAATGTTCCTGGTCTGGATGGCAGTATCCAGAATGTTCCTGGTCTGGATGGTAGTATCCAGAATGTTCCTGGTCTGGATGGTAGTATCCAGAATGTTGTTCCTGTTTGGATGGCTGTATCTAGGATGTCGTTCCTGTTCTGGATGGTTTTATCCAGAATGTTGTTCCTGTTCTGTATGGTAGTATCCAGAATGTTGTTCCTGTTCTGGATGGTAGTATACAGAATGTTGTTCCTTTTCTGGAGGGTTGTATCTAGGATGTCGTTCCTGTGCTGGATGGTTGTATCCAGGATGTTGTTCCTGTTCTGGATAGTAGTATCCAGAATGTTGTTCTTGGTCTGGATGGTAGTATCCAGGATGTCGTTCCCGGTCTGGATGGTAGTATCCAGAATGTTGTTCCTGTTCTGGATGGTTGTATCTAGGATGTCGTTCCTGTTCTGGATGGTTGTATCAAGGATGTTGTTCCTGTTCTGGATGGTAGTATCCAGAATGTTGTTCCTGTTCTGGAGGGTTGTATCTAGGATGTCGTTCCTGTTCTGGATGGTTGTGTCCAGGATGTTGTTCCTGTTCTGGATGGTAGCATCCAGAATGTTGTTCTTGTTCTGGATGGTAGTATCCAGAATATTGTTCCCGTTCTGGATGGTAGTATCCAGAATATTGTTCCCGTTCTGGATGGTAGTATCCAGAATGTTGTTCTTGTTCTGGATGGTAGTATCCAGAATGTTCCTGGTCTGGATGGTAGTATCCAGAATGTTCCTGGTCTGGATGGTAGAATCCAGAATGTTCCTGGTCTGGATGGTAGTATCCAGAATGTTCCTGGTCTGTACGGTAGTATCCAGAATGTTGTTCCTGTTCTGGATGGTAGTATCCAGAATTTTGTTCCCGTTCTGGATGGTAGTATGCAGAATGTTGTTCCCGTTCTGGATGGTAGTATCCAGAATGTTGTTCCTGTGCTGAATGGTAGTATCCAGAAGGTTCCTGTTCTGGATGGTAGTATCCAGAATGTTCTTGTTCTGGACGGTAGTATCCAGAATGATCTTGTTCTGGATGGTAGTATCAGGAATGTTCCTGGTCTGGATGGCAGGATCCAGAATGTTGTTCTTGGTCTGGATGGTAGTATCCAGAATGTTCCTGGTCTGGATGGTAGTATCCAGAATGTTCCTGGTCTGGATGGTAGTATCCAGAATGTTGTTCCTGTTTGGATGGCTGTATCTAGGATGTCGTTCCTGTTCTGGATGGTTTTATCCAGAATGTTGTTCCTGTTCTGTATGGTAGTATCCAGAATGTTGTTCCTGTTCTGGATGGTAGTATACAGAATGTTGTTCCTTTTCTGGAGGGTTGTATCTAGGATGTCGTTCCTGTTCTGGATGGTTGTATCCAGGATGTTGTTCCTGTTCTGGATAGTAGTATCCAGAATGTCTTTCTTGGTCTGGATGGTAGTATCCAGGATGTCGTTCCCGGTCTGGATGGTAGTATCCAGAATGTTGTTCCTGTTCTGGATGGTTGTATCTAGGATGTCGTTCCTGTTCTGGATGGTTGTATCAAGGATGTTGTTCCTGTTCTGGATGGTAGTATCCAGAATGTTGTTCCTGTTCTGGATGGTAGCATCCAGAATGTTGTTCCTGTTCTGGATGGTAGTATCCAGAATGTCGTCCATGTTCTGGATGGTAGTATAGAGGATGTCGTTCCCGGTCTGGATGGTAGTATCCAGAATGTTGTTCCTGTTGTGGATGGTAGTATCCAGAATGTTGTTCCTGTTTGGATGGCTGTATCTAGGATGTCGTTCCTGTTCTGGATGGTTGTATCCAGAATGTTGTTCCTGTTCTGTATGGTAGTATCCAGAATGTTGTTCCTGTTCTGGATGGTAGTATACAGAATGTTGTTCCTGTTCTGGAGGGTTGTATCTAGGATGTCGTTCCTGTTCTGGATGGTTGTATACAGTATGTTGTTCCCGGTCTGGATGGTAGTATCCAGAATGTTGTTCCTGGTCTGGATGGTAGTATCCAGGATGTCGTTCCCGGTCTCGATGGTAGTATCCAGAATGTTGTTCCTGTTCTGGATGGTTGTGTCAAGGATGTTGTTCCTGTTCTGGATGGTAGTATCCAGAATGTTGTTCCTGGTCTGGATGGTAGTATCCAGGATGTCGTTCCCGGTCTCGATGGTAGTATCCAGAATGTTGTTCCTGTTCTGGATGGTTGTGTCAAGGATGTTGTTCCTGTTCTGGATGGTAGTATCCAGAATGTTGTTCTTGTTCTGGATGGTAGTATCCAGAATGTCGTCCCTGTTCTGGATGGTAGTATAGAGGATGTCGTTCCCGGTCTGGATGGTAGTATCCAGAATGTTGTTCCTTTTCTGGATGGTAGTATCCAGAATGTTGTTCCTGTTCTGGATGGTAGTATCCAGAATGTTGGTCCTGTTTGGATGGCTGTATCTAGGATGTCGTTCCTGTTCTGGATGGTTGTATCCAGAATGTTGTTCCTGTTCTGTATGGTAGTATCCAGAATGTCGTTCCCGGTCTGGATGGTAGTATCCAGAATGTTGTTCCTGTTGTGGATGGTAGTATCCAGAATGTTGTTCCTGTTTGGATGGCTGTATCTAGGATGTCGTTCCTGTTCTGGATGGTAGTATCCAGAATGTTGTTCCTGTTCTGTATGGTAGTATCCAGAATGTTGTTCCTGTTCTGGATGGTAGTATACAGAATGTTGTTCCTGTTCTGGAGGGTTGTATCTAGGATGTCGTTCCTGTTCTGGATGGTTGTATACAGTATGTTGTTCCCGGTCTGGATGGTAGTATCCAGAATGTTGTTCCTGGTCTGGATGGTAGTATCCAGGATGTCGTTCCCGGTCTCGATGGTAGTATCCAGAATGTTGTTCCTGTTCTGGATGGTAGAATCCAGAATGTTCCTCGTCTGGATGGTAGTATCCAGAATGTTCCTGGTCTGGATGGTAGTATCCAGAATGTTGTTCCTGTGCTGAATGGTAGTATCCAGAATGTTGTTCCTTTTCTGGAGGGTTGTATCTAGGATGTCGTTCCTGTTCTGGATGGTTGTATCCAGGATGTTGTTCCTGTTCTGGATAGTAGTATCCAGAATGTTGTTCTTGGTCTGGATGGTAGTATCCAGGATGTCGTTCCCGGTCTCGATGGTAGTATCCAGAATGTTGTTCCTGTTCTGGATGGTTGTGCCAAGGAAGTTGTTCCTGTTCTGGATGGTAGTATCCAGAATGTTGTTCTTGTTCTGGATGGTAGTATCCAGAATGTCGTCCCTGTTCTGGATGGTAGTATAGAGGATGTCGTTCCCGGTCTGGATGGTAGTATCCAGAATGTTGTTCCTGTTCTGGATGGTAGTATCCAGAATGTTGTTCCTGTTCTGGATGGTAGTATCCAGAATGTTGGTCCTGTTTGGATGGCTGTATCTAGGATGTCGTTCCTGTTCTGGATGGTTGTATCCAGAATGTTGTTCCTGTTCTGTATGGTAGTATCCAGAATGTTGTTCCTGTTCTGGATGGTAGTATACAGAATGTTGTTCCTGTTCTGGAGGGTTGTATCTAGGATGTCGTTCCTGTTCTGGATGGTTGTATCCAGGATGTTGTTCCTGTTCTGGATGGAAGTATCCAGGATGTCGTTCCCGGTCTGGATGGTAGTATCCAGAATGTTGTTCCTGTTCTGGAGGGTTGTATCTCGGATGTCGTTCCTGTTCTGGATGGTTGTATCCAGGATGTTGTTCCTGTTCTTGATGGTAGTATCCAGAATGTTGTTCCTGGTCTGGATGGTAGTATCCAGAATGTTGATTTTGTTCTGGACGGTAGTATCCAGAATGTTCCTGGTCTGGATGGTAGTATCCAGAATGTTACTGGTCTGGATGGTAGTATCCAGAATGTTCCTGGTCTGGATGGTAGAATCCAGAATGTTCCTGGTCTGGATGGTAGTATCCAGAATGTTCCTGGTCTGGATGGTAGTATCCAGAATGTTCCTGGTCTGTACGGTAGTATCCAGAATGTTGTTCCTGTTCTGGATGGTAGTATCCAGAATGTTGTTCCCGTTCTGGATGGTAGTATTCAGAATGTTGTTCCCGTTCTGGATGGTAGTATCCAGAATGTTGTTCCTGTGCTGAATGGTAGTATCCAGAATGTTGTTCCTTTTCTGGAGGGTTGTATCTAGGATGTCGTTCCTGTTCTGGATGGATGTATCCAGGATGTTGTTCCTGTTCTGGATAGTAGTATCCAGAATGTTGTTCTTGGTCTGGATGGTAGTATCCAGGATGTCGTTCCCGGTCTGGATGGTAGTATCCAGAATGTTGTTTTTTTCTGGACGGTAGTATCCAGAATGTTCCTGGTCTGGATGGTAGTATCCAGAATGTTCCTGTTCTGGATGGTAGTATCCAGAATGTTCTTGTTCTGGACGGTAGTATCCAGAATGATCTTGTTCTGGATGGTAGTATCAGGAATGTTTCTGGTCTGGATGGCAGTATCCAGAATGTTGTTCCTGGTCTGGATGGTAGTATCCAGAATGTTCCTGGTCTGGATGGTAGTATCCAGAATGTTCCTGGTCTGGATGGTAGTATCCAGAATGTCGTTCCTGTTTGGATGGTAGTATCCAGAATGTTGTTCCTGTTCTGGATGGTAGTATCCAGAATGTTGGTCCTGTTTGGATGGCTGTATCTAGGATGTCGTTCCTGTTCTGGATGGTTGTATCCAGAATGTTGTTCCTGTTCTGTATGGTAGTATCCAGAATGTTGTTCCTGTTCTGGATGGTAGTATACAGAATTTTGTTCCTGTTCTGGATGGTTGTATCCAGGATGTTGTTCCTGTTCTGGATAGTAGTATCCAGAATGTTGTTCTTGGTCTGGATGGTAGTATCCAGGATGTCGTTCCCGGTCTGGATGGTTGTATCAAGGATGTTGTTCCTGTTCTGGATGGTAGTATCCAGAATGTTGTTCCTGTTCTGGAGGGTTGTATCTAGGATGTCGTTCCTGTTCTGGATGGTTGTGTCCAGGATGTTGTTCCTGTTCTGGATGGTAGTATCCAGAATGTTGTTCCTGTTCTGGATGGTAGTATCCAGAATGTTGTCCATGTTCCTGATGGTAGTATAGAGGATGTCGTTCCCGGTCTGGATGGTAGTATCCAGAATGTTGTTCCTGTTGTGGATGGTAGTATCCAGAATGTTGTTCCTGTTTGGATGGCTGTATCTAGGATGTCGTTCCTGTTCTGGATGGTTGTATCCAGAATGTTGTTCCTGTTCTGTATGGTAGTATCCAGAATGTTGTTCCTGTTCTGGATGGTAGTATACAGAATGTTGTTCCTGTTCTGGAGGGTTGTATCTAGGATGTCGTTCCTGTTCTGGATGGTTGTATACAGTATGTTGTTCCCGGTCTGGATGGTAGTATCCAGAATGTTGTTCCTGGTCTGGATGGTAGTATCCAGGATGTCGTTCCCGGTCTCGATGGTAGTATCCAGAATGTTGTTCCTGTTCTGGATGGTTGTGTCAAGGATGTTGTTCCTGTTCTGGATGGTAGTATCCAGAATGTTGTTCTTGTTCTGGATGGTAGTATCCAGAATGTCGTCCCTGTTCTGGATGGTAGTATAGAGGATGTCGTTCGGGGTCTGGATGGTAGTATCCAGAATGTTGTTCCTGTTCTGGATGGTAGTATCCAGAATGTTGTTCCTGTTCTGGATGGTAGTATCCAGAATGTTGGTCCTGTTTGGATGGCTGTATCTAGGATGTCGTTCCTGTTCTGGATGGTTGTATCCAGAATGTTGTTCCTGTTCTGTATGGTAGTATCCAGAATGTTGTTCCTGTTCTGGATGGTAGTATACAGAATGTTGTTCCTGTTCTGGAGGGTTGTATCTAGGATGTCGTTCCTGTTCTGGATGGTTGTTTCCAGGATGTTGTTCCTGTTCTGGATGGAAGCATCCAGGATGTCGTTCCCGGTCTGGATGGTAGTATCCAGAATGTTGTTCCTGTTCTGGAGGGTTGTATCTCGGATGTCGTTCCTGTTCTGGATGGTTGTATCCAGGATGTTGTTCCTGTTCTTGATGGTAGTATCCAGAATGTTGTTCCTGGTCTGGATGGTAGTATCCAGAATGTTGTTCCTGTTCTGGATGGTGGTATCCAGAATGTTGTTCTTTTTCTGTATGGTAGTATCCAGAATGTTGTTCCCGGTCTGGATGATAGTATCCAGAATGTTGTTCCTCGTCTGGATGGTAGTATCCAGAATGTTGTTCCCGGTCTGGATGGTAGTATCCAGAATGTTGTTCCTGTTCTGGACGGTAGTATCCAGAATGTTGTTCCTGTTCTGGATGGTAGTATCCAGAATTTTGTTCCTTATCTGGATGGTAGTGTCCAGAATGTTCTTCCCGTTCTGTATGGTAGTATCCAGCATGTTGTTCCTGTTCTGGATAGTAGTATCCAGAATGTTGTTCCTGCTCTGGATGGTAGTATCCAGAATGTCGTTCCCGGTCTGGATAGTAGTATCCAGAATATTGTTCCCATTCTGGATGGTAGTATCCAGAAAACAACATCCTGGATAAAACCATCCAGAACAGGACTAACATTCTGGATACTACCGTCCAGAACAAAAACAACATTCTGGATACTACCATCCAGAATGTTGTTTTTGTTCTGGACGGTAGTATCCAGAATGTTGTTCCTTTTCTGGATGGTAGTATCCAGGATGTTCTTGTTCTGGACGGTAGTATCCAGAATGTTGTTCTTGTTCTGGATGGTAGTTTCCAGAATGTTGTTCCCGTTCTCGATGGTAGTATCCAGAATATTGTTCCCGTTCTGGATGGTAGTATCCAGAATGTTGTTCTTGTTCTGGATGGTAGTATCCAGAATGTCGTCCATGTTCCTGATGGTAGTATAGAGGATGTCGTTCCCGGTCTGGATGGTAGTATCCAGAATGTTGTTCCTGTTGTGGATGGTAGTATCCAGAATGTTGTTCCTGTTTGGATGGCTGTATCTAGGATGTCGTTCCTGTTCTGGATGGTTGTATCCAGAATGTTGTTCCTGTTCTGTATGGTAGTATCCAGAATGTTGTTCCTGTTCTGGATGGTAGTATACAGAATGTTGTTCCTGTTCTGGAGGGTTGTATCTAGGATGTCGTTCCTGTTCTGGATGGTTGTATACAGTATGTTGTTCCCGGTCTGGATGGTAGTATCCAGAATGTTGTTCCTGGTCTGGATGGTAGTATCCAGGATGTCGTTCCCGGTCTCGATGGTAGTATCCAGAATGTTGTTCCTGTTCTGGATGGTTGTGTCAAGGATGTTGTTCCTGTTCTGGATGGTAGTATCCAGAATGTTGTTCTTGTTCTGGATGGTAGTATCCAGAATGTCGTCCCTGTTCTGGATGGTAGTATAGAGGATGTCGTTCCCAATCTGGATGGTAGTATCCAGAATGTTGTTCCTGTTCTGGATGGTAGTATCCAGAATGTTGTTCCTGTTCTGGATGGTAGTATCCAGAATGTTGGTCCTGTTTGGATGGCTGTATCTAGGATGTCGTTCCTGTTCTGGATGGTTGTATCCAGAATGTTGTTCCTGTTCTGTATGGTAGTATCCAGAATGTTGTTCCTGTTCTGGATGGTAGTATACAGAATGTTGTTCCTGTTCTGGAGGGTTGTATCTAGGATGTCGTTCCTGTTCTGGATGGTTGTTTCCAGGATGTTGTTCCTGTTCTGGATGGAAGCATCCAGGATGTCGTTCCCGGTCTGGATGGTAGTATCCAGAATGTTGTTCCTGTTCTGGAGGGTTGTATCTCGGATGTAGTTCCTGTTCTGGATGGTTGTATCCAGGATGTTGTTCCTGTTCTTGATGGTAGTATCCAGAATGTTGTTCCTGGTCTGGATGGTAGTATCCAGAATGTTGTTCCTGTTCTGGATGGTGGTATCCAGAATGTTGTTCTTTTTCTGTATGGTAGTATCCAGAATGTTGTTCCCGGTCTGGATGATAGTATCCAGAATGTTGTTCCTCGTCTGGATGGCAGTATCCAGAATGTTGTTCCCGGTCTGGATGGTAGTATCCAGAATGTTGTTCCTGTTCTGGACGGTAGTATCCAGAATGTTGTTCCTGTTCTGGATGGTAGTATCCAGAATTTTGTTCCCTATGTGGATGGTAGTGTCCAGAATGTTCTTCCCGTTCTGTATGGTAGTATCCAGCATGTTGTTCCTGTTCTGGATAGTAGTATCCAGAATGTTGTTCCTGCTCTGGATGGTAGTATCCAGAATGTCGTTCCCGGTCTGGATAGTAGTATCCAGAATATTGTTTCCCATTCTGGATGGTAGTATCCAGAAAACAACATCCTGGATAAAACCATCCAGAACAGGACCAACATTCTGGATACTACCGTCCAGAACAAAAACAACATTCTGGATACTACCATCCAGAATGTTGTTTTTGTTCTGGACGGTAGTATCCAGAATGTTGTTCCTTTTCTGGATGGTAGTATCCAGGATGTTCTTGTTCTGGACGGTAGTATCCAGAATGTTGTTCTTGTTCTGGATGGTAGTTTCCAGAATGTTGTTCCCGTTCTCGATGGTAGTATCCAGAATATTGTTCCCGTTCTGGATGGTAGTATCCAGAATGTTGTTCTTGTTCTGGATGGTAGTATCCACAATGTTGTTCCTGTTCTGGATGGTAGTATCCAGAATGTTGTTCCTGTTCTGGATGGTAGTATCCAGAATGTTGTTCCTGGTCTGGATGGTAGTATCCAGGATGTCGTTCCCGGTCTCGATGGTAGTATCCAGAATGTTGTTCCTGTTCTGGATGGTTGTGTCAAGGATGTTGTTCCTGTTCTGGATGGTAGTATCCAGAATGTTGTTCTTGTTCTGGATGGTAGTATCCAGAATGTCGTCCCTGTTCTGGATGGTAGTATAGAGGATGTCGTTCGGGGTCTGGATGGTAGTATCCAGAATGTTGTTCCTGTTCTGGATGGTAGTATCCAGAATGTTGTTCCTGTTCTGGATGGTAGTATCCAGAATGTTGGTCCTGTTTGGATGGCTGTATCTAGGATGTCGTTCCTGTTCTGGATGGTTGTATCCAGAATGTTGTTCCTGTTCTGTATGGTAGTATCCAGAATGTTGTTCCTGTTCTGGATGGTAGTATACAGAATGTTGTTCCTGTTCTGGAGGGTTGTATCTAGGATGTCGTTCCTGTTCTGGATGGTTGTTTCCAGGATGTTGTTCCTGTTCTGGATGGAAGCATCCAGGATGTCGTTCCCGGTCTGGATGGTAGTATCCAGGATGTTGTTCCTGTTCTGGAGGGTTGTATCTCGGATGTCGTTCCTGTTCTGGATGGTTGTATCCAGGATGTTGTTCCTGTTCTTGATGGTAGTATCCAGAATGTTGTTCCTGGTCTGGATGGTAGTATCCAGAATGTTGTTCCTGTTCTGGATGGTGGTATCCAGAATGTTGTTCTTTTTCTGTATGGTAGTATCCAGAATGTTGTTCCTGGTCTGGATGATAGTATCCAGAATGTTGTTCCTCGTCTGGATGGTAGTATCCAGAATGTTGTTCCCGGTCTGGATGGTAGTATCCAGAATGTTGTTCCTGTTCTGGACGGTAGTATCCAGAATGTTGTTCCTGTTCTGGATGGTAGTATCCAGAATTTTGTTCCCTATCTGGATGGTAGTGTCCAGAATGTTCTTCCCGTTCTGTATGGTAGTATCCAGCATGTTGTTCCTGTTCTGGATAGTAGTATCCAGAATGTTGTTCCTGCTCTGGATGGTAGTATCCAGAATGTCGTTCCCGGTCTGGATAGTAGTATCCAGAATATTGTTCCCATTCTGGATGGTAGTATCCAGAAAACAACATCCTGGATAAAACCATCCAGAACAGGACCAACATTCTGGATACTACCGTCCAGAACAAAAACAACATTCTGGATACTACCATCCTGAATGTTGTTTTTGTTCTGGACGGTAGTATCCAGAATGTTGTTCCTTTTCTGGATGGTAGTATCCAGGATGTTCTTGTTCTGGACGGTAGTATCCAGAATGTTGTTCTTGTTCTGGATGGTAGTTTCCAGAATGTTGTTCCCGTTCTCGATGGTAGTATCCAGAATATTGTTCCCGTTCTGGATGGTAGTATCCAGAATGTTGTTCTTGTTCTGGATGGTAGTATCCACAATGTTGTTCCTGTTCTGGATGGTAGTATCCAGAATATTGTTCCCGTTCTGGATGGTAGTATCCAGAATGTTGTTCTTGTTCTGGATGGTAGTATCCACAATGTTGTTCCTGTTCTGGATGGTAGTATCCAGAATGTTGTTCTTGTTCTGTATGGTAGTATCCAGAATATATTTCCCGGTCTGGACGGTAGTATCCAGAATGTTGTTTCTTTTCTGGATGGTAGTATCCAGAATGTTGTTCCCGTTCTGGATGGTAGTATCCAGAATGTTGTTCCCGTTCTGGATGGTAGTATCCAGAATGTTGTTCCTGTTCTGAATGGTAGTATCCAGAATGTTCTTGTTCTGGACGGTAGTATCCAGAATGTTCTTGTTCTGGATGGTAGTATCCAGAATGTTGTTCCTGGTCTGGATGGTAGTATCCAGGATGTCGTTCCCGGTCTGGATGGTAGTATCCAGAATGTTGTTCCCGTTCTGGATGGTAGTATCCAGAATGTTGTTCCTGTTCTGAATAGTAGTATCCAGAATGTTGTTCCTGTTCTGGATGGTAGTATCCAGAATGTTCCTGGTCTGGATGGTAGTATCCAAAATGTTGTTCCTGGTCTGGATGGTAGTATCCAGAATGTTCCTGGTCTGGATGGTAGTATCCAGAAGGTTCCTGGTCTGGATGGTAGTATCCAGAATGTTCTTGTTCGGGACGGTAGTATCCAGAATGTTATTGTTCTGGATGGTAGTATCCAGAATGTTGTTCCTGGTCTGGATGGTAGTATCCAGGATGTCGTTCCCGGTCTCGATGGTAGTATCCAGAATGTTGTTCCTGTTCTGGATGGTTGTATCTAGGATGTCGTTCCTGTTCTGGATGGTTGTATCCAGGATGTTGTTCCTTTTCTGGATGGTAGTATCCAGAATGTTGTTCCTGGTCTGGATGGTAGTATCCAGGATGTCGTTCCCTTTCTCGATGGTAGTATCCAGAATGTTGTTCCTGTTCTCGATGGTTGTATCTAGGATCTCATTCCTGTTCTGGATGGTTGTATCCAGGATGGTGTTCCTGTTCTGGATGGTAGTATCCAGAATGTTGTTCCTGTTCTGGAGGGTTATATCTAGGATGTCGTTCCTGTTCTGGATGGTTGTATCCAGGATGTTGTTCTTGTTCTGGATGGTAGTATCCAGAATGTCGTCCCTGTTCTGGATGGTAGTATAGAGGATGTCGTTCCCGGTCTGGATGGTAGTATCCAGAATGTTGTTCCTGTTCTGGATAGTAGTATCCAGAATGTTGTTCCTGTTCTGGATGGTAGTATCCAGAATGTTGTTCCTGTTTGGATGGCTGTATCTAAGATGTCGTTCCTGTTCTGGATGGTTGTATCCAGAATGTTGTTCCTGTTCTGTATGGTAGTATCCAGAATGTCGTTCCCGGTCAGGATGGTAGTATCCAGAATATTGTTTTTGTTCTGGACGGTAGTATCCAGAATGTCGTTCCCGGTCTGGATAGGAGTATCCAGAATATTGTTCCCATTCTGGATGGTAGTATTCAGAATGTTGTTTTTGTTCTGGACGGTAGTATCCAGAATGTTGGTCCTGTTCTGGATGGTTGTATCCAGGATGTTGTACCTGTTCTGGATGGTAGTATCCAGAATGTTGTTCTTGTTCTGGATGTTAGTATCCAGAATGTTGTTCCTGGTCTGGATGGTAGTATCCAGGATGTCGTTCCCGGTCTCGATGGTAGTATCCAGAATGTCGTTCCCGGTCTGGATGGTAGTATCCAGAATGTTGTTCCTGTTGTGGATGGTAGTATCCAGAATGTTGTTCCTGTTCTGGATGGCTGTATCTAGGATGTCGTTCCTGTTCTGGATGGTTGTATCCAGAATGTTGTTCCTGTTCTGTATGGTAGTATCCAGAATGTTGTTCCTGTTCTGGATGGTAGTATACAGAATGTTGTTCCTGTTCTGGAGGGTTGTATCTAGGATGTCGTTCCTGTTCTGGATGGTTGTATACAGTATGTTGTTCCCGGTCTGGATGGTAGTATCCAGAATGTTGTTCCTGGTCTGGATGGTAGTATCCAGGATGTCGTTCCCGGTCTCGATGGTAGTATCCAGAATGTTGTTCCTGTTCTGAATGGTTGTGTCAAGGATGTTGTTCCTGTTCTGGATGGTAGTATCCAGAATGTTGTTCTTGTTCTGGATGGTAGTATCCAGAATGTCGTCCCTGTTCTGGATGGTAGTATAGAGGATGTCGTTCCCGGTCTGGATGGTAGTATCCAGAATGTTGTTCCTGTTCTGGATGGTAGTATCCAGAATGTTGTTCCTGTTCTGGATGGTAGTATCCAGAATGTTGGTCCTGTTTGGATGGCTGTATCTAGGATGTCGTTCCTGTTCTGGATGGTTGTATCCAGAATTTTGTTCCTGTTCTGTATGGTAGTATCCAGAATGTTGTTCCTGTTCTGGATGGTAGTATACAGAATGTTGTTCCTGTTCTGGAGGGTTGTATCTAGGATGTCGTTCCTGTTCTGGATGGTTGTTTCCAGGATGTTGTTCCTGTTCTGGATGGAAGCATCCAGGATGTCGTTCCCGGTCTGGATGGTAGTATCCAGAATGTTGTTCCTGTTCTGGAGGGTTGTATCTCGGATGTCGTTCCTGTTCTGGATGGTTGTATCCAGGATGTTGTTCCTGTTCTTGATGGTAGTATCCAGAATGTTGTTCCTGGTCTGGATGGTAGTATCCAGAATGTTGTTCCTGTTCTGGATGGTGGTATCCAGAATGTTGTTCTTTTTCTGTATGGTAGTATCCAGAATGTTGTTACCGGTCTGGATGATAGTATCCAGAATGTTGTTCCTCGTCTGGATGGTAGTATCCAGAATGTTGTTCCCGGTCTGGATGGTAGTATCCAGAATGTTGTTCCTGTTCTGGACGGTAGTATCCAGAATGTTGTTCCTGTTCTGGATGGTAGTATCCAGAATTTTGTTCCCTATCTGGATGGTAGTGTCCAGAATGTTCTTCCCGTTCTGTATGGTAGTATCCAGCATGTTGTTCCTGTTCTGGATAGTAGTATCCAGAATGTTGTTCCTGCTCTGGATGGTAGTATCCAGAATGTTGTTCTTGTTCTGTATGGTAGTATCCAGAATATATTTCCCGGTCTGGACGGTAGTATCCAGAATGTTGTTTCTTTTCTGGATGGTAGTATCCAGAATGTTGTTCCCGTTCTGGATGGTAGTATCCAGAATGTTGTTCCCGTTCTGGATGGTAGTATCCAGAATGTTGTTCCTGTTCTGAATGGTAGTATCCAGAATGTTCTTGTTCTGGACGGTAGTATCCAGAATGTTCTTGTTCTGGATGGTAGTATCCAGAATGTTGTTCCTGGTCTGGATGGTAGTATCCAGGATGTCGTTCCCGGTCTGGATGGTAGTATCCAGAATGTTGTTCCCGTTCTGGATGGTAGTATCCAGAATGTTGTTCCTGTTCTGAATAGTAGTATCCAGAATGTTGTTCCTGTTCTGGATGGTAGTATCCAGAATGTTCCTGGTCTGGATGGTAGTATCCAAAATGTTGTTCCTGGTCTGGATGGTAGTATCCAGAATGTTCCTGGTCTGGATGGTAGTATCCAGAAGGTTCCTGGTCTGGATGGTAGTATCCAGAATGTTCTTGTTCGGGACGGTAGTATCCAGAATGTTATTGTTCTGGATGGTAGTATCCAGAATGTTGTTCCTGGTCTGGATGGTAGTATCCAGGATGTCGTTCCCGGTCTCGATGGTAGTATCCAGAATGTTGTTCCTGTTCTGGATGGTTGTATCTAGGATGTCGTTCCTGTTCTGGATGGTTGTATCCAGGATGTTGTTCCTTTTCTGGATGGTAGTATCCAGAATGTTGTTCCTGGTCTGGATGGTAGTATCCAGGATGTCGTTCCCTTTCTCGATGGTAGTATCCAGAATGTTGTTCCTGTTCTCGATGGTTGTATCTAGGATCTCATTCCTGTTCTGGATGGTTGTATCCAGGATGGTGTTCCTGTTCTGGATGGTAGTATCCAGAATGTTGTTCCTGTTCTGGAGGGTTATATCTAGGATGTCGTTCCTGTTCTGGATGGTTGTATCCAGGATGTTGTTCTTGTTCTGGATGGTAGTATCCAGAATGTCGTCCCTGTTCTGGATGGTAGTATAGAGGATGTCGTTCCCGGTCTGGATGGTAGTATCCAGAATGTTGTTCCTGTTCTGGATAGTAGTATCCAGAATGTTGTTCCTGTTCTGGATGGTAGTATCCAGAATGTTGTTCCTGTTTGGATGGCTGTATCTAAGATGTCGTTCCTGTTCTGGATGGTTGTATCCAGAATGTTGTTCCTGTTCTGTATGGTAGTATCCAGAATGTCGTTCCCGGTCAGGATGGTAGTATCCAGAATATTGTTTTTGTTCTGGACGGTAGTATCCAGAATGTCGTTCCCGGTCTGGATAGGAGTATCCAGAATATTGTTCCCATTCTGGATGGTAGTATTCAGAATGTTGTTTTTGTTCTGGACGGTAGTATCCAGAATGTTGGTCCTGTTCTGGATGGTTGTATCCAGGATGTTGTACCTGTTCTGGATGGTAGTATCCAGAATGTTGTTCTTGTTCTGGATGTTAGTATCCAGAATGTTGTTCCTGGTCTGGATGGTAGTATCCAGGATGTCGTTCCCGGTCTCGATGGTAGTATCCAGAATGTCGTTCCCGGTCTGGATGGTAGTATCCAGAATGTTGTTCCTGTTGTGGATGGTAGTATCCAGAATGTTGTTCCTGTTCTGGATGGCTGTATCTAGGATGTCGTTCCTGTTCTGGATGGTTGTATCCAGAATGTTGTTCCTGTTCTGTATGGTAGTATCCAGAATGTTGTTCCTGTTCTGGATGGTAGTATACAGAATGTTGTTCCTGTTCTGGAGGGTTGTATCTAGGATGTCGTTCCTGTTCTGGATGGTTGTATACAGTATGTTGTTCCCGGTCTGGATGGTAGTATCCAGAATGTTGTTCCTGGTCTGGATGGTAGTATCCAGGATGTCGTTCCCGGTCTCGATGGTAGTATCCAGAATGTTGTTCCTGTTCTGAATGGTTGTGTCAAGGATGTTGTTCCTGTTCTGGATGGTAGTATCCAGAATGTTGTTCTTGTTCTGGATGGTAGTATCCAGAATGTCGTCCCTGTTCTGGATGGTAGTATAGAGGATGTCGTTCCCGGTCTGGATGGTAGTATCCAGAATGTTGTTCCTGTTCTGGATGGTAGTATCCAGAATGTTGTTCCTGTTCTGGATGGTAGTATCCAGAATGTTGGTCCTGTTTGGATGGCTGTATCTAGGATGTCGTTCCTGTTCTGGATGGTTGTATCCAGAATTTTGTTCCTGTTCTGTATGGTAGTATCCAGAATGTTGTTCCTGTTCTGGATGGTAGTATACAGAATGTTGTTCCTGTTCTGGAGGGTTGTATCTAGGATGTCGTTCCTGTTCTGGATGGTTGTTTCCAGGATGTTGTTCCTGTTCTGGATGGAAGCATCCAGGATGTCGTTCCCGGTCTGGATGGTAGTATCCAGAATGTTGTTCCTGTTCTGGAGGGTTGTATCTCGGATGTCGTTCCTGTTCTGGATGGTTGTATCCAGGATGTTGTTCCTGTTCTTGATGGTAGTATCCAGAATGTTGTTCCTGGTCTGGATGGTAGTATCCAGAATGTTGTTCCTGTTCTGGATGGTGGTATCCAGAATGTTGTTCTTTTTCTGTATGGTAGTATCCAGAATGTTGTTACCGGTCTGGATGATAGTATCCAGAATGTTGTTCCTCGTCTGGATGGTAGTATCCAGAATGTTGTTCCCGGTCTGGATGGTAGTATCCAGAATGTTGTTCCTGTTCTGGACGGTAGTATCCAGAATGTTGTTCCTGTTCTGGATGGTAGTATCCAGAATTTTGTTCCCTATCTGGATGGTAGTGTCCAGAATGTTCTTCCCGTTCTGTATGGTAGTATCCAGCATGTTGTTCCTGTTCTGGATAGTAGTATCCAGAATGTTGTTCCTGCTCTGGATGGTAGTATCCAGAATGTCGTTCCCGGTCTGGATAGTAGTATCCAGAATATTGTTCCCATTCTGGATGGTAGTATCCAGAAAACAACATCCTGGATAAAACCATCCAGAACAGGACCAACATTATGGATACTACCGTCCAGAACAAAAACAACATTCTGGATACTACCATCCAGAATGTTGTTTTTGTTCTGGACGGTAGTATCCAGAATGTTGTTCCTTTTCTGGATGGTAGTATCCAGGATGTTCTTGTTCTGGACGGTAGTATCCAGAATGTTGTTCTTGTTCTGGATGGTAGTTTCCAGAATGTTGTTCCCGTTCTCGATGGTAGTATCCAGAATATTGTTCCCGTTCTGGATGGTAGTATCCAGAATGTTGTTCTTGTTCTGGATGGTAGTATCCACAATGTTGTTCATGTTCTGGATGGTAGTATCCAGAATATTGTTCCCGTTCTGGATGGTAGTATCCAGAATGTTGTTCTTGTTCTGGATGGTAGTATCCACAATGTTGTTCCTGTTCTGGATGGTAGTATCCAGAATGTTGTTCTTGTTCTGTATGGTAGTATCCAGAATATTGTTCCCGGTCTGGACGGTAGTATCCAGAATGTTGTTTCTTTTCTGGATGGTAGTATCCAGAATGTTGTTCCCGTTCTGGATGGTAGTATCCAGAATGTTGTTCCCGTTCTGGATGGTAGTATCCAGAATGTTGTTCCTGTTCTGAATGGTAGTATCCAGAATGTTCTTGTTCTGGACGGTAGTATCCAGAATGTTCTTGTTCTGGATGGTAGTATCCAGAATGTTGTTCCTGGTCTGGATGGTAGTATCCAGGATGTCGTTCCCGGTCTCGATGGTAGTATCCAGAATGTTGTTCCCGTTCTGGATGGTAGTATCCAGAATGTTGTTCCTGTTCTGAATGGTAGTATCCAGAATGTTGTTCCTGTTCTGGATGGTAGTATCCAGAATGTTCCTGGTCTGGATGGTAGTATCCAAAATGTTGTTCCTGGTCTGGATGGTAGTATCCAGAATGTTCCTGGTCTGGATGGTAGTATCCAGAAGGTTCCTGGTCTGGATGGTAGTATCCAGAATGTTCTTGTTCGGGACAGTAGTATCCAGAATGTTCTTGTTCTGGATGGTAGTATCCAGAATGTTGTTCCTGGTCTGGATGGTAGTATCCAGGATGTCGTTCCCGGTGTCGATGGTAGTATCCAGAATGTTGTTCCTGTTCTGGATGGTTGTATCTAGGATGTCGTTCCTGTTCTGGATGGTTGTATCCAGGATGTTGTTCCTTTTCTGGATGGTAGTATCCAGAATGTTGTTCCTGGTCTGGATGGTAGTATCCATGATGTCGTTCCCTTTATCTATGGTAGTATCCAGAATGTTGTTCCTGTTCTCGATGGTTGTATCTAGGATGTCATTCCTGTTCTGGATGGTTGTATCCAGGATGGTGTTCCTGTTCTGGATGGTAGTATCCAGAATGTTGTTCCTGTTCTGGAGGGTTATATCTAGGATGTCGTTCCTGTTCTGGATGGTTGTATCCAGGATGTTGTTCTTGTTCTGGATGGTAGTATCCAGAATGTCGTCCCTGTTCTGGATGGTAGTATAGAGGATGTCGTTCCCGGTCTGGATGGTAGTATCCAGAATGTTGTTCCTGTTCTGGATAGTAGTATCCAAAATGTTGTTCCTGTTCTGGATGGTAGTATCCAGAATGTTGTTCCAGTTTGGATGGCTGTATCTAAGATGTCGTTCCTGTTCTGGATGGTTGTATCCAGAATGTTGTTCCTGTTCTGTATGGTAGTATCCAGAATGTCGTTCCCGGTCTGGATGGTAGTATCCAGAATATTGTTTTTGTTCTGGACGGTAGTATCCAGAATGTCGTTCCCGGTCTGGATAGGAGTATCCAGAATATTGTTCACATTCTGGATGGTAGTATTCAGAATGTTGTTTTTGTTCTGGACGGTAGTATCCAGAATGTTGGTCCTGTTCTGGATGGTTGTATCCAGGATGTTGTTCCTGTTCTGGATGGTAGTATCCAGAATGTTGTTCTTGTTCTGGATGTTAGTATCCAGAATATTTTTCCTGGTCTGGATGGTAGTATCCAGGATGTCGTTCCCGGTCTGGATGGTAGTATCCAGAATGTCGTTCCTGTTCTGGATGGTAATATCCAAAATGTTGTTCCTGTTCTGGATGGTAGTATCCAGAATGTTCCTGTTCTGGAGGGTTGTATCTAGGATGTCGTTCCTGTTCTGGATGGTTGTATCCAGGATGTTGTTCCTTTTCTGGATGGTAGTATCCAGAATGTTGTTCCTGGTCTGGATGGTAGTATCCAGGATGTCGTTCCCGGTCTCGATGGTAGTATCCAGAATGTTGTTCCTGTTCTGGAGGGTTGTATCTAGGATGTCGTTCCTGTTCTGGATGGTTGTATCCAGGATGTTGTTCCTTTTCTGGATGGTAGTATCCAGAATGTTGTTCCTGGTCTGGATGGTAGTATCCAGGATGTCGTTCCCGGTCTCGATGGTAGTATCCAGAATGTTGTTCCTGTTCTGGATGGTTGTATCTAGAATGTCGTTCCTGTTCTGGATGGTTGTATCCAGGATGTTGTTCCTGTTCTGGATGGTAGTATCCAGAATGTTGTTCCTGTTCTGGAGGGTTATATCTAGGATGTCGTTCCTGTGCTGGATGGTTGTATCCAGGATGTTGTTCCTGTTCTGGATGTTAGTATCCAGAATGTCGTCCCTGTTCTGGATGGTAGTATAGAGGATGTCGTTCCCGGTCTGGATGGTAGTATCCAGAATGTTGTTCCTGTTCTGGATAGTAGTATCCAGAATGTTGTTCCTGTTCTGGATGGTAGTATCCAGAATGTTGTTCCTGTTTGGATGGCTGTATCTAAGATGTCGTTCCTGTTCTGGATGGTTGTATCCAGAATGTTGTTCCTGTTCTGTATGGTAGTATCCAGAATGTCGTTCCCGGTATGGATGGTAGTATCCCGAATGTTGTTTTTGTTCTGGACGGTAGTATCCAGAATGTCGTTCCCGGTCTGGATAGTAGTATCCAGAATGTTGTTCCTGTTCTGGATGGTAGTATCCAGAATGTCGTTCCCGGTCTGGATAGTAGTATCCAGAATATTGTTCCCATTCTGGATGGTAGTATCCCGAATGTTGTTTTTGTTCTGGACGGTAGTATCCAGAATGTCGTTCCCGGTCTGGATAGTAGTATCCAGAATGTTGTTCCTGTTCTGGATGGTAGTATCCAGAATGTCGTTCCCGGTCTGGATAGTAGTATCCAGAATATTGTTCCCATTCTGGATGGTAGTATTCAGAATGTTGTTCCTGGTCTGGATGGTAGTATCCAGGATGTCGTTCCCGGTCTCGATGGTAGTATCCAGAATGTTGTTCCTGTTCTGGAGGGTTGTATCTAGGATGTCGTTCCTGTTCTGGATGGTTGTATCCAGGATGTTGTTCCTTTTCTGGATGGTAGTATCCAGAATGTTGTTCCTGGTCTGGATGGTAGTATCAAGGATGTCGTTCCCGGTCACGATGGTAGTATCCAGAATGTTGTTCCTGTTCTGGATGGTTGTATCTAGGATGTCGTTCCTGTTCTGGATGGTTGTATCCAGGATGTTGTTCCTGTTCTGGATGGTAGTATCCAGAATGTTGTTCCTGTTCTGGAGGGTTATATCTAGGATGTCGTTCCTGTGCTGGATGGTTGTATCCAGGATGTTGTTCCTGTTCTGGATGGTAGTATCCAGAATGTCGTCCCTTTTCTGGATGGTAGTATAGAGGATGTCGTTCCCGGTCTGGATGGTAGTATCCAGAATGTTGTTCCTGTTCTGGATAGTAGTATCCAGAATGTTGTTCCTGTTCTGGATGGTAGTATCCAGAATGTTGTTCCTGTTTGGATGGCTGTATCTAAGATGTCGTTCCTGTTCTGGATGGTTGTATCCAGAATGTTGTTCCTGTTCTGTATGGTAGTATCCAGAATGTCGTTCCCGGTCTGGATGGTAGTATCCCGAATGTTGTTTTTGTTCTGGACGGTAGTATCCAGAATGTCGTTCCCGGTCTGGATAGTAGTATCCGGAATGTTGTTCCTGTTCTGGATGGTAGTATCCAGAATGTCGTTCCCGGTCTGGATAGTAGTATCCAGAATATTGTTCCCATTCTGGATGGTAGTATTCAGAATGTTGTTTTTTGTTCTGGACGGTAGTATCCAGAATGTTGGTCCTGTTCTGGATGGTTGTATCCAGAATGTTGTTCCTGTTCTGGAAAGTAATATCCAGAATGTTGTTCTTGTTCTGGATGGTAGTATCCAGAATATTGTTCCCGTTCTCGATGGTAGTATCCAGAATATTGTTCCCGTTCTGGATGGTAGTATCCAGAATGTTGTTCTTGTTCTGGATGGTAGTATCCAGAATGTTGTTCCTGTTCTTGATGGTAGTATCCAGAATGTTGTTCCTGTTCTGGATAGTAGTATCCAGAATGTTGTTCCTGTTCTGGATGGTTGTATCCAGAATGTTTTTCCTGTTTGGATGGCTGTACCTAGGATGTCGTTCCTGTTCTGGATGGTTGTATCCAGAATATTGTTCCTGTTCTGTATGGTAGTATCCAGAATGTCGTTTCCGGTCTGGATGGTAGTATCCAGAATGTTGTTTTTGTTCTGGACGGTAGTATCCAGAATGTCGTTCCCGGTCTGGATAGTAGTATCCAGAATGTTGTTCCTGTTCTGGACGGTAGTATCCAGAATGTCGTTCCCGGTCTGGATAGTAGTATCCAGAATATTGTTCCCATTCTGGATGGTAGTATCCAGAATGTTGTTTTTGTTCTGGACGGTAGTATCCAGAATGTTGGTCCTGTTCTGGATGGTTGTATCCAGGATGTTGTTCCTGTTCTGGATGGTAGTATCCAGAATATTGTTCCCGTTCTCGATGGTAGTATCCAGAATATTGTTCCCGTTCTGGATGGTAGTATCCGCAATGTTGTTCCTATTCTTGATGGTAGTATCCAGAATGTTGTTCCTGTTCTGGATAATAGTATCCAGAATGTTGTTCCTGTTCTGAATGGTAGTATCCAGAATGTTGTTCCTGTTTGGATGGCTGTATCTAGGATGTCGTTCCTGTTCTGGATGGTTGTATCCAGAATGTTGTTCCTGTTCTGTATGGTAGTATCCAGAATGTCGTTCCCGGTCTGGATGGTAGTATCCTGAATGTTGTTTTTGTTCTGGACGGTAGTATCCAGAATGTCGTTCCAGGTCTGGATAGTAGTATCCAGAATGTTGTTCCTTTTCTGGATGGTAGTATCCAGAATGTCGTTCCCGGTCTGGATAGTAGTATCCAGAATATTGTTCCCATTCTGGATGGTAGTATCCAGAATGTTGTTTTTGTTCTGGACGGTAGTATCCAGAATGTTGGTCCTGTTCTGGATGGTTGTATCCAGGATGTTGTTCCTGTTCTGGATGGTAGTATCCAGAATGTTGTTCTTGTTCTGGATGGTAGTATCCAGAATATTGTTCCTGTTCTCGATGGTAGTATCCAGAATATTGTTCCCGTTCTGGATGGTAGTATCCAGAATGTTGTTCTTGTTCTGGATGGTAGTATCCACAATGTTGTTCCTGTTCTGGATGGTAGTATCCAGAATTTTGTTCTTGTTCTGTATGGTAGTATCCAGAATATTGTTCCCGGTCTGGATGATAGTTTCCAGAATGTTGTTCCTTTTCTGGATGGTAGTATCCAGAATGTTGTTCTTGTTCTGGATGGAAGTATCCACGATGTCGTTCCCGGTCTGGATGGTAGTATGCAGAATGTTATTCCTGTTCTGGAGGGTTGTATCTAGGATGTCGTTCCTCTTCTGGATGGTTGTATCCAGGATGTTGTTCCTGTTCTGGATGGTAGTATCCAGAATGTTGTTCCTGGTCTGGATGGTAGTATCCAGAATGTTGTTCCTGTTCTGGATGGTGGTATCCAGAATGTTGTTCTTTTTCTGTCTGGTAGTATCCAGAATGTTGTTCCCGGTCTGGATGATAGTATCCAGAATGTTGTTCCTGGTCTGGATGGTAGTATCCAGAATGTTCTTCCCGGTCTGGATGGTAGTATACAGAATGTTGTTCCTGTTCTGGACGGTAGTATCCAGAATGTTGTTCCTGTTCTGGATGGTAGTATCCAGAATTTTGTTCCCGATCTGGAACGTAGTGTCCAGAATGTTCTTCCTGTTCTGGATGGTAGTATCCAGAATGTTGGTCGTGTTCTGAATGGTAGTATCCAGAATGTTCCTGTTCTGGATGGTAGTATCCAGAATGTTCTTGTTCTGGACGGTGGTATCCAGAATGTTCTTGTTCTGGATGGTAGTATCCAGAATGTTCCTGGTCTGGATGGTAGTATCCAGAATGGTTTTCCTGGTCTGGATGGTAGTATCCAGAATGTTCCTGGTCTGGATGGTAGTATCCAGAATGTTCCTGGTCTGGATGGTAGTATCCAGAGTGTTGCTGGTCTGGATGGTAGTATCCAGAATGTTCCAGGTCTGGATGGTAGTATCCAGAATGTCGTTCCTGTTCTGGATGGTAGTATCCTGAATGTTGTTCCTGTTCTGGATGGTAGTATCCAGAATGTTCTTACTGTTCTGGAGGGTTGTATCTAGGATGTCGTTCCTGTTCTGGATGGTAGTATCCAGAATGTTGTTCCTGTTCTGGATGGTAGTATCCAGAATTTTGTTCCCGTTCTGGATGGTAGTGTCCAGAATGTTGTTCCCGTTCTGGATGGTAGTATCCAGAATGTTGTTCCTGTTCTGAATGGTAGTATCCAGAATGTTCCTGTTCTGGATGGTAGTATCCAGAATGTTCTTGTTCTGGACGGTAGTATCCAGAATGTTCTTGTTCTGGATGGTAGTATCCAGAATGTTCCTGGTCTGGATGTTAGTATCCGGAATGTTTTTCCTGGTCTGGATGGTAGTATCCAGAATGTTCCTGGTCTGGATGGTTGTATCCAGAATGTTCCTGGTCTGGATGGTAGTATCCAGAATGTTCCTGGTCTGGATGGTAGTATCCAGAATGTTCCTGGTCTGGATGGTAGTATACAGAATGTCGTTCCTGTTCTGGATGGTAGTATCCAGAATGTTGTTCCTGTTCTGGATGGTAGTATCCAGAATGTTGTTCCTGTTCTGGATGGTAGTATAGAGGATGTCGTTCCCGGTCTGGATGGTAGTATCCAGAATGTTGTTCCTGTTCTGGATGGTAGTATCCAGAATGTTGTTCCTGTTCTGGATAGTAGTATCCAGAATGTTGTTCCTGTTTGGATGGCTGTATCTAGGATGTCGTTCCTGTTCTGGATGGTTGTATCCAGAATGTTGTTCCTGTTCTGGATGGTAGTATCCAGAATGTCGTTCCCGGTCTGGATGGCTGTATCCAGAATGTTGTTTTTGTTCTGGACGGTAGTATCCAGAATGTCGTTCCCGGTCTGGATAGTATTATCCAGAATGTTGTTCCTGTTCTGGATAGTAGTATCCAGAATGTCGTTCCCGGTCTTGATAGTAGTATCCAGAATATTGTTCCCATTCTGGATGGTAGTATCCAGAAAACAACATCCTGGATACAACCATCCAGAACAGGACCAACATTCTGGATACTACCGTCCAGAACAAAAACAACATGCTGGATACTACCATCCAGAATGTTGTTTTTGTTCTGGACGGTAGTATCCAGAATTTTGTTCCTGTTCTGGATGGTAGTATCCAGGATGTTGTTCATGTTCTGGATGGTAGTATCCAGAATGTTGTTCTTGTTCTGGATGGTAGTATCCAGAATATTGTTCCCGTTCTCGATGGTAGTATCCAGAATATTGTTCCCGTTCTGGATGGTAGTATCCAGAATGTTGTTCTTGTTCTGGATGGTAGAATCCACAATGTTGTTCCTGGTCTGGATGGTAGTATCCAGAATATTGTTCCCGTTCTGGATGGTAGTATCCAGAATGTTGTTCTTGTTCTGGATGGTAGTATCCACAATGTTGTTCCTGTTCTGGATGGTAGTATCCAGAATGTTGTTCTTGTTCTGTATGGTAGTATCCAGAATATTGTTCCCGGTCTGGATGATAGTATCCAGAATGTTGTTCCTGTTCTGGATGGTAGTATCCAGAATGTTGTTCTTGTTCTGGATGGTTGTATCCAGAATGTTGTTCTTGTTCTGTATGGTAGTATCCAGAATGTTGTCCCCGGTCTGGATGATAGTATCCAGAATGTTATTCCTGGTCTGGATGGTAGTATCCAGAATGTTGTTCCCGTTCTGGATGGTAGTATCCAGAATGTTGCTCCTGTTCTGGATAGTAGTATCCAGAATGTTTTTCCTGTTCTGGACGGTAGTATCCACAATGTTGTTCCTGTTCTGGATGGTAGTATCCACAATGTTGTTCCTGTTCTGGATGGTAGTATCCAGAATGTTGTTCTTGTTCTGTATGGTAGTATTCAGAAGACTGTTCCCGGTCTGGATGATAGTATCCAGAATGTTGTTCCTGTTCTGGATGGTAGTATGCAGAATGTTGTTCTTGTTCTGGATGGTTGTATCCAGAATGTTGTTCCTGTTCTGGATGGTAGTATCCAGAATTTCGTTCCTGTTCTGGAGGGTTGTATCTAGGATGTCGTTCCTGTTCTGGATGGTACTATAGAGGATGTCGTTCCCGGTCTGGATGGTAGTATCCAGAATGTTGTTCCTGTTCTGGATAGTAGTATCCAGAATGTTGTTCCTGTTTGGATGATAGTATCCAGAATGTTGTTCCTGTTCTGTATGGTAGTATCCAGAATATTGTTCTTGTTCTGTATGGTAGTATCCAGAATGTCGTTCCCAGTCTGGATGGTAGTATCCAGAATGTTGTTTTTGTTCTGGACGGTAGTATCCAGAATGTCGTTCCCGGTCTGGATAGTACTATCCAGAATGTTGTTCCTGTTCTGGATGGTAGTATCCAGAATGTCGTTCCCGGTCTGGATAGTAGTATCCAGAATATTGTTCCCATTCTGGATGGTAGTATCCAGAAAACAACATCCTGGATACAACCGTCCAGAACAGGACCAACATTCTGGATACTACCGTCCAGAACAAAAACAACATGCTGGATACTACCATCCAGAATGTTGTTTTTGTTCTGGACGGTAGTATCCAGAATGTTGTTCCTGTTCTGGATGGTAGTATCCAGGATGTTGTTCATGTTTTGAATGGTAGTATCCAGAATGTTGTTCTTGTTCTGGATGGTAGTATCCAGAATATTGTTCCCGTTCTCGATGGTAGTATCCAGAATATTGTTCCCGTTCTGGATGGTAGTATCCAGAATGTTGTTCTTGTTCTGGATGGTAGTATCCACAATGTTGTTCCTGTTCTGTATGGTAGTATCCAGAATATTGTTCCCGTTCTGGATGGTAGTATCCAGAATGTTGTTCTTGTTCTGGATGGTAGTATTCACAATGTTGTTCCTGTTCTGGATGGTAGTATCCAGAATGTTGTTCTTGTTCTGTATGGTAGTATCCAGAATATTGTTCCCGGTCTGGATGATAGTATCCAGAATGTTGTTCCTGTTCTGGATGGTAGTATCCAGAATGTTGTTCTTGTTCTGGATGGTTGTATCCAGAATGTTGTTCTTGTTCTGGATGGTAGTATCCAGAATGTTGTTCCTGGTCTGGATGGTAGTATCCAGAATGTTGTTCCCGGTCTGGATGGTAGTATCCAGAATGTTGTTCCTGTTCTGGACGGTAGTATCCAGAATGTTGTTTCTGTTCTGGATGGTAGTATCCAGAATTTTGTTCCCGTTCTGGATGGTAGTATCCAGAATGTTGTTCCTGTTCTGGATAGTAGTATCCAGAATGTTGTTCCTGTTCTGGACGGTAGTATCCACAATGTTGTTCCTCTTCTGGATGGTAGTATCCACAATGTTGTTCCTGTTCTGGATGGTAGTATCCAGAATGTTGTTCTTTTTCTGTATGGTAGTATTCAGAATATTGTTCCCGGTCTGGATGATAGTATCCAGAATGTTGTTCCTTTTCTGGATTGTAGTATCCAGAATGTTGTTCTTGTTCTGGATGGTTGTATCCAGAATGTTGTTCCTGTTCTGGATGGTAGTATCCAGAATGTTGTTCCTGTTCTGGATGGTAGTATCCAGAATTTCGTTCCCTGTCTGGATGGTAGTATCCAGAATGTTGTTTTTGTTCTGGACGGTAGTATCCAGAATGTCTTTCCCGGTCTGGATGGTAGTATCCAGAATGTTGTTCCTGTTCTGGATGGTAGTATCCAGAATGTTTTTCCTGTTCTGGAGGGTTATATCTAGGATGTCGTTCCTGTTCTGGATGGTTGTATCCAGGATGTTCTTCCTTTTATGGATGGTAGTATCCAGAATGTTGTTCCTGGTCTGGATGGTAGTATCCAGGATGTCGTTCCCGGTCTCGATGGTAGTATCCAGAATGTTGTTCCTGTTCTGGATGGTTGTATCTAGGATGTCATTCCTGTTCTGGATGGTTGAATCCAGGATATTGTTCCTGTTCTGGATGGTAGTATCCAGAATGTTGTTCCTGTTCTGGAGGGTTGTATCTAGGATGTCGTTCCTGTTCTGGATGGTTGTGTCCAGGATGTTTTTCCTGTTCTGGACGGTAGTATCCAGAATGTCGTCCCTGTTCTGGATGGTAGTATAGAGGATGTCGTTCCCGGTCTGGATGGTAGTATCCAGAATGTTGTTCCTGTTCTGGATAGTAGTATCCAGAATGTTGTTCCTGTTCTGGATGGTAGTATCCAGAATGTTGTTCCTGTTTGGATGATAGTATCCAGAATGTTGTTCCTGTTCTGGACGGTTGTATCCAGAATGTTGTTCTTGTTCTGTATGGTAGTATCCAGAATATTGTTCTTGTTCTGTATGGTAGTATCCAGAATGTTGTTCCCGGTCTGGATGATAGTATCCAGAATGTTGTTCCTGGTCTGCATGGTAGTATCCAGAATGTTGTTCCCGGTCTGGATGGTAGTATCCAGAATGTTGTTCCTGTTCTGGATGGTAGTATCCAGAATGTTGTTCCTGTTCTGGAGGGTTGGATCTAGGATGTCGTTCCTGTACTGGATGGTTGTGTCCAGGATGTTGTTCCTGTTCTGGATGGTAGTATCCAGAATGTTGTTCCTGTTCTGGATGGTAGTATCCAGAATGTTTTGCCTGTTCTGGAGGGTTATATCAAGGATGTCGTTCCTGGTCTGGATGGTTGTATCCAGGATGTTCTTCCTTTTCTGGATGGTAGTATCCAGAATGTTGTTCCTGGTCTGGATGGTAGTATCCAGGATGTCATTCACAGGTCTCGATGGTAGTATCCAGAATGTTGTTCTTGTTCTGGATGGTTGTATATAGGATGTCATTCCTGTTCTGGATGGTTGAATCCAGGATATTGTTCCTGTTCTGGATGGTAGTATCCAGAATGTTGTTCCTGTTCTGGAGTGTTGTATCTAGGATGTCGTTCCTGTTCTGGATGGTTGTGTCCAGGATGTTGTTCCTGTTCTGGATGGTAGTATCCAGAATGTCGTCCCTGTTCTGGATGGTAGTATAGAGGATGTCGTTCCCGGTCTGGATGGTAGTATCCAGAATGTTGTTCCTGTTCTGGATAGTAGTATCCAGAATGTTGTTCCTGTTCTGGATGGTAGTATCCAGAATGTTGTTCCTGTTTGGATGATAGTATCCAGAATGTTGTTCCTGTTCTGGATGGTTGTATCCAGAATGTTGTTCTTGTTCTGTATGGTAGTATCCAGAATATTGTTCTTGTTCTGTATGGTAGTATCCAGAATGTTGTTCCCGGTCTGGATGATAGTATCCAGAATGTTGTTCCTGGTCTGTATGGTAGTATCCAGAATATTGTTCTTGTTCTGTATGGTAGTATCCAGAATGTCGTTCCCAGTCTGGATGGTAGTATCCAGAATGTTGTTTTTGTTCTGGACGGTAGTATCCAGAATGTCGTTCCCGGTCTGGATAGTACTATCCAGAATGTTGTTCCTGTTCTGGATGGTAGTATCCAGAATGTCGTTCCCGGTCTGGATAGTAGTATCCAGAATATTGTTCCCATTCTGGATGGTAGTATCCAGAAAACAACATCCTGGATACAACCGTCCAGAACAGGACCAACATTCTGGATACTACCGTCCAGAACAAAAACAACATGCTGGATACTACCATCCAGAATGTTGTTTTTCTTCTGGACGGTAGTATCCAGAATGTTGTTCCTGTTCTGGATGGTAGTATCCAGGATGTTGTTCATGTTTTGAATGGTAGTATCCAGAATGTTGTTCTTGTTCTGGATGGTAGTATCCAGAATATTGTTCCCGTTCTCGATGGTAGTATCCAGAATATTGTTCCCGTTCTGGATGGTAGTATCCAGAATGTTGTTCTTGTTCTGGATGGTAGTATCCACAATGTTGTTCCTGGTCTGTATGGTAGTATCCAGAATATTGTTCCCGTTCTGGATGGTAGTATCCAGAATGTTGTTCTTGTTCTGGATGGTAGTATTCACAATGTTGTTCCTGTTCTGGATGGTAGTATCCAGAATGTTGTTCTTGTTCTGTATGGTAGTATCCAGAATATTGTTCCCGGTCTGGATGATAGTATCGAGAATGTTGTTCCTGTTCTGGATGGTAGTATCCAGAATGTTGTTCTTGTTCTGGATGGTTGTATCCAGAATGTTGTTCTTGTTCTGGATGGTTGTATCCAGAATGTTGTTCCTGTTCTGGATGGTAGTATCCAGAATGTTGTTCCCGGTCTGGATGGTAGTATCCAGAATGTTGTTCCTGTTCTGGACGGTAGTATCCAGAATGTTGTTTCTGTTCTGGATGGTAGTATCCAGAATTTTGTTCCCGTTCTGGATGGTAGTATCCAGAATGTTGTTCCTGTTCTGGATAGTAGTATCCAGAATGTTGTTCCTGTTCTGGACGGTAGTATCCACAATGTTGTTCCTGTTCTGGAAGGTAGTATCCACAATGTTGTTCCTGTTCTGGATGGTAGTATCCAGAATGTTGTTCTTTTTCTGTATGGTAGTATTCAGAATATTGTTCCCGGTCTGGATGATAGTATCCAGAATGTTGTTCCTTTTCTGGATTGTAGTATCCAGAATGTTGTTCTTGTTCTGGATGGTTGTATCCAGAATGTTGTTCCTGTTCTGGATGGTAGTATCCAGAATGTTGTTCCTGTTCTGGATGGTAGTATCCAGAATTTCGTTCCCTGTCTGGATGGTAGTATCCAGAATGTTGTTTTTGTTCTGGACGGTAGTATCCAGAATGTCTTTCCCGGTCTGGATGGTAGTATCCAGAATGTTGTTCCTGTTCTGGATGGTAGTATCCAGAATGTTTTTCCTGTTCTGGAGGGTTATATCTAGGATGTCGTTCCTGTTCTGGATGGTTGTATCCAGGATGTTCTTCCTTTTCTGGATGGTAGTATCCAGAATGTTGTTCCTGGTCTGGATGGTAGTATCCAGGATGTCGTTCCCGGTCTCGATGGTAGTATCCAGAATGTTGTTCCTGTTCTGGATGGTTGTATCTAGGATGTCATTCCTGTTCTGGATGGTTGAATCCAGGATATTGTTCCTGTTCTGGATGGTAGTATCCAGAATGTTGTTCCTGTTCTGGAGGGTTGTATCTAGGATGTCGTTCCTGTTCTGGATGGTTGTGTCCAGGATGTTTTTCCTGTTCTGGACGGTAGTATCCAGAATGTCGTCCCTGTTCTGGATGGTAGTATAGAGGATGTCGTTCCCGGTCTGGATGGTAGTATCCAGAATGTTGTTCCTGTTCTGGAGAGTAGTATCCAGAATGTTGTTCCTGTTCTGGATGGTAGTATCCAGAATGTTGTTCCTGTTTGGATGATAGTATCCAGAATGTTGTTCCTGTTCTGGATGGTTGTATCCAGAATGTTGTTCTTGTTCTGTATGGTAGTATCCAGAATATTGTTCTTGTTCTGTATGGTAGTATCCAGAATGTTGTTCCCGGTCTGGATGATAGTATCCAGAATGTTGTTCCTGGTCTGCATGGTAGTATCCAGAATGTTGTTCCCGGTCTGGATGGTAGTATCCAGAATGTTGTTCCTGTTCTGGATGGTAGTATCCAGAATGTTGTTCCTGTTCTGGAGGGTTGGATCTAGGATGTCGTTCCTCTACTGGATGGTTGTGTCCAGGATGTTGTTCCTGTTCTAGATGGTAGTATCCAGAATGTTGTTCCTGTTCTGGATGGTAGTATCCAGAATGTTTTGCCTGTTCTGGAGGGTTATATCAAGGATGTCGTTCCTGGTCTGGATGGTTGTATCCAGGATGTTCTTCCTTTTCTGGATGGTAGTATCCAGAATGTTGTTCCTGGTCTGGATGGTAGTATCCAGGATGTCATTCACAGGTCTCGATGGTAGTATCCAGAATGTTGTTCTTGTTCTGGATGGTTGTATATAGGATGTCATTCCTGTTCTGGATGGTAGTATCCAGGATGTTGTTCATGTTTTGAGTGGTAGTATCCAGAATGTTGTTCTTGTTCTGGATGGTAGTATCCAGAATATTGTTCCCGTTCTCGATGGTAGTATCCAGAATATTGTTCCCGTTCTGGATGGTAGTATCCAGAATGTTGTTCTTGTTCTGGATGGTAGTATCCACAATGTTGTTCCTGGTCTGTATGGTAGTATCCAGAATATTGTTCCCGTTCTGGATGGTAGTATCCAGAATGTTGTTCTTGTTCTGGATGGTAGTATTCACAATGTTGTTCCTGTTCTGGATGGTTGTATCCAGAATGTTGTTCTTGTTCTGTATGGTAGTATCCAGAATATTGTTCCCGGTCTGGATGATAGTATCCAGAATGTTGTTCCTGTTCTGGATGGTAGTATCCAGAATGTTGTTCTTGTTCTGGATGGTTGTATCCAGAATGTTGTTCTTGTTCTGGATGGTTGTATCCAGAATGTTGTTCCTGTTCTGGATGGTAGTATCCAGAATGTTGTTCCCGGTCTGGATGGTAGTATCCAGAATGTTGTTCCTGTTCTGGACGGTAGTATCCAGAATGTTGTTTCTGTTCTGGATGGTAGTATCCAGAATTTTGTTCCCGTTCTGGATGGTAGTATCCAGAATGTTGTTCCTGTTCTGGATAGTAGTATCCAGAATGTTGTTCCTGTTCTGGACGGTAGTATCCACAATGTTGTTCCTGTTCTGGAAGGTAGTATCCACAATGTTGTTCCTGTTCTGGATGGTAGTATCCAGAATGTTGTTCTTTTTCTGTATGGTAGTATTCAGAATATTGTTCCCGGTCTGGATGATAGTATCCAGAATGTTGTTCCTTTTCTGGATTGTAGTATCCAGAATGTTGTTCTTGTTCTGGATGGTTGTATCCAGAATGTTGTTCCTGTTCTGGATGGTAGTATCCAGAATGTTGTTCCTGTTCTGGATGGTAGTATCCAGAATTTCGTTCCCTGTCTGGATGGTAGTATCCAGAATGTTGTTTTTGTTCTGGACGGTAGTATCCAGAATGTCTTTCCCGGTCTGGATGGTAGTATCCAGAATGTTGTTCCTGTTCTGGATGGTAGTATCCAGAATGTTTTTCCTGTTCTGGAGGGTTATATCTAGGATGTCGTTCCTGTTCTGGATGGTTGTATCCAGGATGTTCTTCCTTTTCTGGATGGTAGTATCCAGAATGTTGTTCCTGGTCTGGATGGTAGTATCCAGGATGTCGTTCCCGGTCTCGATGGTAGTATCCAGAATGTTGTTCCTGTTCTGGATGGTTGTATCTAGGATGTCATTCCTGTTCTGGATGGTTGAATCCAGGATATTGTTCCTGTTCTGGATGGTAGTATCCAGAATGTTGTTCCTGTTCTGGAGGGTTGTATCTAGGATGTCGTTCCTGTTCTGGATGGTTGTGTCCAGGATGTTTTTCCTGTTCTGGACGGTAGTATCCAGAATGTCGTCCCTGTTCTGGATGGTAGTATAGAGGATGTCGTTCCCGGTCTGGATGGTAGTATCCAGAATGTTGTTCCTGTTCTGGATAGTAGTATCCAGAATGTTGTTCCTGTTCTGGATGGTAGTATCCAGAATGTTGTTCCTGTTTGGATGATAGTATCCAGAATGTTGTTCCTGTTCTGGATGGTTGTATCCAGAATGTTGTTCTTGTTCTGTATGGTAGTATCCAGAATATTGTTCTTGTTCTGTATGGTAGTATCCAGAATGTTGTTCCCGGTCTGGATGATAGTATCCAGAATGTTGTTCCTGGTCTGCATGGTAGTATCCAGAATGTTGTTCCCGGTCTGGATGGTAGTATCCAGAATGTTGTTCCTGTTCTGGATGGTAGTATCCAGAATGTTGTTCCTGTTCTGGAGGGTTGGATCTAGGATGTCGTTCCTGTACTGGATGGTTGTGTCCAGGTTGTTGTTCCTGTTCTGGATGGTAGTATCCAGAATGTTGTTCCTGTTCTGGATGGTAGTATCCAGAATGTTTTGCCTGTTCTGGAGGGTTATATCAAGGATGTTCTTCCTTTTCTGGATGGTAGTATCCAGAATGTTGTTCCTGGTCTGGATGGTAGTATCCAGGATGTCGTTCCCGGTCTCGATGGTAGTATCCAGAATGTTGTTCTTGTTCTGGATGGTTGTATCTAGAATGTCATTCCTGTTCTGGATGGTTGAATCCAGGATATTGTTCCTGTTCTGGATGGTAGTATCCAGAATGTTGTTCCTGTTCTGGAGGGTTGTATCTAGGATGTCGTTCCTGTTCTGGATGGTTGTGTCCAGGATGTTGTTCCTGTTCTGGATGGTAGTATCCAGAATGTCGTCCCTGTTCTGGATGGTAGTATAGAGGATGTCGTTCCCGGTCTGGATGGTAGTATCCAGAATGTTGTTCCTGTTCTGGATAGTAGTATCCAGAATGTTGTTCCTGTTCTGGATGGTAGTATCCAGAATGTTGTTCCTGTTCTGGATGGTTGTATCCAGAATGTTGTTCTTGTTCTGTATGGTAGTATCCAGAATATTGTTCTTGTTCTGTATGGTAGTATCCAGAATGTTGTTCCCGGTCTGGATGATAGTATCCAGAATGTTGTTCCTGGTCTGGATGGTAGTATCCAGAATGTTGTTCCCGGTCTGGATGGTAGTATCCAGAATTTTGTTCCTGTTCTGGACGGTAGTATCCAGAATGTTGTTCCTGTTCTGGATGGTAGTATCCAGAATTATGTTCCCGTTCTGGATGATAGTATCCAGAATGTTGTTCCCGTTCTGGATGGTAGTATCCAGAATGTTGTTCCTATTCTGAATGGTAGTATCCAGAATGTTGTTCCTGTTCTGGATGGAAGTATCCAGAATGTTCTTGTTCTGGACGGTAGTATCAAGAATGTTCTTGTTCTGGATGGTAGTATCCAGAATGATCCTGGTCTGGATGGTAGTATCCAGAATGTTGTTCCTGGTCTGGATGGTAGTATCCAGAATTTTGTTCCCGTTCTGGATGGTAGTATCCAGAATGTTGTTCCCGTTCTGGATGGTAGTATCCAGAATGTTGCTCCTGTTCTGAATGGTAGTATCCAGAATGTTGTTCCTGTTCTGGATGGTAGTATCGAGAATGTTCTTTTTCGGGACGGTACTATCCAGAATTTTCTTGTTCTGGAAGGTAGTATCCACAATGTTCCTGGTCTGGATGGTAGTATCCAGAATGTTGTTCCTGGTCTGGATGGTAGTATCCACAATGTTCCTGGTCTGGATGGTAGTATCCAGAAGGTTCCTGGTCTGGATGGTAGTATCCAGAATGTTCTTGTTCTGGACGGTAGTATCCAGAATGTTCTTGTTCTGGATGGTAGTATCCAGAATGTTGTTCCTGGTCTGGATGGTAGTATCCAGGATGTCGTTCCCGGTCTGGATGGTAGTATCCAGAATGTCGTCCCTGTTCTGGATGGTAGTATAGAGGATGTCGTTCCCGGTCTGGATGGTAGTATCCAGAATGTTGTTCCTGTTCTGGATAGTAGTATCCAGAATGTTGTTCCTGTTCTGGATGGAAGTATCCAGAATGTTCTTGTTCTGGACGGTAGTATCAAGAATGTTCTTGTTCTGGATGGTAGTATCCAGAATGATCCTGGTCTGGATGGTAGTATCCAGAATGTTGTTCCTGGTCTGGATGGTAGTATCCAGAATTTTGTTCCCGTTCTGGATGGTAGTATCCAGAATGTTGTTCCCGTTCTGGATGGTAGTATCCAGAATGTTGCTCCTGTTCTGAATGGTAGTATCCAGAATGTTGTTCCTGTTCTGGATGGTAGTATCGAGAATGTTCTTTTTCGGGACGGTACTATCCAGAATTTTCTTGTTCTGGAAGGTAGTATCCACAATGTTCCTGGTCTGGATGGTAGTATCCAGAATGTTGTTCCTGGTCTGGATGGTAGTATCCACAATGTTCCTGGTCTGGATGGTAGTATCCAGAAGGTTCCTGGTCTGGATGGTAGTATCCAGAATGTTCTTGTTCTGGACGGTAGTATCCAGAATGTTCTTGTTCTGGATGGTAGTATCCAGAATGTTGTTCCTGGTCTGGATGGTAGTATCCAGGATGTCGTTCCCGGTCTGGATGGTAGTATCCAGAATGTCGTCCCTGTTCTGGATGGTAGTATAGAGGATGTCGTTCCCGGTCTGGATGGTAGTATCCAGAATGTTGTTCCTGTTCTGGATAGTAGTATCCAGAATGTTGTTCCTGTTCTGGATGGTAGTTTCCAGAATGTTGTTCCTGTTTGGATGATAGTATCCAGAATGTTGTTCCTGTTCTTGATGGTTGTATCCAGAATGTTGTTCTTGTTCTGTATGGTAGTATCCAGAATATTGTTCTTGTTCTGTATGGTAGTATCCAGAATGTTGTTCCCGGTCTGGATGATAGTATCCAGAATGTTGTTCCTGGTCTGCATGGTAGTATCCAGAATGTTGTTCCCGGTCTGGATGGTAGTATCCAGAATGTTGTTCCTGTTCTGGATGGTAGTATCCAGAATGTTGTTCCTGTTCTGGAGGGTTGGATCTAGGATGTCGTTCCTGTACTGGATGGTTGTGTCCAGGATGTTGTTCCTGTTCTGGATGGTAGTATCCAGAATGTTGTTCCTGTTCTGGATGGTAGTATCCAGAATGTCGTTCCCTGTCTGGATGGTAGTATCCAGAATGTTGTTTTTGTTCTGGACGGTAGTATCCAGAATGTCGTTCCCGGTCTGGATGGTAGTATCCAGAATGTTGTTCCTGTTCTGGATGGTAGTATCCAGAATGTTGTTCCTGTTCTGGAGGGTTATATCAAGGATGTCGTTCCTGTTCTGGATGGTTGTATCCAGGATGTTCTTCCTTTTCTGGATGGTAGTATCCAGAATGTTGTTCCTGGTCTGGATGGTAGTATCCAGGATGTCGTTCCCGGTCTCGATGGTAGTATCCAGAATGTTGTTCTTGTTCTGGATGGTTGTATCTAGGATGTCATTCCTGTTCTGGATGGTTGAATCCAGGATATTGTTCCTGTTCTGGATGGTAGTATCCAGAATGTTGTTCCTGTTCTGGAGGGTTGTATCTAGGATGTCGTTCCTGTTCTGGATGGTTGTGTCCAGGATGTTGTTCCTGTTCTGGATGGTAGTATCCAGAATGTCGTCCCTGTTCTGGATGGTAGTATAGAGGATGTCGTTCCCGGTCTGGATGGTAGTATCCAGAATGTTGTTCCTGTTTGGATGATAGTATCCAGAATGTTGTTCCTGTTCTGGATGGTTGTATCCAGAATGTTGTTTTTGTTCTGTATGGTAGTATCCAGAATATTGTTCTTGTTCTGTATTGTAGTATCCAGAATGTTGTTCCCGGTCTGGATGATAGTATCCAGAATGTTGTTCCTGGTCTGGATGGTAGTATCCAGAATGTTGTTCCCGGTCTGGATGGTAGTATCCAGAATGTTGTTCCTGTTCTGGACGGTAGTATCCAGAATGTTGTTCCTGTTCAGGATGGTAGTATCCAGAATTATGTTCCCGTTCTGGATGGTAGTATCCAGAATGTTGTTCCCGTTCTGGATGGTAGTATCCAGAATGTTGTTCCTATTCTGAATGGTAGTATCCAGAATGTTGTTCCATTTCTGGATGGAAGTGTCCAGAATGTTCTTGTTCTGGACGGTAGTATCAAGAATGTTCTTGTTCTGGATGGTAGTATCCAGAATGTTCCTGGTCTGGATAGTAGTATCCAGAATGTTGTTCCTGTTCTGGACGGTAGTATCCACAATGTTGTTCCTCTTCTGGATGGTAGTATCCACAATGTTGTTCCTGTTCTGGATGGTAGTATCCAGAATGTTGTTCTTTTTCTGTATGGTAGTATTCAGAATATTGTTCCCGGTCTGGATGATAGTATCCAGAATGTTGTTCCTTTTCTGGATTGTAGTATCCAGAATGTTGTTCTTGTTCTGGATGGTTGTATCCAGAATGTTGTTCCTGTTCTGGATGGTAGTATCCAGAATGTTGTTCCTGTTCTGGATGGTAGTATCCAGAATTTCGTTCCCTGTCTGGATGGTAGTATCCAGAATGTTGTTTTTGTTCTGGACGGTAGTATCCAGAATGTCTTTCCCGGTCTGGATGGTAGTATCCAGAATGTTGTTCCTGTTCTGGATGGTAGTATCCAGAATGTTTTTCCTGTTCTGGAGGGTTATATCTAGGAGGTCGTTCCTGTTCTGGATGGTTGTATCCAGGATGTTCTTCCTTTTCTGGATGGTAGTATCCAGAATGTTGTTCCTGGTCTGGATGGTAGTATCCAGGATGTCGTTCCCGGTCTCGATGGTAGTATCCAGAATGTTGTTCCTGTTCTGGATGGTTGTATCTAGGATGTCATTCCTGTTCTGGATGGTTGAATCCAGGATATTGTTCCTGTTCTGGATGGTAGTATCCAGAATGTTGTTCCTGTTCTGGAGGGTTGTATCTAGGATGTCGTTCCTGTTCTGGATGGTTGTGTCCAGGATGTTTTTCCTGTTCTGGACGGTAGTATCCAGAATGTCGTCCCTGTTCTGGATGGTAGTATAGAGGATGTCGTTCCCGGTCTGGATGGTAGTATCCAGAATGTTGTTCCTGTTCTGGATAGTAGTATCCAGAATGTTGTTCCTGTTCTGGATGGTAGTATCCAGAATGTTGTTCCTGTTTGGATGATAGTATCCAGAATGTTGTTCCTGTTCTGGACGGTTGTATCCAGAATGTTGTTCTTGTTCTGTATGGTAGTATCCAGAATATTGTTCTTGTTCTGTATGGTAGTATCCAGAATGTTGTTCCCGGTCTGGATGATAGTATCCAGAATGTTGTTCCTGGTCTGCATGGTAGTATCCAGAATGTTGTTCCCGGCCTGGATGGTAGTATCCAGAATGTTGTTCCTGTTCTGGATGGTAGTATCCAGAATGTTGTTCCTGTTCGGGAGGGTTGGATCTAGGATGTCGTTCCTGTACTGGATGGTTGTGTCCAGGATGTTGTTCCTGTTCTGGATGGTAGTATCCAGAATGTTGTTCCTGTTCTGGATGGTAGTATCCAGAATGTTTTGCCTGTTCTGGAGGGTTATATCAAGGATGTCGTTCCTGGTCTGGATGGTTGTATCCAGGATGTTCTTCCTTTTCTGGATGGTAGTATCCAGAATGTTGTTCCTGGTCTGGATGGTAGTATCCAGGATGTCATTCACAGGTCTCGATGGTAGTATCCAGAATGTTGTTCTTGTTCTGGATGGTTGTATATAGGATGTCATTCCTGTTCTGGATGGTTGAATCCAGGATATTGTTCCTGTTCTGGATGGTAGTATCCAGAATGTTGTTCCTGTTCTGGAGGGTTGTATCTAGGATGTCGTTCCTGTTCTGGATGGTTGTGTCCAGGATGTTGTTCCTGTTCTGGATGGTAGTATCCAGAATGTCGTCCCTGTTCTGGATGGTAGTATAGAGGATGTCGTTCCCGGTCTGGATGGTAGTATCCAGAATGTTGTTCCTGTTCTGGATAGTAGTATCCAGAATGTTGTTCCTGTTCTGGATGGTAGTATCCAGAATGTCGTTCCTGTTTGGATGATAGTATCCAGAATGTTGTTCCTGTTCTGGATGGTTGTATCCAGAATGTTGTTCTTGTTCTGTATGGTAGTATCCAGAATATTGTTCTTGTTCTGTATGGTAGTATCCAGAATGTTGTTCCCGGTCTGGATGATAGTATCCAGAATGTTGTTCCTGGTCTGTATGGTAGTATCCAGAATATTGTTCTTGTTCTGTATGGTAGTATCCAGAATGTCGTTCCCAGTCTGGATGGTAGTATCCAGAATGTTGTTTTTGTTCTGGACGGTAGTATCCAGAATGTCGTTCCCGGTCTGGATAGTACTATCCAGAATGTTGTTCCTGTTCTGGATGGTAGTATCCAGAATGTCGTTCCCGGTCTGGATAGTAGTATCCAGAATATTGTTCCCATTCTGGATGGTAGTATCCAGAAAACAACATCCTGGATACAACCGTCCAGAACAGGACCAACATTCTGGATACTACCGTCCAGAACAAAAACAACATGCTGGATACTACCATCCAGAATGTTGTTTTTGTTCTGGACGGTAGTATCCAGAATGTTGTTCCTGTTCTGGATGGTAGTATCCAGGATGTTGTTCATGTTTTGAATGGTAGTATCCAGAATGTTGTTCTTGTTCTGGATGGTAGTATCCAGAATATTGTTCCCGTTCTCGATGGTAGTATCCAGAATATTGTTCCCGTTCTGGATGGTAGTATCCAGAATGTTGTTCTTGTTCTGGATGGTAGTATCCACAATGTTGTTCCTGTTCTGTATGGTAGTATCCAGAATATTGTTCCCGTTCTGGATGGTAGTATCCAGAATGTTGTTCTTGTTCTGGATGGTAGTATTCACAATGTTGTTCCTGTTCTGGATGGTAGTATCCAGAATGTTGTTCTTGTTCTGTATGGTAGTATCCAGAATATTGTTCCCGGTCTGGATGATAGTATCCAGAATGTTGTTCCTGTTCTGGATGGTAGTATCCAGAATGTTGTTCTTGTTCTGGATGGTTGTATCCAGAATGTTGTTCTTGTTCTGGATGGTTGTATCCAGAATGTTGTTCCTGTTCTGGATGGTAGTATCCAGAATGTTGTTCCTGGTCTGGATGGTAGTATCCAGAATGTTGTTCCCGGTCTGGATGGTAGTATCCAGAATGTTGTTCCTGTTCTGGACGGTAGTATCCAGAATGTTGTTTCTGTTCTGGATGGTAGTATCCAGAATTTTGTTCCCGTTCTGGATGGTAGTATCCAGAATGTTGTTCCTGTTCTGGATAGTAGTATCCAGAATGTTGTTCCTGTTCTGGACGGTAGTATCCACAATGTTGTTCCTCTTCTGGATGGTAGTATCCACAATGTTGTTCCTGTTCTGGATGGTAGTATCCAGAATGTTGTTATTTTTCTGTATGGTAGTATTCAGAATATTGTTCCCGGTCTGGATGATAGTATCCAGAATGTTGTTCCTTTTCTGGATTGTAGTATCCAGAATGTTGTTCTTGTTCTGGATGGTTGTATCCAGAATGTTGTTCCTGTTCTGGATGGTAGTATCCAGAATGTTGTTCCTGTTCTGGATGGTAGTATCCAGAATTTCGTTCCCTGTCTGGATGGTAGTATCCAGAATGTTGTTTTTGTTCTGGACGGTAGTATCCAGAATGTCTTTCCCGGTCTGGATGGTAGTATCCAGAATGTTGTTCCTGTTCTGGATGGTAGTATCCAGAATGTTGTTCCTGTTCGGGAGGGTTATATCTAGGATGTCGTTCCTGTTCTGGATGGTTGTATCCAGGATGTTCTTCCTTTTCTGGATGGTAGTATCCAGAATGTTGTTCCTGGTCTGGATGGTAGTATCCAGGATGTCGTTCCCGGTCTCGATGGTAGTATCCAGAATGTTGTTCTTGTTCTGGATGGTTGTATCTAGGATGTCATTCCTGTTCTGGATGGTTGAATCCAGGATATTGTTCCTGTTCTGGATGGTAGTATCCAGAATGTTGTTCCTGTTCTGGAGGGTTGTATCTAGGATGTCGTTCCTGTTCTGGATGGTTGTGTCCAGGATGTTTTTCCTGTTCTGGACGGTAGTATCCAGAATGTCGTCCCTGTTCTGGATGGTAGTATAGAGGATGTCGTTCCCGGTCTGGATGGTAGTATCCAGAATGTTGTTCCTGTTCTGGATGGTAGTATCCAGAATGTTGTTCCTGTTTGGATGATAGTATCCAGAATGTTGTTCCTGTTCTGGACGGTTGTATCCAGAATGTTGTTCTTGTTCTGTATGGTAGTATCCAGAATATTGTTCTTGTTCTGTATGGTAGTATCCAGAATGTTGTTCCCGGTCTGGATGATAGTATCCAGAATGTTGTTCCTGGTCTGCATGGTAGTATCCAGAATGTTGTTCCCGGTCTGGATGGTAGTATCCAGAATGTTGTTCCTGTTCTGGATGGTAGTATCCAGAATGTTGTTCCTGTTCTGGAGGGTTGGATCTAGGATGTCGTTCCTGTACTGGATGGTTGTGTCCAGGATGTTGTTCCTGTTCTGGATGGTAGTATCCAGAATGTTGTTCCTGTTCTGGATGGTAGTATCCAGAATGTTTTGCCTGTTCTGGAGGGTTATATCAAGGATGTCGTTCCTGGTCTGGATGGTTGTATCCAGGATGTTCTTCCTTTTCTGGATGGTAGTATCCAGAATGTTGTTCCTGGTCTGGATGGTAGTATCCAGGATGTCATTCACAGGTCTCGATGGTAGTATCCAGAATGTTGTTCTTGTTCTGGATGGTTGTATATAGGATGTCATTCCTGTTCTGGATGGTTGAATCCAGGATATTGTTCCTGTTCTGGATGGTAGTATCCAGAATGTTGTTCCTGTTCTGGAGGGTTGTATCTAGGATGTCGTTCCTGTTCTGGATGGTTGTGTCCAGGATGTTGTTCCTGTTCTGGATGGTAGTATCCAGAATGTCGTCCCTGTTCTGGATGGTAGTATAGAGGATGTCGTTCCCGGTCTGGATGGTAGTATCCAGAATGTTGTTCCTGTTCTGGATAGTAGTATCCAGAATGTTGTTCCTGTTCTGGATGGTTGTATCCAGAATGTTGTTCTTGTTCTGTATGGTAGTATCCAGAATATTGTTCTTGTTCTGTATGGTAGTATCCAGAATGTTGTTCCCGGTCTGGATGATAGTATCCAGAATGTTGTTCCTGGTCTGTATGGTAGTATCCAGAATATTGTTCTTGTTCTGTATGGTAGTATCCAGAATGTCGTTCCCAGTCTGGATGGTAGTATCCAGAATGTTGTTTTTGTTCTGGACGGTAGTATCCAGAATGTCGTTCCCGGTCTGGATAGTACTATCCAGAATGTTGTTCCTGTTCTGGATGGTAGTATCCAGAATGTCGTTCCCGGTCTGGATAGTAGTATCCAGAATATTGTTCCCATTCTGGATGGTAGTATCCAGAAAACAACATCCTGGATACAACCGTCCAGAACAGGACCAACATTCTGGATACTACCGTCCAGAACAAAAACAACATGCTGGATACTACCATCCAGAATGTTGTTTTTCTTCTGGACGGTAGTATCCAGAATGTTGTTCCTGTTCTGGATGGTAGTATCCAGGATGTTGTTCATGTTTTGAATGGTAGTATCCAGAATGTTGTTCTTGTTCTGGATGGTAGTATCCAGAATATTGTTCCCGTTCTCGATGGTAGTATCCAGAATATTGTTCCCGTTCTGGATGGTAGTATCCAGAATGTTGTTCTTGTTCTGGATGGTAGTATCCACAATGTTGTTCCTGTTCTGTATGGTAGTATCCAGAATATTGTTCCCGTTCTGGATGGTAGTATCCAGAATGTTGTTCTTGTTCTGGATGGTAGTATTCACAATGTTGTTCCTGTTCTGGATGGTAGTATCCAGAATGTTGTTCTTGTTCTGTATGGTAGTATCCAGAATATTGTTCCCGGTCTGAATGATAGTATCCAGAATGTTGTTCCTGTTCTGGATGGTAGTATCCAGAATGTTGTTCTTGTTCTGGATGGTTGTATCCAGAATGTTGTTCTTGTTCTGGATGGTTGTATCCAGAATGTTGTTCCTGTTCTGGATGGTAGTATCCAGAATGTTGTTCCCGGTCTGGATGGTAGTATCCAGAATGTTGTTCCTGTTCTGGACGGTAGTATCTAGAATGTTGTTTCTGTTCTGGATGGTAGTATCCAGAATTTTGTTCCCGTTCTGGATGGTAGTATCCAGAATGTTGTTCCTGTTCTGGATAGTAGTATCCAGAATGTTGTTCCTGTTCTGGACGGTAGTATCCACAATGTTGTTCCTGTTCTGGAAGGTAGTATCCACAATGTTGTTCCTGTTCTGGATGGTAGTATCCAGAATGTTGTTCTTTTTCTGTATGGTAGTATTCAGAATATTGTTCCCGGTCTGGATGATAGTATCCAGAATGTTGTTCCTTTTCTGGATTGTAGTATCCAGAATGTTGTTCTTGTTCTGGATGGTAGTATCCAGAATGTTGTTCCTGTTCTGGATGGTTGTATCTAGGATGTCATTCCTGTTCTGGAGGGTTGTATCTAGGATGTCGTTCCCTTTCTGGATGGTTGTGTCCAGGATGTTTTTCCTGTTCTGGACGGTAGTATCCAGAATGTCGTCCCTGTTCTGGATGGTAGTATAGAGGATGTCGTTCCCGGTCTGGATGGTAGTATCCAGAATGTTGTTCCTGTTCTGGATAGTAGTATCCAGAATGTTGTTCCTGTTCTGGATGGTAGTATCCAGAATGTTGTTCCTGTTTGGATGATAGTATCCAGAATGTTGTTCCTGTTCTGGATGGTTGTATCCAGAATGTTGTTCTTGTTCTGTATGGTAGTATCCAGAATATTGTTCTTGTTCTGTATGGTAGTATCCAGAATGTTGTTCCCGGTCTGGATGATAGTATCCAGAATGTTGTTCCTGGTCTGAATGGTAGTATCCAGAATGTTGTTCCCGGTCTGGATGGTAGTATCCAGAATGTTGTTCCTGTTCTGGATGGTAGTATCCAGAATGTTGTTCCTGTTCTGGAGGGTTGGATCTAGGATGTCGTTCCTGTACTGGATGGTTGTGTCCAGGATGTTGTTCCTGTTCTGGATGGTAGTATCCAGAATGTTGTTCCTGTTCTGGATGGTAGTATCCAGAATGTTTTGCCTGTTCTGGAGGGTTATATCAAGGATGTCGTTCCTGGTCTGGATGGTTGTATCCAGGATGTTCTTCCTTTTCTGGATGGTAGTATCCAGAATGTTGTTCCTGGTCTGGATGGTAGTATCCAGGATGTCGTTCCCGGTCTCGATGGTAGTATCCAGAATGTTGTTCTTGTTCTGGATGGTTGTATCTAGAATGTCATTCCTGTTCTGGATGGTTGAATCCAGGATATTGTTCCTGTTCTGGATGGTAGTATCCAGAATGTTGTTCCTGTTCTGGAGGGTTGTATCTAGGATGTCGTTCCTGTTCTGGATGGTTGTGTCCAGGATGTTGTTCCTGTTCTGGATGGTAGTATCCAGAATGTCGTCCCTGTTCTGGATGGTAGTATAGAGGATGTCGTTCCCGGTCTGGATGGTAGTATCCAGAATGTTGTTCCTGTTCTGGATAGTAGTATCCAGAATGTTGTTCCTGTTCTGGATGGTAGTATCCAGAATGTTGTTCCTGTTCTGGATGGTTGTATCCAGAATGTTGTTCTTGTTCTGTATGGTAGTATCCAGAATATTGTTCTTGTTCTGTATGGTAGTATCCAGAATGTTGTTCCCGGTCTGGATGATAGTATCCAGAATGTTGTTCCTGGTCTGGATGGTAGTATCCAGAATGTTGTTCCCGGTCTGGATGGTAGTATCCAGAATTTTGTTCCTGTTCTGGACGGTAGTATCCAGAATGTTGTTCCTGTTCTGGATGGTAGTATCCAGAATTATGTTCCCGTTCTGGATGATAGTATCCAGAATGTTGTTCCCGTTCTGGATGGTAGTATCCAGAATGTTGTTCCTATTCTGAATGGTAGTATCCAGAATGTTGTTCCTGTTCTGGATGGAAGTATCCAGAATGTTCTTGTTCTGGACGGTAGTATCAAGAATGTTCTTGTTCTGGATGGTAGTATCCAGAATGATCCTGGTCTGGATGGTAGTATCCAGAATGTTGTTCCTGGTCTGGATGGTAGTATCCAGAATTTTGTTCCCGTTCTGGATGGTAGTATCCAGAATGTTGTTCCCGTTCTGGATGGTAGTATCCAGAATGTTGCTCCTGTTCTGAATGGTAGTATCCAGAATGTTGTTCCTGTTCTGGATGGTAGTATCGAGAATGTTCTTTTTCGGGACGGTACTATCCAGAATTTTCTTGTTCTGGAAGGTAGTATCCACAATGTTCCTGGTCTGGATGGTAGTATCCAGAATGTTGTTCCTGGTCTGGATGGTAGTATCCACAATGTTCCTGGTCTGGATGGTAGTATCCAGAAGGTTCCTGGTCTGGATGGTAGTATCCAGAATGTTCTTGTTCTGGACGGTAGTATCCAGAATGTTCTTGTTCTGGATGGTAGTATCCAGAATGTTGTTCCTGGTCTGGATGGTAGTATCCAGGATGTCGTTCCCGGTCTGGATGGTAGTATCCAGAATGTCGTCCCTGTTCTGGATGGTAGTATAGAGGATGTCGTTCCCGGTCTGGATGGTAGTATCCAGAATGTTGTTCCTGTTCTGGATAGTAGTATCCAGAATGTTGTTCCTGTTCTGGATGGTAGTTTCCAGAATGTTGTTCCTGTTTGGATGATAGTATCCAGAATGTTGTTCCTGTTCTTGATGGTTGTATCCAGAATGTTGTTCTTGTTCTGTATGGTAGTATCCAGAATATTGTTCTTGTTCTGTATGGTAGTATCCAGAATGTTGTTCCCGGTCTGGATGATAGTATCCAGAATGTTGTTCCTGGTCTGCATGGTAGTACCCAGAATGTTGTTCCCGGTCTGGATGGTAGTATCCAGAATGTTGTTCCTGTTCTGGATGGTAGTATCCAGAATGTTGTTCCTGTTCTGGAGGGTTGGATCTAGGATGTCGTTCCTGTACTGGATGGTTGTGTCCAGGATGTTGTTCCTGTTCTGGATGGTAGTATCCAGAATGTTGTTCCTGTTCTGGATGGTAGTATCCAGAATGTCGTTCCCTGTCTGGATGGTAGTATCCAGAATGTTGTTTTTGTTCTGGACGGTAGTATCCAGAATGTCGTTCCCGGTCTGGATGGTAGTATCCAGAATGTTGTTCCTGTTCTGGATGGTAGTATCCAGAATGTTTTGCCTGTTCTGGAGGGTTATATCAAGGATGTCGTTCCTGTTCTGGATGGTTGTATCCAGGATGTTCTTCCTTTTCTGGATGGTAGTATCCAGAATGTTGTTCCTGGTCTGGATGGTAGTATCCAGGATGTCGTTCCCGGTCTCGATGGTACTATCCAGAATGTTGTTCTTGTTCTGGATGGTTGTATCTAGGATGTCATTCCTGTTCTGGATGGTTGAATCCAGGATATTGTTCCTGTTCTGGATGGTAGTATCCAGAATGTTGTTCCTGTTCTGGAGGGTTGTATCTAGGATGTCGTTCCTGTTCTGGATGGTTGTGTCCAGGATGTTGTTCCTGTTCTGGATGGTAGTATCCAGAATGTCGTCCCTGTTCTGGATGGTAGTATAGAGGATGTCGTTCCCGGTCTGGATGGCTGTATCCAGAATGTTGTTCCTGTTCTGGATAGTAGTATCCAGAATGTTGTTCCTGTTCTGGATGGTAGTATCCAGAATGTTGTTCCTGTTTGGATGATAGTATCCAGAATGTTGTTCCTGTACTGGATGGTTGTATCCAGGATGTTGTTCCTGTTCTGGATGGTAGTATCCAGAATGTTGTTCTTGTTCTGGATGGTAGTATCCAGAATGTTGTTCCTTTTCTGGATGGTAGTACCCAGAATGTTGTTCCTGGTCTGGATGGTAGTATCCAGGATGTCGTTCCCGGTCTCGATGGTAGTATCCAGAATTTTGTTCCTGTTCTGGATGGTTGTATCTAGGATGTCGTTCCTGTTCTGGATGGTTGTATCCCGGATGTTGTTCCTGTTCTGGATGGTAGTATCCAGAATGTCGTCCCTGTTCTGGAGGGTTATATCTAGGATGTCGTTCCTGTACTGGATGGTTGTATCCAGGATGTTGTTCCTGTTCTGGATGGTAGTATCCAGAATGTCGTCCCTGTTCTGGATGGTAGTATAGAGGATGTCGTTCCCGGTCTGGATGGTAGTATCCAGAATGTTGTTCCTGTTCTGGATAGTAGTATCCAGAATGTTGTTCCTGTTCTGGATGGTAGTATCCAGAATGTTGTTCCTGTTTGGATGGCTGTATCCAGAATGTTGTTCCTGTTCTGGATGGTAGTATCCAGAATGTCGTTCCCGGTCTGGATAGTAGTATCCAGAATATTGTTCCCATTCTGGATGGTAGTATTCAGAATGTTGTTTTTGTTCTGGACGGTAGTATCCAGAATGTTGGTCCTGTTCTGGATGGTTGTATCCAGGATGTTGTTCCTGTTCTGGATGGTAGTATCCAGAATGTTGTTCTTGTTCTGGATGGTAGTATCCAGAATGTTGTTCCTGGTCTGGATGGTAATATCCAGGATGTCGTTCCCGGTCTGGATGGTAGTATCCAGAATGTCGTTCCTGTTCTGGAGGGTTATATCTAGGATGTCGTTCCTGTTCTGGATGGTTGTATCCAGGCTGTTGTTCCTTTTCTGGATGGTAGTATCCAGAATGTTGTTCGTGGTCTGGATGGTAGTATCCAGGATGTCGTTCCCGGTCTCGATGGTAGTATCCAGAATGTTGTTCCTGTTCTGGATGGTTGTATCTAGGATGTCGTTCCTGTTCTGGATGGTTTTATCCAGGATGTTGTTCCTGTTCTGGTTGGTAGTATCCAGAATGTTGTTTCTGTTCTGGAGGGTTATATCTAGGATGTCGTTCCTGTTCTGGATGGTTGTATCCAGGATGTTGTTCCTGTTCTGGATGGTAGTATCCAGAATGTCGTCCCTGTTCTGGATGGTAGTATAGAGGATGTCGTTCCCGGTCTGGATGGTAGTATCCAGAATGTTGTTCCTGTTCTGGATAGTAGTATCCAGAATGTTGTTCCTGTTCTGGATGGTAGTATCCAGAATGTCGTTCCTGGTCTGGATGGTTGTATCCAGAATGTTGTTCCTGTTCTGTATGGTAGTATCCAGAATGTCGTTCCCGGTCTGGATGGTAGTATCCAGAATGTTGTATTTGTTCTGGACGGTAGTATCCAGAATGTCGTTCCCGGTCTGGATAGTAGTATCCAGAATGTTGTTCCTGTTCTGGATGGTAGGATCCAGAATGTCGTTCCCGGTCTGGATAGTAGTATCCAGAATATTGTTCCCATTCTGGATGGTAGTATTCAGAATGTTGTTTTTGTTCTGGACGGTAGTATCCAGAATGTTGGTCCTGTTCTGGATGGTTGTATCGAGGATGTTGTTCCCGTTCTGGATGGTAATATCCAGAATGTTGTTCTTGTTCTGGATGGTAGTATCCAGAATATTGTTCCCGTTCTCGATGGTAGTATCCAGAATATTGTTCCCGTTCTGGATGGTAGTATCAAGAATGTTGTTCTTGTTCTGGATGGTAGTATCCAGAATGTTGTTCCTGTTCTTGATGGTAGTATCCAGAATGTTGTTCCTGTTCTGGATAGTAGTATCCAGAATGTTGTTCCTGTTCTGGATGGTAGTATCCAGAATGTTGTTCCTGTTTGGATGGCTGTACCTAGGATGTCGTTCCTGTTCTGGATGGTAGTATCCAGAATATTGTTCCCGTTCTCGATGGTAGTATCCAGAATATTGTTCCCGTTCTGGATGGTAGTATCAAGAATGTTGTTCTTGTTCTGGATGGTAGTATCCAGAATGTTGTTCCTGTTCTTGATGGTAGTATCCAGAATGTTGTTCCTGTTCTGGATAGTAGTATCCAGAATGTTGTTCCTGTTCTGGATGGTAGTATCCAGAATGTTGTTCCTGTTTGGATGGCTGTACCTAGGATGTCGTTCCTGTTCTGGATGGTTGTATCCAGAATGTTGTTCCTGTTCTCTATGGTAGTATCCAGAATGTCGTTCCCGGTCTGGATGGTAGTATCCAGAATGTTGTTTTTGTTCTGGATGGTAGTATCCAAAATGTCGTTCCCGGTCTGGATAGTAGTATCCAGAATATTGTTCCTGGTCTGGATGATAGTGTCCAGAATGTTGTTCCTGTTCTGGATGGTAGTATCCAGAATGTTGTTCTTGTTCTGTATGGAAGTATCCAGGATGTCGTTCCCGGTCTGGATGGTAGTATCCAGAATGTTGTTCCTGTTCTGGATGGTAGTATCCAGAATGTTGTTCCTGTTTGGATGGCTGTATCCAGAATGTTGTTCCTGTTCTGGATGGTAGTATCCAGAATGTCGTTCCCGGTCTGGATAGTAGTATCCAGAATATTGTTCCCATTCTGGATGGTAGTATTCAGAATGTTGTTTTTGTTCTGGACGGTAGTATCCAGAATGTTGGTCCTGTTCTGGATGGTTGTATCCAGGATGTTGTTCCTGTTCTGGATGGTAGTATCCAGAATGTTGTTCTTGTTCTGGATGGTAGTATCCAGGATGTCGTTCCCGGTCTCGATGGTAGTATCCAGAATTTTGTTCCTGTTCTGGATGGTTGTATCTAGGATGTCGTTCCTGTTCTGGATGGTTGTATCCCGGATGTTGTTCCTGTTCTGGATGGTAGTATCCAGAATGTCGTCCCTGTTCTGGAGGGTTATATCTAGGATGTCGTTCCTGTACTGGATGGTTGTATCCAGGATGTTGTTCCTGTTCTGGATGGTAGTATCCAGAATGTCGTCCCTGTTCTGGATGGTAGTATAGAGGATGTCGTTCCCGGTCTGGATGGTAGTATCCAGAATGTTGTTCCTGTTCTGGATAGTAGTATCCAGAATGTTGTTCCTGTTCTGGATGGTAGTATCCAGAATGTTGTTCCTGTTTGGATGGCTGTATCCAGAATGTTGTTCCTGTTCTGGATGGTAGTATCCAGAATGTCGTTCCCGGTCTGGATAGTAGTATCCAGAATATTGTTCCCATTCTGGATGGTAGTATTCAGAATGTTGTTTTTGTTCTGGACGGTAGTATCCAGAATGTTGGTCCTGTTCTGTATGGTTGTATCCAGGATGTTGTTCCTGTTCTGGATGGTAGTATCCAGAATGTTGTTCTTGTTCTGGATGGTAGTATCCAGAATGTTGTTCCTGGTCTGGATGGTAGTATCCAGGATGTCGTTCCCGGTCTGGATGGTAGTATCCAGAATGTCGTTCCTGTTCTGGAGGGTTATATCTAGGATGTCGTTCCTGTTCTGGATGGTTGTATCCAGGCTGTTGTTCCTTTTCTGGATGGTAGTATCCAGAATGTTGTTCGTGGTCTGGATGGTAGTATCCAGGATGTCGTTCCCGGTCTCGATGGTAGTATCCAGAATGTTGTTCCTGTTCTGGATGGTTGTATCTAGGATGTCGTTCCTGTTCTGGATGGTTTTATCCAGGATGTTGTTCCTGTTCTGGTTGGTAGTATCCAGAATGTTGTTTCTGTTCTGGAGGGTTATATCTAGGATGTCGTTCCTGTTCTGGATGGTTGTATCCAGGATGTTGTTCCTGTTCTGGATGGTAGTATCCAGAATGTCGTCCCTGTTCTGGATGGTAGTATAGAGGATGTCGTTCCCGGTCTGGATGGTAGTATCCAGAATGTTGTTCCTGTTCTGGATAGTAGTATCCAGAATGTTGTTCCTGTTCTGGATGGTAGTATCCAGAATGTCGTTCCTGGTCTGGATGGTTGTATCCAGAATGTTGTTCCTGTTCTGTATGGTAGTATCCAGAATGTCGTTCCCGGTCTGGATGGTAGTATCCAGAATGTTGTATTTGTTCTGGACGGTAGTATCCAGAATGTCGTTCCCGGTCTGGATAGTAGTATCCAGAATGTTGTTCCTGTTCTGGATGGTAGGATCCAGAATGTCGTTCCCGGTCTGGATAGTAGTATCCAGAATATTGTTCCCATTCTGGATGGTAGTATTCAGAATGTTGTTTTTGTTCTGGACGGTAGTGTCCAGAATGTTGGTCCTGTTCTGGATGGTTGTATCGAGGATGTTGTTCCTGTTCTGGATGGTAATATCCAGAATGTTGTTCTTGTTCTGGATGGTAGTATCCAGAATATTGTTCCCGTTCTCGATGGTAGTATCCAGAATATTGTTCCCGTTCTGGATGGTAGTATCCAGAATGTTGTTCTTGTTCTGGATGGTAGTATCCAGAATGTTGTTCCTGTTCTTGATGGTAGTATCCAGAATGTTGTTCCCGTTCTGGATAGTAGTATCCATAATGTTGTTCCTGTTCTGGATGGTAGTATCCAGAATGTTGTTCCTGTTTGGATGGCTGTACCTAGGATGTCGTTCCTGTTCTGGATGGTTGTTTCCAGAATGTTGTTCCTGTTCTCTATGGTAGTATCCAGAATGTCGTTCCCGGTCTGGATGGTAGTATCCAGAATGTTGTTTTTGTTCTGGATGGTAGTATCCAAAATGTCGTTCCCGGTCTGGATAGTAGTATCCAGAATATTGTTCCTGGTCTGGATGATAGTGTCCAGAATGTTGTTCCTGTTCTGGATGGTAGTATCCAGAATGTTGTTCTTGTTCTGTATGGAAGTATCCAGGATGTCGTTCCCGGTCTGGATGGTAGTATCCAGAATGTTGTTCCTGTTCTGGATGGTAGTATCCAGAATGTTGTTCCTGTTTGGATGGCTGTATCCAGAATGTTGTTCCTGTTCTGGATGGTAGTATCCAGAATGTCGTTCCCGTTCTGGATAGTAGTATCCAGAATATTGTTCCCATTCTGGATGGTAGTATTCAGAATGTTGTTTTTGTTCTGGACGGTAGTATCCAGAATGTTGGTCCTGTTCTGGATGGTTGTATCCAGGATGTTGTTCCTGTTCTGGATGGTAGTATCCAGAATGTTGTTCTTGTTCTGGATGGTAGTATCCAGAATGTTGTTCCTGGTCTGGATGGTAGTATACAGGATGTCGTTCCCGGTCTGGATGGTAGTATCCAGAATGTCGTTCCTTTTCTGGAGGGTTATATCTAGGATGTCGTTCCTGTTCTGGATGGTTGTATCCAGGCTGTTGTTCCTTTTCTGGATGGTAGTATCCAGAATGTTGTTCGTGGTCTGGATGGTAGTATCCAGGATGTCGTTCCCGGTCTCGATGGTAGTATCCAGAATGTTGTTCCTTTTCTGGATGGTTGTATCTAGGATGTCGTTCCTGTTCTGGATGGTTGTATCCAGGATGTTGTTCCTGTTCTGGTTGGTAGTATCCAGAATGTTGTTTCTGTTCTGGAGGGTTATATCTAGGATGTCGTTCCTGTTCTGGATGGTTGTATCCAGGATGTTGTTCCTGTTCTGGATGGTAGTATCCAGAATGTCGTCCCTGTTCTGGATGGTAGTATAGAGGATGTCGTTCCCGGTCTGGATGGTAGTATCCAGAATGTTGTTCCTGTTCTGGATAGTAGTATCCAGAATGTTGTTCCTGTTCTGGATGGTAGTATCCAGAATGTCGTTCCTGGTCTGGATGGTTGTATCCAGAATGTTGTTCCTGTTCTGTATGGTAGTATCCAGAATGTCGTTCCCGGTCTGGATGGTAGTATCCAGAATGTTGTATTTGTTCTGGACGGTAGTATCCAGAATGTCGTTCCCGGTCTGGATAGTAGTATCCAGAATGTTGTTCCTGTTCTGGATGGTAGGATCCAGAATGTCGTTCCCGGTCTGGATAGTAGTATCCAGAATATTGTTCCCATTCTGGATGGTAGTATTCAGAATGTTGTTTTTGTTCTGGACGGTAGTATCCAGAATGTTGGTCCTGTTCTGGATGGTTGTATCCAGGATGTTGTTCCTGTTCTGGATGGTAATATCCAGAATGTTGTTCTTGTTCTGGATGGTAGTATCCAGAATATTGTTCCCGTTCTCGATGGTAGTATCCAGAATATTGTTCCCGTTCTGGATGGTAGTATCCAGAATGTTGTTCTTGTTCTGGATGGTAGTATCCAGAATGTTGTTCCTGTTCTTGATGGTAGTATCCAGAATGTTGTTCCTGTTCTGGATAGTAGTATCCAGAATGTTGTTCCTGTTCTGGATGGTAGTATCCAGAATGTTGTTCCTGTTTGGATGGCTGTACCTAGGATGTCGTTCCTGTTCTGGATGGTTGTATCCAGAATGTTGTTCCTGTTCTCTATGGTAGTATCCAGAATGTCGTTCCCGGTCTGGATGGTAGTATCCAGAATGTTGTTTTTGTTCTGGATGGTAGTATCCAAAATGTCGTTCCCGGTCTGGATAGTAGTATCCAGAATGTTGTTCCTGTTCTGGATGGTAGTATCCAGAATGTCGTTCCCGGTCTGGATAGTAGTATCCAGAATATTGTTCCTGGTCTGGATGATAGTGTCCAGAATGTTGTTCCTGTTCTGGATGGTAGTATCCAGAATGTTGTTCTTGTTCTGTATGGAAGTATCCAGGATGTCGTTCCCGGTCTGGATGGTAGTATCCAGAATGTCGTTCCTGTTCTGGAGGGTTGTATCTAGGATTTCGTTCCTCTTCTGGATGGTTGTATCCAGGATGTTGTTCCTGTTCTCGATGGTAGTATCCAGAATGTTGTTCCTGGTCTGGATGGTAGTATCCAGAATGTTGTTCCTGTTCTGGATGGTGGTATCCAGAATGTTGTTCTTTTTCTGTATGGTAGTATCCAGAATGTTGTTCCCGGTCTGGATGGTAGTATCCAGAATGTTGTTCCTGGTCTGGATGGTAGTATACAGGATGTCGTTCCCGGTCTGGATGGTAGTATCCAGAATGTCGTTCCTGTTCTGGAGGGTTATATCTAGGATGTCGTTCCTGTTCTGGATGGTTGTATCCAGGCTGTTGTTCCTTTTCTGGATGGTAGTATCCAGAATGTTGTTCGTGGTCTGGATGGTAGTATCCAGGATGTCGTTCCCGGTCTCGATGGTAGTATCCAGAATGTTGTTCCTGTTCTGGATGGTTGTATCTAGGATGTCGTTCCTGTTCTGGATGGTTGTATCCAGGATGTTGTTCCTGTTCTGGTTGGTAGTATCCAGAATGTTGTTTCTGTTCTGGAGGGTTATATCTAGGATGTCGTTCCTGTTCTGGATGGTTGTATCCAGGATGTTGTTCCTGTTCTGGATGGTAGTATCCAGAATGTCGTCCCTGTTCTGGATGGTAGTATAGAGGATGTCGTTCCCGGTCTGGATGGTAGTATCCAGAATGTTGTTCCTGTTCTGGATAGTAGTATCCAGAATGTTGTTCCTGTTCTGGATGGTAGTATCCAGAATGTCGTTCCTGGTCTGGATGGTTGTATCCAGAATGTTGTTCCTGTTCTGTATGGTAGTATCCAGAATGTCGTTCCCGGTCTGGATGGTAGTATCCAGAATGTTGTATTTGTTCTGGACGGTAGTATCCAGAATGTCGTTCCCGGTCTGGATAGTAGTATCCAGAATGTTGTTCCTGTTCTGGATGGTAGGATCCAGAATGTCGTTCCCGGTCTGGATAGTAGTATCCAGAATATTGTTCCTGGTCTGGATGATAGTGTCCAGAATGTTGTTCCTGTTCTGGATGGTAGTATCCAGAATGTTGTTCTTGTTCTGTATGGAAGTATCCAGGATGTCGTTCCCGGTCTGGATGGTAGTATCCAGAATGTCGTTCCTGTTCTGGAGGGTTGTATCTAGGATTTCGCTCCTCTTCTGGATGGTTGTATCCAGGATGTTGTTCCTGTTCTCGATGGTAGTATCCAGAATGTTGTTCCTGGTCTGGATGGTAGTATCCAGAATGTTGTTCCTGTTCTGGATGGTGGTATCCAGAATGTTGTTCTTTTTCTGTATGGTAGTATCCAGAATGTTGTTCCCGGTCTGGATGGTAGTATCCAGAATGTTGTTCCTGGTCTGGATGGTAGTATACAGGATGTCGTTCCCGGTCTGGATGGTAGTATCCAGAATGTCGTTCCTGTTCTGGAGGGTTATATCTAGGATGTCGTTCCTGTTCTGGATGGTTGTATCCAGGCTGTTGTTCCTTTTCTGGATGGTAGTATCCAGAATGTTGTTCCTGTTCTGGATGGTTGTATCTAGGATGTCGTTCCTGTTCTGGATGGTTGTATCCAGGATGTTGTTCCTGTTCTGGTTGGTAGTATCCAGAATGTTGTTTCTGTTCTGGAGGGTTATATCTAGGATGTCGTTCCTGTTCTGGATGGTTGTATCCAGGATGTTGTTCCTGTTCTGGATGGTAGTATCCAGAATGTCGTCCCTGTTCTGGATGGTAGTATAGAGGATGTCGTTCCCGGTCTGGATGGTAGTATCCAGAATGTTGTTCCTGTTCTGGATAGTAGTATCCAGAATGTTGTTCCTGTTCTGGATGGTAGTATCCAGAATGTCGTTCCTGGTCTGGATGGTTGTATCCAGAATGTTGTTCCTGTTCTGTATGGTAGTATCCAGAATGTCGTTCCCGGTCTGGATGGTAGTATCCAGAATGTTGTATTTGTTCTGGACGGTAGTATCCAGAATGTCGTTCCCGGTCTGGATAGTAGTATCCAGAATGTTGTTCCTGTTCTGGATGGTAGGATCCAGAATGTCGTTCCCGGTCTGGATAGTAGTATCCAGAATATTGTTCCCATTCTGGATGGTAGTGTTCAGAATGTTGTTTTTGTTCTGGACGGTAGTATCCAGAATGTTGGTCCTGTTCTGGATGGTTGTATCCAGGATGTTGTTCCTGTTCTGGATGGTAATATCCAGAATGTTGTTCTTGTTCTGGATGGTAGTATCCAGAATATTGTTCCCGTTCTCGATGGTAGTATCCAGAATATTGTTCCCGTTCTGGATGGTAGTATCCAGAATGTTGTTCTTGTTCTGGATGGTAGTATCCAGAATGTTGTTCCTGTTCTGGATGGTAGTATCCAGAATGTTGTTCGTGGTCTGGATGGTAGTATCCAGGATGTCGTTCCCGGTCTCGATGGTAGTATCCAGAATGTTGTTCCTGTTCTGGATGGTTGTATCTAGGATGTCGTTCCTGTTCTGGATGGTTGTATCCAGGATGTTGTTCCTGTTCTGGTTGGTAGTATCCAGAATGTTGTTTCTGTTCTGGAGGGTTATATCTAGGATGTCGTTCCTGTTCTGGATGGTTGTATCCAGGATGTTGTTCCTGTTCTGGATGGTAGTATCCAGAATGTCGTCCCTGTTCTGGATGGTAGTATAGAGGATGTCGTTCCCGGTCTGGATGGTAGTATCCAGAATGTTGTTCCTGTTCTGGATAGTAGTATCCAGAATGTTGTTCCTGTTCTGGATGGTAGTATCCAGAATGTCGTTCCTGGTCTGGATGGTTGTATCCAGAATGTTGTTCCTGTTCTGTATGGTAGTATCCAGAATGTCGTTCCCGGTCTGGATGGTAGTATCCAGAATGTTGTATTTGTTCTGGACGGTAGTATCCAGAATGTCGTTCCCGGTCTGGATAGTAGTATCCAGAATGTTGTTCCTGTTCTGGATGGTAGGATCCAGAATGTCGTTCCCGGTCTGGATAGTAGTATCCAGAATATTGTTCCTGGTCTGGATGATAGTGTCCAGAATGTTGTTCCTGTTCTGGATGGTAGTATCCAGAATGTTGTTCTTGTTCTGTATGGAAGTATCCAGGATGTCGTTCCCGGTCTGGATGGTAGTATCCAGAATGTCGTTCCTGTTCTGGAGGGTTGTATCTAGGATTTCGCTCCTCTTCTGGATGGTTGTATCCAGGATGTTGTTCCTGTTCTCGATGGTAGTATCCAGAATGTTGTTCCTGGTCTGGATGGTAGTATCCAGAATGTTGTTCCTGTTCTGGATGGTGGTATCCAGAATGTTGTTCTTTTTCTGTATGGTAGTATCCAGAATGTTGTTCCCGGTCTGGATGGTAGTATCCAGAATGTTGTTCCTGGTCTGGATGGTAGTATACAGGATGTCGTTCCCGGTCTGGATGGTAGTATCCAGAATGTCGTTCCTGTTCTGGAGGGTTATATCTAGGATGTCGTTCCTGTTCTGGATGGTTGTATCCAGGCTGTTGTTCCTTTTCTGGATGGTAGTATCCAGAATGTTGTTCCTGTTCTGGATGGTTGTATCTAGGATGTCGTTCCTGTTCTGGATGGTTGTATCCAGGATGTTGTTCCTGTTCTGGTTGGTAGTATCCAGAATGTTGTTTCTGTTCTGGAGGGTTATATCTAGGATGTCGTTCCTGTTCTGGATGGTTGTATCCAGGATGTTGTTCCTGTTCTGGATGGTAGTATCCAGAATGTCGTCCCTGTTCTGGATGGTAGTATAGAGGATGTCGTTCCCGGTCTGGATGGTAGTATCCAGAATGTTGTTCCTGTTCTGGATAGTAGTATCCAGAATGTTGTTCCTGTTCTGGATGGTAGTATCCAGAATGTCGTTCCTGGTCTGGATGGTTGTATCCAGAATGTTGTTCCTGTTCTGTATGGTAGTATCCAGAATGTCGTTCCCGGTCTGGATGGTAGTATCCAGAATGTTGTATTTGTTCTGGACGGTAGTATCCAGAATGTCGTTCCCGGTCTGGATAGTAGTATCCAGAATGTTGTTCCTGTTCTGGATGGTAGGATCCAGAATGTCGTTCCCGGTCTGGATAGTAGTATCCAGAATATTGTTCCCATTCTGGATGGTAGTGTTCAGAATGTTGTTTTTGTTCTGGACGGTAGTATCCAGAATGTTGGTCCTGTTCTGGATGGTTGTATCCAGGATGTTGTTCCTGTTCTGGATGGTAATATCCAGAATGTTGTTCTTGTTCTGGATGGTAGTATCCAGAATATTGTTCCCGTTCTCGATGGTAGTATCCAGAATATTGTTCCCGTTCTGGATGGTAGTATCCAGAATGTTGTTCTTGTTCTGGATGGTAGTATCCAGAATGTTGTTCCTGTTCTTGATGGTAGTATCCAGAATGTTGTTCCTGTTCTGGATAGTAGTATCCAGAATGTTGTTCCTGTTCTGGATGGTAGTATCCAGAATGTTGTTCCTGTTTGGATGGCTGTACCTAGGATGTCGTTCCTGTTCTGGATGGTTGTATCCAGAATGTTGTTCCTGTTCTCTATGGTAGTATCCAGAATGTCGTTCCCGGTCTGGATGGTAGTATCCAGAATGTTGTTTTTGTTCTGGATGGTAGTATCCAAAATGTCGTTCCCGGTCTGGATAGTAGTATCCAGAATGTTGTTCCTGTTCTGGATGGTAGTATCCAGAATGTCGTTCCCGGTCTGGATAGTAGTATCCAGAATATTGTTCCTGGTCTGGATGATAGTGTCCAGAATGTTGTTCCTGTTCTGGATGGTAGTATCCAGAATGTTGTTCTTGTTCTGTATGGAAGTATCCAGGATGTCGTTCCCGGTCTGGATGGTAGTATCCAGAATGTCGTTCCTGTTCTGGAGGATTGTATCTAGGATTTCGTTCCTCTTCTGGATGGTTGTATCCAGGATGTTGTTCCTGTTCTCGATGGTAGTATCCAGAATGTTGTTCCTGGTCTGGATGGTAGTATCCAGAATGTTGTTCCTGGTCTGGATGGTGGTATCCAGAATGTTGTTCTTTTTCTGTATGGTAGTATCCAGAATGTTGTTCCCGGTCTGGATGATAGTATCCAGAATGTTGTTCCTGGTCTGGATGGTAGTATCCAGAATGTTGTTCCCGTTCTGTATGGTAGTATCCAGAATGTTGTTCCTGTTCTAAATGGTAGTATCCAGAATGTTCCTGGTCTGGATGGTAGTATTCAGAATGTTTTTCCTGGTCTGGATGGTAGTATCCAGAATGTTCCTGGTCTGGATGGTAGTATCCAGAATGTTCCTGGTCTGGATGGTAGTATCCAGAATGTTCCTGGTCTGGATGGTAGTATCCAGAATGTTCTGGTCTGGATGGTAGTATCCAGAATGTCGTTCCTGTTCTGGATGGTAGTATCCAGAATGTTGTTCCTGTTCTGGATGGAAGTATCCAGAATGTTGTTCCTGTTCTGGAGGGTTGTTTCTAGGATGTCGTTCCTGTTCTGGATGGTAGTATCCAGAATGTTGTTCCTGTTCTGGATGGTAGTATCCAGAATTTTTTCCCGTTCTGGATGGTAGTGTCCAGAATGTTGTTCCCGTTCTGGATGGTAGTATCCAGAATGTTGTTCCTGTTCTGAATGGTAGTATCCAGAATGTTCTTGTTCTGGATGGTAGTATCCAGAACGTTCTTGTTCTGGATGGTAGTATCCAGAATGTTCCTGGTCTGGATGGTATTATCCGGAATGATTTTCCTGGTCTGGATGGTAGTATCCAGAATGTTCCTGGTCTGGATGGTAGTATCCAGAATGTTCCTGGTCTGGATGGTAGTATCCAGAATGTTCCTGGTCTGGATGGTAGTATCCAGAATGTCGTTCCTGTTCTGGATGGTAGTATCCAGAATGTTGTTCCTGTTCTGGATGGTAGTATCCAGAATGTTGTTTCTGTTCTGGAGGGTTGTATCTAGGATGTCGTTCCTGTTCTGGATGGTTGTATCCAGGATGTTGTTCCTTTTCTGGATGGTAGTATTCAGAATGTTGTTCCTGGTCTGGATGGTAGTATCCAGAATGTCGTCCCTGTTCTGGATGGTAGTATAGAGGATGTCGTTCCCGGTCTGGATGGTAGTATCCAGAATGTTGTTCCTGGTCTGGATGATAGTATCCAGAATGTTGTTCCGGTTCTGGACGGTAGTATCCAGAATGTTGTTCCTGTTTGGATGGCTGTATCTAGTATGTCGTTCCTGTTCTGGATGGTTGTATCCAGAATGTTGTTCCTGTTCTGTATGGTAGTATCCAGAATGTCGTTCCCGGTCTGGATAGTACTATCCAGAATATTGTTCCCATTCTGGATGGTAGTATCCAGAAAACAACATCCTGGATACAACCATCCAGAACAGGACCAACATTCTGGATACCACCGTCCAGAACAAAAACAACATGCTGGATACTACCACCCAGAATGTTGTTTTTGTTCTGGACGGTAGTATCCAGAATGTTGTTCCTGTTCTGGATGGTAGTATCCAGGATGTTGTTCCTGTTCTGGATGGGAGTATCCAGAATGTTGTTCTTGTTCTGGATGGTAGTATCCAGAATATTGTTCCCGTTCTCGATGGTAGTATCCAGAATATTGTTCCCGTTCTGGATGGTAGTATCCAGAATGTTGTTCCCGGTCTGGATGGTAGTATCCAGAATGTTGTTCCTGTTCTGGATGGTAGTATCCAGAATATTGTTCCCGTTCTGGATGGTAGTATCCAGAATGTGGTTCTTGTTCTGGATGGTAGTATCTAGAATGTTGTTCTTGTTCTGTATGGTAGTATCCAGAATATTGTTCCCGGTCTGGATGATAGTATCCAGAATGTTGTTCCTGTTCTGGATGGTAGTATCCAGAATGTTGTCCTTGTTCTGGATGGTTGTATCCATAATGTTGTTCCTGTTCTGTATGGTAGTATCCAGAATGTTGTTCCCGGTCTGGATGATAGTATCCAGAATGTTGTTCCTGGTCTGGATGGTAGTATCCAGAATGTTGTTCCCGGTCTGGATGGTAGTATCCAGAATGTTGTTCCTGTTCTGGACGGTAGTATCCAGAATGTTGTTTCTGTTCTGGATGGTAGTATCCAGAATTTTGTTCCCGTTCTGGATGGTAGTATCCAGAATGTTGTTCCTGGTCTTGATAGTAGTATCCAGAATGTTGTTCCTGTTCTGGACGGTAGTATCCACAATGTTGTTCCTTTTCTGGATGGTAGTATCCATAATGTTGTTCCTGTTCTGGATGGTAGTATCCAGAATGTTGTTCTTGTTCTGGATGGTTGTATCCAGAATGTTGTTCTTGTTCTGTATGGTAGTATCCAGAATGTTGTTCCCGGTCTGGATGATAGTATCCAGAATGTTGTTCCTGGTCTGGATGGTAGTATCCAGAATGTTGTTCCCGGTCTGGATGGTAGTATCCAGAATGTTGTTCCTGGTCTGGATGGTAGTATCCAGAATGTTGTTCCCGGTCTGGATGGTAGTATCCAGAATGTTGTTCCTGTTCTGGACGGTAGTATCCAGAATGTTGTTTCTGTTCTGGATGGTAGTATCCAGAATTTTGTTCCCGTTCTGGATGGTAGTATCCAGAATGTTGTTCCTGTTCTGGATAGTAGTATCCAGAATGTTGTTCCTGTTCTGGAGGGTTGTATCTAGGATGTTGTTCCTGTTCTGGATGGTAGTATCCAGAATGTCTTCCCTGTTCTGGATGGTAGTATAGAGGATGTCGTTCCAGGTCTGGATGGTAGTATCCAGAATGTTGTTCCTGTTCTGGATAGTAGTATCCAGAATGTTGTTCCTGTTCTGGATGGTAGTATCCAGAATGTTGTTCCTGTTTGGATGGCTGTATGTAAGATGTCGTTCCTGTTCTGGATGGTTGTATCCAGAATGTTGTTCCTGTTCTGTATGGTAGTATCCAGAATGTCGTTCCCGGTCTGGATGGTAGTATCCAGAATGTTGTTTTTGTTCTGGACGGTAGTATCCAGAATGTCGTTCCCGGTCTGGATAGTAGTATCCAGAATGTTGTTCCTGTTCTGGATGGTAGTATCCAGAATGTCGTTCCCGGTCTGGATAGTAGTATCCAGAATATTGTTCCCATTCTGGATGGTAGTATTCAGAATGTTGTTCCTGGTCTGGATGGTAGTATCTAGAATGTTGTTTTTGTTCTGGATGGTAGTATCCAGAATGTTGTTCCTGGTCTGGACGGTAGTATCCAGAATGTTGGTCCTGTTCTGGATGGTAGTATCCAGAATGTTGTTCTTGTTCTGGATGGTTGTATCCAGAATGTTGTTCCTGTTCTGTATGGTAGTATCCAGAATGTTGTTCCCGGTCTGGATGATAGTATCCAGAATGTTGTTCCTGGTCTGGATGGTAGTATCCAGAATGTTGTTCCCGGTCTGGATGGTAGTATCCAGAATGTTGTTCCTGTTCTGGACGGTAGTATCCAGAATGTTGTTTCTGTTCTGGATGGTAGTATCCAGAATTTTGTTCCGGTTCTGGATGGTAGTATCCAGAATGTTGTTCCTGGTCTTGATAGTAGTATCCAGAATGTTGTTCCTGTTCTGGACGGTAGTATCCACAATGTTGTTCCTTTTCTGGATGGTAGTATCCACAATGTTGTTCCTGTTCTGGATGGTAGTATCCAGAATGTTGTTCTTGTTCTGGATGGTTGTATCCAGAATGTTGTTCTTGTTCTGTATGGTAGTATCCAGAATGTTTTTCCCGGTCTGGATGATAGTATCCAGAATGTTGTTCCTGGTCTGGATGGTAGTATCCAGAATGTTGTTCCCGGTCTGGATGGTAGTATCCAGAATGTTGTTCCTGGTCTGGATGGTAGTATCCAGAATGTTGTTCCCGGTCTGGATGGTAGTATCCAGAATGTTGTTCCTGTTCTGGACGGTAGTTTCCAGAATGTTGTTTCTGTTCTGGATGGTAGTATCCAGAATTTTGTTCCCGTTCTGGATGGTAGTATCCAGAATGTTGTTCCTGTTCTGGATAGTAGTATCCAGAATGTTGTTCCTGTTCTGGAGGGTTGTATCTAGGATGTTGTTCCTGTTCTGGATGGTAGTATCCAGAATGTCGTCCCTGTTCTGGATGGTAGTATAGAGGATGTCGTTCCAGGTCTGGATGGTAGTATCCAGAATGTTGTTCCTGTTCTGGATAGTAGTATCCAGAATGTTGTTCCTGTTCTGGATGGTAGTATCCAGAATGTTGTTCCTGTTTGGATGGCTGTATGTAAGATGTCGTTCCTGTTCTGGATGGTTGTATCCAGAATGTTGTTCCTGTTCTGTATGGTAGTATCCAGAATGTCGTTCCCGGTCTGGATGGTAGTATCCAGAATGTTGTTTTTGTTCTGGACGGTAGTATCCAGAATGTCGTTCCCGGTCTGGATAGTAGTATCCAGAATGTTGTTCCTGTTCTGGATGGTAGTATCCAGAATGTCGTTCCCGGTCTGGATAGTAGTATCCAGAATATTGTTCCCATTCTGGATGGTAGTATTCAGAATGTTGTTCCTGGTCTGGATGGTAGTATCCAGAATGTTGTTTTTGTTCTGGATGGTAGTATCCAGAATGTTGTTCCTGTTCTGGACGGTAGTATCCAGAATGTTGTTTTTGTTCTGGACGGTAGTATCCAGAATGTCGTTCCCGGTCTGGATAGTAGTATCCAGAATGTTGTTCCTGTTCTGGATGGTAGTATCCAGAATGTCGTTCCCGGTCTGGATAGTAGTATCCAGAATATTGTTCCCATTCTGGATGGTAGTATTCAGAATGTTGTTCCTGGTCTGGATGGTAGTATCTAGAATGTTGTTTTTGTTCTGGATGGTAGTATCCAGAATGTTGTTCCTGTTCTGGACGGTAGTATCCAGAATGTTGGTCCTGTTCTGGATGGTAGTATCCAGAATGTTGTTCTTGTTCTGGATGGTTGTATCCAGAATGTTGTTCCTGTTCTGTATGGTAGTATCCAGAATGTTGTTCCCGGTCTGGATGATAGTATCCAGAATGTTGTTCCTGGTCTGGATGGTAGTATCCAGAATGTTGTTCCCGGTCTGGATGGTAGTATCCAGAATGTTGTTCCTGTTCTGGACGGTAGTATCCAGAATGTTGTTTCTGTTCTGGATGGTAGTATCCAGAATTTTGTTCCGGTTCTGGATGGTAGTATCCAGAATGTTGTTCCTGGTCTTGATAGTAGTATCCAGAATGTTGTTCCTGTTCTGGACGGTAGTATCCACAATGTTGTTCCTTTTCTGGATGGTAGTATCCACAATGTTGTTCCTGTTCTGGATGGTAGTATCCAGAATGTTGTTCTTGTTCTGGATGGTTGTATCCAGAATGTTGTTCTTGTTCTGTATGGTAGTATCCAGAATGTTTTTCCCGGTCTGGATGATAGTATCCAGAATGTTGTTCCTGGTCTGGATGGTAGTATCCAGAATGTTGTTCCCGGTCTGGATGGTAGTATCCAGAATGTTGTTCCTGGTCTGGATGGTAGTATCCAGAATGTTGTTCCCGGTCTGGATGGTAGTATCCAGAATGTTGTTCCTGTTCTGGACGGTAGTTTCCAGAATGTTGTTTCTGTTCTGGATGGTAGTATCCAGAATTTTGTTCCCGTTCTGGATGGTAGTATCCAGAATGTTGTTCCTGTTCTGGATAGTAGTATCCAGAATGTTGTTCCTGTTCTGGAGGGTTGTATCTAGGATGTTGTTCCTGTTCTGGATGGTAGTATCCAGAATGTCGTCCCTGTTCTGGATGGTAGTATAGAGGATGTCGTTCCAGGTCTGGATGGTAGTATCCAGAATGTTGTTCCTGTTCTGGATAGTAGTATCCAGAATGTTGTTCCTGTTCTGGATGGTAGTATCCAGAATGTTGTTCCTGTTTGGATGGCTGTATGTAAGATGTCGTTCCTGTTCTGGATGGTTGTATCCAGAATGTTGTTCCTGTTCTGTATGGTAGTATCCAGAATGTCGTTCCCGGTCTGGATGGTAGTATCCAGAATGTTGTTTTTGTTCTGGACGGTAGTATCCAGAATGTCGTTCCCGGTCTGGATAGTAGTATCCAGAATGTTGTTCCTGTTCTGGATGGTAGTATCCAGAATGTCGTTCCCGGTCTGGATAGTAGTATCCAGAATATTGTTCCCATTCTGGATGGTAGTATTCAGAATGTTGTTCCTGGTCTGGATGGTAGTATCCAGAATGTTGTTTTTGTTCTGGATGGTAGTATCCAGAATGTTGTTCCTGTTCTGGACGGTAGTATCCAGAATGTTGGTCCTGTTCTGGATGGTTGTATCCAGGATGTTGTTCCTGTTCTGGATGGTAGTATCCAGAATGTTGTTCTTGTTCTGGAGGGTTGTATCTAGGATGTCGTTCCTGTTCTGGATGGTTGTATCCAGGATGTTGTTCCTGTTCTGGAAGGTAGTATCCAGAATGTTGTTCCTGGTCTGGATGGTAGTATCCAGAATGTCGTCCCTGTTCTGGATGGTAGTATAGAGGATGTCGTTCCCGGTCTGGATGGTAGTATCCACAATGTTGTTCCTGTTCTGGATGGTAGTATCCAGAATGTTGTTCCTGTTCTGGATGGTAGTATCCAGAATGTTGTTCCTGTTTGGATGGCTGAATCTAGGATGTCGTTCCTGTTCTGGATGGTTGTATCCAGAATGTTGTTCCTGTTCTGTATGGTAGTATCCAGAATGTCGTTCTCGGTCTGGATGGTAGTATCCAGAATGTTGTTTTTGTTCTGGATGGTAGTATCCATAATGTCGTTCCCGGTCTGGATAGTACTATCCAGAATGTTGTTCCTGTTCTGGATGGTAGTATCCAGAATGTCGTTCCCGGTCTGGATAGTAGTATCCAGAATATTGTTCCCATTCTGGATGGTAGTATCCAGAAAACAACATCCTGGATACAACCATCCAGAACAGGACCAACATTCTGGATACTACCGTCCAGAACAAAAACAACATGCTGGATACTACCATCCAGAATGTTGTTTTTGTTCTGGACGGTAGTATCCAGAATGTTGTTCCTGTTCTGGATGGTAGTATCCAGGATGTTGTTCCTCGTCTGGATGGTAGTATCCATAATGTTGTTTTTGTTCTGGATGGAAGTATCCAGAATATTGTTCCTGTTCTCGATGGTAGTATCCAGAATATTGTTCCCGTTCTGGATGGTTGTATCCAGAATGTTGTTCTTGTTCTGGATGGTAGGATCCACAATGTTGTTCCTGTTCTGGATGGTAGTATCCAGAATATTTTTCCTGGTCTGGATGGTAGTATCCAGAATGTTGTTCTTTTTCTGGATGGTAGTATCCACAATGTTGTTCCTGTTCTGGATGGTAGTATCCAGAATGTTGTTCTTGTTCTGTATGGTAGTATCCAGAATATTGTTCCCGGTCTGGATGATAGTATCCAGAATGTTGTTCCTGTTCTGGATGGTAGTATCCAGAATATTGTTCCCGTTCTCGATGGTAGTATCCAGAATATTGTTCCCGTTCTGGATGGTAGTATCCAGAATGTTGTTCTTGTTCTGGATGGTAGTATCCACAATGTTGTTCCTGTTCTGGATGGTAGTATCCAGAATATTGTTCCCGTTCTGGATGGTAGTATCCAGAATGTGGTTCTTGTTCTGGATGGTAGTATCTAGAATGTTGTTCTTGTTCTGTATGGTAGTATCCAGAATATTGTTCCCGGTCCGGATGATAGTATCCAGAATGTTGTTCCTGTTCTGGATGGTAGTATCCAGAATGTTGTTCTTGTTCTGGATGGTTGTATCCATAATGTTGTTCCTGTTCTGTATGGTAGTATCCAGAATGTTGTTCCCGGTCTGGATGATAGTATCCAGAATGTTGTTCCTGGTCTGGATGGTAGTATCCAGAATGTTGTTCCCGGTCTGGATGGTAGTATCCAGAATGTTGTTCCTGTTCTGGACGGTAGTATCCAGAATGTTGTTTCTGTTCTGGATGGTAGTATCCAGAATTTTGTTCCCGTTCTGGATGGTAGTATCCAGAATGTTGTTCCTGGTCTTGATAGTAGTATCCAGAATGTTGTTCCTGTTCTGGACGGTAGTATCCACAATGTTGTTCCTTTTCTGGATGGTAGTATCCACAATGTTGTTCCTGTTCTGGATGGTAGTATCCAGAATGTTGTTCTTGTTCTGGATGGTTGTATCCAGAATGTTGTTCTTGTTCTGTATGGTAGTATCCAGAATGTTGTTCCCGGTCTGGATGATAGTATCCAGAATGTTGTTCCTGGTCTGGATGGTATTATCCAGAATGTTGTTCCCGGTCTGGATGGTAGTATCCAGAATGTTGTTCCTGGTCTGGATGGTAGTATCCAGAATGTTGTTCCCGGTCTGGATGGTAGTATCCAGAATGTTGTTCCTGTTCTGGACGGTAGTATCCAGAATGTTGTTTCTGTTCTGGATGGTAGTATCCAGAATTTTGTTCCCGTTCTGGATGGTAGTATCCAGAATGTTGTTCCTGTTCTGGATAGTAGTATCCAGAATGTTGTTCCTGTTCTGGAGGGTTGTATCTAGAATGTTGTTCCTGTTCTGGATGGTAGTATCCAGAATGTCGTCCCTGTTCTGGATGGTAGTATAGAGGATGTCGTTCCAGGTCTGGATGGTAGTATCCAGAATGTTGTTCCTGTTCTGGATAGTAGTATCCAGAATGTTGTTCCTGTTCTGGATGGTAGTATCCAGAATGTTGTTCCTGTTTGGATGGCTGTATGTAAGATGTCGTTCCTGTTCTGGATGGTTGTATCCAGAATGTTGTTCCTGTTCTGTATGGTAGTATCCAGAATGTCGTTCCCGGTCTGGATGGTAGTATCCAGAATGTTGTTTTTGTTCTGGACGGTAGTATCCAGAATGTCGTTCCCGGTCTGGATAGTAGTATCCAGAATGTTGATCCTGTTCTGGATGGTAGTATCCAGAATGTCGTTCCCGGTCTGGATAGTAGTATCCAGAATATTGTTCCCATTCTGGATGGTAGTATTCAGAATGTTGTTCCTGGTCTGGATGGTAGTATCCAGAATGTTGTTTTTGTTCTGGATGGTAGTATCCAGAATGTTGTTCCTGTTCTGGACGGTAGTATCCAGAATGTTGGTCCTGTTCTGGATGGTAGTATCCAGAATGTTGTTCTTGTTCTGGATGGTTGTATCCAGAATGTTGTTCCTGTTCTGTATGGTAGTATCCAGAATGTTGTTCCCGGTCTGGATGATAGTATCCAGAATGTTGTTCCTGGTCTGGATGGTAGTATCCAGAATGTTGTTCCCGGTCTGGATGGTAGTATCTAGAATGTTGTTCCTGTTCTGGACGGTAGTATCCAGAATGTTGTTTCTGTTCTGGATGGTAGTATCCAGAATTTTGTTCCCGTTCTGGATGGTAGTATCCAGAATGTTGTTCCTGGTCTTGATAGTAGTATCCAGAATGTTGTTCCTGTTCTGGACGGTAGTATCCACAATGTTGTTCCTTTTCTGGATGGTAGTATCCACAATGTTGTTCCTGTTCTGGATGGTAGTATCCAGAATGTTGTTCTTGTTCTGGATGGTTGTATCCAGAATGTTGTTCTTGTTCTGTATGGTAGTATCCAGAATGTTGTTCCCGGTCTGGATGATAGTATCCAGAATGTTGTTCCTGGTCTGGATGGTAGTATCCAGAATGTTGTTCCCGGTCTGGATGGTAGTATCCAGAATGTTGTTCCTGGTCTGGATGGTAGTATCCAGAATGTTGTTCCCGGTCTGGATGGTAGTATCCAGAATGTTGTTCCTGTTCTGGACGGTAGTATCCAGAATGTTGTTTCTGTTCTGGATGGTAGTATCCAGAATTTTGTTCCCGTTCTGGATGGTAGTATCCAGAATGTTGTTCCTGTTCTGGATAGTAGTATCCAGAATGTTGTTCCTGTTCTGGAGGGTTGTATCTAGGATGTTGTTCCTGTTCTGGATGGTAGTATCCAGAATGTCGTCCCTGTTCTGGATGGTAGTATAGAGGATGTCGTTCCAGGTCTGGATGGTAGTATCCAGAATGTTGTTCCTGTTCTGGATAGTAGTATCCAGAATGTTGTTCCTGTTCTGGATGGTAGTATCCAGAATGTTGTTCCTGTTTGGATGGCTGTATGTAAGATGTCGTTCCTGTTCTGGATGGTTGTATCCAGAATGTTGTTCCTTTTCTGTATGGTAGTATCCAGAATGTCGTTCCCGGTCTGGATGGTAGTATCCAGAATGTTGTTCCCGTTCTGGACGGTAGTATCCAGAATGTCGTTCCCGGTCTGGATAGTAGTATCCAGAATGTTGTTCCTGTTCTGGATGGTAGTATCCAGAATGTCGTTCCCGGTCTGGATAGTAGTATCCAGAATATTGTTCCCATTCTGGATGGTAGTATTCAGAATGTTGTTCCTGGTCTGGATGGTAGTATCCAGAATGTTGTTTTTGTTCTGGATGGTAGTATCCAGAATGTTGTTCCTGTTCTGGACGGTAGTATCCAGAATGTTGGTCCTGTTCTGGATGGTTGTATCCAGGATGTTGTTCCTGTTCTGGATGGTAGTATCCAGAATGTTGTTCTTGTTCTGGAGGGTTGTATCTAGGATGTCGTTCCTGTTCTGGATGGTTGTATCCAGGATGTTGTTCCTGTTCTGGAAGGTAGTATCCAGAATGTTGTTCCTGGTCTGGATGGTAGTATCCAGAATGTCGTCCCTGTTCTGGATGGTAGTATAGAGGATGTCGTTCCCGGTCTGGATGGTAGTATCCACAATGTTGTTCCTGTTCTGGATGGTAGTATCCAGAATGTTGTTCCTGTTCTGGATGGTAGTATCCAGAATGTTGTTCCTGTTTGGATGGCTGTATCTAGGATGTCGTTCCTGTTCTGGATGGTTGTATCCAGAATGTTGTTCCTGTTCTGTATGGTAGTATCCAGAATGTCGTTCTCGGTCTGGATGGTAGTATCCAGAATGTTGTTTTTGTTCTGGATGGTAGTATCCATAATGTCGTTCCCGGTCTGGATAGTACTATCCAGAATGTTGTTCCTGTTCTGGATGGTAGTATCCAGAATGTCGTTCCCGGTCTGGATAGTAGTATCCAGAATATTGTTCCCATTCTGGATGGTAGTATCCAGAAAACAACATCCTGGATACAACCATCCAGAACAGGACCAACATTCTGCATACTACCGTCCAGAACAAAAACAACATGCTGGATACTACCATCCAGAATGTTGTTTTTGTTCTGGACGGTAGTATCCAGAATGTTGTTCCTGTTCTGGATGGTAGTATCCAGGATGTTGTTCCTCGTCTGGATGATAGTATCCATAATGTTGTTTTTGTTCTGGATGGAAGTATCCAGAATATTGTTCCTGTTCTCGATGGTAGTATCCAGAATATTGTTCCTGTTCTGGATGGTAGTATCCAGGATGTTGTTCCTCGTCTGGATGATAGTATCCATAATGTTGTTTTTGTTCTGGATGGAAGTATCCAGAATATTGTTCCTGTTCTCGATGGTAGTATCCAGAATATTGTTCCCGTTCTGGATGGTTGTATCCAGAATGTTGTTCTTGTTCTGGATGGTAGGATCCACAATGTTGTTCCTGTTCTGGATGGTAGTATCCAGAATATTGTTCCTGGTCTGGATGGTAGTATCCAGAATGTTGTTCTTTTTCTGGATGGTAGTATCCACAATGTTGTTCCTGTTCTGGATGGTAGTATCCAGAATGTTGTTCCTGTTCTGGACGGTAGTATCCAGAATGTTGGTCCTGTTCTGGATGGTTGTATCCAGGATGTTGTTCCTGTTCTGGATGGTAGTATCCAGAATGTTGTTCTTGTTCTGGAGGGTTGTATCTAGGATGTCGTTCCTGTTCTGGATGGTTGTATCCAGGATGTTGTTCCTGTTCTGGAAGGTAGTATCCAGAATGTTGTTCCTGGTCTGGATGGTAGTATCCAGAATGTCGTCCCTGTTCTGGATGGTAGTATAGAGGATGTCGTTCCCGGTCTGGATGGTAGTATCCACAATGTTGTTCCTGTTCTGGATGGTAGTATCCAGAATGTTGTTCCTGTTCTGGATGGTAGTATCCAGAATGTTGTTCCTGTTTGGATGGCTGTATCTAGGATGTCGTTCCTGTTCTGGATGGTTGTATCCAGAATGTTGTTCCTGTTCTGTATGGTAGTATCCAGAATGTCGTTCTCGGTCTGGATGGTAGTATCCAGAATGTTGTTTTTGTTCTGGATGGTAGTATCCATAATGTCGTTCCCGGTCTGGATAGTACTATCCAGAATGTTGTTCCTGTTCTGGATGGTAGTATCCAGAATGTCGTTCCCGGTCTGGATAGTAGTATCCAGAATATTGTTCCCATTCTGGATGGTAGTATCCAGAAAACAACATCCTGGATACAACCATCCAGAACAGGACCAACATTCTGCATACTACCGTCCAGAACAAAAACAACATGCTGGATACTACCATCCAGAATGTTGTTTTTGTTCTGGACGGTAGTATCCAGAATGTTGTTCCTGTTCTGGATGGTAGTATCCAGGATGTTGTTCCTCGTCTGGATGATAGTATCCATAATGTTGTTTTTGTTCTGGATGGAAGTATCCAGAATATTGTTCCTGTTCTCGATGGTAGTATCCAGAATATTGTTCCCGTTCTGGATGGTTGTATCCAGAATGTTGTTCTTGTTCTGGATGGTAGGATCCACAATGTTGTTCCTGTTCTGGATGGTAGTATCCAGAATATTGTTCCTGGTCTGGATGGTAGTATCCAGAATGTTGTTCTTTTTCTGGATGGTAGTATCCACAATGTTGTTCCTGTTCTGGATGGTAGTATCCAGAATGTTGTTCTTGTTCTGTATGGTAGTATCCAGAATATTGTTCCCGGTCTGGATGATAGTATCCAGAATGTTGTTCCTGTTCTGGATGGTAGTATCCAGAATGTTGTTCTTGTTCTGGATGGTTGTATCCAGAATGTTGTTCTTGTTCTGTATGGTAGTATCCAGAATGTTGTTCCCGGTCTGGATGATAGTATCCAGAATGTTGTTCCTGGTCTGGATGGTAGTATCCAGTATGTTGTTCCCGGTCTGGATGGTAGTATCCAGAATGTTGTTCCTGTTCTGGACGGTAGTATCCAGAATGTTGTTTCTGTTCTGGATGATAGTATCCAGAATTTTGTTCCCGTTCTGGATGGTAGTATCCAGAATGTTGTTCCTGTTCTGGATAGTAGTATCCAGAATGTTGTTCCTGTTCTGGACGGTAGTATCCACAATGTTGTTCCTGTTCTGGATGGTAGTATCCACAATGTTGTTCCTGTTCTGGATGGTAGTATCCAGAATGTTGTTCTTGTTCTGGATGGTTGTATCCAGAATGTTGTTCTTGTTCTGTATGGTAGTATCCAGAATGTTGTTCCCGGTCTGGATGATAGTATCCAGAATGTTGTTCTTGTTCTGTATGGTAGTATCCAGAATGTTGTTCCCGGTCTGGATGATAGTATCCAGAATGTTGTTCCTGGTCTGGATGGTAGTATCCAGAATGTTGTTCCCGGTCTGGATGGTAGTTTAAAGAATGTTGTTCCTGTTCTGGATGGTAGTATCCAGAATGTTGTTCCTGTTCTGGATGGTAGTATCCAGAATGTTGTTCCTGTTCTGGAGGGTTGTATCTAGGATGTTGTTCCTGTTCTGGATGGTAGTATCCAGAATGTCGTCCCTGTTCTGGATGGTAGTATAGAGGATGTCGTTCCCGGTCTGGATGGTAGTATCCAGAATGTTGTTCCTGTTCTGGATAGTAGTATCCAGAATGTTGTTCCTGTTCTGGATGGTAGTATCCAGAATGTTGTCCCTTTTTGGATGGCTGTATCTAAGATGTCGTTCCTGTTCTGGATGGTTGTATCCAGAATGTTGTTGTTTCTTTTCTGTATGGTAGTATCCAGAATGTCGTTCCCGGTCTGGATGGTAGTATCCAGAATGTTGTTTTTGTTCTGGACGGTAGTATCCAGAATGTCGTTCCCGGTCTGGATAGTAGTATCCAGAATGTTGTTCCTGTTCTGGATGGTAGTATCCAGAATGTCGTTCCCGGTCTGGATAGTAGTATCCAGAATATTGTTCCCATTCTGGATGTTAGTATTCAGAATGTTGTTTTTGTTCTGGACGGTAGTATCCAGAATGTTGGTCCTGTTCTGGATGGTTGTATCCAGGATGTTGTTCCTGTTCTGGATGGTAGTATCCAGAATGTTGTTCTTGTTCTGGATGGTTGTATCCAGGATGTTGTTCCTGTTCTGGATGGTAGTATCCAGAATGTTGTTCCTGGTCTGGATGGTAGTATCCAGAATTTCCTCCCTGTTCTGGATGGTAGTATAGAGGATGTCGTTCCCGGTCTGGATGGTAGTATCCAGAATGTTGTTCCTGTTCTGGATGGTAGTATCCAGAATGTTGTTCCTGTTCTGGATGGTAGTATCCAGAATGTTGTTCCTGTTTGGATGGCTGTATCTAGGATGTCGTTCCTGTTCTGGATGGTTGTATCCAGAATGTTGTTCCTGTTCTGTATGGTAGTATCCAGAATGTCGTTCCTGTTCTGGATGGTTGTATCCAGAATGTTGTTCCTGTTCTGTATGGTAGCATCCAGAATGTCGTTCCCGGTCTGGATGGTAGTATCCAGAATGTTGGTTTTGTTCTGGATGGTAGTATCCAGAATGTCGTTCCCGGTCTGGATAGTAGTATCCAGAATGTTGTTCCCATTCTGGATGGTAGTATCCAGGATGTTGTTCCTGTTCTGGATGGTGGTATCCAGAATGTTGTTCTTGTTCTGGATGGTAGTATCCAGAATGTTGTTCTTGTTCTGGATGGTAGTATCCAGAATATTGTTCCCGTTCTGGATGGTAGTATCCAGAATATTGTTCCCGTTCTTGATGGTAGTATCCAGAATGTTGTTCTTGTTCTGGATGGTAGTATCCACAATGTTTTTCCTGTTCTGGATGGTAGTATCCAGAATATTGTTCCCGTTCTGGATGGTAGTATCCAGAATGTTGTTCTTGCTCTGGATGGTAGTATCCACAATGTTGTTCCTGTTCTGGATGGTAGTATCCAGAATGTTGTTCTTGTTCTGTATGGTAGTATCCAGAATATTGTTCCCGGTCTGGATGATAGTATCCAGAATGTTGTTCCCGTTCTGGATGGTAGTATCCATAATGTTGTTCTTGTTCTGGATGGTTGTATCCAGAATGTTGTTCTTGTTCTGTATGGTAGTATCCAGAATGTTGTTCCTGGTCTGGATGGTAGTATCCAGAATGTTGTTCCCGGTCTGGATGGTAGTATCCAGAATGTTGTTCCTGTTCTGGACGGTAGTATCCAGAATGTTGTTTCTGTTCTGGATGGTAGTATCCAGAATTTTGTTCCCGTTCTGGATGGTAGTATCCAGAATGTTGTTCCTGTTCTGGATAGTAGTATCCAGAATGTTGTTCCTGTTCTGGACGGTAGTATCCACAATGTTGTTCCTGTTCTGGATGGTAGTATCCACAATGTTGTTCCTGTTCTGGATGGTAGTATCCAGAATGTTGTTCTTGTTCTAGATGGTTGTATCCAGAATGTTGTTCTTGTTCTGTATGGTAGTATCCAGAATGTTGTTCAAGGTCTGGATGATAGTATCCAGAATGTTGTTCCTGGTCTTGATGGTAGTATCCAGAATGTTGTTCCCAGTCTGGATGGTAGTATCCAGAATGTTGTTCCTGTTCTGGACGGTAGTATCCAGAATGTTGTTTCTGTTCTGGATGGTAGTATCCAGAATTTTGTTCTCGTTCTGGATGGTAGTATCCAGAATGTTGTTCCTGTTCTGGATAGTAGTATCCAGAATGTTGTTCCTGTTCTGGACGGTAGTATCCAGAATGTTGTTCTTGTTCTGGATGGTAGTATCCAAAATGTTGTTCCTGTTCTGGATGGTAGTATCCAGAATGTTGTTCTTGTTCTGTATGGTAGTATTCATAATATTGTTCCCGGTCTGGATGATAGTATCCAGAATGTTGTTCCTTTTCTGGATGGTAGTATCCAGAATGTTGTTCTTTTTCTGGATGGTTGTATCCAGAATGTTGTTCTTGTTCTGTATGGTAGTATCCAGAATGTTGTTCCCGGTCTGGAAGATAGTATCCAGATTGTTGTTCCTGGTCTGGATGGTAGTATCCAGAATGTGCTTCCCGGTCTGGATGGTAGTATCCAGAATGTTGTTCCTGTTCGGGACGGTAGTATCCAGAATGTTGTTCCTGGTCTGGATGGTAGTATCCAGAATGTTGTTCCCGGTCTGGATGGTAGTATCCAGAATGTTGTTCCTGTTCTGGACGGTAGTATCCAGAATGTTGTTTCTGTTCTGGATGGTAGTATCCAGAATTTTGTTCCCGTTCTGGATGGTAGTATCCAGAATGTTGTTCCTGTTCTGGATAGTAGTATCCAGAATGTTGTTCCTGTTCTGGACGGTAGTATCCACAATGTTGTTCCTGTTCTGGATGGTAGTATCCACAATGTTGTTCCTGTTCTGGATGGTAGTATCCAGAATGTTGTTCTTGTTCTAGATGGTTGTATCCAGAATGTTGTTCTTGTTCTGTATGGTAGTATCCAGAATGTTGTTCCCGGTCTGGATGATAGTATCCAGAATGTTGTTCCTGGTCTTGATGGTAGTATCCAGAATGTTGTTCCCAGTCTGGATGGTAGTATCCAGAATGTTGTTCCTGTTCTGGACGGTAGTATCCAGAATGTTGTTTCTGTTCTGGATGGTAGTATCCAGAATTTTGTTCCCGTTCTGGATGGTAGTATCCAGAATGTTGTTCCTGTTCTGGATAGTAGTATCCAGAATGTTGTTCCTGTTCTGGACGGTAGTATCCAGAATGTTGTTCTTGTTCTGGATGGTAGTATCCAAAATGTTGTTCCTGTTCTGGATGGTAGTATCCAGAATGTTGTTCTTGTTCTGTATGGTAGTATTCATAATATTGTTCCCGGTCTGGATGATAGTATCCAGAATGTTGTTCTTTTTCTGGATGGTTGTATCCAGAATGTTGTTCTTGTTCTGTATGGTAGTATCCAGAATGTTGTTCCCGGTCTGGAAGATAGTATCCAGATTGTTGTTCCTGGTCTGGATGGTAGTATCCAGAATGTTGTTCCCGGTCTGGATGGTAGTATCCAGAATGTTGTTCCTGTTCGGGACGGTAGTATCCAGAATGTTGTTCCTTTTCTGGATGGTAGTATCCAGAATGTTGTTCTTTTTCTGGATGGTTGTATCCAGAATGTTGTTCTTGTTCTGTATGGTAGTATCCAGAATGTTGTTCCCGGTCTGGAAGATAGTATCCAGATTGTTGTTCCTGGTCTGGATGGTAGTATCCAGAATGTTGTTCCCGGTCTGGATGGTAGTATCCAGAATGTTGTTCCTGTTCGGGACGGTAGTATCCAGAATGTTGTTCCCAGTCTGGATGGTAGTATTCAGAATGTTGTTTTTGTTCTGGACGGTAGTATCCAGAATGTTGGTCCTTTTCTGGATGGTTGTATCCAGGATGTTGTTCCTGTTCTGGATGGTAGTATCCAGAATGTTTTTCTTGTTCTGGATGGTAGTATCCAGAATGTTGTTCCCGGTCTGGATGATAGTATCCAGAATGTTGTTCCTGGTCTTGATGGTAGTATCCAGAATGTTGTTCCCAGTCTGGATGGTAGTATCCAGAATGTTGTTCCTGTTCTGGACGGTAGTATCCAGAATGTTGTTTCTGTTCTGGATGGTAGTATCCAGAATTTTGTTCCCGTTCTGGATGGTAGTATCCAGAATGTTGTTCCTGTTCTGGATAGTAGTATCCAGAATGTTGTTCCTGTTCTGGACGGTAGTATCCAGAATGTTGTTCTTGTTCTGGATGGTAGTATCCAAAATGTTGTTCCTGTTCTGGATGGTAGTATCCAGAATGTTGTTCTTGTTCTGTATGGTAGTATTCATAATATTGTTCCCGGTCTGGATGATAGTATCCAGAATGTTGTTCCTTTTCTGGATGGTAGTATCCAGAATGTTGTTCTTTTTCTGGATGGTTGTATCCAGAATGTTGTTCTTGTTCTGTATGGTAGTATCCAGAATGTTGTTCCCGGTCTGGAAGATAGTATCCAGATTGTTGTTCCTGGTCTGGATGGTAGTATCCAGAATGTTGTTCCCGGTCTGGATGGTAGTATCCAGAATGTTGTTCCTGTTCGGGACGGTAGTATCCAGAATGTTGTTCCCAGTCTGGATGGTAGTATTCAGAATGTTGTTTTTGTTCTGGACGGTAGTATCCAGAATGTTGGTCCTTTTCTGGATGGTAGTATCCAGAATGTTTTTCTTGTTCTGGATGGTAGTATCCAGAATATTGTTCCCGTTCTGGATGGTAGTATCCAGAATGTTGTTCTTGTTCTGGATGGTAGTATCCACAATGTTGTTCCTGTTCTTGATGGTAGTATCCAGAATGTTGTTCCTGTTCTGGATAGTAGTATCCAGAATGTTGTTCCTGTTCTGGATGGTAGTATCCAGAATGTTGTTCCTGTTTGGATGGCTGTATCTAGGATGTCGTTCCTGTTCTGAATGGTTGTATCCAGAATGTTGTTCCTGTTCTGTATGGTAGTATCCAGAATGTCGTTCCCGGTCTGGATGGTAGTATCCAGAATGTTGTTTTAGTTCTGGATGGTAGTATCCAGAATGTCGTTCCCGGTCTGGATAGTAGTATCCAGAATGTTGTTCCTGTTCTGGATGGTAGTATCCAGAATGTTGTTCCTGTTCTGGATGGTAGTATCCAGAATGTTGTTCCTGTTTGGATGGCTGTATCTAGGATGTCGTTCCTGTTCTGGATGGTTGTATCCAGAATGTTGTTCCTGTTCTGTATGGTAGTATCCAGAATGTCGTTCCTGTTCTGGATGGTTGTATCCAGAATGTTGTTCCTGTTCTGTATGGTAGCATCCAGAATGTCGTTCCCGGCCTGGATGGTAGTATCCAGAATGTTGGTTTTGTTCTGGATGGTAGTATCCAGAATGTCGTTCCCGGTCTGGATAGTAGTATCCAGAATGTTGTTCCCATTCTGGATGGTAGTATCCAGGATGTTGTTCCTGTTCTGGATGGTGGTATCCAGAATGTTGTTCTTGTTCTGGATGGTAGTATCCAGAATGTTGTTCTTGTTCTGGATGGTAGTATCCAGAATATTGTTCCCGTTCTCGATGGTAGTATCCAGAATATTGTTCCCGTTCTTGATGGTAGTATCCAGAATGTTGTTCTTGTTCTGGATGGTAGTATCCACAATGTTTTTCCTGTTCTGGATGGTAGTATCCAGAATATTGTTCCCGTTCTGGATGGTAGTATCCAGAATGTTGTTCTTGTTCAGGATGGTAGTATCCACAATGTTGTTCCTGTTCTGGATGGTAGTATCCAGAATGTTGTTCTTGTTCTGTATGGTAGTATCCAGAATATTGTTCCCGGTCTGGATGATAGTATCCAGAATGTTGTTCCTGTTCTGGATGGTAGTATCCATAATGTTGTTCTTGTTCTGGATGGTTGTATCCAGAATGTTGTTCTTGTTCTGTATGGTAGTATCCAGAATGTTGTTCCTGGTCTGGATGGTAGTATCCAGAATGTTGTTCCCGGTCTGGATGGTAGTATCCAGAATGTTGTTCCTGTTCTGGACGGTAGTATCCAGAATGTTGTTTCTGTTCTGGATGGTAGTATCCAGAATTTTGTTCCCGTTCTGGATGGTAGTATCCAGAATGTTGTTCCTGTTCTGGATAGTAGTATCCAGAATGTTGTTCCTGTTCTGGACGGTAGTATCCACAATGTTGTTCCTGTTCTGGATGGTAGTATCCACAATGTTGTTCCTGTTCTGGATGGTAGTATCCAGAATGTTGTTCTTGTTCTAGATGGTTGTATCCAGAATGTTGTTCTTGTTCTGTATGGTAGTATCCAGAATGTTGTTCCCGGTCTGGATGATAGTATCCAGAATGTTGTTCCTGGTCTTGATGGTAGTATCCAGAATGTTGTTCCCAGTCTGGATGGTAGTATCCAGAATGTTGTTCTTGTTCTGGACGGTAGTATCCAGAATGTTGTTTCTGTTCTGGATGGTAGTATCCAGAATTTTGTTCCCGTTCTGGATGGTAGTATCCAGAATGTTGTTCCTGTTCTGGATAGTAGTATCCAGAATGTTGTTTCTGTTCTGGATGGTAGTATCCAGAATTTTGTTCCCGTTCTGGATGGTAGTATCCAGAATGTTGTTCCTTTTCTGGATGGTAGTATCCAGAATGTTGTTCTTTTTCTGGATGGTTGTATCCAGAATGTTGTTCTTGTTCTGTATGGTAGTATCCAGAATGTTGTTCCCGGTCTGGAAGATAGTATCCAGATTGTTGTTCCTGGTCTGGATGGTAGTATCCAGAATGTTGTTCCCGGTCTGGATGGTAGTATCCAGAATGTTGTTCCTGTTCGGGACGGTAGTATCCAGAATGTTGTTCCCAGTCTGGATGGTAGTATTCAGAATGTTGTTTTTGTTCTGGACGGTAGTATCCAGAATGTTGGTCCTTTTCTGGATGGTTGTATCCAGGATGTTGTTCCTGTTCTGGATGGTAGTATCCAGAATGTTTTTCTTGTTCTGGATGGTAGTACCCAGAATATTGTTCCCGTTCTGGATGGTAGTATCCAGAATGTTGTTCTTGTTCTGGATGGTAGTATCCACAATGTTGTTCCTGTTCTTGATGGTAGTATCCAGAATGTTGTTCCTGTTCTGGATAGTAGTATCCAGAATGTTGTTCCTGTTCTGGATGGTAGTATCCAGAATGTTGTTCCTGTTTGGATGGCTGTATCTAGGATGTCGTTCCTGTTCTGAATGGTTGTATCCAGAATGTTGTTCCTGTTCTGTATGGTAGTATCCAGAATGTCGTTCCCATTCTGGATGGTAGTATCCAGAATGTTGTTTTTGTTCTGGACGGTAGTATCCAGAATGTCGTTCCCGGTCTGGATAGTAGTATCCAGAATGTTGTTCCTGTTCTGGATGGTAGTATCCAGAATGTCGTTCCCGGTCTGGATAGTAGTATCCAGAATATTGTTCCCATTCTGGATGGTAGAGTCCAGAATGTTGTTTTTGTTCTGGACGGTAGTATCCAGAATGTTGGTCCTGTTCTGGATGGTTGTATCCAGGATGTTGTTCCTGTTCTGGATGGTAGTATCCAGAATGTTATTCTTGTTCTGGATGGTAGTATCCAGAATATTGTTCCCGTTCTCAATGGTAGTATCCAGAATATTGTTCCTGTTCTGGATGGTAGTATCCAGAATGTTGTTCCTGTTCTGGATGGTAGTATCCACAATGTTGTTCCTGTTCTGGATGGTAGTATCCAGAATGTTGTTCTTGTTCTGTATGGTAGTATCCAGAATATTGTTCCCGGTCTGGATGATAGTTTCCAGAATGTTGTTCCTGTTCTGGATGGTAGTATCCAGAATGTTTTTCTTGTTCTGTATGGAAGTATCCAGAATATTGTTCCCGTTCTGGATGGTAGTATCCAGAATGTTGTTCCTGTTCTGGAGGGTTGTATCTAGGATGTCGTTCCTGTTCTGGATGGTTGTATCCAGGATGTTGTTCCTATTCTAGATGGTAGTATCCAGAATGTTGTTCCTGGTCTGGATGGTAGTATCCAGAATGTTTCCTGTTCTGGATGGTGGTATCCAGAATGTTGTTCTTTTTCTGTATGGTAGTATCCAGAATGTTGTTCCCGGTCTGGATGATAGTATCCAGAATGTTTTTCCTGGTCTGGATGGTAGTATCCAGAATGTTGTTCCCGGTCTGGATGGTAGTATCCAGAATGTTGTTCCTGTTCTGGACGGTAGTATCCTGAATGTTGTTCCTGTTCTGGAGGGTTGTATATAGGATGTTATTCCTGTTCTGGATGGTAGTATCCAGAATGTCGTCCCTGTTCTGGATGGTAGTATCGAGGATGTCGTTCCCGGTCTGGATGGTAGTATCCAGAATGTTGTTCCTGTTCTGGATAGTAGTATCCAGAATGTTGTTCCTGTTCTGGATGGTAGTATCCAGAATGTTGTTCCTGTTTGGATGGCTGTATCTAAGATGTCGTTCCTGTTCTGGATGGCTGTATCCAGAATGTTGTTCCTGTTCTGTATGGTAGTATCCAGAATGTTGTTCCCGGTCTGGATGGTAGTATCCAGAATGTTGTTCTTGTTCTGGATGGTTGTATCCAGGATGTTGTTCCTGTTCTGGATGGTAGTATCCAGAATGTTGTTCCTGGTCTGGATGGTAGTATCCAGAATGTCGTCCCTGTTCTGGATGGTAGTATAGAGGATGTCGTTCCCGGTCTGGATGGTAGTATCCAGAATGTTGTTCCTGTTCTGTATGGTAGTATCCAGAATGTTGTTCCCGGTCTGGATGGTAGTATCCAGAATGTTGTTTTTGTTCTGGACGGTAGTATCCAGAATGTCGTTCCAGGTCTGGATGGTAGTATCCAGAATGTTGTTTTTGTTCTGGACGGTAGTATCCAGAATGTCGTTCCAGGTCTGGATAGTAGTATCCAGAATGTTGTTCCTGTTCTGGATGGTAGTATCCAGAATGTCGTTCCCGGTCTGGATAGTAGTATCCAGAATATTGTTCCCATTCTGGATGGTAGTATTCAGAATGTTGTTTTTGTTCTGGATGGTAGTATCCAGAATGTTGGTCCTTTTCTGGATGGTTGTATCCAGGATGTTGTTCCTGTTCTGGATGGTAGTATCCAGAATGTTGTTCTTGTTCTGGATGGTAGTATCCAGAATATTGTTCCCGTTCTCGATGGTAGTATCCAGAATATTGTTCCCGTTCTGGATGGTAGTATCCAGAATGTTGTTCTTGTTCTGGATGGTAGTATCCACAATGTTGTTCCTGTTCTTGATGGTAGTATCCAGAATGTTGTTCCTGTTCTGGATATTAGTATCCAGAATGTTGTTCCTGTTCTGGATGGTAGTATCCAGAATGTTGTTCCTGTTTGGATGGCTGTATCTAGGATGTCGTTCCTGTTCTGAATGGTTGTATCCAGAATGTTGTTCCTGTTCTGTATGGTAGTATCCAGAATGTCGTTCCCGGTCTGGATGGTAGTATCCAGAATGTTGTTTTTGTTCTGGACAGTAGTATCCAGAATGTCGTTCCCGGTCTGGATAGTAGTATCCAGAATGTTGTTCCTGTTCTGGATGGTAGTATCCAGAATGTCGTTCCCGGTCTGGATAGTAGTATCCAGAATATTGTTCCCATTCTGGATGGTAGTGTCCAGAATGTTGTTTTTGTTCTGGACGGTAGTATCCAGAATGTTGGTCCTGTTCTGGATGGTTGTATCCAGGATGTTGTTCCTGTTCTGGATGGTAGTATCCAGAATGTTATTCTTGTTCTGGATGGTAGTATCCAGAATATTGTTCCCGTTCTCAATGGTAGTATCCAGAATATTGTTCCTGTTCTGGATGGTAGTATCCAGAATGTTGTTCCTGTTCTGGATGGTAGTATCCACAATGTTGTTCCTGTTCTGGATGGTAGTATCCAGAATGTTGTTCTTGTTCTGTATGGTAGTATCCAGAATATTGTTCCCGGTCTGGATGATAGTGTCCAGAATGTTGTTCCTGTTCTGGATGGTAGTTTCCAGAATGTTGTTCTTGTTCTGTATGGAAGTATCCAGAATATTGTTCCCGTTCTGGATGGTAGTATCCAGAATGTTGTTCCTGTTCTGGAGGGTTGTATCTAGGATGTCCTTCCTGTTCTGGATGGTAGTATCCAGAATTTTGTTCCCGTTCTGGATGGTAGTATCCAGAATGTCGTTCGTGTTCTGGATGGTAGTATCCAGAATGTTTTTCCTTTTCTGGATGGTAGTATCCAGAATGTTGTTCCTTTTCTGGAGAGTTGTATCTAGGATGTTGTTCCTGTTCTGGATGGTAGTATCCAGAATGTCGTCCCTGTTCTGGATGGTAGTATAGAGGATGTCGTTCCCGGTCTGGATGGTAGCATCCAGAATGTTGTTCCTGTTCTGGATAGTAGTATCCAGAATGTTGTTCCTGTTCTGGATGGTAGTATCCAGAATGTTGTTCCTGTTTGGATGGCTGTATCTAAGATGTCGTTCCTGTTCTGGATGGTTGTATCCAGAATGTTGTTCCTGTTCTGTATGGTAGTATCCAGAATGTTGTTCCCGGTCTGGATGGTAGTATCCAGAATGTTGTTTTTGTTCTGGACGGTAGTATCCAGAATGTCGTTCCAGGTCTGGATAGTAGTATCCAGAATGTTGTTCCTGTTCTGGATGGTAGTATCCAGAATGTCGTTCCCGGTCTGGATGGTAGTATCCAGAATATTGTTCCCATTCTGGATGGTAGTATTCAGAATGTTGTTTTTGTTCTGGACGGTCGTATCCAGAATGTTGGTCCTTTTCTGGATGGTTGTATCCAGGATGTTGTTCCTGTTCTGGATGGTAGTATCCAGAATGTTGTTCTTGTTCTGGATGGTAGTATCCAGAATATTGTTCCCGTTCTCGATGGTAGTATCCAGAATATTGTTCCCGTTCTGGATGGTAGTATCCAGAATGTTGTTCTTGTTCTGGATGGTAGTATCCACAATGTTGTTCCTGTTCTTGATGGTAGTATCCAGAATGTTGTTCCTGTTCTGGATAGTAGTATCCAGAATGTTGTTCCTGTTCTGGATGGTAGTATCCAGAATGTTGTTCCTGTTTGGATGGCTGTATCTAGGATGGTGTTCCTGTTCTGAATGGTTGTATCCAGAATGTTGTTCCTGTTCTGTATGGTAGTATCCAGAATGTCGTTCCCGGTCTGGATGGTAGTATCCAGAATGTTGTTTTTGTTCTGGACGGTAGTATCCAGAATGTCGTTCCCGGTCTGGATAGTAGTATCCAGAATGTTGTTCCTGTTCTGGATGGTAGTATCCAGAATGTCGTTCCCGGTCTGGATAGTAGTATCCAGAATATTGTTCCCATTCTGGATGGTAGTATCCAGAATGTTGTTCTTGTTCTGTATGGTAGTATCCAGAATATTGTTCCCGGTCTGGATAATAGTGTCCAGAATGTTGTTCCTGTTCTGGATGGTAGTATCCAGAATGTTGTTCTTGTTCTGTATGGAAGTATCCAGAATATTGTTCCCGTTCTGGATGGTAGTATCCAGAATGTTGTTCCTGTTCTGGAGGGTTGTATCTAGGATGTCGTTCCTGTTCTGGATGGTTGTATCCAGGATGTTGTTCCCGTTCTAGATGGTAGTATCCAGAATGTTGTTCCTGGTCTGGATGGTAGTATCCAGAATGTTTCCTGTTCTGGATGGTGGTATCCAGAATGTTGTTCTTTTTCTGTATGGTAGTATCCAGAATGTTGTTCCCGGTCTGGATGATAGTATCCAGAATGTTGTTCCTGGTCTGGATGGTAGTATCCAGAATGTTGTTCCCGGTCTGGATGGTAGTATCCAGAATGTTGTTCCTGTTCTGGACGGTAGTATCCTGAATGTTGTTTCTGTTCTGGCTGGTAGTATCCAGAATTTTGTTCCCGTTCTGGATGGTAGTATCCAGAATGTCGTTCCTGTTCTGGATGGTAGTATCCAGAATGTTGTTCCTGTTCTGGATGGTAGTATCCAGAATGTTTTTCCTGTTCTGGAGGGTTGTATCTAGGATGTTGTTCCTGTTCTGGATGGTAGTATCCAGAATGTCGTCCCTGTTCTGGATGGTAGTATAGAGGATGTCGTTCCCGGTCTGGATGGTAGTATCCAGAATGTTGTTCCTGTTCTGGATAGTAGTATCCAGAATGTTGTTCCTGTTCTGGATGGTAGTATCCAGAATGTTGTTCCTGTTTGGATGGCTGTATCTAAGATGTCGTTCCTGTTCTGGATGGCTGTATCCAGAATGTTGTTCCTGTTCTGTATGGTAGTATCCAGAATGTTGTTCCCGGTCTGGATGGTAGTATCCAGAATGTTGTTCTTGTTCTGGATGGTTGTATCCAGGATGTTGTTCCATTTCTGGATGGTAGTATCCAGAATGTTGTTCCTGGTCTGGATGGTAGTATCCAGAATGTCGTCCCTGTTCTGGATGGTAGTATAGAGGATGTCGTTCCCGGTCTGGATGGTAGTATCCAGAATGTTGTTCCTGTTCTGGATGGTAGTTTCCAGGATGTTGTTCCTGTTCTGGATGGTAGTATCCAGAATGTTGTTCTTGTTCTGGATGGTAGTATCCAGAATATTGTTCCCGTTCTCGATGGTAGTATCCAGAATATTGTTCCCGTTCTGGATGGTAGTATCCAGAATGTTGTTCTTGTTCTGGATGGTAGTATCCACAATGTTGTTCCTGTTCTTGATGGTAGTATCCAGAATGTTGTTCCTGTTCTGGATAGTAGTATCCAGAATGTTGTTCCTGTTCTGGATGGTAGTATCCAGAATGTTGTTCCTGTTTGGATGGCTGTATCTAGGATGTCGTTGCTGTTCTGAATGGTTGTATCCAGAATGTTGTTCCTGTTCTGTATGGTAGTATCCAGAATGTCGTTCCCGGTCTGGATGGTAGTATCCAGAATGTTGTTTTTGTTCTGGACGGTAGTATCCAGAATGTCGTTCCCGGTCTGGATAGTAGTATCCAGAATGTTGTTCCTGTTCTGGATGGTAGTATCCAGAATGTCGTTCCCGGTCTGGATAGTAGTATCCAGAATATTGTTCCCATTCTGGATGGTAGTGTCCAGAATGTTGTTTTTGTTCTGGACGGTAGTATCCAGAATGTTGGTCCTGTTCTGGATGGTTGTATCCAGGATGTTGTTCCTGTTCTGGATGGTAGTATCCAGAATGTTGTTCCTGGTCTGGATGGTAGTATCCAGAATGTTTCCTGTTCTGGATGGTGGTATCCAGAATGTTGTTCTTTTTCTGTATGGTAGTATCCAGAATGTTGTTCCCGGTCTGGATGATAGTATCCAGAATGTTGTTCCTGGTCTGGATGGTAGTATCCAGAATGTTGTTCCCGGTCTGGATGTTAGTATCCAGAAAGTTTTTCCTGTTCTGGACGGTAGTATCCTGAATGTTGTTTCTGTTCTGGCTGGTAGTATCCAGAATTTTGTTCCCGTTCTGGATGGTAGTATCCAGAATGTCGTTCCTGTTCTGGATGGTTGTATCCAGAATGTTGTTCCTGTTCTGGATGGTAGTATCCAGAATGTTGTTCCTGTTCTGGAGGGTTTTATCTAGGATGTTGTTCCTGTTCTGGATGGTAGTATCCAGAATGTCGTCCCTGTTCTGGATGGTAGTATAGAGGATGTCGTTCCCGGTCTGGATGGTAGTATCCAGAATGTTGTTCCTGTTCTGGATAGTAGTATCCAGAATGTTGTTCCTGTTCTGGATGGTAGTATCCAGAATGTTGTTCCTGTTTGGATGGCTGTATCTAAGATGTCGTTCCTGTTCTGGATGGCTGTATCCAGAATGTTGTTCCTGTTCTGTATGGTAGTATCCAGAATGTTGTTCCCGGTCTGGATGGTAGTATCCAGAATGTTGTTCTTGTTCTGGATGGTTGTATCCAGGATGTTGTTCCTGTTCTGGATGGTAGTATCCAGAATGTTGTTCCTGGTCTGGATGGTAGTATCCAGAATGTCGTCCCTGTTCTGGATGGTAGTATAGAGGATGTCGTTCCCGGTCTGGATGGTAGTATCCAGAATGTTGTTCCTGTTCTGGATGGTAGTTTCCAGGATGTTGTTCCTGTTCTGGATGGTAGTATCCAGAATGTTGTTCTTGTTCTGGATGGTAGTATCCAGAATATTGTTCCCGTTCTCGATGGTAGTATCCAGAATATTGTTCCCGTTCTGGATGGTAGTATCCAGAATGTTGTTCTTGTTCTGGATGGTAGTATCCAGAATGTTGTTCCTGTTCTGGATGGTAGTTTCCAGGATGTTGTTCCTGTTCTGGATGGTAGTATCCAGAATGTTGTTCTTGTTCTGGATGGTAGTATCCAGAATATTGTTCCCGTTCTGGATGGTAGTATCCAGAATATTGTTCCCGTTCTGGATGGTAGTATCCAGAATGTTGTTCTTGTTCTGGATGGTAGTATCCACAATGTTGTTCCTGTTCTGGATGGTAGTATCCAGAATGTTGTTCCTGGTCTGGATGGTAGTATCCAGAATGTTTCCTGTTCTGGATGGTGGTATCCAGAATGTTGTTCTTTTTCTGTATGGTAGTATCCAGAATGTTGTTCCCGGTCTGGATGATAGTATCCAGAATGTTGTTCCTGGTCTGGATGGTAGTATCCAGAATGTTGTTCCCGGTCTGGATGGTAGTATCCAGAATGTTGTTCCTGTTCTGGACGGTAGTATCCTGAATGTTGTTTCTGTTCTGGCTGGTAGTATCCAGAATTTTGTTCCCGTTCTGGATGGTAGTATCCAGAATGTCGTTCCTGTTCTGGATGGTAGTATCCAGAATGTTGTTCCTGTTCTGGATGGTAGTATCCAGAATGTTGTTCCTGTTCTGGAGGGTTGTATCTAGGATGTTGTTCCTGTTCTGGATGGTAGTATCCAGAATGTCGTCCCTGTTCTGGATGGTAGTATAGAGGATGTCGTTCCCGGTCTGGATGGTAGTATCCAGAATGTTGTTCCTGTTCTGGATAGTAGTATCCAGAATGTTGTTCCTGTTCTGGATGGTAGTATCCAGAATGTTGTTCCTGTTTGGATGGCTGTATCTAAGATGTCGTTCCTGTTCTGGATGGCTGTATCCAGAATGTTGTTCCTGTTCTGTATGGTAGTATCCAGAATGTTGTTCCCGGTCTGGATGGTAGTATCCAGAATGTTGTTCTTGTTCTGGATGGTTGTATCCAGGATGTTGTTCCTGTTCTGGATGGTAGTATCCAGAATGTTGTTCCTGGTCTGGATGGTAGTATCCAGAATGTCGTCCCTGTTCTGGATGGTAGTATAGAGGATGTCGTTCCCGGTCTGGATGGTAGTATCCAGAATGTTGTTCCTGTTCTGGATGGTAGTTTCCAGGATGTTGTTCCTGTTCTGGATGGTAGTATCCAGAATGTTGTTCTTGTTCTGGATGGTAGTATCCAGAATATTGTTCCCGTTCTCGATGGTAGTATCCAGAATATTGTTCCCGTTCTGGATGGTAGTATCCAGAATGTTGTTCTTGTTCTGGATGGTAGTATCCACAATGTTGTTCCTGTTCTTGATGGTAGTATCCAGAATGTTGTTCCTGTTCTGGATAGTAGTATCCAGAATGTTGTTCCTGTTCTGGATGGTAGTATCCAGAATGTTGTTCCTGTTTGGATGGCTGTATCTAGGATGTCGTTGCTGTTCTGAATGGTTGTATCCAGATTGTTGTTCCTGTTCTGTATGGTAGTATCCAGAATGTCGTTCCCGGTCTGGATGGTAGTATCCAGAATGTTGTTTTTGTTCTGGACGGTAGTATCCAGAATGTCGTTCCCGGTCTGGATAGTAGTATCCAGAATGTTGTTCCTGTTCTGGATGGTAGTATCCAGAATGTCGTTCCCGGTCTGGATAGTAGTATCCAGAATATTGTTCCCATTCTGGATGGTAGTGTCCAGAATGTTGTTTTTGTTCTGGACGGTAGTATCCAGAATGTTGGTCCTGTTCTGGATGGTTGTATCCAGGATGTTGTTCCTGTTCTGGATGGTAGTATCCAGAATGTTATTCTTGTTCTGGATGGTAGTATCCAGAATATTGTTCCCGTTCTCAATGGTAGTATCCAGAATATTGTTCCTGTTCTGGATGGTAGTATCCAGAATGTTGTTCCTGTTCTGGATGGTGGTATCCAGAATGTTGTTCTTTTTCTGTATGGTAGTATCCAGAATGTTGTTCCCGGTCTGGATGATAGTATCCAGAATGTTGTTCCTGGTCTGGATGGTAGTATCCAGAATGTTGTTCCCGGTCTGGATGGTAGTATCCAGAATGTTGTTCCTGTTCTGGACGGTAGTATCCTGAATGTTGTTTCTGTTCTGGATGGTAGTATCCAGAATTTTGTTCCCGTTCTGGATGGTAGTATCCAGAATGTCGTTCCTGTTCTGGATGGTAGTATCCAGAATGTTGTTCCTGTTCTGGATGGTAGTATCCAGAATGTTGTTCCTGTTCTGGAGGGTTGTATCTAGGATGTTGTTCCTGTTCTGGATGGTAGTATCCAGAATGTCGTCCCTGTTCTGGATGGTAGTATAGAGGATGTCGTTCCCGGTCTGGATGGTAGTATCCAGAATGTGTTTCCTGTTCTGGATAGTAGTATCCAGAATGTTGTTCCTGTTCTGGATGGTAGTATCCAGAATGTTGTTCCTGTTTGGATGGCTGTATCTAAGATGTCGTTCCTGTTCTGGATGGCTGTATCCAGAATGTTGTTCCTGTTCTGTATGGTAGTATCCAGAATGTTGTTCCCGGTCTGGATGGTAGTATCCAGAATGTTGTTCTTGTTCTGGATGGTTGTATCCAGGATGTTGTTCCTGTTCTGGATGGTAGTATCCAGAATGTTGTTCCTGTTCTGGATGGTAGTATCCAGAATGTCGTCCCTTTTCTGGATGGTAGTATAGAGGATGTCGTTCCCGGTCTGGATGGTAGTATCCAGAATGTTGTTCCTGTTCTGGATGGTAGTATCCAGAATGTTGTTCCTGTTCTGGATGGTAGTATCCAGAATGTTGTTCCTGTTTGGATGGCTGTATCTAGGATGTTGTTCCTGTTCTGGATGGTTGTATCCAGAATGTTGTTCCTGTTCTGTATGGTAGTATCCAGAATGTCGTTCCTGTTCTGGATGGTTGTATCCAGAATGTTGTTCCTGTTCTGTATGGTAGCATCCAGAATGTCGTTCCCGGTCTGGATGGTAGTATCCAGAATGTTGTTTTTGTTCTGGATGGTAGTATCCAGAATGTCGTTCCCGGTCTGGATAGTAGTATCCAGAATGTTGTTCCCATTCTGGATGGTAGTATCCAGGATGTTGTTCCTGTTCTGGATGGTGGTATCCAGAATGTTGTTCTTGTTCTGGATGGTAGTATCCAGAATGTTGTTCTTGTTCTGGATGGTAGTATCCAGAATATTGTTCCCGTTCTCGATGGTAGTATCCAGAATATTGTTCCCGTTCTGGATGGTAGTATCCAGAATGTTGTTCTTGTTCTGGATAGTAGTATCCACAATGTTGTTCCTGTTCTGGATGGTAGTATCCAGAATATTGTTCCCGTTCTGGATGGTAGTATCCAGAATGTTGTTCTTGTTCTGGATGGTAGTATCCACAATGTTGTTCCTGTTCTGGATGGTAGTATCCAGAATGTTGTTGTTGTTCTGTATGGTAGTATCCAGAATATTGTTCCCGGTCTGGATGATAGTATCCAGAATGTTGTTCCTGTTCTGGATGGTAGTATCCAGAATGTTGTTCTTGTTCTGGATGGTTGTATCCAGAATGTTGTTCTTGTTCTGTATGGTAGTATCCAGAATGTTGTTCCCGGTCTGGATGATAGTATCCAGAATGTTGTTCCTGGTCTGGATGGTAGTATCCAGAATGTTGTTCCTGTTCTGGATGGTAGTATCCAGAATGTTGTTCCTGGTCTGGATGGTAGTATCCAGAATGTCGTCCCTTTTCTGGATGGTAGTATAGAGGATGTCGTTCCCGGTCTGGATGGTAGTATCCAGAACGTTGTTCCTGTTCTGGATGGTAGTATCCAGAATGTTGTTCCTGTTCTGGATGGTAGTATCCAGAATGTTGTTCCTGTTTGGATGGCTGTATCTAGGATGTCGTTCCTGTTCTGGATGGTTGTATCCAGAATGTTGTTCCTGTTCTGTATGGTAGTATCCAGAATGTCGTTCCTGTTCTGGATGGTAGTATCCAGAATGTTGTTCCTGTTCTGTATGGTAGCATCCAGAATGTCGTTCCCGGTCTGGATGGTAGTATCCAGAATGTTGTTTTTGTTCTGGATGGTAGTATCCAGAATGTCGTTCCCGGTCTGGATAGTAGTATCCAGAATGTTGTTCCCATTCTGGATGGTAGTATCCAGGATGTTGTTCCTGTTCTGGATGGTGGTATCCAGAATGTTGTTCTTGTTCTGGATGGTAGTATCCAGAATGTTGTTCTTGTTCTGGATGGTAGTATCCAGAATATTGTTCCCGTTCTCGATGGTAGTATCCAGAATATTGTTCCCGTTCTGGATGGTAGTATCCAGAATGTTGTTCTTGTTCTGGATGGTAGTATCCACAATGTTGTTCCTGTTCTGGATGGTAGTATCCAGAATATTGTTCCCGTTCTGGATGGTAGTATCCAGAATGTTGTTCTTGTTCTGGATGGTAGTATCCACAATGTTGTTCCTGTTCTGGATGGTAGTATCCAGAATGTTGTTGTTGTTCTGTATGGTAGTATCCAGAATATTGTTCCCGGTCTGGATGATAGTATCCAGAATGTTGTTCCTGTTCTGGATGGTAGTATCCAGAATGTTGTTCTTGTTCTGGATGGTTGTATCCAGAATGTTGTTCTTGTTCTGTATGGTAGTATCCAGAATGTTGTTCCCGGTCTGGATGATAGTATCCAGAATGTTGTTCCTGGTCTGGATGGTAGTATCCAGAATGTTGTTCCCGGTCTGGATGGTAGTATCAAGAATGTTGTTCCTGTTCTGGACGGTAGTATCCAAAATGTTGTTTCTGTTCTGGATGGTAGTATCCAGAATTTTGTTCCCGTTCTGGATGGTAGTATCCAGAATGTTGTTCGTGTTCTGGATAGTAGTATCCAGAATGTTGTTCCTGTTCTGGACGGTAGTATCCACAATGTTGTTCCTGTTCTGGATGGTAGTATCCACAATGTTGTTCCTGTTCTGGATGGTAGTATCCAGAATGTTGTTCTTGTTCTAGATGGTTGTATCCAGAATGTTGTTCTTGTCCTGTATGGTAGTATCCAGAATGTTGTTCCCGGTCTGGATGATAGTATCCAGAATGTTGTTCCTGGTCTGGATGGTAGTATCCAGAATGTTGTTCCCAGTCTGGATGGTAGTATCCAGAATGTTGTTCCTGTTCTGGACGGTAGTATCCAGAATGTTGTTTCTGTTCTGGATGGTAGCATCCAGAATTTTGTTCCTGTTCTGGATGGTTGTATCCAGGATGTTGTTCCTGTTCTGGATGGTAGTATCCAGAATGTTATTCTTGTTCTGGATGGTAGTATCCAGAATATTGTTCCCGTTCTCAATGGTAGTATCCAGAATATTGTTCCCGTTCTGGATGGTAGTATCCAGAATGTTGTTCCTGTTCTGGATGGTAGTATCCACAATGTTGTTCCTGTTCTGGATGGTAGTATCCAGAATGTTGTTCTTGTTCTGTATGGTAGTATCCAGAATATTGTTCCCGGTCTGGATGATAGTGTCCAGAATGTTGTTCCTGTTCTGGATGGTAGTATCCAGAATGTTGTTCTTGTTCTGTATGGAAGTATCCAGAATATTGTTCCCGTTCTGGATGGTAGTATCCAGAATGTTGTTCCTGTTCTGGAGGGTTGTATCTAGGATGTCGTTCCTGTTCCGGATGGTTGTATCCAGGATGTTGTTCCTGTTCTAGATGGTAGTATCCAGAATGTTGTTCCTGGTCTGGATGGTAGTATCCAGAATGTTTCCTTTTCTGGATGGTGGTATCCAGAATGTTGTTCTTTTTCTGTATGGTAGTATCCAGAATGTTGTTCTTGTTCTAGATGGTTGTATCCAGAATGTTGTTCTTGTCCTGTATGGTAGTATCCAGAATGTTGTTCCCGGTCTGGATGATAGTATCCAGAATGTTGTTCCTGGTCTGGATGGTAGTATCCAGAATGTTGTTCCCAGTCTGGATGGTAGTATCCAGAATGTTGTTCCTGTTCTGGACGGTAGTATCCAGAATGTTGTTTCTGTTCTGGATGGTAGCATCCAGAATTTTGTTCCTGTTCTGGATGGTTGTATCCAGGATGTTGTTCCTGTTCTGGATGGTAGTATCCAGAATGTTATTCTTGTTCTGGATGGTAGTATCCAGAATATTGTTCCCGTTCTCAATGGTAGTATCCAGAATATTGTTCACGTTCTGGATGGTAGTATCCAGAATGTTGTTCCTGTTCTGGATGGTAGTATCCACAATGTTGTTCCTGTTCTGGATGGTAGTATCCAGAATGTTGTTCTTGTTCTGTATGGTAGTATCCAGAATATTGTTCCCGGTCTGGATGATAGTGTCCAGAATGTTGTTCCTGTTCTGGATGGTAGTATCCAGAATGTTGTTCTTGTTCTGTATGGAAGTATCCAGAATATTGTTCCCGTTCTGGATGGTAGTATCCAGAATGTTGTTCCTGTTCTGGAGGGTTGTATCTAGGATGTCGTTCCTGTTCCGGATGGTTGTATCCAGGATGTTGTTCCTGTTCTAGATGGTAGTATCCAGAATGTTGTTCCTGGTCTGGATGGTAGTATCCAGAATGTTTCCTTTTCTGGATGGTGGTATCCAGAATGTTGTTCTTTTTCTGTATGGTAGTATCCAGAATGTTGTTCCCGGTCTGGATGATAGTATCCAGAATGTTGTTCCTGGTCTGGATGGTAGTATCCAGAATGTTGTTCCCGGTCTGGATGGTAGTATCCAGAATGTTGTTCCTTTTCTGGACGGTAGTATCCAGAATGTTGTGTCTGTTCTGGATGGTAGTATCCAGAATTTTGTTCCCGTCCTGGATGGTAGTATCCAGAATGTCGTTCCTGTTCTGGATGGTAGTATCCAGAATGTTGTTCCTGTTCTGGATGGTAGTATCCAGAATGTTGTTCCTGTTCTGGAGGGTTGTATCTAGGATGTTGTTCCTGTTCTGGATGGTAGTATCCAGAATGTCGTCCCTTTTCTGGGTGGTAGTATAGAGGATGTCGTTCCCGGTCTGGATGGTAGTATCCAGAATGTTGTTCCTGTTCTGGATAGTAGTATCCAGAATGTTGTTCCTGTTCTGGATGGTAGTATCCAGAATGTTGTTCCTGTTTGGATGGCTGTATCTAAGATGTCGTTCCTGTTCTGGATGGTTGTATCCAGAATGTTGTTCCTGTTCTGTATGGTAGTATCCAGAATGTTGTTCCCGTTCTGGATGGTAGTATCCAGAATGTTGTTCCTGTTCTGGATGGTAGTATCCAGAATGTGTTTCCTGGTCTGGATGGTAGTATCCAGAATGTCGTCCCTGTTCTGGATGGTAGTATAGAGGATGTCGTTCCCGGTCTGGATGGTAGTATCCAGAATGTTGTTCCTGTTCTGGATGGTAGTATCCAGAATGTTGTTCCTGTTTGGATGGCTGTATCTAGGATGTCATTCCTGTTCTGGATGGTTGTATCCAGAATGTTGTTCCTGTTCTGTATGGTAGTATCCAGAATGTCGTTCCTGTTCTGGATGGTTGTATCCAGAATGTTGTTCCTGTTCTGTATGGTAGCATCCAGAATGTCGTTCCCGGTCTGGATGGTAGTATCCAGAATGTTGTTTTTGTTCTGGATGGTAGTATCCAGAATGTCGTTCCCGGTCTGGATAGTGGTATCCAGAATGTTCTTCCCATTCTGGATGGTAGTATCCAGGATGTTGTTCCTGTTCTGGATGGTGGTATCCAGAATGTTGTTCTTGTTCTGGATGGTAGTATCCAGAATGTTGTTCTTGTTCTGGATGGTAGTATCCAGAATATTGTTCCCGTTCTCGATGGTAGTATCCAGAATATTGTTCCCGTTCTGGATGGTAGTATCCAGAATGTTGTTCTTGTTCTGGATGGTAGTATCCACAATGTTGTTCCTGTTCTGGATGGTAGTATCCAGAACATTGTTCCCGTTCTGGATGGTAGTATCCAGAATGTTGTTCTTGTTCTGGATGGTTGTATCCAGAATGTTGTTCTTGTTCTGTATGGTAGTATCCAGAATGTTGTTCCCGGTCTGGATGATAGTATCCAGAATGTTGTTCTTGTTCTGGATGGTTGTATCCAGAATGTTGTTCTTGTTCTGTATGGTAGTATCCAGAATGTTGTTCCTGGTCTGGATGGTAGTATCCAGAATGTTGTTCCCGGTCTGGATGGTAGTATCCAGAATGTTGTTCCTGTTCTGGACGGTAGTATCCAGTATGTTGTTTCTGTTCTGGATGGTAGTATCCAGAATTTTGTTCCCGTTCTGGATGGTAGTATCCAGAATGTTGTTCCTGTTCTGGATAGTAGTATCCAGAATGTTGTTCCTGTTCTGGACGGTAGTATCCACAATGTTGTTCCTGTTCTGGATGGTAGTATCCACAATGTTGTTCCTGTTCTGGATGGTAGTATCCAGAATGTTGTTCTTGTTCTAGATGGTTGTATCCAGAATGTTGTTGTTGTTCTGTATGGTAGTATCCAGAATGTTGTTCCCGGTCTGGATGATAGTATCCAGAATGTTGTTCCTGGTCTTGATGGTAGTATCCAGAATGTTGTTCCCGGTCTGGATGGTAGTATCCAGAATGTTGTTCCTGTTCTGGACGGTAGTATCCAGAATGTTGTTTCTGTTCTGGATGGTAGTATCCAGAATTTTGTTCCCGTTCTGGATGGTAGTATCCAGAATGTTGTTCCTGTTCTGGATAGTAGTATCCAGAATGTTGTTCCTGTTCTGGACGGTAGTATCCAGAATGTTGTTCTTGTTCTGGATGGTAGTATCCAAAATGTTGTTCCTGTTCTGGATGGTAGTATCCAGAATGTTGTTCTTGTTCTGTATGGTAGTATTCATAATATTGTTCCCGGTCTGGATGATAGTATCCAGAATGTTGTTCCTTTTCTGGATGGTAGTATCCAGAATGTTGTTCTTTTTCTGGATGGTTGTATCCAGAATGTTGTTCTTGTTCTGTATGGTAGTATCCAGAATGTTGTTCCCGGTCTGGATGATAGTATCCAGAATGTTGTTCCTGGTCTGGATGGTAGTATCCAGAATGTTGTTCCCGGTCTGGATGGTAGTATCCAGAATGTTGTTCCTGTTCTGGACGGTAGTATCCAGAATGTTGTTTCTGTTCTGGATGGTAGTATCCAGAATTTTGTTCCCGTTCTGGATGGTAGTATCCAGAATGTCGTTCCTGTTCTGGATGGTAGTATCCAGAATGTTGTTCCTGTTCTGGATGGTAGTATCCAGAATGTTGTTCCTGTTCTGGAGAGTTGTATCTAGGATGTTGTTCCTGTTCTGGATGGTAGTATCCAGAATGTCGTCCCTGTTCTGGATGGTAGTATAGAGGATGTCGTTCCCGGTCTGGATGGTAGTATCCAGAATGTTGTTCCTGTTCTGGATAGTAGTATCCAGAATGTTGTTCCTGTTCTGGATGGTAGTATCCAGAATGTTGTTCCTGTTTGGATGGCTGTATCTAAGATGTCGTTCCTGTTCTGGATGGTTGTATCCAGAATGTTGTTCCTGTTCTTTATGGTAGTATCCAGAATGTTGTTCCCGGTCTGGATGGTAGTATCCAGAATGTTGTTTTTGTTCTGGACGGTAGTATCCAGAATGTCGTTCCAGGTCTGGATAGTAGTATCCAGAATGTTGTTCCTGTTCTGGATGGTAGTATCCAGAATGTCGTTCCCGGTCTGGATAGTAGTATCCAGAATATTGTTCCCATTCTGGATGGTAGTATTCAGAATGTTGTTTTTGTTCTGGACGGTAGTATCCAGAATGTTGGTCCTTTTCTGGATGGTTGTATCCAGGATGTTGTTCCTGTTCTGGATGGTAGTATCCAGAATGTTGTTCTTGTTCTGGATGGTAGTATCCAGAATATTGTTCCCGTTCTCGATGGTAGTATCCAGAATATTGTTCCCGTTCTGGATGGTAGTATCCAGAATGTTGTTCTTGTTCTGGATGGTAGTATCCACAATGTTGTTCCTGTTCTTGATGGTAGTATCCAGAATGTTGTTCCTGTTCTGGATAGTAGTATCCAGAATGTTGTTCCTGTTCTGGATGGTAGTATCCAGAATGTTGTTCCTGTTTGGATGGCTGTATCTAGGATGTCGTTCCTGTTCTGGATGGTTGTATCCAGACTGTTGTTCCTGTTCTGTATGGTAGTATCCAGAATGTCGTTCCCGGTCTGGATGGTAGTATCCAGAATGTTGTTTTTGTTCTGGACGGTAGTATCCAGAATGTCGTTCCCGGTCTGGATAGTAGTATCCAGAATGTTGTTCCTGTTCTGGATGGTAGTATCCAGAATGTCGTTCCCGGTCTGGATAGTAGTATCCAGAATATTGGTCCTGTTCTGGATGGTTGTATCCAGGATGTTGTTCCTGTTCTGGATGGTAGTATCCAGAATGTTATTCTTGTTCTGGATGGTAGTATCCAGCATATTGTTCCCGTTCTCAATGGTAGTATCCAGAATATTGTTCCCGTTCTGGATGGTAGTATCCAGAATGTTGTTCCTGTTCTGGATGGTAGTATCCACAATGTTGTTCCTGTTCTGGATGGTAGTATCCAGAATGTTGTTCTTGTTCTGTATGGTAGTATCCAGAATATTGTTCCCGGTCTGGATGATAGTGTACAGAATGTTGTTCCTGTTCTGGATGGTAGTATCCAGAATGTTGTTCTTGTTCTGTATGGAAGTATCCAGAATATTGTTCCCGTTCTGGATGGTAGTATCCAGAATGTTGTTCCTGTTCTGGAGGGTTGTATCTAGGATGTCGTTCCTGTTCTGGATGGTTGTATCCAGGATGTTGTTCCTGTTCTAGATGGTAGTATCCAGAATGTTGTTCCTGGTCTGGATGGTAGTATCCAGAATGTTTCCTGTTCTGGATGGTGGTATCCAGAATGTTGTTCTTTTTCAGTATGGTAGTATCCAGAATGTTGTTCCCGGTCTGGATGATAGTATCCAGAATGTTGTTCCTGGTCTGGATGGTAGTATCCAGAATGTTGTTCCCGGTCTGGATGGTAGTATCCAGAATGTTGTTCCTGTTCTGGACAGTAGTATCCAGAATGTTGTTTCTGTTCTGGATGGTAGCATCCAGAATTTTGTTCCCGTTCTGGATGGTAGTATCCAGAATGTCGTTCCTATTGTGGATGGTAGTATCCAGAATGTTCTTCCTGTTCTGGATGGTAGTATCCAGAATGTTGTTCCTCTTCTGGAGGGTTGTATCTAGGATGTTGTTCCTGTTCTGGATGGTAGTATCCAGAATGTCGTCCCTGTTCTGGATGGTAGTATAGAGGATGTCGTTCCCGGTCTGGATGGTAGTATCCAGAATGTTGTTCCTGTTCTGGATTGTAGTATCCAGAATGTTGTTCCTGTTCTGGATGGTAGTATCCAGAATGTTGTTCCTGTTTGGATGGCTGTATCTAAGATGTCGTTCCTGTTCTGGATGGTTGTATCCAGAATGTTGTTCCTGTTCTGTATGGTAGTATCCAGAATGTTGTTCCCGGTGTGGATGGTAGTATCCTGAATGTTGTTTTTGATCTGGACGGTAGTATCCAGAATGTCGTTCCCGGTCTGGATAGTAGTATCCAGAATGTTGTTCCTGTTCTGGATGGTAGTATCCAGAATGTCGTTCCCGGTCTGGATAGTAGTATCCAGAATATTGTTCCCATTCTGGATGGTAGTATTCAGAATGTTGTTTTTGTTCTGGACGGTAGTATCCAGAATGTTGGTCCTTTTCTGGATGGTTGTATCCAGGTTGTTGTTCCTGTTCTGGATGGTAGTATCCAGAATGTTGTTCTTGTTCTGGATGGTAGTATCCAGAATATTTTTCCCGTTCTCGATGGTAGTATCCAGAATATTGTTCCCGTTCTGGATGGTAGTATCCAGAATGTTGTTCTTTTTCTGGATGGTAGCATCCACAATGTTGTTCCTGTTCTTGATGGTAGTATCCAGAATGTTGTTCCTGTTCTGGATAGTAGTATCCAGAATGTTCTTGTTCTGGATGGTAGTATCCAGAATGTTCCTGGTCTGGATGGTAGTATCCAGAATGTGTTTCCTGGTCTGGATGGTAGTATCCAGAATGTTCCTGGTCTGGATGGTAGTATCCAGAATGTTCCTGGTCTGGATGGTAGTATCCAGAATGTTCCTGGTCTGGATGGTAGTATCCAGAATGTTCCTGGTCTGGATGGTAGTATCCAGAATGTTGTTCCTGTTCTGGATTGTTGTATCTAGGATGTCGTTCCTGTTCTGGATGGTAGTATCCAGAATGTTGTTCCTGTTCTGGATGGTAGTATCCAGAATTTTGTTCCTGGTCTGGATGGTAGTATCCGGAATGTTTTTCCTGGTCTGGATGGTAGTATCCAGAATGTTCCTGGTCTGGATGGTAGTATCCAGAATGTTCCTGGTCTGGATGGTAGTATCCAGAATGTTCCTGGTCTGGATGGTAGTATCCAGAATGTTTCTGGTCTGGATGGTAGTATCCAGAATGTCGTTCCTGTTCTGGATGGTAGTATCCAGAATGTTGTTCCTGTTCTGGATGGTAGTATCCAGAGTGTTGTTCCTGTTCTGGAGGGTTGTATCTAGGATGTCGTTCCTGTTCTGGATGGTTGTATCCAGGATGTTGTTCCTGTTCTGGATGGTAGTATCCAGAATGTTGTTCCTGGTCTGGATGGTAGTATCCAGAATGTCGTCCCTGTTCTGGATGGTAGTATAGAGGATGTCGTTCCCGGTCTGGATGGTAGTATCCAAAATGTTGTTCCTGTTCTGGATGGTAGTATCCAGAATGTTGTTCCTGTTCTGGATGGTAGTATCCAGAATGTTGTTCCTGTTTGGATGGCTGTATCTAGGATGTCGTTCCTGTTCTGGATGGTTGTATCCAGAATGTTGATCCTGTTCTGTATGGTAGTATCCAGAATGTCGTTCCCGGTCTTGATGGTAGTATCCAGAATGTTGTTTTTGTTCTGGATGGTAGTATCCAGAATGTCGTTCCCGGTCTGGATAGTACTATCCAGAATGTTGTTCCTGTTCTGGATGGTAGTATCCAGAATGTCCTTCCCGGTCTGGATAGTAGTATCCAGAATATTGTTCCCATTCTGGATGGTAGTATCCAGAAAACAACATCCTGGATACAACCATCCAGAACAGGACCAAAATTCTGGATACTACCGTCCAGAACAAAAAAAAAACATGCTGGATACTACCATCCAGAATGTTGTTTTTGTTCTGGACAGTAGTATCCAGAATGTTGTTCCTGTTCTGGATGGTAGTATCCAGGATGTTGTTCCTGTTCTGGATGGTAGTATCCAGAATGTTGTTCTTGTTCTGGATGGTAGTATCCAGATTATTGTTCCCGTTCTCGATGGTAGTATCCAGAATATTGTTCCCGTTCTGGATGGTAGTATCCAGAATGTTGTTCTTGTTCTGGATGGTAGTATCCACAATGTTGTTCCTTTTCTGGATGGTAGTATCCAGAATATATTTCCGGTTCTGGATGGTAGTATCCAGAATGTTGTTCTTGTTCTGGATGGTAGAATCCACAATGTTGTTCCTGTTCTGGATGGTAGTATCCAGAATGTTGTTCCTGTTCTGTATGGCAGTATCCAGAATATTGTTCCCGGTCTGGATGATAGTATCCAGAATGTTGTTCCTGTTCTGGACGGTAGTATCCAGAATGTCGTTCCCGGTCTGGATAGTAGTATCCAGAATGTTGTTCCTGTTCTGGATGGTAGTATCCAGCATGTCGTTCCCGGTCTGGATAGTAGTATCCAGAATATAGTTCCCATTCTGGATGGTAGTGTCCAGAATGTTGTTTTTGTTCTGGACGGTAGTATCCAGAATGTTGGTCCTGTTCTGGATGGTTGTATCCAGGATGTTGTTCCTGTTCTGGATGGTAGTATCCAGAATGTTATTCTTGTTCTGGATGGTAGTATCCAGAATATTGTTCCCGTTCTCAATGGTAGTATCCAGAATATTGTTCCCGTTCTGGATGGTAGTATCCAGAATGTTGTTCCTGTTCTGGATGGTAGTATCCACAATGTAGTTCCTGTTCTGGATGGTAGTATCCAGAATGTTGTTCTTGTTCTGTATGGTAGTATCCAGAATATTGTTCCCGGTCTGGATCATAGTGTCCAGAATGTTGTTCCTGTTCTGGATGGTAGTATCCAGAATGTTGTTCTTGTTCTGTATGGAAGTATCCAGAATATTGTTCCCGGTCTCGATGGTAGTATCCAGAATGTTGTTCCTGTTCTGGAGGGTTGTATCTAGGATGTCGTTCCTGTTCTGGATGGTTGTATCCAGGATGTTGTTCCTGTTCTAGATGGTAGTATCCAGAATGTTGTTCCTGGTCTGGATGGTAGTATCCAGAATGTTTCCTGTTCTGGATGGTGGTATCCAGAATGTTGTTCTTTTTCAGTATGGTAGTATCCAGAATGTTGTTCCCGGTCTGGATGATAGTATCCAGAATGTTGTTCCTGGTCTGGATGGTAGTATCCAGAATGTTGTTCCCGGTCTGGATGGTAGTATCCAGAATGTTGTTCCTGTTCTGGACAGTAGTATCCAGAATGTTGTTTCTATTCTGGATGGTAGTATCCAGAATTTTGTTCCCGTTCTGGATGGTAGTATCCAGAATGTCGTTCCTGTTCTGGATGGTAGTATCCAGAATGTTCTTCCTGTTCTGGATGGTAGTATCCAGAATATTGTTCCTCTTCTGGAGGGTTGTATCTAGGATGTTGTTCCTGTTCTGGATGGTAGTATCCAGAATGTCGTCCCTGTTCTGGATGGTAGTATAGAGGATGTCGTTCCCGGTCTGGATGGTAGTATCCAGAATGTTGTTCCTGTTCTTGATGGTAGTATCCAGAATGTTGTTCCTGTTCTGGATAGTAGTATCCAGAATGTTGTTCCTGTTCTGGATGGTAGTATCCAGAATGTTGTTCCTGTTTGGATGGCTGTATCTAGGATGTCGTTCCTGTTCTGGATGGTTGTATCCAGAATGTTGTTCCTGTTCTGTATGGTAGTATCCAGAACGTCGTTCCCGGTGTGGATGGTAGTATCCAGAATGTTGTTTTTGTTCTGGACGGTAGTATCCAGAATGTCGTTCCCGGTCTGGATAGTAGTATCCAGAATGTTGTTCCTGTTCTGGATGGTAGTATCCAGAATGTCGTTCCCGGTCTGGATAGTAGTATCCAGAATATTGGTCCTGTTCTGGATGGTTGTATCCAGGATGTTGTTCCTGTTCTGGATGGTAGTATCCAGAATGTTATTCTTGTTCTGGATGGTAGTATCCAGAATATTGTTCCCGTTCTCAATGGTAGTATCCAGAATATTGTTCCCGTTCTGGATGGTAGTATCCAGAATGTTGTTCCTGTTCTGGATGGTAGTATCCACAATGTTGTTCCTGTTCTGGATGGTAGTATCCAGAATGTTGTTCTTGTTCTGTATGGTAGTATCCAGAATATTGTTCCCGGTCTGGATGATAGTGTACAGAATGTTGTTCCTGTTCTGGATGGTAGTATCCAGAATGTTGTTCTTGTTCTGTATGGAAGTATCCAGAATATTGTTCCCGTTCTGGATGGTAGTATCCAGAATGTTGTTCCTGTTCTGGAGGGTTGTATCTAGGATGTCGTTCCTGTTCTGGATGGTTGTATCCAGGATGTTGTTCCTGTTCTAGATGGTAGTATCCAGAATGTTGTTCCTGGTCTGGATGGTAGTATCCAGAATGTTTCCTGTTCTGGATGGTGGTATCCAGAATGTTGTTCTTTTTCAGTATGGTAGTATCCAGAATGTTGTTCCCGGTCTGGATGATAGTATCCAGAATGTTGTTCCTGGTCTGGATGGTAGTATCCAGAATGTTGTTCCCGGTCTGGATGGTAGTATCCAGAATGTTGTTCCTGTTCTGGACAGTAGTATCCAGAATGTTGTTTCTGTTCTGGATGGTAGTATCCAGAATTTTGTTCCCGTTCTGGATGGTAGTATCCAGAATGTCGTTCCTGTTCTGGATGGTAGTATCCAGAATGTTCTTCCTGTTCTGGATGGTAGTATCCAGAATGTTGTTCCTCTTCTGGAGGGTTGTATCTAGGATGTTGTTCCTGTTCTGGATGGTAGTATCCAGAATGTCGTCCCTGTTCTGGATGGTAGTATAGAGGATGTCGTTCCCGGTCTGGATGGTAGTATCCAGAATGTTGTTCCTGTTCTGGATAGTAGTATCCAGAATGTTGTTCCTGTTCTGGATGGTAGTATCCAGAATGTTGTTCCTGTTTGGATGGCTGTATCTAAGATGTCGTTCCTGTTCTGGATGGTTGTATCCAGAATGTTGTTCCTGTTCTGTATGGTAGTATCCAGAATGTTGTTCCCGGTCTGGATGGTAGTATCCTGAATGTTGTTTTTGATCTGGACGGTAGTATCCAGAATGTCGTTCCCGGTCTGGATAGTAGTATCCAGAATGTTGTTCCTGTTCTGGATGGTAGTATCCAGAATGTCGTTCCCGGTCTGGATAGTAGTATCCAGAATATTGTTCCCATTCTGGATGGTAGTATTCAGAATGTTGTTTTTGTTCTGGACGGTAGTATCCAGAATGTTGGTCCTTTTCTGGATGGTTGTATCCAGGATGTTGTTCCTGTTCTGGATGGTAGTATCCAGAATGTTGTTCTTGTTCTGGATGGTAGTATCCAGAATGTTGTTCCTGTTCTGGATGGTAGTATCCAGAATGTCGTTCCCGTTCTGGATAGTAGTATCCAGAATATTGTTCCCATTCTGGATGGTAGTATTCAGAATGTTGTTTCTGTTCTGGACGGTAGTATCCAGAATGTTGGTCCTTTTCTGGATGGTTGTATCCAGGATGTTGTTCCTGTTCTGGATGGTAGTATCCAGAATGTTGTTCTTGTTCTGGATGGTAGTGTCCAGAATATTGTTCCCGTTCTCGATGGTAGTATCCAGAATATTGTTCCCGTTCTGGATGGTAGTATCCAGAATGTTGTTCTTTTTCTGGATGGTAGCATCCACAATGTTGTTCCTGTTCTTGATGGTAGTATCCAGAATGTTGTTCCTGTTCTGGATAGTAGTATCCAGAATGTTCTTGTTCTGGATGGTAGTATCCAGAATGTTCCTGGTCTGGATGGTAGTATCCAGAATGTGTTTCCTGGTCTGGATGGTAGTATCCAGAATGTTCCTGGTCTGGATGGTAGTATCCAGAATGTTCCTGGTCTGGATGGTAGTATCCAGAATGTTCCTGGTCTGGATGGTAGTATCCAGAATGTTCCTGGTCTGGATGGTAGTATCCAGAATGTTGTTCCTGTTCTGGATTGTTGTATCTAGGATGTCGTTCCTGTTCTGGATGGTAGTATCCAGAATGTTGTTCCTGTTCTGGATGGTAGTATCCAGAATTTTGTTCCTGGTCTGGATGGTAGTATCCGGAATGTTTTTCCTGGTCTGGATGGTAGTATCCAGAATGTTCCTGGTCTGGATGGTAGTATCCAGAATGTTCCTGGTCTGGATGGTAGTATCCAGAATGTTCCTGGTCTGGATGGTAGTATCCAGAATGTTTCTGGTCTGGATGGTAGTATCCAGAATGTCGTTCCATTTCTGGATGGTAGTATCCAGAATGTTGTTCCTGTTCTGGATGGTAGTATCCAGAATGTTGTTCCTGTTCTGGAGGGTTGTATCTAGGATGTCGTTCCTGTTCTGGATGGTTGTATCCAGGATGTTGTTCCTGTTCTGGATGGTAGTATCCAGAATGTTGTTCCTGGTCTGGATGGTAGTATCCAGAATGTCGTCCCTGTTCTGGATGGTAGTATAGAGGATGTCGTTCCCGGTCTGGATGGTAGTATCCAAAATGTTGTTCCTGTTCTGGATGGTAGTATCCAGAATGTTGTTCCTGTTCTGGATGGTAGTATCCAGAATGTTGTTCCTGTTTGGATGGCTGTATCTAGGATGTCGTTCCTGTTCTGGATGGTTGTATCCAGAATGTTGTTCCTGTTCTGTATGGTAGTATCCAGAATGTCGTTCCCGGTCTGGATGGTAGTATCCAGAATGTTGTTTTTGTTCTGGATGGTAGTATCCAGAATGTCGTTCCCGGTCTGGATAGTACTATCCAGAATGTTGTTCCTGTTCTGGATGGTAGTATCCAGAATGTCCTTCCCGGTCTGGATAGTAGTATCCAGAATATTGTTCCCATTCTGGATGGTAGTATCCAGAAAACAACATCCTGGATACAACCATCCAGAACAGGACCAACATTCTGGATACTACCGTCCAGAACAAAAAAAACATGCTGGATACTACCATCCAGAATGTTGTTTTTGTTCTGGACGTTAGTATCCAGAATGTTGTTCCTGTTCTGGATGGTAGTATCCAGGATGTTGTTCCTGTTCTGGATGGTAGTATCCAGAATGTTGTTCTTGTTCTGGATGGTAGTATCCAGATTATTGTTCCCGTTCTCGATTGTAGTATCCAGAATATTGTTCCCGTTCTGGATGGTAGTATCCAGAATGTTGTTCTTGTTCTGGATGGTAGTATCCACAATGTTGTTCCTGTTCTGGATGGTAGTATCCAGAATATATTTCCCGTTCTGGATGGTAGTATCCAGAATGTTGTTCTTGTTCTGGATGGTAGTATCCACAATGTTGTTCCTGTTCTGGATGGTAGTATCCAGAATGTTGTTCCTGTTCTGTATGGTAGTATCCAGAATATTGTTCCCGGTCTGGATGATAGTATCCAGAATGTTGTTCCTGTTCTGGACAGTAGTATCCAGAATGTCGTTCCCGGTCTGGATAGTAGTATCCAGAATGTTGTTCCTGTTCTGGATGGTAGTATCCAGAATGTCGTTCCCGGTCTGGATAGTAGTATCCAGAATATTGTTCCCATTCTGGATGGTAGTGTCCAGAATGTTGTTTTTGTTCTGGACGGTAGTATCCAGAATGTTGGTCCTGTTCTGGATGGTTGTATCCAGGATGTTGTTCCTGTTCTGGATGGTAGTATCCAGAATGTTATTCTTGTTCTGGATGGTAGTATCCAGAATATTGTTCCTGTTCTCAATGGTAGTATCCAGAATATTGTTCCCGTTCTGGATGGTAGTATCCAGAATGTTGTTCCTGTTCTGGATGGTAGTATCCACAATGTTGTTCCTGTTCTGGATGGTAGTATCCAGAATGTTGTTCTTGTTCTGTATGGTAGTATCCAGAATATTGTTCCCGGTCTGGATGATAGTGTCCAGAATGTTGTTCCTGTTCTGGATGGTAGTATCCAGAATGTTTCCTGTTCTGGATGGTGGTATCCAGAATGTTGTTCTTTTTCAGTATGGTAGTATCCAGAATGTTGTTCCCGGTCTGGATGATAGTATCCAGAATGTTGTTCCTGGTCTGGATGGTAGTATCCAGAATGTTGTTCCCGGTCTGGATGGTAGTATCCAGAATGTTGTTCCTGTTCTGGACAGTAGTATCCAGAATGTTGTTTCTATTCTGGATGGTAGTATCCAGAATTTTGTTCCCGTTCTGGATGGTAGTATCCAGAATGTCGTTCCTGTTCTGGATGGTAGTATCCAGAATGTTCTTCCTGTTCTGGATGGTAGTATCCAGAATATTGTTCCTCTTCTGGAGGGTTGTATCTAGGATGTTGTTCCTGTTCTGGATGGTAGTATCCAGAATGTCGTCCCTGTTCTGGATGGTAGTATAGAGGATGTCGTTCCCGGTCTGGATGGTAGTATCCAGAATGTTGTTCCTGTTCTGGATAGTAGTATCCAGAATGTTGTTCCTGTTCTGGATGGTAGTATCCAGAATGTTGTTCCTGTTTGGAAGGCTGTATCTAAGATGTCGTTCCTGTTCTGGATGGTTGTATCCAGAATGTTGTTCCTGTTCTGTATGGTAGTATCCAGAATGTTGTTCCCGGTCTGGATGGTAGTATCCTGAATGTTGTTTTTGTTCTGGACGGTAGTATCCAGAATGTCGTTCCCGGTCTGGATAGTAGTATCCAGAATGTTGTTCCTGTTCTGGATGGTAGTATCCAGAATGTCGTTCCCGGTCTGGATAGTAGTATCCAGAATATTGTTCCCATTCTGGATGGTAGTATTCAGAATGTTGTTTTTGTTCTGGACGGTAGTATCCAGAATGTTGGTCCTTTTCTGGATGGTTGTATCCAGGATGTTGTTCCTGTTCTGGATGGTAGTATCCAGAATGTTGTTCTTGTTCTGGATGGTAGTATCCAGAATGTCGTTCCCGGTCTGGATAGTAGTATCCAGAATATTGTTCCCATTCTGGATGGTAGTGTCCAGAATGTTGTTTTTGTTCTGGACGGTAGTATCCAGAATGTTGGTCCTGTTCTGGATGGTTGTATCCAGGATGTTGTTCCTGTTCTGGATGGTAGTATCCAGAATGTTATTCTTGTTCTGGATGGTAGTATCCAGAATATTGTTCCCGTTCTCAATGGTAGTATCCAGAATATTGTTCCCGTTCTGGATGGTAGTATCCAGAATGTTGTTCCTGTTCTGGATGGTAGTATCCACAATGTAGTTCCTGTTGTGGATGGTAGTATCCAGAATGTTGTTCTTGTTCTGTATGGTAGTATCCAGAATATTGTTCCCGGTCTGGATGATAGTGTCCAGAATGTTGTTCCTGTTCTGGATGGTAGTATCCAGAATGTTGTTCTTGTTCTGTATGGAAGTATCCAGAATATTGTTCCCGTTCTGGATGGTAGTATCCAGAATGTTGTTCCTGTTCTGGAGGGTTGTATCTAGGATGTCGTTCCTGTTCTGGATGGTTGTATCCAGGATGTTGTTCCTGTTCTAGATGGTACTATCCAGAATGTTGTTCCTGGTCTGGATGGTAGTATCCAGAATGTTTCCTGTTCTGGATGGTGGTATCCAGAATGTTGTTCTTTTTCAGTATGGTAGTATCCAGAATGTTGTTCCCGGTCTGGATGATAGTATCCAGAATGTTGTTCCTGGTCTGGATGGTAGTATCCAGAATGTTGTTCCCGGTCTGGATGGTAGTATCCAGAATGTTGTTCCCGGTCTGGATGATAGTATCCAGAATGTTGTTCCTGGTCTGGATGGTAGTATCCAGAATGTTGTTTCTATTCTGGATGGTAGTATCCAGAATTTTGTTCCCGTTCTGGATGGTAGTATCCAGAATGTCGTTCCTGTTCTGGATGGTAGTATCCAGAATGTTCTTCCTGTTCTGGATGGTAGTATCCAGAATGTTGTTCCTCTTCTGGAGGGTTGTATCTAGGATGTTGTTCCTGTTCTGGATGGTAGTATCCAGAATGTCGTCCCTGTTCTGGATGGTAGTATAGAGGATGTCGTTCCCGGTCTGGATGGTAGTATCCAGAATGTTGTTCGTGTTCTGGATAGTAGTATCCAGAATGTTGTTCCTGTTCTGGATGGTAGTATCCAGAATGTTGTTCCTGTTTGGATGGCTGTATCTAAGATGTCGTTCCTGTTCTGGATGGTTGTATCCAGAATGTTGTTCCTGTTCTGTATGGTAGTATCCAGAATGTTGTTCCCGGTCTGGATGGTAGTATCCTGAATGTTGTTTTTGTTCTGGACGGTAGTATCCAGAATGTCGTTCCCAGTCTGGATAGTAGTATCCAGAATGTTGTTCCTGTTCTGGATGGTAGTATCCAGAATGTCGTTCCCGGTCTGGATAGTAGTATCCAGAATATTGTTCCCATTCTGGATGGTAGTATTCAGAATGTTGTTTTTGTTCTGGACGGTAGTATCCAGAATGTTGGTCCTTTTCTGGATGGTTGTATCCAGGATGTTGTTCCTGTTCTGGATGGTAGTATCCAGAATGTTGTTCTTGTTCTGGATGGTAGTATCCAGAATATTGTTCCCGTTCTCGATGGTAGTATCCAGAATATTGTTCCCGTTCTGGATGGTAGTATCCAGAATGTTGTTCTTTTTCTGGATGGTAGTATCCACAATGTTGTTCCTGTTCTTGATGGTAGTATCCAGAATGTTGTTCCTGTTCTGGATAGTAGTATCCAGAATGTTGTTCCTGTTCTGGATGGTAGTATCCAGAATGTTGTTCCTGTTTGGATGGCTGTATCTAGGATGTCGTTCCTGTTCTGAATGGTTGTATCCAGAATGTTGTTCCTGTTCTGTATGGTAGTATCCAGAATGTCGTTCCCGGTCTGGATGGTAGTATCCAGAATGTTGTTTTTGTTCTGGACGGTAGTATCCAGAATGTCGTTCCCTGTCTGGATAGTAGTATCCAGAATGTTGTTCCTGTTCTGGATGGTAGTATCCAGAATGTCGTTCCCGGTCTGGATAGTAGTATCCAGAATATTGTTCCCATTCTGGATGGTAGTATCCAGAATGTTGTTTTTGTTCTGGACGGTAGTATCCAGAATGTTGGTCCTATTCTGTATGGTTGTATCCAGGATGTTGTTCCTGTTCTGGATGGTAGTATCCAGAATGTTATTCTTGTTCTGGATGGTAGTATCCAGAATATTGTTCCCGTTCTCGATGGTAGTATCCAGAATATTGTTCCCGTTCTGGATGGTAGTATCCAGAATGTTTTTCTTGTTCTGGATGGTAGTATCCACAATGTTGTTCCTGTTCTGGATGGTAGTATCCAGAATGTTGTTCTTGTTCTGTATGGTAGTATCCGGAATATTGTTCCCGGTCTGGATGATAGTGTCCAGAATGTTGTTCCTGTTCTGGATGGTAGTATCCAGAATATTGTTCCCGTTCTGGATGGTAGTATCCAGAATGTTGTTCTTTTTCTGGATGGTAGTATCCACAATGTTGTTCCTGTTCTTGATGGTAGTATCCAGAATGTTGTTCCTGTTCTGGATAGTAGTATCCAGAATGTTGTTCCTGTTCTGGATGGTAGTATCCAGAATGTTGTTCCTGTTTGGATGGCTGTATCTAGGATGTCGTTCCTGTTCTGAATGGTTGTATCCAGAATGTTGTTCCTGTTCTGTATGGTAGTATCCAGAATGTCGTTCCCGGTCTGGATGGTAGTATCCAGAATGTTGTTTTTGTTCTGGACGGTAGTATCCAGAATGTCGTTCCCTGTCTGGATAGTAGTATCCAGAATGTTGTTCCTGTTCTGGATGGTAGTATCCAGAATGTCGTTCCCGGTCTGGATAGTAGTATCCAGAATATTGTTCCCATTCTGGATGGTAGTATCCAGAATGTTGTTTTTGTTCTGGACGGTAGTATCCAGAATGTTGGTCCTATTCTGTATGGTTGTATCCAGGATGTTGTTCCTGTTCTGGATGGTAGTATCCAGAATGTTATTCTTGTTCTGGATGGTAGTATCCAGAATATTGTTCCCGTTCTCGATGGTAGTATCCAGAATATTGTTCCCGTTCTGGATGGTAGTATCCAGAATGTTTTTCTTGTTCTGGATGGTAGTATCCACAATGTTGTTCCTGTTCTGGATGGTAGTATCCAGAATGTTGTTCTTGTTCTGTATGGTAGTATCCGGAATATTGTTCCCGGTCTGGATGATAGTGTCCAGAATGTTGTTCCTGTTCTGGATGGTAGTATCCAGAATGTTGTTCTTGTTCTGTATGGAAGTTTCCAGAATATTGTTCCCGTTCTGGATGGTAGTATCCAGAATGTTGTTGCTGTTCTGGAGGGTTGTATCTAGGATGTCGTTCCGGTTCTGGATGGTTGTATCCAGGATGTTGTTCCTGTTCTAGATGGTAGTATCCAGAATGTTGTTCCTGGTCTGGATGGTAGTATCCAGAATGTTGTTCTTGTTCTGGATGGTAGTATCCAGAATATTGTTCCCGTTCTCGATGGTAGTATCCAGAATATTGTTCCCGTTCTGGATGGTAGTATCCAGAATGTTGTTCTTTTTCTGGATGGTAGTATCCACAATGTTGTTCCTGTTCTTGATGGTAGTATCCAGAATGTTGTTCCTGTTCTGGATAGTAGTATCCAGAATGTTGTTCCTGTTCTGGATGGTAGTATCCAGAATGTTGTTCCTGTTTGGATGGCTGTATCTAGGATGTCGTTCCTGTTCTGAATGGTTGTATCCAGAATGTTGTTCCTGTTCTGTATGGTAGTATCCAGAATGTCGTTCCCGGTCTGGATGGTAGTATCCAGAATGTTGTTTTTGTTCTGGACGGTAGTATCCAGAATGTCGTTCCCTGTCTGGATAGTAGTATCCAGAATGTTGTTCCTGTTCTGGATGGTAGTATCCAGAATGTCGTTCCCGGTCTGGATAGTAGTATCCAGAATATTGTTCCCATTCTGGATGGTAGTATCCAGAATGTTGTTTTTGTTCTGGACGGTAGTATCCAGAATGTTGGTCCTATTCTGTATGGTTGTATCCAGGATGTTGTTCCTGTTCTGGATGGTAGTATCCAGAATGTTATTCTTGTTCTGGATGGTAGTATCCAGAATATTGTTCCCGTTCTCGATGGTAGTATCCAGAATATTGTTCCCGTTCTGGATGGTAGTATCCAGAATGTTTTTCTTGTTCTGGATGGTAGTATCCACAATGTTGTTCCTGTTCTGGATGGTAGTATCCAGAATGTTGTTCTTGTTCTGTATGGTAGTATCCGGAATATTGTTCCCGGTCTGGATGATAGTGTCCAGAATGTTGTTCCTGTTCTGGATGGTAGTATCCAGAATGTTGTTCTTGTTCTGTATGGAAGTTTCCAGAATATTGTTCCCGTTCTGGATGGTAGTATCCAGAATGTTGTTGCTGTTCTGGAGGGTTGTATCTAGGATGTCGTTCCGGTTCTGGATGGTTGTATCCAGGATGTTGTTCCTGTTCTAGATGGTAGTATCCAGAATGTTGTTCCTGGTCTGGATGGTAGTATCCAGAATGTTGTTCCTGTTCTGGATGGTGGTATCCAGAATGTTGTTCTTTTTCTGTATGGTAGTATCCAGAATGTTGTTCCCGGTCTGGATGATTGTATCCAGAATGTTGTTCCTGTTCTGGATGGTGGTATCCAGAATGTTGTTCTTTTTCTGTATGGTAGTATCCATAATGTTGTTCCCGTTCTGGATGGTAGTATCCAGAATGTTTTTCCTGTTCTTAATCGTAGTATCCAGAATGTTCCTGTTCTGGATGGTAGTATCCAGAATGTTCTTGTTCTGGACGGTAGTATCCAGAATGTTCTTGTTCTGGATGGTAGTATCCAGAATGTTCCTGGTCTGGATGGTAGTATCCAGAATGTGTTTCCTGGTCTGGATGGTAGTATCCAGAATGTTCCTGGTCTGGATGGTAGTATCCAGAATGTTCCTGGTCTGGATGGTAGTATCCAGAATGTTCCTGGTCTGGATGGTAGTATCCAGAATGTTGGTCCTGTTCTGGATGGTTGTATCCAGGATGTTGTTCCTGTTCTGGATGGTAGTATCCAGAATGTTGTTCCTGTTCTGGATGGTAGTATCCAGAATATTGTTCCCGTTCTCAATGGTAGTATCCAGAATATTGTTCCCGTTCTGGATGGTAGTATCCAGAATGTTGTTCCTGTTCTGGATGGTAGTATCCACAATGTTGTTCCTGTTCTGGATGGTAGTATCCAGAATGTTGTTCTTGTTCTGTATTGTAGTATCCAGAATATTGTTCCCGGTCTGGATGATAGTGTCCAGAATGTTGTTCCCGTTCTGGATGGTAGTATCCAGAATGTTGTTGCTGTTCTGGAGGGTTGTATCTAGGATGTCGTTCCGGTTCTGGATGGTTGTATCCAGGATGTTGTTCCTGTTCTAGATGGTAGTATCCAGAATGTTGTTCCTGGTCTGGATGGTAGTATCCAGAATGTTGTTCCTGTTCTGGATGGTGGTATCCAGAATGTTGTTCTTTTTCTGTATGGTAGTATCCAGAATGTTGTTCCCGGTCTGGATGATTGTATCCAGAATGTTGTTCCTGGTCTGGATGGTAGTATCCATAATGTTGTTCCCGTTCTGGATGGTAGTATCCAGAATGTTTTTCCTGTTCTTAATCGTAGTATCCAGAATGTTCCTGTTCTGGATGGTAGTATCCAGAATGTTCTTGTTCTGGACGGTAGTATCCAGAATGTTCTTGTTCTGGATGGTAGTATCCAGAATGTTCCTGGTCTGGATGGTAGTATCCAGAATGTGTTTCCTGGTCTGGATGGTAGTATCCAGAATGTTCCTGGTCTGGATGGTAGTATCCAGAATGTTCCTGGTCTGGATGGTAGTATCCAGAATGTTCCTGGTCTGGATGGTAGTATCCAGAATGTTGGTCCTGTTCTGGATGGTTGTATCCAGGATGTTGTTCCTGTTCTGGATGGTAGTATCCAGAATGTTGTTCCTGTTCTGGATGGTAGTATCCAGAATATTGTTCCCGTTCTCAATGGTAGTATCCAGAATATTGTTCCCGTTCTGGATGGTAGTATCCAGAATGTTGTTCCTGTTCTGGATGGTAGTATCCACAATGTTGTTCCTGTTCTGGATGGTAGTATCCAGAATGTTGTTCTTGTTCTGTATGGTAGTATCCAGAATATTGTTCCCGGTCTGGATGATAGTGTCCAGAATGTTGTTCCTGTTCTGGATGGTAGTATCCAGAATGTTGTTCTTGTTCTGTATGGAAGTATCCAGAATATTGTTCCCGTTCTGGATGGTAGTATCCAGAATGTTGTTCCTGTTCTGGAGGGTTGTATCTAGGATGTCGTTCCTGTTCTGGATGGTTGTATCCAGGATGTTGTTCCTGTTCTAGCTGGTAGTATCCAGAATGTTGTTCCTGGTCTGGATGGTAGTATCCAGAATGTTTCCTGTTCTGGATGGTGGTATCCAGAATGTTGTTCTTTTTCAGTATGGTAGTATCCAGAATGTTGTTCCCGGTCTGGATGATAGTATCCAGAATGTTGTTCCTGGTCTGGATGGTAGTATCCAGAATGTTGTTCCCGGTCTGGATGGTAGTATCCAGAATGTTGTTCCTGTTCTGGACAGTAGTATCCAGAATGTTGTTTCTATTCTGGATGGTAGTATCCAGAATTTTGTTCCCGTTCTGGATGGTAGTATCCAGAATGTCGTTCCTGTTCTGGATGGTAGTATCCAGAATGTTCTTCCTGTTCTGGATGGTAGTATCCAGAATGTTGTTCCTCTTCTGGAGGGTTGTATCTAGGATGTTGTTCCTGTTCTGGATGGTAGTATCCAGAATGTCGTCCCTGTTCTGGATGGTAGTATAGAGGATGTCGTTCCCGGTCTGGATGGTAGTATCCAGAATGTTGTTCCTGTTCTGGATAGTAGTATCCAGAATGTTGGTCCTGTTCTGGATGGTAGTATCCAGAATGTTGTTCCTGTTCTGGATGGTAGTATCCAGAATGTTATTCTTGTTCTGGATGGTAGTATCCAGAATATTGTTCCCGTTCTCGATGGTAGTATCCAGAATATTGTTCCCGTTCTGGATGGTAGTATCCAGAATGTTTTTCTTGTTCTGGATGGTAGTATCCACAATGTTGTTCCTGTTCTGGATGGTAGTATCCAGAATGTTGTTCTTGTTCTGTATGGTAGTATCCAGAATATTGTTCCCGGTCTGGATGATAGTGTCCAGAATGTTGTTCCTGTTCTGGATGGTAGTATCCAGAATGTTGTTCTTGTTCTGTATGGAAGTATCCAGAATATTGTTCCCGTTCTGGATGGTAGTATCCAGAATGTTGTTGCTGTTCTGGAGGGTTGTATCTAGGATGTCGTTCCGGTTCTGGATGGTTGTATCCAGGATGTTGTTCCTGTTCTAGATGGTAGTATCCAGAATGTTGTTCCTGGTCTGGATGGTAGTATCCAGAATGTTGTTCCTGTTCTGGATGGTGGTATCCAGAATGTTGTTCTTTTTCTGTATGGTAGTATCCAGAATGTTGTTCCCGGTCTGGATGATAGTATCCAGAATGTTGTTCCTGGTCTGGATGGTAGTATCCATAATGTTGTTCCCGTTCTGGATGGTAGTATCCAGAATGTTGTTCCTGTTCTGAATGGTATTATCCAGAATGTTCCTGTTCTGGATGGTAGTATCCAGAATGTTCTTGTTCTGGACGGTAGTATCCAGAATGTTCTTGTTCTGGATGGTAGTATCCAGAATGTTCCTGGTCTGGATGTTAGTATCCAGAATGTGTTTCCTGGTCTGGATGGTAGTATCCAGAATGTTCCTGGTCTGGATGGTAGTATCCAGAATGTTCCTGGTCTGGATGGTAGTATCCAGAATATTCCTGGTCTGGATGGTAGTATCCAGAATGTTCCTGGTCTGGATGGTAGTATCCAGAATGTTGGTCCTGTTCTGGATGGTTGTATCCAGGATGTTGTTCCTGTTCTGGATGGTAGTATCCAGAATGTTGTTCCTGTTCTGGATGGTAGTATCCAGAATATTGTTCCCGTTCTCAATGGTAGTATCCAGAATATTGTTCCCGTTCTGGATGGTAGTATCCAGAATGTTGTTCCTGTTCTGGATGGTAGTATCCACAATGTTGTTCCTGTTCTGGATGGTAGTATCCAGAATGTTGTTCTTGTTCTGTATGGTAGTATCCAGAATATTGTTCCCGGTCTGGATGATAGTGTCCAGAATGTTGTTCCTGTTCTGGATGGTAGTATCCAGAATGTTGTTCCTGTTCTGGAGGGTTGTATCTAGGATGTCGTTCCTGTTCTGGATGGTTGTATCCAGGATGTTGTTCCTGTTCTAGATGGTAGTATCCAGAATGTTGTTCCTGGTCTGGATGGTAGTATCCAGAATGTTTCCTGTTCTGGATGGTGGTATCCAGAATGTTGTTCTTTTTCAGTATGGTAGTATCCAGAATGTTGTTCCCGGTCTGGATGATAGTATCCAGAATGTTGTTCCTGGTCTGGATGGTAGTATCCAGAATGTTGTTCCCGGTCTGGATGGTAGTATCCAGAATGTTGTTCCTGTTCTGGACAGTAGTATCCAGAATGTTGTTTCTATTCTGGATGGTAGTATCCAGAATTTTGTTCCCGTTCTGGATGGTAGTATCCAGAATGTCGTTCCTGTTCTGGATGGTAGTATCCAGAATGTTCTTCCTGTTCTGGATGGTAGTATCCAGAATGTTGTTCCTCTTCTGGAGGGTTGTATCTAGGATGTTGTTCCTGTTCTGGATGGTAGTATCCAGAATGTCGTCCCTGTTCTGGATGGTAGTATAGAGGATGTCGTTCCCGGTCTGGATGGTAGTATCCAGAATGTTGTTCCTGTTCTGGATAGTAGTATCCAGAATGTTGTTCCTGTTCTGGATGGTAGTATCCAGAATGTTGTTCCTGTTTGGATGGCTGTATCTAAGATGTCGTTCCTGTTCTGGATGGTTGTATCCAGAATGTTGTTCCTGTTCTGTATGGTAGTATCCAGAATGTTGTTCCCGGTCTGGATGGTAGTATCCTGAATGTTGTTTTTGTTCTGGACGGTAGTATCCAGAATGTCGTTCCCGGTCTGGATAGTAGTATCCAGAATGTTGTTCCTGTTCTGGATGGTAGTATCCAGAATGTCGTTCCCGGTCTGGATAGTAGTATCCAGAATATTGTTCCCATTCTGGATGGTAGTATTCAGAATGTTGTTTTTGTTCTGGACGGTAGTATCCAGAATGTTGGTCCTTTTCTGGATGGTTGTATCCAGGATGTTGTTCCTGTTCTGGATGGTAGTATCCAGAATGTTGTTCTTGTTCTGGATGGTAGTATCCAGAATGTTGTTCTTGTTCTGGATGGTAGTATCCAGAATATTGTTCCCGTTCTCGATGGTAGTATCCAGAATATTGTTCCCGTTCTGGATGGTAGTATCCAGAATGTTCTTCTTTTTCTGGATGGTAGTATCCACAATGTTGTTCCTGTTCTTGATGGTAGTATCCAGAATGTTGTTCCTGTTCTGGATAGTAGTATCCAGAGTGTTGTTCCTGTTCTGGATGGTAGTATCCAGAATGTTGTTCCTGTTTGGATGGCTGTATCTAGGATGTCGTTCCTGTTCTGAATGGTAGTATCCAGAATGTTGTTCTTTTTCTGGATGGTAGTATCCACAATGTTGTTCCTGTTCTTGATGGTAGTATCCAGAATGTTGTTCCTGTTCTGGATAGTAGTATCCAGAATGTTGTTCCTGTTCTGGATGGTAGTATCCAGAATGTTGTTCCTGTTTGGATGGCTGTATCTAGGATGTCGTTCCTGTTCTGTATGGTAGTATCCAGAATGTCGTTCCCGGTCTGGATGGTAGTATCCAGAATGTTGTTTTTGTTCTGGACGGTAGTATCCAGAATGTCGTTCCCGGTCTGGATAGTAGTATCCAGAATGTTGTTCCTGTTCTGGATGGTAGTATCCAGAATGTCGTTCCCGGTCTGGATAGTAGTATCCAGAAAATTGTTCCCATTCTGGATGGTAGTATCCAGAATGTTGTTTTTGTTCTGGACGGTAGTATCCAGAATGTTGGTCCTATTCTGGATGGTTGTATCCAGGATGTTGTTCCTGTTCTGGATGGTAGTATCCAGAATGTTATTCTTGTTCTGGATGGTAGTATCCAGAATATTGTTCCCGTTCTCGATGGTAGTATCCAGGATATTGTTCCCGTTCTGGATGGTAGTATCCAGAATGTTTTTCTTGTTCTGGATGGTAGTATCCACAATGTTGTTCCTGTTCTGGATGGTAGTATCCAGAATGTTGTTCTTGTTCTGTATGGTAGTATCCAGAATATTGTTCCCGGTCTGGATGATAGTGTCCAGAATGTTGTTCCTGTTCTGGATGGTAGTATCCAGAATGTTGTTCTTGTTCTGTATGGAAGTATCCAGAATATTGTTCCCGTTCTGGATGGTAGTATCCAGAATGTTGTTGCTGTTCTGGAGGGTTGTATCTAGGATGTCGTTCCGGTTCTGGATGGTTGTATCCAGGATGTTGTTCCTGTTCTAGATGGTAGTATCCAGAATGTTGTTCCTGGTCTGGATGGTAGTATCCAGAATGTTGTTCCTGTTCTGGATGGTGGTATCCAGAATGTTGTTCTTTTTCTGTATGGTAGTATCCAGAATGTTGTTCCCGGTCTGGATGATAGTATCCAGAATGTTGTTCCTGGTCTGGATGGTAGTATCCATAATGTTGTTCCCGTTCTGGATGGTAGTATCCAGAATGTTGTTCCTGTTCTGAATGGTAGTATCCAGAATGTTCCTGTTCTGGATGGTAGTATCCAGAATGTTCTTGTTCTGGACGGTAGTATCCAGAATGTTCTTGTTCTGGATGGTAGTATCCAGAATGTTCCTGGTCTGGATGGTAGTATCCAGAATGTGTTTCCTGGTCTGGATGGTAGTATCCAGAATGTTCCTGGTCTGGATGGTAGTATCCAGAATGTTCCTGGTCTGGATGGTAGTATCCAGAATATTCCTGGTCTGGATGGTAGTATCCAGAATGTTCCTGGTCTGGATGGTAGTATCCAGAATGTTGGTCCTGTTCTGGATGGTTGTATCCAGGATGTTGTTCCTGTTCTGGATGGTAGTATCCAGAATGTTGTTCCTGTTCTGGATGGTAGTATCCAGAATATTGTTCCCGTTCTCAATGGTAGTATCCAGAATATTGTTCCCGTTCTGGATGGTAGTATCCAGAATGTTGTTCCTGTTCTGGATGGTAGTATCCACAATGTTGTTCCTGTTCTGGATGGTAGTATCCAGAATGTTGTTCTTGTTCTGTATGGTAGTATCCAGAATATTGTTCCCGGTCCGGATGATAGTGTCCAGAATTTTGTTCCTGTTCTGGATGGTAGTATCCAGAATTTTGTTCTTGTTCTGTATGGAAGTATCCAGAATATTGTTCCCGTTCTGGATGGTAGTATCCAGAATGTTGTTCCTGTTCTGGAGGGTTGTATCTAGGATGTCGTTCCTGTTCTGGATGGTTGTATCCAGGATGTTGTTCCTGTTCTAGATGGTAGTATCCAGAATGTTGTTCCTGGTCTGGATGGTAGTATCCAGAATGTTTCCTGTTCTGGATGGTGGTATCCAGAATGTTGTTCTTTTTCAGTATGGTAGTATCCAGAATGTTGTTCCCGGTCTGGATGATAGTATCCAGAATGTTGTTCCTGGTCTGCATGGTAGTATCCAGAATGTTGTTCCCGGTCTGGATGGTAGTATCCAGAATGTTGTTCCTTTTCTGGACAGTAGTATCCAGAATGTTGTTTCTATTCTGGATGGTAGTATCCAGAACGTTGTTCCCGTTCTGGATGGTAGTATCCAGAATGTCGTTCCTGTTCTGGATGGTAGTATCCAGAATGTTCTTCCTGTTCTGGATGGTAGTATCCAGAATGTTGTTCCTCTTCTGGAGGGTTGTATCCAGAATGTTGTTCCTGTTCTGGATAGTAGTATCCAGAATGTTGTTCCTGTTCTGGATGGTAGTATCCAGAATGTTGTTCCTGTTTGGATGGCTGTATCTAAGATGTCGTTCCTGTTCTGGATGGTTGTATCCAGAATGTTGTTCCTGTTCTGTATGGTAGTATCCAGAATGTTGTTCCCGGTCTGGATGGTAGTATCCTGAATGTTGTTTTTGTTCTGGACGGTAGTATCCAGAATGTCGTTCCCGGTCTGGATAGTAGTATCCAGAATGTTGTTCCTGTTCTGGATGGTAGTATCCAGAATGTCGTTCCCGGTCTGGATAGTAGTATCCAGAAAATTGTTCCCATTCTGGATGGTAGTATCCAGAATGTTGTTTTTGTTCTGGACGGTAGTATCCAGAATGTTGGTCCTTTTCTGGATGGTTGTATCCAGGATGTTGTTCCTGTTCTGGATGGTAGTATCCAGAATGTTATTCTTGTTCTGGATGGTAGTATCCAGAATATTGTTCCCGTTCTCGATGGTAGTATCCAGAATATTGTTCCCGTTCTGGATGGTAGTATCCAGAATGTTTTTCTTGTTCTGGATGGTAGTATCCACAATGTTGTTCCTGTTCTGGATGGTAGTATCCAGAATGTTGTTCTTGTTCTGTATGGTAGTATCCAGAATATTGTTCCCGGTCTGGATGATAGTGTCCAGAATGTTGTTCCTGTTCTGGATGGTAGTATCCAGAATGTTGTTCTTGTTCTGTATGGAAGTATCCAGAATATTGTTCCCGTTCTGGATGGTAGTATCCAGAATGTTGTTGCTGTTCTGGAGGGTTGTATCTAGGATGTCGTTCCGGTTCTGGATGGTTGTATCCAGGATGTTGTTCCTGTTCTAGATGGTAGTATCCAGAATGTTGTTCCTGGTCTGGATGGTAGTATCCAGAATGTTGTTCCTGTTCTGGATGGTGGTATCCAGAATGTTGTTCTTTTTCTGTATGGTAGTATCCAGAATGTTGTTCCCGGTCTGGATGATAGTATCCAGAATGTTGTTCCTGGTCTGGATGGTAGTATCCATAATGTTGTTCCCGTTCTGGATGGTAGTATCCAGAATGTTGTTCCTGTTCTGAATGGTAGTATCCAGAATGTTCCTGTTCTGGATGGTAGTATCCAGAATGTTCTTGTTCTGGACGGTAGTATCCAGAATGTTCTTGTTCTGGATGGTAGCATCCAGAATGTTCCTGGTCTGGATGTTAGTATCCAGAATGTGTTTCCTGGTCTGGATGGTAGTATCCAGAATGTTCCTGGTCTGGATGGTAGTATCCAGAATGTTCCTGGTCTGGATGGTAGTATCCAGAATATTCCTGGTCTGGATGGTAGTATCCAGAATGTTCCTGGTCTGGATGGTAGTATCCAGAATGTTGGTCCTGTTCTGGATGGTTGTATCCAGGATGTTGTTCCTGTTCTGGATGGTAGTATCCAGAATGTTGTTCCTGTTCTGGATGGTAGTATCCAGAATATTGTTCCCGTTCTCAATGGTAGTATCCAGAATATTGTTCCCGTTCTGGATGGTAGTATCCAGAATGTTGTTCCTGTTCTGGATGGTAGTATCCACAATGTTGTTCCTGTTCTGGATGGTAGTATCCAGAATGTTGTTCTTGTTCTTTATGGTAGTATCCAGAATATTGTTCCCGGTCTGGATGATAGTGTCCAGAATGTTGTTCCTGTTCTGGATGGTAGTATCCAGAATGTTGTTCCTGTTCTGGAGGGTTGTATCTAGGATGTCGTTCCTGTTCTGGATGGTTGTATCCAGGATGTTGTTCCTGTTCTAGATGGTAGTATCAAGAATGTTGTTCCTGGTCTGGATGGTAGTATCCAGAATGTTTCCTGTTCTGGATGGTGGTATCCAGAATGTTGTTCTTTTTCAGTATGGTAGTATCCAGAATGTTGTTCCCGGTCTGGATGATAGTATCCAGAATGTTGTTCCTGGTCTGGATGGTAGTATCCAGAATGTTGTTCCCGGTCTGGATGGTAGTATCCAGAATGTTGTTCCTGTTCTGGACAGTAATATCCAGAATGTTGTTTCTATTCTGGATGGTAGTATCCAGAATTTTGTTCCCGTTCTGGATGGTAGTATCCAGAATGTCGTTCCTGTTCTGGATGGTAGTATCCAGAATGTTCTTCCTGTTCTGGATGGTAGTATCCAGAATGTTGTTCCTCTTCTGGAGGGTTGTATCTAGGATGTTGTTCCTGTTCTGGATGGTAGTATCCAGAATGTCGTCCCTGTTCTGGATGGTAGTATAGAGGATGTCGTTCCCGGTCTGGATGGTAGTATCCAGAATGTTGTTCCTGTTCTGGATAGTAGTATCCAGAATGTTGTTCCTGTTCTGGATGGTAGTATCCAGAATGTTGTTCCTGTTTGGATGGCTGTATCTAAGATGTCGTTCCTGTTCTGGATGGTTGTATCCAGAATGTGGTTCCTGTTCTGTATGGTAGTATCCAGAATGTTGTTCCCGGTCTGGATGGTAGTATCCTGAATGTTGTTTTTGTTCTGGACGGTAGTATCCAGAATGTCGTTCCCGGTCTGGATAGTAGTATCCAGAATGTTGTTCCTGTTCTGGATGGTAGTATCCAGAATGTCGTTCCCGGTCTGGATAGTAGTATCCAGAATATTGTTCCCATTCTGGATGGTAGTATTCAGAATGTTGTTTTTGTTCTGGACGGTAGTATCCAGAATGTTGGTCCTTTTCTGGATGGTTGTATCCAGGATGTTGTTCCTGTTCTGGATGGTAGTATCCAGAATGTTGTTCTTGTTCTGGATGGTAGTATCCAGAATGTTGTTCTTGTTCTGGATGGTAGTATCCAGAATATTGTTCCCGTTCTCGATGGTAGTATCCAGAATATTGTTCCCGTTCTGGATGGTAGTATCCAGAATGTTCTTCTTTTTCTGGATGGTAGTATCCACAATGTTGTTCCTGTTCTTGATGGTAGTATCCAGAATGTTGTTCCTGTTCTGGATAGTAGTATCCAGAATGTTGTTCCTGTTCTGGATGGTAGTATCCAGAATGTTGTTCCTGTTTGGATGGCTGTATCTAGGATGTCGTTCCTGTTCTGAATGGTAGTATCCAGAATGTTGTTCTTTTTCTGGATGGTAGTATCCACAATGTTGTTCCTGTTCTTGATGGTAGTATCCAGAATGTTGTTCCTGTTCTGGATAGTAGTATCCAGAATGTTGTTCCTGTTCTGGATGGTAGTATCCAGAATGTTGTTCCTGTTTGGATGGCTGTATCTAGGATGTCGTTCCTGTTCTGTATGGTAGTATCCAGAATGTCGTTCCCGGTCTGGATGGTAGTATCCAGAATGTTGTTTTTGTTCTGGACGGTAGTATCCAGAATGTCGTTCCCGGTCTGGATAGTAGTATCCAGAATGTTGTTCCTGTTCTGGATGGTAGTATCCAGAATGTCGTTCCCGGTCTGGATAGTAGTATCCAGAAAATTGTTCCCATTCTGGATGGTAGTATCCAGAATGTTGTTTTTGTTCTGGACGGTAGTATCCAGAATGTTGGTCCTATTCTGGATGGTTGTATCCAGGATGTTGTTCCTGTTCTGGATGGTAGTATCCAGAATGTTATTCTTGTTCTGGATGGTAGTAGCCAGAATATTGTTCCCGTTCTCGATGGTAGTATCCAGGATATTGTTCCCGTTCTGGATGGTAGTATCCAGAATGTTTTTCTTGTTCTGGATGGTAGTATCCACAATGTTGTTCCTGTTCTGGATGGTAGTATCCAGAATGTTGTTCTTGTTCTGTATGGTAGTATCCAGAATATTGTTCCCGGTCTGGATGATAGTGTCCAGAATGTTGTTCCTGTTCTGGATGGTAGTATCCAGAATGTTGTTCTTGTTCTGTATGGAAGTATCCAGAATATTGTTCCCGTTCTGGATGGTAGTATCCAGAATGTTGTTGCTGTTCTGGAGGGTTGTATCTAGGATGTCGTTCCGGTTCTGGATGGTTGTATCCAGGATGTTGTTCCTGTTCTAGATGGTAGTATCCAGAATGTTGTTCCTGGTCTGGATGGTAGTATCCAGAATGTTGTTCCTGTTCTGGATGGTGGTATCCAGAATGTTGTTCTTTTTCTGTATGGTAGTATCCAGAATGTTGTTCCCGGTCTGGATGATAGTATCCAGAATGTTGTTCCTGGTCTGGATGGTAGTATCCATAATGTTGTTCCCGTTCTGGATGGTAGTATCCAGAATGTTGTTCCTGTTCTGAATGGTAGTATCCAGAATGTTCCTGTTCTGGATGGTAGTATCCAGAATGTTCTTGTTCTGGACGGTAGTATCCAGAATGTTCTTGTTCTGGATGGTAGTATCCAGAATGTTCCTGGTCTGGATGGTAGTATCCAGAATGTGTTTCCTGGTCTGGATGGTAGTATCCAGAATGTTCCTGGTCTGGATGGTAGTATCCAGAATGTTCCTGGTCTGGATGGTAGTATCCAGAATATTCCTGGTCTGGATGGTAGTATCCAGAATGTTCCTGGTCTGGATGGTAGTATCCAGAATGTTGGTCCTGTTCTGGATGGTTGTATCCAGGATGTTGTTCCTGTTCTGGATGGTAGTATCCAGAATGTTGTTCCTGTTCTGGATGGTAGTATCCAGAATATTGTTCCCGTTCTCAATGGTAGTATCCAGAATATTGTTCCCGTTCTGGATGGTAGTATCCAGAATGTTGTTCCTGTTCTGGATGGTAGTATCCACAATGTTGTTCCTGTTCTGGATGGTAGTATCCAGAATGTTGTTCTTGTTCTGTATGGTAGTATCCAGAATATTGTTCCCGGTCTGGATGATAGTGTCCAGAATGTTGTTCCTGTTCTGGATGGTAGTATCCAGAATTTTGTTCTTGTTCTGTATGGAAGTATCCAGAATATTGTTCCCGTTCTGGATGGTAGTATCCAGAATGTTGTTCCTGTTCTGGAGGGTTGTATCTAGGATGTCGTTCCTGTTCTGGATGGTTGTATCCAGGATGTTGTTCCTGTTCTAGATGGTAGTATCCAGAATGTTGTTCCTGGTCTGGATGGTAGTATCCAGAATGTTTCCTGTTCTGGATGGTGGTATCCAGAATGTTGTTCTTTTTCAGTATGGTAGTATCCAGAATGTTGTTCCCGGTCTGGATGATAGTATCCAGAATGTTGTTCCTGGTCTGCATGGTAGTATCCAGAATGTTGTTCCCGGTCTGGATGGTAGTATCCAGAATGTTGTTCCTTTTCTGGACAGTAGTATCCAGAATGTTGTTTCTATTCTGGATGGTAGTATCCAGAACGTTGTTCCCGTTCTGGATGGTAGTATCCAGAATGTCGTTCCTGTTCTGGATGGTAGTATCCAGAATGTTCTTCCTGTTCTGGATGGTAGTATCCAGAATGTTGTTCCTCTTCTGGAGGGTTGTATCTAGGATGTTGTTCCTGTTCTGGATGGTAGTATCCAGAATGTCGTCCCTGTTCTGGATGGTAGTATAGAGGATGTCGTTCCCGGTCTGGATGGTAGTATCCAGAATGTTGTTCCTGTTCTGGATAGTAGTATCCAGAATGTTGTTCCTGTTCTGGATGGTAGTATCCAGAATGTTGTTCCTGTTTGGATGGCTGTATCTAAGATGTCGTTCCTGTTCTGGATGGTTGTATCCAGAATGTTGTTCCTGTTCTGTATGGTAGTATCCAGAATGTTGTTCCCGGTCGGGATGGTAGTATCCTGAATGTTGTTTTTGTTCTGGACGGTAGTATCCAGAATGTCGTTCCCGGTCTGGATAGTAGTATCCAGAATGTTGTTCCTGTTCTGGATGGTAGTATCCAGAATGTCGTTCCCGGTCTGGATAGTAGTATCCAGAATATTGTTCCCATTCTGGATGGTAGTATTCAGAATGTTGTTTTTGTTCTGGACGGTAGTATCCAGAATGTTGGTCCTTTTCTGGATGGTTGTATCCAGGATGTTGTTCCTGTTCTGGATGGTAGTATCCAGAATGTTGTTCTTGTTCTGGATGGTAGTATCCAGAATGTTGTTCCTGTTCTGGATGGTAGTATCCAGAATGTCGTTCCCGTTCTGGATAGTAGTATCCAGAATATAGTTCCCATTCTGGATGGTAGTATTCAGAATGTTGTTTTTGTTCTGGACGGTAGTATCCAGGATGTTGGTCCTTTTCTGGATGGTTGTATCCAGGATGTTGTTCCTGTTCTGGATGGTAGTATCCAGAATGTTGTTCTTGTTCTGGATGGTAGTATCCAGAATATTGTTCCCGTTCTCGATGGTAGTATCCAGAATATTGTTCCCGTTCTGGATGGTAGTATCCAGAATGTTGTTCTTTTTCTGGATGGTAGTATCCACAATGTTGTTCCTGTTCTTGATGGTAGTATCCAGAATGTTGTTCCTGTTCTGGATAGTATTATGCAGAATGTTGTTCCTGTTCTGGATGGTAGTATCCAGAATGTTGTTCCTGTTTGGATGGCTGTATCTAGGATGTCGTTCCTGTTCTGAATGGTTGTATCCAGAATGTTGTTCCTGTTCTGTATGGTAGTATCCAGAATGTCGTTCCCGGTCTGGATGGTAGTATCCAGAATGTTGTTTTTGTTCTGGACGGTAGTATCCAGAATGTTCCCGGTCTGGATAGTAGTATCCAGAATGTGGTTCCTGTTCTGGATGGTAGTATCCAGAATGTCGTTCCCGGTCTGGATAGTAGTATCCAGAATATTGTTCCCATTCTGGATGGTAGTATCCAGAATGTTGTTTTTGTTCTGGACGGTAGTATCCAGAATGTTGGTCCTATTCTGGATGGTTGTATCCAGGATGTTGTTCCTGTTCTGGATGGTAGTATCCAGAATGTTATTCTTGTTCTGGATGGTAGTATCCAGAATATTGTTCCCGTTCTCGATGGTAGTATCCAGAATATTGTTCCCGTTCTGGATGGTAGTATCCAGGATGTTGTTCCTGTTCTGGATGGTAGTATCCAGAATGTTATTCTTGTTCTGGATGGTAGTATCCAGAATATTGTTCCCGTTCTCGATGGTAGTATCCAGAATATTGTTCCCGTTCTGGATGGTAGTATCCAGAATGTTTTTCTTGTTCTGGATGGTAGTATCCACAATGTTGTTCCTGTTCTGGATGGTAGTATCCAGAATGTTGTTCCTGTTCTGGATGGTAGTATCCAGAATGTTGTTCTTGTTCTGTATGGAAGTATCCAGAATATTGTTCCCGTTCTGGATGGTAGTATCCAGAATGTTGTTGCTGTTCTGGAGGGTTGTATCTAGGATGTCGTTCCGGTTCTGGATGGTTGTATCCAGGATGTTGTTCCTGTTCTAGATGGTAGTATCCAGAATGTTGTTCCTGGTCTGGATGGTAGTATCCAGAATGTTGTTCCTGTTCTGGATGGTGGTATCCAGAATGTTGTTCTTTTTCTGTATGGTAGTATCCAGAATGTTGTTCCCGGTCTGGATGATAGTATCCAGAATGTTGTTCCTGGTCTGGATGGTAGTATCCATAATGTTGTTCCCGTTCTGGATGGTAGTATCCAGAATGTTGTTCCTGTTCTGAATGGTAGTATCCAGAATGATCCTGTTCTGGATGGTAGTATCCAGAATGTTCTTGTTCTGGACGGTAGTATCCAGAATGTTCTTGTTCTGGATGGTAGTATCCAGAATGTTCCTGGTCTGGATGGTAGTATCCAGAAAGTGTTTCCTGGTCTGGATGGTAGTATCCAGAATGTTCCTGGTCTGGATGGTAGTATCCAGAATGTTCCTGGTCTGGATGGTAGTATCCAGAATGTTCCTGTTCTGGATGGTAGTATCCAGAATGTTCCTGGTCTGGATGGTAGTATCCAGAATGTTGTTCCTGTTCTGGATGGTTGTATCTAGGATGTCGTTCCTGTTCTGGATGGTAGTATGCAGAATGTTGTTCCTGTTCTGGATGGTAGTATCCAGAATTTTGTTCCTGGTCTGGATGGTAGTATCCGGAATGTTTTTCCTGGTCTGGATGGTAGTATCCAGAATGTTCCTGGTCTGGATGGTAGTATCCAGAATGTTCCTGGTCTGGATGGTAGTATCCAGAATGTTCCTGGTCTGGATGGTAGTATCCAGAATGTTTCTGGTCTGGATGGTAGTATCCAGAATGTCGTTCCTGTTCTGGATGGTAGTATCCAGAATGTTGTTCCTGTTCTGGATGGTAGTATCCTGAATGTTGTTCCTGTTCTGGAGGGTTGTATCTAGGATGTCGTTCCTGTTCTGGATGGTTGTATCCAGGATGTTGTTCCTGTTCTGGATGGTAGTATCCAGAATGTTGTTCCTGGTCTGGATGGTAGTATCCAGAATGTCGTCCCTGTTCTGGATGGTAGTATAGAGGATGTCATTCCCGGTCTGGATGGTAGTATCCAAAATGTTGTTCCTGTTCTGGATGGTAGTATCCAGAATGTTGTTCCTGTTCTGGATGGTAGTATCCAGAATGTTGTTCCTGTTTGGATGGCTGTATCTAGGATGTCGTTCCTGTTCTGGATGGTTGTATCCAGAATGTTGTTCCTGTTCTGTATGGTAGTATCCAGAATGTCGTTCCCAGTCTGGATGGTAGTATCCAGAATGTTGTTTTTGTTCTGGATGGTAGTATCCAGAATGTCGTTCCCGGTCTGGATAGTACTATCCAGAATGTTGTTCCTGTTCTGGATGGTAGTATCCAGAATGTCCTTCCCGGTCTGGATAGTAGTATCCAGAATATTGTTCCCATTCTGGATGGTAGTATCCAGAAAACAACATCCTGGATACAACCATCGAGAACAGGACCAACATTCTGGATACTACCGTCCAGAACAAAAAAAACATGCTGGATACTACCATCCAGAATGTTGTTTTTGTTCTGGACGGTAGTATCCAGAATGTTGTTCCTGTTCTGGATGGTAGTATCCAGGATGTTGTTCCTGTTCTGGATGGTAGTATCCAGAATGTTGTTCTTGTTCTGGATGGTAGTATCCAGATTATTGTTCCCGTTCTCGATGGTAGTATCCAGAATATTGTTCCCGTTCTGGATGGTAGTATCCAGAATGTTGTTCTTGTTCTTGATGGTAGTATCCACAATGTTGTTCCTTTTCTGGATGGTAGTATCCAGAATATATTTCCCGTTCTGGATGGTAGTATCCAGAATGTTGTTCTTGTTCTGGATGGTAGTATCCACAATGTTGTTCCTGTTCTGGATGGTAGTATCCAGAATGTTGTTCCTGTTCTGTATGGTAGTATCCAGAATATTGTTCCCGGTCTGGATGATAGTATCCAGAATGCTGTTCCTGTTCTGGATGGTAGTATCCAGAATGTTGTTCTTGTTCTGGATGGTTGTATCCAGAATGTTGTTCTTGTTCTGTATGGTAGTATCCAGAATGTTTTTCCCGGTCTGGATGATAGTATCCAGAATGTTGTTCCTGGTCTGGATGGTAGTATCCAGAATGTTGTTCCCGGTCTGGATGGTAGTATCCAGAATGTTGTTCCTGTTCTGGACGGTAGTATCCAGAATGTTTTTCCTGTTCTGGACGGTAGTATCCACAATGTTGTTCCTGTTCTGGATGGTAGTATCCACAATGTTGTTCCTGTTCTGGATGGTAGTATCCAGAATGTTGTTCTTGTTCTGGATGGTTGTATCCAGAATGTTGTTCTTGTTCTGTATGGTAGTATCCAGAATGTTGTTCCCGGTCTGGATGATAGTATCCAGAATGTTGTTCCTGGTCTGGATGGTAGTATCCAGAATGTTGTTCCCGGTCTGGATGGTAGTATCCAGAATGTTGTTACTGTTCTGGACGGTAGTATCCAGAATGTTGTTTCTATTCTGGATGGTAGTATCCAGAACGTTGTTCCCGTTCTGGATGGTAGTATCCAGAATGTCGTTCCTGTTCTGGATGGTAGTATCCAGAATGTTCTTCCTGTTCTGGATGGTAGTATCCAGAATGTTGTTCCTCTTCTGGAGGGTTGTATCTAGGATGTTGTTCCTGTTCTGGATGGTAGTATCCAGAATGTCGTCCCTGTTCTGGATGGTAGTATAGAGGATGTCGTTCCCGGTCTGGATGGTAGTATCCAGAATGTTGTTCCTGTTCTGGATAGTAGTATCCAGAATGTTGTTCCTGTTCTGGATGGTAGTATCCAGAATGTTGTTCCTGTTTGGATGGCTGTATCTAAGATGTCGTTCCTGTTCTGGATGGTTGTATCCAGAATGTTGTTCCTGTTCTGTATGGTAGTATCCAGAATGTTGTTCCCGGTCGGGATGGTTGTATCCTGAATGTTGTTTTTGTTCTGGACGGTAGTATCCAGAATGTCGTTCCCGGTCTGGATAGTAGTATCCAGAATGTTGTTCCTGTTCTGGATGGTAGTATCCAGAATGTCGTTCCCGGTCTGGATAGTAGTATCCAGAATATTGTTCCCATTCTGGATGGTAGTATTCAGAATGTTGTTTTTGTTCTGGACGGTAGTATCCAGAATGTTGGTCCTTTTCTGGATGGTTGTATCCAGGATGTTGTTCCTGTTCTGGATGGTAGTATCCAGAATGTTGTTCTTGTTCTGGATGGTAGTATCCAGAATGTTGTTCCTGTTCTGGATGGTAGTATCCAGAATGTCGTTCCCGTTCTGGATAGTAGTATCCAGAATATTGTTCCCATTCTGGATGGTAGTATTCAGAATGTTGTTTTTGTTCTGGACGGTAGTATCCAGGATGTTGGTCCTTTTCTGGATGGTTGTATCCAGGATGTTGTTCCTGTTCTGGATGGTAGTATCCAGAATGTTGTTCTTGTTCTGGATGGTAGTATCCAGAATATTGTTCCCGTTCTCGATGGTAGTATCCAGAATATTGTTCCCGTTCTGGATGGTAGTATCCAGAATGTTGTTCTTTTTCTGGATGGTAGTATCCACAATGTTGTTCCTGTTCTTGATGGTAGTATCCAGAATGTTGTTCCTGTTCTGGATAGTATTATGCAGAATGTTGTTCCTGTTCTGGATGGTAGTATCCAGAATGTTGTTCCTGTTTGGATGGCTGTATCTAGGATGTCGTTCCTGTTCTGAATGGTTGTATCCAGAATGTTGTTCCTGTTCTGTATGGTAGTATCCAGAATGTCGTTCCCGGTCTGGATGGTAGTATCCAGAATGTTGTTTTTGTTCTGGACGGTAGTATCCAGAATGTTCCCGGTCTGGATAGTAGTATCCAGAATGTGGTTCCTGTTCTGTATGGTAGTATCCAGAATGTCGTTCCCGGTCTGGATAGTAGTATCCAGAATATTGTTCCCATTCTGGATGGTAGTATCCAGAATGTTGTTTTTGTTCTGGACGGTAGTATCCAGAATGTTGGTCCTATTCTGGATGGTTGTATCCAGGATGTTGTTCCTGTTCTGGATGGTAGTATCCAGAATGTTATTCTTGTTCTGGATGGTAGTATCCAGAATATTGTTCCCGTTCTGGATGGTAGTATCCAGAATATTGTTCCCGTTCTGGATGGTAGTATCCAGGATGTTGTTCCTGTTCTGGATGGTAGTATCCAGAATGTTATTCTTGTTCTGGATGGTAGTATCCAGAATATTGTTCCCGTTCTCGATGGTAGTATCCAGAATATTGTTCCCGTTCTGGATGGTAGTATCCAGAATGTTTTTCTTGTTCTGGATGGTAGTATCCACAATGTTGTTCCTGTTCTGGATGGTAGTATCCAGAATGTTGTTCCTGTTCTGGATGGTAGTATCCAGAATGTTGTTCTTGTTCTGTATGGAAGTATCCAGAATATTGTTCCCGTTCTGGATGGTAGTATCCAGAATGTTGTTGCTGTTCTGGAGGGTTGTATCTAGGATGTCGTTCCGGTTCTGGATGGTTGTATCCAGGATGTTGTTCCTGTTCTAGATGGTAGTATCCAGAATGTTGTTCCTGGTCTGGATGGTAGTATCCAGAATGTTGTTCCTGTTCTGGATGGTGGTATCCAGAATGTTGTTCTTTTTCTGTATGGTAGTATCCAGAATGTTGTTCCCGGTCTGGATGATAGTATCCAGAATGTTGTTCCTGGTCTGGATGGTAGTATCCATAATGTTGTTCCCGTTCTGGATGGTAGTATCCAGAATGTTGTTCCTGTTCTGAATGGTAGTATCCAGAATGTTCCTGTTCTGGATGGTAGTATCCAGAATGTTCTTGTTCTGGACGGTAGTATCCAGAATGTTCTTGTTCTGGATGGTAGTATCCAGAATGTTCCTGGTCTGGATGGTAGTATCCAGAAAGTGTTTCCTGGTCTGGATGGTAGTATCCAGAATGTTCCTGGTCTGGATGGTAGTATCCAGAATGTTCCTGGTCTGGATGGTAGTATCCAGAATGTTCCTGTTCTGGATGGTAGTATCCAGAATGTTCCTGGTCTGGATGGTAGTATCCAGAATGTTGTTCCTGTTCTGGATGGTTGTATCTAGGATGTCGTTCCTGTTCTGGATGGTAGTATGCAGAATGTTGTTCCTGTTCTGGATGGTAGTATCCAGAATTTTGTTCCTGGTCTGGATGGTAGTATCCGGAATGTTTTTCCTGGTCTGGATGGTAGTATCCAGAATGTTCCTGGTCTGGATGGTAGTATCCAGAATGTTCCTGGTCTGGATGGTAGTATCCAGAATGTTCCTGGTCTGGATGGTAGTATCCAGAATGTTTCTGGTCTGGATGGTAGTATCCAGAATGTCGTTCCTGTTCTGGATGGTAGTATCCAGAATGTTGTTCCTGTTCTGGATGGTAGTATCCTGAATGTTGTTCCTGTTCTGGAGGGTTGTATCTAGGATGTCGTTCCTGTTCTGGATGGTTGTATCCAGGATGTTGTTCCTGTTCTGGATGGTAGTATCCAGAATGTTGTTCCTGGTCTGGATGGTAGTATCCAGAATGTCGTCCCTGTTCTGGATGGTAGTATAGAGGATGTCATTCCCGGTCTGGATGGTAGTATCCAAAATGTTGTTCCTGTTCTGGATGGTAGTATCCAGAATGTTGTTCCTGTTCTGGATGGTAGTATCCAGAATGTTGTTCCTGTTTGGATGGCTGTATCTAGGATGTCGTTCCTGTTCTGGATGGTTGTATCCAGAATGTTGTTCCTGTTCTGTATGGTAGTATCCAGAATGTCGTTCCCAGTCTGGATGGTAGTATCCAGAATGTTGTTTTTGTTCTGGATGGTAGTATCCAGAATGTCGTTCCCGGTCTGGATAGTACTATCCAGAATGTTGTTCCTGTTCTGGATGGTAGTATCCAGAATGTCCTTCCCGGTCTGGATAGTAGTATCCAGAATATTGTTCCCATTCTGGATGGTAGTATCCAGAAAACAACATCCTGGATACAACCATCGAGAACAGGACCAACATTCTGGATACTACCGTCCAGAACAAAAAAAACATGCTGGATACTACCATCCAGAATGTTGTTTTTGTTCTGGACGGTAGTATCCAGAATGTTGTTCCTGTTCTGGATGGTAGTATCCAGGATGTTGTTCCTGTTCTGGATGGTAGTATCCAGAATGTTGTTCTTGTTCTGGATGGTAGTATCCAGATTATTGTTCCCGTTCTCGATGGTAGTATCCAGAATATTGTTCCCGTTCTGGATGGTAGTATCCAGAATGTTGTTCTTGTTCTTGATGGTAGTATCCACAATGTTGTTCCTTTTCTGGATGGTAGTATCCAGAATATATTTCCCGTTCTGGATGGTAGTATCCAGAATGTTGTTCTTGTTCTGGATGGTAGTATCCACAATGTTGTTCCTGTTCTGGATGGTAGTATCCAGAATGTTGTTCCTGTTCTGTATGGTAGTATCCAGAATATTGTTCCCGGTCTGGATGATAGTATCCAGAATGCTGTTCCTGTTCTGGATGGTAGTATCCAGAATGTTGTTCTTGTTCTGGATGGTTGTATCCAGAATGTTGTTCTTGTTCTGTATGGTAGTATCCAGAATGTTGTTCCCGGTCTGGATGATAGTATCCAGAATGTTGTTCCTGGTCTGGATGGTAGTATCCAGAATGTTGTTCCCGGTCTGGATGGTAGTATCCAGAATGTTGTTCCTGTTCTGGACGGTAGTATCCAGAATGTTTTTCCTGTTCTGGACGGTAGTATCCACAATGTTGTTCCTGTTCTGGATGGTAGTATCCACAATGTTGTTCCTGTTCTGGATGGTAGTATCCAGAATGTTGTTCTTGTTCTGGATGGTTGTATCCAGAATGTTGTTCTTGTTCTGTATGGTAGTATCCAGAATGTTGTTCCCGGTCTGGATGATAGTATCCAGAATGTTGTTCCTGGTCTGGATGGTAGTATCCAGAATGTTGTTCCCGGTCTGGATGGTAGTATCCAGAATGTTGTTACTGTTCTGGACGGTAGTATCCAGAATGTTGTTTCTGTTCTGGATGGTAGCATCCAGAATTTTGTTCCCGTTCTGGATGGTAGTATCCAGAATGTTGTTCCTGTTCTGGATAGTAGTATCCAGAATGTTGTTCCTGTTCTGGACGGTAGTATCCAGAATGTTGTTCCTGATCTGGATGGTAGTATCCACAATGTTGTTCCTGTTCTGGATGGTAGTATCCAGAATGTTGTTCTTGTTCTGTATGGTAGTATTCAGAATATTGTTCCCGGTCTGGATGATAGTATCCAGAATGTTGTTCCTTTTCTGGATGGTAGTATCCAGAATGTTCCTGGTCTGGATGGTAGTATCCAGAATGTTCCTGGTCTGGATGGTAGTATCCAGAATGTTCCTGGTCTGGATGGTAGTATCCAGAATGTTCCTGGTCTGGATGGTAGTATCCAGAATGTTGTTCCTGTTCTGGATGGTTGTATCTAGGATGTCGTTCCTGTTCTGGATGGTAGTATCCAGAATGTTGTTCCTGTTCTGGATGGTAGTATCCAGAATTTTGTTCCCGTTCTGGATGGTAGTGTCCAGAATGTGGTTCCCGTTCTGGATGGTAGTATCCAGAATGTTGTTCCTGTTCTGAATGGTAGTATCCAGAATGTTCCTGTTCTGGATGGTAGTATCCAGAATGTTCTTGTTCTGGACTGTAGTATCCAGAATGTTCTTGTTCTGGATGGTAGTAGCCAGAATGTTCCTGGTCTGGATGGTAGTATCCGGAATGTTTTTCCTGGTCTGGATGGTAGTATCCAGAATGTTCCTGGTCTGGATGGTAGTATCCAGAATGTTCCTGGTCTGGATGGTAGTATCCAGAATGTTCCTGGTCTGGATGGTAGTATCCAGAATGTTTCTGGTCTGGATTGTAGTATCCAGAATGTCGTTCCTGTTCTGGATGGTAGTATCCAGAATGTTGTTCCTGTTCTGGATGGTAGTATCCAGAATGTTGTTCCTGTTCTGGAGGGTTGTATCTAGGATGTCGCTCCTGTTCTGGATGGTTGTATCCAGGATGTTGTTCCTGTTCTGGATGGTAGTATCCAGAATGTTGTTCCTGGTCTGGATGGTAGTATCCAGAATGTCGTCCCTGTTCTGGATGGTAGTATAGAGGATGTCGTTCCCGGTCTGGATGGTAGTATCCAAAATGTTGTTCCTGTTCTGGATGGTAGTATCCAGAATGTTGTTCCTGTTCTGGATGGTAGTATCCAGAATGTTGTTCCTGTTTGGATGGCTGTATCTAGGATGTCGTTCCTGTTCTGGATGGTTGTATCCAGAATGTTGTTCCTGTTCTGTATGGTAGTATCCAGAATGTCGTTCCCGGTCTGGATGGTAGTATCCAGAATGTTGTTTTTGTTCTGGATGGTAGTATCCAGAATGTCGTTCCCGGTCTGGATAGTACTATCCAGAATGTTGTTCCTGTTCTGGATGGTAGTATCCAGAATGTCCTTCCCGGTCTGGATAGTAGTATCCAGAATATTGTTCCCATTCTGGATGGTAGTATCCAGAAAACAACATCCTGGATACAACCATCCAGAACAGGACCAACATTCTGGATACTACCGTCCAGAACAAAAAAAACATGCTGGATACTACCATCCAGAATGTTGTTTTTGTTCTGGACGGTAGTATCCAGAATGTTGTTCCTGTTCTGGATGGTAGTATCCAGGATGTTGTTCCTGTTCTGGATGGTAGTATCCAGAATGTTGTTCTTGTTCTGGATGGTAGTATCCAGATTATTGTTCCCGTTCTCGATGGTAGTATCCAGAATATTGTTCCCGTTCTGGATGGTAGTATCCAGAATGTTGTTCTTGTTCTGGATGGTAGTATCCACAATGTTGTTCCTTTTCTGGATGGTAGTATCCAGAATATATTTCCCGTTCTGGATGGTAGTATCCAGAATGTTGTTCTTGTTCTGGATGGTAGTATCCACAATGTTGTTCCTGGTCTGGATGGTAGTATCCAGAATGTTGTTCCTGTTCTGCATGGTAGTATCCAGAATATTGTTCCCGGTCTGGATGATAGTATCCAGAATGTTATTCCTGTTCTGGATGGTAGTATCCAGAATGTTGTTCTTGTTCTGGATGGTAGTATCCAGAATGTTGTTCTTGTTTGGTATGGTAGTATCCAGAATGTTGTTCCCGGTCTGGATGATAGTATCCAGAATGTTGTTCCTGGTCTGGATGGTAGTATCCAGAATGTTGTTCCCGGTCTGGATGGTAGTATCCAGAATGTTGTTCCTGTTCTGGACGGTAGTATCCAGAATGTTGTTTCTGTTCTGGATGGTAGTATCCAGAATTTTTTTCCCGTTCTGGATGGTAGTATCCAGAATGTTGTTCCTGTTCTGGATAGTAGTATCCAGAATGTTGTTCCTTTTCTGGACGGTAGTATCCACAATGTTGTTCCTGTTCTGGATGGTAGTATCCACAATGTTGTTCCTGTTCTGGATGGTAGTATCCAGAATGTTGTTCTTGTTCTGGATGGTTGTATCCAGAATGTTGTTCTTGTTCTGTATGGTAGTATCCATAATGTTGTTCCCGGTCTGGATGATAGTATCCAGAATGTTGTTCCTGGTCTGGATGGTAGTATCCAGAATGTTGTTCCCGGTCTGGATGGTAGTATCCAGAATGTTGTTCCTGTTCTGGACGGTAGTATCCAGAATGTTGTTTCTGTTCTGGATGGTAGCATCCAGAATTTTGTTCCCGTTCTGGATGGTAGTATCCAGAATGTTGTTCCTGTTCTGGATAGTAGTATCCAGAATGTTGTTCCTGTTCTGGACGGTAGTATCCACAATGTTGTTCCTGTTCTGGATGGTAGTATCCACAATGTTGTTCCTGTTCTGGATGGTAGTATCCAGAATGTTGTTCTTGTTCTGTATGGTAGTATTCAGAATATTGTTCCCGGTCTGGATGATAGTATCCAGAATGTTGTTCCTTTTCTGGATGGTAGTATCCAGAATGTTGTTCCTGTTCTGGATGGTAGTATCCAGAATGTTGTTCCTGTTCTGGAGGGTTGTATCTAGGATGTCGTTCCTGTTCTGGATGGTAGTATCCGGAATGTTGTTCCTGTTCTGGATGGTAGTATCCAGAATTTTGTTCCCGTTCTGGATGGTAGTGTCCAGAATGTTGTTCCCGTTCTGGATGGTAGTATCCAGAATGTTGTTCCTGTTCTGAATGGTAGTATCCAGAATGTTCCTGTTCTGGATGGTAGTATCCAGAATGTTCTTGTTCTGGATTGTAGTATCCAGATTGTTCCTGGTCTGGATGGTAGTATCCGGAATGTTTTTCCTGGTCTGGATGGTAGTATCCAGAATGTTCCTGGTCTGGATGGTAGTATCCAGAATGTTCCTGGTCTGGATGGTAGTATCCAGAATGTTCCTGGTGTGGATGGTAGTATAAAGACTGTCGTTCCTGTTCTGGATGGTAGTATCCAGAATGTTGTTCCTGTTCTGGATGGTAGTATCCATAATGTTGTTCCTGTTCTGGAGGGTTGTATCTAGGATGTCGTTCCTTTTCTGGATGGTTGTATCCAGGATGTTGTTCCTGTTCTGGATGGTAGTATCCAGAATGTTGTTCCTGTTCTGGAGGGTTGTATCTAGGATGTTGTTCCTGTTCTGGATGGTAGTATCCAGAATGTCGTCCCTGTTCTGGAGGGTTGTATCTAGGATGTCGTTCCTTTTCTGGATGGTTGTATCCAGGATGTTGTTCCTGTTCTGGATGGTAGTATCCAGAATGTTGTTCTTGTTCTGGAGGGTTGTATCTAGGATGTTGTTCCTGTTCTGGATGGTAGTATCCAGAACGTCGTCCCTGTTCTGGATGGTAGTATAGAGGATGTCGTTCCCGGTCTGGATGGTAGTATCCAGAATGTTGTTCCTGTTCTGGATAGTAGTATCCAGAATGTTGTTCCTATTCTGGATGGTAGTATCCAGAATGTTGTCCCTTTTTGGATGGCTGTATCTAAGATGTCGTTCCTGTTCTGGATGGTTGTATCCAGAATGTTGTTCCTGTTCTGGATGGTAGTATCCAGAATGTTGTTCTTGTTCTGGATGGTAGTATCCAGAATATTGTTCCCGTTCTCGATGGTAGTATCCAGAATATTGTTCCCGTTCTGGATGGTAGTATCCAGAATGTTGGTCCTGTTCTGGATGGTTGTTTCCAGGATGTTGTTCCTGTTCTGGATGGTAGTATCCAGAATGTTGTTCTTGTTCTGGATGGTAGTATCCAGAATATTGTTCCCGTTCTCGATGGTAGTATCCAGAATATTGTTCCCGTTCTGGATGGTAGTATCCAGAATGTTGTTCTTGTTCTGGACGGTAGTATCCACAATGTTGTTCCTGTTCTTGATGGTAGTATCCAGAATGTTGTTCCTGTTCTGGATAGTAGTATCCAGAATTTTGTTCCTGTTCTGGATGGTAGTATCCAGAATGTTGTTCCTGTTTGGATGGCTGTATCTAGGATGTCGTTCCTTTTCTGGATGGTTGTATCCAGAATGTTGTTCCTGTTCTGTATGGTAGTATCCAGAATGTCGTTCCCGGTCTGGATGGTAGTATCCAGAATGTTGTTTTTGTTCTGGACGGTAGTATCCAGAATGTCGTTCCCGGTCTGGATAGTAGTATCCAGAATGTTGTTCCTGTTCTGGATGGTAGTATCCAGAATGTCGTTCCCGGTCTGGATAGTAGTATCCAGAATATTGTTCCCATTCTGGATGGTAGTATCCAGAATGTTGTTTTTGTTCTGGATGGTAGTATCCAGAATGTTGGTCCTGTTCTGGATGGTTGTATCCAGGATGTTGTTCCTGTTCTGGATGGTAGTATCCAGAATGTTATTCTTGTTCTGGATGGTAGTATCCAGAATATTGTTCCCGTTCTCGATGGTAGTATCCAGAATATTGTTCCCGTTCTGGATGGTAGTATCCAGAATGTTGTTCTTGTTCTGGATGGTAGTATCCACAATGTTGTTCCTGTTCTGGATGGTAGTATCCAGAATGTTGTTCTTCTTCTGTATGGTAGCATCCAGAATATTGTTCCCGGTCTGGATGATAGTGTCCAGAATGTTGTTGCTGTTCTGGATGGTAGTATCCAGAATGTTGTTCTTGTTCTGTATGGAAGTATCCAGGATGTCGTTCCCGGTCTGGATGGTAGTATCCAGAATGTTGTTCCTGTTCTGGAGGGTTGTATCTAGGATGTCGTTCCTGTTCTGGATGGTTGTATCCAGGATGTTGTTCCTGTTCTGGATGGTAGTATCCAGAATGTTGTTCCTGGTCTGGATGGTAGTATCCAGAATGTTGTTCCTTTTCTGGATGGTGGTATCCAGAATGTTGTTCTTTTTCTGTATGGTAGTATCCAGAATGTTGTTCCCGGTCTGGATGATAGTATCCAGAATGTATTTCCTGGTCTGGATGGTAGTATCCAGAATGTTGTTCCCGTTCTGGATGGTAGTATCCAGAATGTTGTTCCTGTTCTGAATGGTAGTATCCAGAATGTTCCTGTTCTGGATGGTAGTATCCAGTATGTTCTTGTTCTGGACGGTAGTATCCAGAATGTTCTTGTTCTGGATGGTAGTATCCAGAATGTTCCTGGTCTGGATGGTAGTATCCAGAATGTTTTTCCTGGTCTGGATCTTAGTATCCAGAATGTTCCTGGTCTGGATGGTAGTATCCAGAATGTTCCTGGTCTGGATGGTAGTATCCAGAATGTTCCTGGTCTGGATGGTAGTATCCAGAATGTTCCTGGTCTGGATGGTAGTATCCAGAATGTCGTTCCTGTTCTGCATGGTAGTATCCAGAATGTTGTTCCTGTTCTGGATGGTAGTATATAGAATGTTGTTCCTGTTCTGGAGGGTTGTATCTAGCATGTCGTTCCTGTTCTGGATGGTAGTATCCAGAATGTTGTTCCTGTTCTGGATGGTAGTATCCAGAATTTTGTTCCCGTTCTGGATGGTAGTGTCCAGAATGTTGTTCCCGTTCTGGATGGTAGTATCCAGAATGTTGTTCCTGTTCAGAATGGTAGTATCCAGAATGTTCCTGTTCTGGATGGTAGTATCCAGAATGTTCTTGTTCTGGACGGTAGTATCCAGAATGTTCTTGTTCTGGATGGTAGTATCCAGAATGTTCCTGGTCTGGATAGTAGTATCCGGAATGTTTTTCCTGGTCTGGATGGTAGTATCCAGAATGTTCCTGGTCTGGATGGTAGTATCCAGAATTTTCCTGGTCTGGATGGTAGTATCCAGAATGTTCCTGGTCTGGATGGTAGTATCCAGAATTTTCCTGGTCTGGATGGTAGTATCCAGACTGTCGTTCCTGTTCTGGATGGTAGTATCCAGAATGTTGTTCCTGTTCTGGAGGGGTGTATCTAGGATGTCGTTCCTTTTCTGGATGGTTGTATCCAGGATGTTGTTCCTGTTCTGGATGGTAGTATCCAGAATGTTGTTCCTGGTCTGGATGGTAGTATCCAGAATGTCGTCCCTGTTCTGGATGGTAGTATAGAGGATGTCGTTCCCGGTCTGGATGGTAGAATCCAGAATGTTGTTCCTGTTCTGGATGGTAGTATCCAGAATGTTGTTCCTGTTCTGGATGGTAGTATCCAGAATTTTGTTCCCGTTCTGGATGGTAGTGTCCAGAATGTTGTTCCCGTTCTGGATGGTAGTATCCAGAATGTTGTTCCTGTTCAGAATGGTAGTATCCAGAATGTTCCTGTTCTGGATGGTAGTATCCAGAATGTTCTTGTTCTGGACGGTAGTATCCAGAATGTTCTTGTTCTGGATGGTAGTATCCAGAATGTTCCTGGTCTGGATGGTAGTATCCGGAATGTTTTTCCTGGTCTGGATGGTAGTATCCAGAATGTTCCTGGTCTGGATGGTAGTATCCAGAATGTTCCTGGTCTGGATGGTAGTATCCAGAATGTTCCTGGTCTGGATGGTAGTATCCAGAATTTTCCTGGTCTGGATGGTAGTATCCAGACTGTCGTTCCTGTTCTGGATGGTAGTATCCAGAATGTTGTTCCTGTTCTGGAGGGTTGTATCTAGGATGTCGTTCCTTTTCTGGATGGTTGTATCCAGGATGTTGTTCCTGTTCTGGATGGTAGTATCCAGAATGTTGTTCCTGGTCTGGATGGTAGTATCCAGAATGTCGTCCCTGTTCTGGATGGTAGTATAGAGGATGTCGTTCCCGGTCTGGATGGTAGAATCCAGAATGTTGTTCCTGTTCTGGATGGTAGTATCCAGAATTTTGTTCCCGTTCTGGATGGTAGTGTCCAGAATGTTGTTCCCGTTCTGGATGGTAGTATCCAGAATGTTGTTCCTGTTCAGAATGGTAGTATCCAGAATGTTCCTGTTCTGGATGGTAGTATCCAGAATGTTCTTGTTCTGGACGGTAGTATCCAGAATGTTCTTGTTCTGGATGGTAGTATCCAGAATGTTCCTGGTCTGGATGGTAGTATCCGGAATGTTTTTCCTGGTCTGGATGGTAGTATCCAGAATGTTCCTGGTCTGGATGGTAGTATCCAGAATGTTCCTGGTCTGGATGGTAGTATCCAGAATGTTCCTGGTCTGGATGGTAGTATCCAGAATTTTCCTGGTCTGGATGGTAGTATCCAGACTGTCGTTCCTGTTCTGGATGGTAGTATCCAGAATGTTGTTCCTGTTCTGGAGGGTTGTATCTAGGATGTCGTTCCTTTTCTGGATGGTTGTATCCAGGATGTTGTTCCTGTTCTGGATGGTAGTATCCAGAATGTTGTTCCTGGTCTGGATGGTAGTATCCAGAATGTCGTCCCTGTTCTGGATGGTAGTATAGAGGATGTCGTTCCCGGTCTGCATGGTAGAATCCAGAATGTTGTTCCTGTTCTGGATGGTAGTATCCAGAATGTTGTTCCTGTTCTGGATGGTAGTATCAAGAATGTTGTTCCTGTTTGGATGGCTGTATCTAGGATGTCGTTCCTGTTCTGGATGATTGTATCCAGAATGTTGTTCCTGTTCTGTATGGTAGTATCCAGAATGTCGTTCCCGGTCTGGATGGTAGTATCCAGAATGTTGTTTTTGTTCTGGATGGTAGTATCCAGAATGTCGTTCCCGGTCTGGATAGTACTATCCAGAATGTTGTTCCTGTTCTGGATGGTAGTATCCAGAATGTCGTTCCCAGTCTGGATAGTAGTATCCAGAATATTGTTCCCATTCTGGATGGTAGTATCCAGAAAACAACATCCTGGATACAACCATCCAGAACAGGACCAACATTCTGGATACTACCGTCCAGAACAAAAACAACATGCTGGATACTACCATCCAGAATGTTTTTTTTTTCTGGACGGTAGTATCCAGAATGTTGTTCCTGTTCTGGATGGTAGTATCCAGGATGTTGTTCCTGTTCTGGATGGTAGTATCCAGAATGTTGTTCCTGTTCTGGAGGGTTGTATCTAGGATGTTGTTCCTGTTCTGGATGGTAGTATCCAGAATGTCGTCCCTGTTCTGGAGGGTTGTATCTAGGATGTCGTTCCTTTTCTGGATTGTTGTATCCAGGATGTTGTTCCTGTTCTGGATGGTAGTATCCAGAATGTTGTTCCTGTTCTGGAGGGTTGTATCTAGGATGTTGTTCCTGTTCTGGATGGTAGTATCCAGAATGTCGTCCCTATTCTAGATGGTAGTATAGAGGATGTCGTTCCCGGTCTGGATGGTAGTATCCAGAATGTTGTTCCTGTTCTGGATAGTAGTATCCAGAATGTTGTTCCTGTTTGGATGGCTGTATCTAGGATGTCGTTCCTTTTCTGGATGGTTGTATCCAGAATGTTGTTCCTGTTCTGTATGGTAGTATCCAGAATGTCGTTCCCGGTCTGGATGGTAGTATCCAGAATGTTGTTTTTGTTCTGGACGGTAGTATCCAGAATGTCGTTCCCGGTCTGGATAGTAGTATCCAGAATGTTGTTCCTGTTCTGGATGGTAGTATCCAGAATGTCGTTCCCGGTCTGGATAGTAGTATCCAGAATATTGTTCCCATTCTGGATGGTAGTATCCAGAATGTTGTTTTTGTTCTGGATGGTAGTATCCAGAATGTTGGTCCTGTTCTGGATGGTTGTATCCAGGATGTTGTTCCTGTTCTGGATGGTAGTATCCAGAATGTTATTCTTGTTCTGGATGGTAGTATCCAGAATATTGTTCCCGTTCTCGATGGTAGTATCCAGAATATTGTTCCCGTTCTGGATGGTAGTATCCAGAATGTTGTTCTTGTTCTGGATGGTAGTATCCACAATGTTGTTCCTGTTCTGGATGGTAGTATCCAGAATGTTGTTCTTCTTCTGTATGGTAGCATCCAGAATATTGTTCCCGGTCTGGATGATAGTGTCCAGAATGTTGTTGCTGTTCTGGATGGTAGTATCCAGAATGTTGTTCTTGTTCTGTATGGAAGTATCCAGGATGTCGTTCCCGGTCTGGATGGTAGTATCCAGAATGTTGTTCCTGTTCTGGAGGGTTGTATCTAGGATGTCGTTCCTGTTCTGGATGGTTGTATCCAGGATGTTGTTCCTGTTCTGGATGGTAGTATCCAGAATGTTGTTCCTGGTCTGGATGGTAGTATCCAGAATGTTGTTCCTTTTCTGGATGGTGGTATCCAGAATGTTGTTCTTTTTCTGTATGGTAGTATCCAGAATGTTGTTCCCGGTCTGGATGATAGTATCCAGAATGTATTTCCTGGTCTGGATGGTAGTATCCAGAATGTTGTTCCCGTTCTGGATGGTAGTATCCAGAATGTTGTTCCTGTTCTGAATGGTAGTATCCAGAATGTTCCTGTTCTGGATGGTAGTATCCAGTATGTTCTTGTTCTGGACGGTAGTATCCAGAATGTTCTTGTTCTGGATGGTAGTATCCAGAATGTTCCTGGTCTGGATGGTAGTATCCAGAATGTTTTTCCTGGTCTGGATCTTAGTATCCAGAATGTTCCTGGTCTGGATGGTAGTATCCAGAATGTTCCTGGTCTGGATGGTAGTATCCAGAATGTTCCTGGTCTGGATGGTAGTATCCAGAATGTTCCTGGTCTGGATGGTAGTATCCAGAATGTCGTTCCTGTTCTGCATGGTAGTATCCAGAATGTTGTTCCTGTTCTGGATGGTAGTATATAGAATGTTGTTCCTGTTCTGGAGGGTTGTATCTAGCATGTCGTTCCTGTTCTGGATGGTAGTATCCAGAATGTTGTTCCTGTTCTGGATGGTAGTATCCAGAATTTTGTTCCCGTTCTGGATGGTAGTGTCCAGAATGTTGTTCCCGTTCTGGATGGTAGTATCCAGAATGTTGTTCCTGTTCAGAATGGTAGTATCCAGAATGTTCCTGTTCTGGATGGTAGTATCCAGAATGTTCTTGTTCTGGACGGTAGTATCCAGAATGTTCTTGTTCTGGATGGTAGTATCCAGAATGTTCCTGGTCTGGATAGTAGTATCCGGAATGTTTTTCCTGGTCTGGATGGTAGTATCCAGAATGTTCCTGGTCTGGATGGTAGTATCCAGAATGTTCCTGGTCTGGATGGTAGTATCCAGAATGTTCCTGGTCTGGATGGTAGTATCCAGAATTTTCCTGGTCTGGATGGTAGTATCCAGACTGTCGTTCCTGTTCTGGATGGTAGTATCCAGAATGTTGTTCCTGTTCTGGAGGGGTGTATCTAGGATGTCGTTCCTTTTCTGGATGGTTGTATCCAGGATGTTGTTCCTGTTCTGGATGGTAGTATCCAGAATGTTGTTCCTGGTCTGGATGGTAGTATCCAGAATGTCGTCCCTGTTCTGGATGGTAGTATAGAGGATGTCGTTCCCGGTCTGGATGGTAGAATCCAGAATGTTGTTCCTGTTCTGGATGGTAGTATCCAGAATGTTGTTCCTGTTCTGGATGGTAGTATCCAGAATTTTGTTCCCGTTCTGGATGGTAGTGTCCAGAATGTTGTTCCCGTTCTGGATGGTAGTATCCAGAATGTTGTTCCTGTTCAGAATGGTAGTATCCAGAATGTTCCTGTTCTGGATGGTAGTATCCAGAATGTTCTTGTTCTGGACGGTAGTATCCAGAATGTTCTTGTTCTGGATGGTAGTATCCAGAATGTTGTTCCTGTTTGGATGGCTGTATCTAGGATGTCGTTCCTTTTCTGGATGGTTGTATCCAGAATGTTGTTCCTGTTCTGTATGGTAGTATCCAGAATGTCGTTCCCGGTCTGGATGGTAGTATCCAGAATGTTGTTTTTGTTCTGGACGGTAGTATCCAGAATGTCGTTCCCGGTCTGGATAGTAGTATCCAGAATGTTGTTCCTGTTCTGGATGGTAGTATCCAGAATGTCGTTCCCGGTCTGGATAGTAGTATCCAGAATATTGTTCCCATTCTGGATGGTAGTATCCAGAATGTTGTTTTTGTTCTGGATGGTAGTATCCAGAATGTTGGTCCTGTTCTGGATGGTTGTATCCAGGATGTTGTTCCTGTTCTGGATGGTAGTATCCAGAATGTTATTCTTGTTCTGGATGGTAGTATCCAGAATATTGTTCCCGTTCTCGATGGTAGTATCCAGAATATTGTTCCCGTTCTGGATGGTAGTATCCAGAATGTTGTTCTTGTTCTGGATGGTAGTATCCACAATGTTGTTCCTGTTCTGGATGGTAGTATCCAGAATGTTGTTCTTCTTCTGTATGGTAGCATCCAGAATATTGTTCCCGGTCTGGATGATAGTGTCCAGAATGTTGTTGCTGTTCTGGATGGTAGTATCCAGAATGTTGTTCTTGTTCTGTATGGAAGTATCCAGGATGTCGTTCCCGGTCTGGATGGTAGTATCCAGAATGTTGTTCCTGTTCTGGAGGGTTGTATCTAGGATGTCGTTCCTGTTCTGGATGGTAGTATAGAGGATGTCGTTCCCGGTCTGGATGGTAGAATCCAGAATGTTGTTCCTGTTCTGGATGGTAGTATCCAGAATGTTGTTCCTGTTCTGGATGGTAGTATCCAGAATTTTGTTCCCGTTCTGGATGGTAGTGTCCAGAATGTTGTTCCCGTTCTGGATGGTAGTATCCAGAATGTTGTTCCTGTTCAGAATGGTAGTATCCAGAATGTTCCTGTTCTGGATGGTAGTATCCAGAATGTTCTTGTTCTGGACGGTAGTATCCAGAATGTTCTTGTTCTGGATGGTAGTATCCAGAATGTTCCTGGTCTGGATGGTAGTATCCGGAATGTTTTTCCTGGTCTGGATGGTAGTATCCAGAATGTTCCTGGTCTGGATGGTAGTATCCAGAATGTTCCTGGTCTGGATGGTAGTATCCAGAATGTTCCTGGTCTGGATGGTAGTATCCAGAATTTTCCTGGTCTGGATGGTAGTATCCAGACTGTCGTTCCTGTTCTGGATGGTAGTATCCAGAATGTTGTTCCTGTTCTGGAGGGTTGTATCTAGGATGTCGTTCCTTTTCTGGATGGTTGTATCCAGGATGTTGTTCCTGTTCTGGATGGTAGTATCCAGAATGTTGTTCCTGGTCTGGATGGTAGTATCCAGAATGTCGTCCCTGTTCTGGATGGTAGTATAGAGGATGTCGTTCCCGGTCTGGATGGTAGAATCCAGAATGTTGTTCCTGTTCTGGATGGTAGTATCCAGAATTTTGTTCCCGTTCTGGATGGTAGTGTCCAGAATGTTGTTCCCGTTCTGGATGGTAGTATCCAGAATGTTGTTCCTGTTCAGAATGGTAGTATCCAGAATGTTCCTGTTCTGGATGGTAGTATCCAGAATGTTCTTGTTCTGGACGGTAGTATCCAGAATGTTCTTGTTCTGGATGGTAGTATCCAGAATGTTGTTCCTGTTTGGATGGCTGTATCTAGGATGTCGTTCCTGTTCTGGATGATTGTATCCAGAATGTTGTTCCTGTTCTGTATGGTAGTATCCAGAATGTCGTTCCCGGTCTGGATGGTAGTATCCAGAATGTTGTTTTTGTTCTGGATGGTAGTATCCAGAATGTCGTTCCCGGTCTGGATAGTACTATCCAGAATGTTGTTCCTGTTCTGGATGGTAGTATCCAGAATGTCGTTCCCAGTCTGGATAGTAGTATCCAGAATATTGTTCCCATTCTGGATGGTAGTATCCAGAAAACAACATCCTGGATACAACCATCCAGAACAGGACCAACATTCTGGATACTACCGTCCAGAACAAAAACAACATGCTGGATACTACCATCCAGAATGTTTTTTTTTTCTGGACGGTAGTATCCAGAATGTTGTTCCTGTTCTGGATGGTAGTATCCAGGATGTTGTTCCTGTTCTGGATGGTAGTATCCAGAATGTTGTTCCTGTTCTGGAGGGTTGTATCTAGGATGTTGTTCCTGTTCTGGATGGTAGTATCCAGAATGTCGTCCCTGTTCTGGAGGGTTGTATCTAGGATGTCGTTCCTTTTCTGGATGGTTGTATCCAGGATGTTGTTCCTGTTCTGGATGGTAGTATCCAGAATGTTGTTCCTGTTCTGGAGGGTTGTATCTAGGATGTTGTTCCTGTTCTGGATGGTAGTATCCAGAATGTCGTCCCTATTCTAGATGGTAGTATAGAGGATGTCGTTCCCGGTCTGGATGGTAGTATCCAGAATGTTGTTCCTGTTCTGGATAGTAGTATCCAGAATGTTGTTCCTGTTCTGGATGGTAGTATCCAGAATGTTGTCCCTTTTTGGATGGCTGTATCTAAGATGTCGTTCCTGTTCTGGATGGTTGTATCCAGAATGTTGTTCCTGTTCTGGATGGTAGTATCCAGAATGTCGTTCCTGGTCTGGATGGTAGTATCCAGAATGTTGTTTTTGTTCTGGACGGTAGTATCCAGAATGTCGTTCCTGGTCTGGATGGTAGTATCCAGAATGTTGTTTTTGTTCTGGACGGTAGTATCCAGAATGTCGTTCCCGGTCTGGATGATAGTATACAGAATGTTGTTCCTGTTCTGGATGGTAGTATCCAGAATGTCGTTCCCGGTCTGGACAGTAGTATCCAGAATGTTGTTCCTGTTCTGGATGGTAGTATCCAGGATGTTGTTCCTGTTCTGGATGGTAGTATCCAGAATGTTGTTCCTGTTCTGGAGGGTTGTATCTAGGATGTTGTTCCTGTTCTGGATGGTAGTATCCAGAATGTCGTCCCTGTTCTGGAGGGTTGTATCTAGGATGTCGTTCCTTTTCTGGATGGTTGTATCCAGGATGTTGTTCCTGTTCTGGATGGTAGTATCCAGAATGTTGTTCCTGTTCTGGAGGGTTGTATCTAGGATGTTGTTCCTGTTCTGGATGGTAGTATCCAGAATGTCGTCCCTATTCTAGATGGTAGTATAGAGGATGTCGTTCCCGGTCTGGATGGTAGTATCCAGAATGTTGTTCCTGTTCTGGATAGTAGTATCCAGAATGTTGTTCCTGTTCTGGATGGTAGTATCCAGAATGTTGTCCCTTTTTGGATGGCTGTATCTAAGATGTCGTTCCTGTTCTGGATGGTTGTATCCAGAATGTTGTTCCTGTTCTGGATGGTAGTATCCAGAATGTCGTTCCTGGTCTGGATGGTAGTATCCAGAATGTTGTTTTTGTTCTGGACGGTAGTATCCAGAATGTCGTTCCCGGTCTGGATGGTAGTATCCAGAATGTTGTTTTTGTTCTGGACGGTAGTATCCAGAATGTCGTTCCCGGTCTGGATGATAGTATACAGAATGTTGTTCCTGTTCTGGATGGTAGTATCCAGAATGTCGTTCCCGGTCTGGATAGTAGTATCCAGAATGTTGTTCCTGTTCTGGATGGTAGTATCCAGAATGTCGTTCCCGGTCTGGATAGTAGTATCCAGAATATTGTTCCCATTCTGGATGGTAGTATCCAGAATGTTGTTTTTGTTCTGGACGGTAGTATCCAGAATGTTGGTCCTGTTCTGGATGGTTGTATCCAGGATGTTGTTCCTGTTCTGGATGGTAGTATCCAGAATGTTGTTCTTGTTCTGGATGGTAGTATCCAGAATATTGTTCCCGTTCTCGATGGTAGTATCCAGAATATTGTTCCCGTTCTGGATGGTAGTATCCAGAATGTTGTTCTTGTTCTGGATGGTAGTATCCAGAATGTTGTTCCTGTTCTGGATGGTAGTATCCAGAATGTCGTTCCCGGTCTGGATAGTAGTATCCAGAATGTTGTTCTTGTTCTGGATGGTAGTATCCAGAATGTTGTTCTTCTTCTGTATGGTAGTATCCAGAATATTGTTCCCGGTCTGGATGATAGTATCCAGAATGTTGTTCCTGTTCTGGAGGGTTGTATCTAGGATGTCGTTCCTGTTCTGGATGGTTGTATCCAGGATGTTGTTCCTGTTCTGGATGGTAGTATCCAGAATGTTGTTCCTGGTCTGGATGGTAGTATCCAGAATGTTGTTCCTGTTCTGGATGGTGGTATCCAGAATGTTGTTCTTTTTCTGTATGGTAGTATCCAGAATATTGTTCCCGGTCTGGATGATAGTATCCAGAATGTATTTCCTGGTCTGGATGGTAGTATCCAGAATGTTGTCCCTTTTTGGATGGCTGTATCTAAGATGTCGTTCCTGTTCTGGATGGTTGTATCCAGAATGTTGTTCCTGTTCTGGATGGTAGTATCCAGAATGTCGTTCCTGGTCTGGATGGTAGTATCCAGAATGTTGTTTTTGTTCTGGACGGTAGTATCCAGAATGTTGTTCTTGTTCTGGACGGTAGTATCCACAATGTTGTTCCTGTTCTTGATGGTAGTATCCAGAATGTTGTTCCTGTTCTGGATAGTAGTATCCAGAATGTTGTTCCTGTTCTGGATGGTAGTATCCAGAATGTTGTTCCACTTTGGATGGCTGTATCTAGGATGTCGTTCCTGTTCTGGATGGTTGTATCCAGAATGTTGTTCCTGTTCTGTATGGTAGTATCCAGAATGTCGTTCCCGGTCTGGATGGTAGTATCCAGAATGTTGTTTTTGTTCTGGACGGTAGTATCCAGAATGTCGTTCCCGGTCTGGATAGTAGTATCCAGAATGTTGTTCCTGTTCTGGATGGTAGTATCCAGAATGTCGTTCCCGGTCTGGATAGTAGTATCCAGAATATTGTTCCCATTCTGGGTGGTAGTATCCAGAATGTTGTTTTTGTTCTGGACGGTAGTATCCAGAATGTTGGTCCTGTTCTGGATGGTTGTATCCAGGATGTTGTTCCTGTTCTGGATGGTAGTATCCAGAATGTTATTCTTGTTCTGGATGGTAGTATCCAGAATATTGTTCCCGTTCTCGATGGTAGTATCCAGAATATTTTTCCCGTTCTGGATGGTAGTATCCAGAATGTTGTTCTTGTTCTGGATGGTAGTATCCAGAATGTTGTTCCTGTTCTGGATGGTAGTATCCAGAATGTCGTTCCCGGTCTGGATAGTAGTATCCAGAATATTGTTCCCATTCTGGATGGTAGTATCCAGAATGTTGTTTTTGTTCTGGACGGTAGTATCCAGAATGTTGGTCCTGTTCTGGATGGTTGTATCCAGGATGTTGTTCCTGTTCTGGATGGTAGTATCCAGAATGTTATTCTTGTTCTGGATGGTAGTATCCAGAATGTTGTTCTTCTTCTGTATGGTAGTATCCAGAATATTGTTCCCGGTCTGGATGATAGTGTCCAGAATGTTGTTGCTGTTCTTGATGGTAGTATCCAGAATGTTGTTCTTGTTCTGTATGGAAGTATCCAGGATGTCGTTGCCGGTCTGGATGGTAGTATCCAGAATGTTGTTCCTGTTCTGGAGGGTTGTATCTAGGATGTCGTTCCTGTTCTGGATGGTTGTATCCAGAATGTTGTTCCTGTTCTGGATGGTAGTATCCAGAATATTGTTCCTGGTCTGGATGGTAGTATCCAGAATGTTGTTCCTGTTCTGGATGGTGGTATCCAGAATGTTGTTCTTTTTCTGTATGGTAGTATCCAGAATGTTGTTCCCGGTCTGGATGATAGTATCCAGAATGTATTTCCTGGTCTGGATGGTAGTATCCAGAATGTTGTTCCCGTTCTGGATGGTAGTATCCAGAATGTTGTTCCTGTTCTGAATGGTAGTATCCAGAATGTTCCTGTTCTGGATGGTAGTATCCAGAATGTTCTTGTTCTGGACGGTAGTATCCAGAATGTTCTTGTTCTGGATGGTAGTATCCAGAATGTTCCTGGTCTGGATGGTAGTATCCAGAATGTTTTTCCTGGTGTGGATGGTAGTATCAAGAATGTTCCTGGTCTGGATGGTAGTATCCAGAATGTTCCTGGTCTTGATGGTAGTATCCAGAATGTTCCTGGTCTGGATGGTAGTATCCAGAATGTTCCTGGTCTGGATGGTAGTATCCAGAATGTCGTTCCTGTTCTGGATGGTAGTATCCAGAATGTTGTTCCTGTTCTGGATGGTAGTATCCAGAATGTTGTTCCTGTTCTGGAGGGTTGTATCTAGGATGTCGTTCCTGTTCTGGATGGTAGTATCCAGAATGTTGTTCCTGTTCTGGATGGTAGTATCCAGAATTTTGTTCCCGTTCTGGACGGTAGTGTCCAGAATGTTGTTCCCGTTCTGGATGGTAGTATCCAGAATGTTGTTCCTGTTCTGAATGGTTGTATCCAGAATGTTCCTGTTCTGGATGGTAGTATCCAGAATGTTCTTGTTCTGGACGGTAGTATCCAGAATGTTCTTGTTCTGGATGGTAGTATCCAGAATGTTCCTGGTCTGGATGGTAGTATCCGGAATGTTTTTCCTGGTCTGGATGGTAGTATCCAGAATGTTCCTGGTCTGGATGGTAGTATCCAGAATGTTCCTGGTCTAGATGGTAGTATCCAGAATGTTCCTGGTCTGGATGGTAGTATCCAGAATGTTGTTCCCGTTCTGGATGGTAGTATCCAGAATGTTGTTCCTGTTCTGAATGGTAGTATCCAGAATGTTCCTGTTCTGGATGGTAGTATCCAGAATGTTCTTGTTCTGGACGGTAGTATCCAGAATGTTCTTGTTCTGGATGGTAGTATCCAGAATGTTCCTGGTCTGGATGGTAGTATCCAGAATGTTTTTCCTGGTGTGGATGGTAGTATCAAGAATGTTCCTGGTCTGGATGGTAGTATCCAGAATGTTCCTGGTCTTGATGGTAGTATCCAGAATGTTCCTGGTCTGGATGGTAGTATCCAGAATGTTCCTGGTCTGGATGGTAGTATCCAGAATGTCGTTCCTGTTCTGGATGGTAGTATCCAGAATGTTGTTCCTGTTCTGGATGGTAGTATCCAGAATGTTGTTCCTGTTCTGGAGGGTTGTATCTAGGATGTCGTTCCTGTTCTGGATGGTAGTATCCAGAATGTTGTTCCTGTTCTGGATGGTAGTATCCAGAATTTTGTTCCCGTTCTGGACGGTAGTGTCCAGAATGTTGTTCCCGTTCTGGATGGTAGTATCCAGAATGTTGTTCCTGTTCTGAATGGTTGTATCCAGAATGTTCCTGTTCTGGATGGTAGTATCCAGAATGTTCTTGTTCTGGACGGTAGTATCCAGAATGTTCTTGTTCTGGATGGTAGTATCCAGAATGTTCCTGGTCTGGATGGTAGTATCCGGAATGTTTTTCCTGGTCTGGATGGTAGTATCCAGAATGTTCCTGGTCTGGATGGTAGTATCCAGAATGTTCCTGGTCTAGATGGTAGTATCCAGAATGTTCCTGGTCTGGATGGTAGTATCCAGACTGTCGTTCCTGTTCTGGATGGTAGTATCCAGAATGTTGTTCCTGGTCTGGATGGTAGTATCCAGAATGTTGTTCCTGTTCTGGAGGGTTGTATCTAGGATGTCGTTCCTTTTCTGGATGGTTGTATCCACGATGTTGTTCCTGTTCTGGATGGTAGTATCCAGAATGTTGTTCCTGGTCTGGATGGTAGTATCCAGAATGTCGTCCCTGTTCTGGATGGTAGTATAGAGGATGTCGTTCCCGGTCTGGATGGTAGAATCCAGAATGTTGTTCCTGTTCTGGATGGTAGTAGCCAGAATGTTGTTCCTGTTCTGGATGGTAGTATCCAGAATGTTGTTCCTGTTTGGATGGCTGTATCTAGGATGTGGTTACTGTTCTGGATGGTTGTATCCAGAATGTTGTTCCTGTTCTGTATGGTAGTATCCAGAATGTCGTTCCCGGTCTAAATGGTAGTATCCAGAATGTTGTTTTTGTTCTGGATGGTAGTATCCAGAATGTCGTTCCCGGTCTGGATAGTATTATCCAGAATGTTGTTCCTGTTCTGGATGGTAGTATCCAGAATTTCGTTCCCGGTCTGGATAGTAGTATCCAGAATATTGTTCCCATTCTGGATGGTAGTATCCAGAAAACAACATCCTGGATACAACCATCCAGAACAGGACCAACATTCTGGATACTACCGTCCAGAACAAAAACAACATGCTGGATACTACCATCCAGAATGTTGTTTTTGTTCTGGACGGTAGTATCCACAATGTTGTTCCTGTTCTGGATGGTAGTATCCAGGATGTTGTTCCTGTTCTGGATGGTAGTGTCCAGAATGTTGTTCCTGTTCTGGAGGGTTGTATCTAGGATGTTTTTCCTGTTCGGGATGGTAGTATCCAGAATGTCGTCCCTGTTCTGGAGGGTTGTATCTAGGATGTCGTTCCTTTTCTGGATGGTTGTATCCAGGATGTTGTTCATGTTCTGGATGGTAGTATCCAGAATGTTGTTCCTGTTCTGGAGTGTTGTATCTAGGATGTTGTTCCTGTTCTGGATGGTAGTATCCAGAATGTCGTCCCTGTTCTGGATAGTAGTATAGAGGATGTCGTTCCCGGTCTGGATGGTAGTATCCAGAATGTTGTTCCTGTTCTGGATAGTAGTATCCAGAATGTTGTTCCTGTTCTGGATGGTAGTATCCAGAATGTTGTCCCTTTTTGGATGGCTGTATCTAAGATGTCGTTCCTGTTCTGGATGGTTGTATCCAGAATGTTGTTCCTGTTCTGGATGGTAGTATCCAGAATGTCGTTCCTGGTCTGGATGGTAGTATCCAGAATGTTGTTTTTGTTCTGGACGGTAGTTTCCAGAATGTCGTTCCCGGTCTGGATGATAGTATCCAGAATGTTGTTCCTGTTCTGGATAGTAGTATCCAGAATGTCGTTCCCGGTCTGGATAGTAGTATCCAGAATATTGTTCCCATTCTGGATGGTAGCGTTCAGAATGTTGTTTTTGTTCTGGACGGTAGTATCCAGAATGTTGGTCCTGTTCTGGATGGTTGTATCCAGGATGTTGTTCCTGTTCTGGATGGTAGTATCCAGAATGTTGTTCTTGTTCTGGATGGTAGTATCCAGAATATTGTTCCCGTTCTCGATGGTAGTATCCAGAATATTGTTCCCGTTCTGGATGGTAGTATCCAGAATGTTGTTCTTGTTCTGGACGGTAGTATCCACAATGTTGTTCCTGTTCTTGATGGTACTATCCAGAATGTTGTTCCTGTTCTGGATAGTAGTATCCAGAATGTTGTTCCTGTTCTGGATGGTAGTATCCAGAATGTTGTTCCTGTTTGGATGGCTGTATCTAGGATGGCGTTCCTGTTCTGGATTGTTGTATCCAGAATGTTGTTCCAGTTCTTTATGGTAGTATCCAGAATGTCGTTCCCGGTCTGGATGGTAGTATCCAGAATGTTGTTTTTGTTCTGGACGGTAGTATCCAGAATGTCGTTCCCGGTCTGGATAGTAGTATCCAGAATGTTGTTCCTGTTCTGGATGGTAGTATCCAGAATGTCGTTCCCGGTCTGGATAGTAGTATCCAGAATATTGTTCCCATTCTGGATGGTAGTATCCAGAATGTTGTTTTTGTTCTGGACGGTAGTATCCAGAATGTTGGTCCTGTTCTGGATGGTTGTATCCAGGATGTTGTTCCTGTTCTGGATGGTAGTATCCAGAATGTTATTCTTGTTCTGGATGGTAGTATCCAGAATATTGTTCCCGTTCTCGATGGTAGTATCCAGAATATTGTTCCCGTTCTGGATGGTAGTATCCAGAATGTTGTTCCTGTTCTGGATGGTAGTATCCAGAATGTCGTTCCCTGTCTCGATAGTAGTATCCAGAATATTGTTCCCATTCTGGATGGTAGTATCCAGAATGTTGTTTTTGTTCTGGACGGTAGTATCCAGAATGTTGTTCCTGTTCTGGATGGTAGTATCCAGGATGTTGTTCCTGTTCTGGATGGTAGTGTCCAGAATGTTGTTCCTGTTCTGGAGGGTTGTATCTAGGATGTTGTTCCTGTTCTGGATGGTAGTATCCAGAATGTCGTCCCTGTTCTGGAGGGTAGTATCCAGGATGTCGTTCCTTTTCTGGATGGTTGTATCCAGGATGTTGTTCCTGTTCTGGATGGTAGTATCCAGAATGTTGTTCCTGTTCTGGAGTGTTGTATCTAGGATGTTGTTCCTGTTCTGGATGGTAGTATCCAGAATGTCGTCCCTGTTCTGGATAGTAGTATAGAGGATGTCGTTCCCGGTCTGGATGGTAGTATCCAGAATGTTGTTCCTGTTCTGGATAGTAGTATCCAGAATGTTGTTCCTGTTCTGGATGGTAGTATCCAGAATGTTGTCCCTTTTTGGATGGCTGTATCTAAGATGTCGTTCCTGTTCTGGATGGTTGTATCCAGAATGTTGTTCCTGTTCTGGATGGTAGTATCCAGAATGTCGTTCCTGGTCTGGATGGTAGTATCCAGAATGTTGTTTTTGTTCTGGATGGTAGTATCCAGAATGTCGTTCCCGGTCTGGATGATAGTATCCAGAATGTTGTTCCTGTTCTGGATGGTAGTATCCAGAATGTCGTTCCCGGTCTGGATAGTAGTATCCAGAATATTGTTCCCATTCTGGATGGTAGCGTTCAGAATGTTGTTTTTGTTCTGGACGGTAGTATCCAGAATGTTGGTCCTGTTCTGGATGGTTGTATCCAGGATGTTGTTCCTGTTCTGGATGGTAGTATCCAGAATGTTGTTCTTGTTCTGGATGGTAGTATCCAGAATATTGTTCCCGTTCTTGATGGTAGTATCCAGAATATTGTTCCCGTTCTGGATGGTAGTATCCAGAATGTTGTTCTTGTTCTGGAAGGTAGTATCCACAATGTTGTTCCTGTTCTTGATGGTAGTATCCAGAATGTTGTTCCTGTTCTGGATAGTAGAATCCAGAATGTTGTTCCTGTTCTGGATGGTAGTATCCAGAATGTTGTTCCTGTTTGGATGGCTGTATCTAGGATGTCGTTCCTGTTCTGGATGGTTGTATCCAGAATGTTGTTCCTGTTCTGTATGGTAGTATCCAGAATGTCGTTCCCGGTCTGGATGGTAGTATCCAGAATGTTGTTTTTGTTCTGGACGGTAGTATCCAGAATGTCGTTCCCGGTCTGGATAGTAGTATCCAGAATGTTGTTCCTGTTCTGGATGGTAGTATCCAGAATGTCGTTCCCGGTCTGGATAGTAGTATCCAGAATATTGTTCCCATTCTGGATGGTAGTATCCAGAATGTTGTTTTTGTTCTGGACGGTAGTATCCAGAATGTTGGTCCTGTTCTGGATGGTTGTATCCAGGATGTTGTTCCTGTTCTGGATGGTAGTATCCAGAATGTTATTCTTGTTCTGGATGGTAGTATCCAGAATATTGTTCCCGTTCTCGATGGTAGTATCCAGAATATTGTTCCCGTTCTGGATGGTAGTATCCAGAATGTTGTTCCTGTTCTGGATGGTAGTATCCAGAATGTCATTCCCGGTCTGGATGATAGTATCCAGAATATTGTTCCCATTCTGGATGGTAGTATCCAGAATGTTGTTTTTGTTCTGGACGGTAGTATCCAGAATGTTATTCTTGTTCTGGATGGTAGTATCCAGAATATTGTTCCCGGTCTGGATGGTAGTATCCAGAATGTTATTCTTGTTCTGGATGGTAGTATCCAGAATATTGTTCCCGTTCTCGATGGTAGTATCCAGAATATTGTTCCCGTTCTCGATGGTAGTATCCAGAATGTTGTTCCTGTTCTGGATGGTAGTATCCAGAATGTTGTTCTTGTTCTGGACGGTAGTATCCACAATGTTGTTCCTGTTCTTGATGGTAGTATCCAGAATGTTGTTCCTGTTCTGGATAGTAGAATCCAGAATGTTGTTCCTGTTCTGGATGGTAGTATCCAGAATGTTGTTCCTGTTTGGATGGCTGTATCTAGGATGTCGTTCCTGTTCTGGATGGTTGTATCCAGAATGTTGTTCCTGTTCTGTATGGTAGTATCCAGAATGTCGTTCCCGGTCTGGATGGTAGTATCCAGAATGTTGTTTTTGTTCTGGACGGTAGTATCCAGAATGTCGTTCCCGGTCTGGATAGTAGTATCCAGAATGTTGTTCCTGTTCTGGATGGTAGTATCCAGAATGTCGTTCCCGGTCTGGATAGTAGTATCCAGAATATTGTTCCCATTCTGGATGGTAGTATCCAGAATGTTGTTTTTGTTCTGGACGGTAGTATCCAGAATGTTGGTCCTGTTCTGGATGGTTGTATCCAGGATGTTGTTCCTGTTCTGGATGGTAGTATCCAGAATGTTATTCTTGTTCTGGATGGTAGTATCATGAATATTGTTCCTTTTCTCGATGGTAGTATCCAGAATATTGTTCCCGTTCTGGATGGTAGTATCCAGAATGTTGTTCCTGTTCTGGATGGTAGTATCCAGAATGTCATTCCCGGTCTGGATAGTAGTATCCAGAAAATTGTTCCCATTCTGGATGGTAGTATCCAGAATATTGTTTTTGTTCTGGACGGTAGTATCCAGAATGTTATTCTTGTTCTGGATGGTAGTATCCAGAATATTGTTCCCGTTCTCGATGGTAGTATCCAGAATATTGTTCCCGGTCTGGATGGTAGTATCCAGAATGTTGTTCCTGTTTTGGATGGTAGTATCCAGAATGTCGTTCCCGGTCTGGATAGTAGTATCCAGAATATTGTTCCCATTCTGGATGGTAGTATCCAGAGTGTTGTTTTTGTTCTGGACGGTAGTATCCAGAATGTTTGTCCTGTTCTGGATGGTTGTATCCAGGATGTTGTTCCTGTTCTGGATGGTAGTATCCAGAATGTTATTCTTGTTCTGGATGGTAGTATCCAGAATATTGTTCCTGTTCTGGATGGTAGTATCCAGAATGTTGTTCCTGGTCTGGATGGTAGTATCCAGAATGTTGTTCCTGTTCTGGATGGTGGTATCCAGAATGTTGTTCTTTTTCTGTATGGTAGTATCCAGAATGTTGTTCCCGGTCTGGATGATAGTATCCAGAATGTATTTCCTGGTCTGGATGGTAGTATCCAGAATGTTGTTCCCGTTCTGGATGGTAGTATCCAGAATGTTGTTCCTGTTCTGAATGGTAGTATCCAGAATGTTCCTGTTCTGGATGGTAGTATCCAGAATGTTCTTGTTCTGGACGGTAGTATCCAGAATGTTCCTGGTCTGGATGGTAGTATCCAGAATGTCGTTCCTTTTCTGGATGGTAGTATCCAGAATGTTCCTGGTCTGGATGGTAGTATCCAGAATGTTCCTGGTCTGGATGGTAGTATCCAGAATGTCGTTCCTGTTCTGGATGGTAGTATCCAGAATGTTGTTCCTGTTCTGGATGGTAGTATCCAGAATGTTGTTCCTGTTCTGGAGGGTTGTATCTAGGATGTCGTTCCTGTTCTGGATGGTAGTATCCAGAATGTTGTTCCTGTTCTGGATGGTAGTATCCAGAATTTTGTTCCCGTTCTGGATGGTAGTGTCCAGAATGTTGTTCCCGTTCTGGATGGTAGTATCCAGAATGTTGTTCCTGTTCAGAATGGTAGTATGCAGAATGTTCCTGTTCTGGATGGTAGTATCCAGAATGTTCTTGTTCTGGATGGTAGTATCCAGAATGTTCTTGTTCTGGATGGTAGTATCCAGAATGTTCCTGGTCTGGATGGTAGTATCCGGAATGTTTTTCCTGGTCTGGATGGTAGTATCCAGAATGTTCCTGGTCTGGATGGTAGTATCCAGAATGTTCCTGGTCTGGATGGTAGTATCCAGAATGTTCCTGGTCTGGATGGTAGTATCCAGAATGTTCCTGGTCTGGATGGTAGTATCCAGACTGTCGTTCCTGTTCTGGATGGTAGTGTCCAGAATGTTGTTCCTGTTCTGGATGGTAGTATCCAGAATGTTGTTCCTGTTCTGGAGGGTTGTATCTAGGATGTCGTTACTTTTCTGGATGGTTGTATCCAGGATGTTGTTCCTGTTCTGGATGGTAGTATCCAGAATGTTGTTCCTGGTCTGGATGGTAGTATCCAGAATGTCGTCCCTGTTCTGGATGGTAGTATAGAGGATGTCGTTCCCGGTCTGGATGGTAGAATCCAGAATGTTGTTCCTGTTCTGGATGGTAGTATCCAGAATGTTCCTGTTCTGGATGGTAGTATCCGGAATGTTTTTCCTGGTCTGGATGGTAGTATCCAGAATGTTCCTGGTCTGGATGGTAGTATCCAGAATGTTCCTGGTCTGGATGGTAGTATCCAGAATGTTCCTGGTCTGGATGGTAGTATCCAGAATGTTCCTGGTCTGGATGGTAGTATCCAGACTGTCGTTCCTGTTCTGGATGGTAGTGTCCAGAATGTTGTTCCTGTTCTGGATGGTAGTATCCAGAATGTTGTTCCTGTTCTGGAGGGTTGTATCTAGGATGTCGTTCCTTTTCTGGATGGTTGTATCCAGGATGTTGTTCCTGTTCTGGATGGTAGTATCCAGAATGTTGTTCCTGGTCTGGATGGTAGTATCCAGAATGTCGTCCCTGTTCTGGATGGTAGTATAGAGGATGTCGTTCCCGGTCTGGATGGTAGAATCCAGAATGTTGTTCCTGTTCTGGATGGTAGTATCCAGAATGTTGTTCCTGTTCTGGATGGTAGTATCCAGAATGTTGTTCCTGTTTGGATGGCTGTATCTAGGATGTCGTTCCTGTTCTGGATGGTTGTATCCAGAATGTTGTTCCTGTTCTGTATGGTAGTATCCAGAATGTCGTTCCCGGTCTGGATGGTAGTATCCAGAATGTTGTTTTTGTTCTGGATGGTAGTATCCAGAATGTCGTTCCCGGTCTGGATAGTACTATCCAGAATGTTGTTCCTGTTCTGGATGGTAGTATCCAGAATGTCGTTCCCGGTCTGGATAGTAGTTTCCAGAATATTGTTCCCATTCTGGATGGTAGTATCCAGAAAACAACATCCTGGATACAACCATCCAGAACAGGACCAACATTCTGGATACTACCGTCCAGAACAAAAACAACATGCTGGATACTACCATCCAGAATGTTGTTTTTGTTCTGGACGGTAGTATCCAGAATGTTGTTCCTGTTCTGGATGGTAGTATCCAGGATGTTGTTCCTGTTCTGGATGGTAGTATCCAGAATGTTGTTCTTGTTATGGATGGTAGTATCCAGAATATATTTCCCGTTCTCGATGGTAGTATCCAGAATATTGTTCCCGTTCTGGATGGTAGTATCCAGAATGTTGTTCTTGTTCTGGATGGTAGTATCCACAATGTTGTTCCTGTTCTGGATGGTAGTATCCAGAATATTGTTCCCGTTCTGGATGGTAGTATCCAGAATGTTGTTCCTGTTCTGGATGGTAGTATCCAGAATGTTTTTCTTGTTCTGTATGGTAGTATCCAGAATATTGTTCCCGGTCTGGATGATAGTATCCAGAATGTTGTTCCTGTTCTGGACGGTAGTATCCAGAATGTTGTCTCTGTTCTGGATGGTAGTATCCAGAATTTTTTTCCCGTTCTGTATGGTAGTATCCAGAATATTGTTCCCGGTCTGGATGGTAGTATCCAGAATGTTGTTCCTGTTCTGGACGGTAGTATCTAGAATGTTGTTTCTGTTCTGGATGGTAGTATCCAGAATTTTGTTCCCGTTCTGGATGGTAGTATCCAGAATGTTGTTCCTGTTCTGGATAGTAGTATCCAGAATGTTGTTCCTGTTCTGGACGGTAGTATCCACAATGTTGTTCCTGTTCTGGATGGTAGTATCCACAATGTTGTTCCTGTTCTGGATGGTAGTATCCAGAATGTTTTTCTTGTTCTGGATGGTTGTATCCAGAATGTTGTTCTTGTTCTGTATGGTAGTATCCAGAATGTTGTTCCCGGTCGGGATGATAGTATCCAGAATGTTGTTCCTGGTCTGGATGGTAGTATCCAGAATGTTGTTCCCGGTCTGGATGGTAGTATCCAGAATGTTGTTCCTGTTCTGGACGTTAGTATCCAGAATGTTGTTTCTGTTCTGGATGGTAGTATCCAGAATTTTGTTCCCGTTCTGGATGGTAGTATCCAGAATGTTGTTCTTGTTCTGGATAGTAGTATCCAGAATGTTGTTCCCGGTCTGGATGGTAGTATCCAGAATGTTGTTCCTGTTCTGGACGGTAGTATCCAGAATGTTGTTCCTGTTCTGGATGGTAGTATCCAGAATGTTGTTCCTGTTCTGGACGGTAGTATCCACAATGTTGTTCCTGTTCTGGATGGTAGTGTCCACAATGTTGTTCCTGCTCTGGATGGTAGTATCCAGAATGTTGTTCTTGTTCTGTATGGTAGTATTCAGAATATTGTTCCCGGTCTGGATGATAGTATCCAGAATGTTGTTCCTTTTCTGGATGGTAGTATCCAGAATGTTGTTCATGTTCTGGATGGTTGTATCCAGAATGTTGTTCTTGTTCTTTATGGTAGTATCCAGAATGTTGTTCCCGGTCTGGATGATAGTATCCAGAATGTTGTTCCTGGTCTGGATGGTAGTATCCAGAATGTTGTTCCCGGTCTGGATGGTAGTATCCAGAATGTTGTTCCTGTTCTGGACGGTAGTATCCAGAATGTTGTTTCTGTTCTGGATTGTAGTATCCAGAATTTTGTTCCCGTTCTGGATGGTAGTATCCAGAATGTTGTTCCTGGTCTGGATGGTAGTATCCAGGATGTCGTACCCGGTCTCGATGGTAGTATCCAGAATGTTGTCCCTGTTCTGGATGGTTGTATCTAGGATGTCGTTCCTGTTCTGGATAGTTGTATCCAGGATGTTGTTCCTGTTCTGGATGGTAGTATCCAGAATGTTGTTCCTGTTCTGGATGGTAGTATCCAGAATGTTGTTCCTGTTCTGGATGGTTGTGTCCAGGATGTTGTTCCTGTTCTGGATAGTAGTATCCAGAATGTTGTTCCTGTTCTGGATGGTAGTATCCAGAATGTCGTTCCCTGTCTGGATGGTAGTATCCAGAATGTTGTTTTTGTTCTGGACGGTAGTATCCAGAATGTCGTTCCCGGTCTGGATGGTAGTATCCAGAATGTTGTTCCTGTTCTGGATGGTAGTATCCAGAATGTTGTTCCTGTTCTGGAGGGTTATATCTAGGATGTCGTTCCTGTTCTGGATGGTTGTATCCAGGATGTTCTTCCTTTTCTGGATGGTAGTATCCAGAATGTTGTTCCTGGTCTGGATGGTAGTATCCAGGATGTCGTTCCCGGTCTCGATGGTAGTATCCAGAATGTTGTTCCTGTTCTGGATGGTTGTATCTAGGATGTCATTCCTGCTCTGGATGGTTGAATCCAGGATATTGTTCCTGTTCTGGATGGTAGTATCCAGAATGTTGTTCCTGTTCTGTATGGTAGTATCCAGAATGTCGTTCCTGTTCTGGATGGTTGTATCCAGAATGTTGTTCCTGTTCTGTATGGTAGTATCCAGAATTTCGTTCCCGGTCTGGATGGTAGTATCCAGAATGTTGTTTTTGTTCTGGACGGTAGTATCCAGAATGTCGTTCCCGGTCTGGATAGTAGTATCCAGAATGTTGTTCCTGTTCTGGATGGTAGTATCCAGAATGTCGTTCCCGGTCTGGATAGTAGTATCCAGAATATTGTTCCCATTCTGGATGGTAGTATTCAGAATGTTGTTTTTTTTCTGGACGGTAGTATCCAGAATGTTGGTCCTGTTCTGGATGGTTGTATCCAGGATGTTGTTCTTGTTCTGGATGGTAGTATCCAGAATGTTGTTCTTGTTCTGGATGGTAGTATCCAGAATATTGTTCCCGTTCTCGATGGTAGTATCCAGAATATTGTTCCTGGTCTGGATGGTAGTATCCAGAATGTTGTTCCCGGTCTGGATGGTAGTATCCAGAATGTTGTTCCTGTTCTGGACGGTAGTATCCAGAATGTTGTTTCTGTTCTGGATGGTAGTATCCAGAATTTTGTTCCCGTTCTGGATGGTAGTATCCAGAATGTCGTTCCTGTTCTGGATGGTAGTATCCAGAATGTTGTTCCTGTTCTGGATGGTAGTATCCAGAATGTTGTTCCTGTTCTGGAGGGTTGTATCTAGGATGTCGTTCCTGTTCTGGATGGTTGTATCCAGGATGTTGTTCCTTTTCTGGATGGTAGTATCCAGAATGTTGTTCCTGGTCTGGATGGTAGTATCCAGGATGCCGTACCCGGTCTCGATGGTAGTATCCAGAATGTTGTTCCTGTTCTGGATGGTTGTATCTAGGATGTCGTTCCTGTTCTGGATTGTTGTATCCAGGATGTTGTTCCTGTTCTGGATGGTAGTATCCAGAATGTTGTTCCTGTTCTGGAGGGTTTTATCTAGGATGTCGTTCCTGTTCTGGATGGTTGTGTCCAGGATGTTGTTCCTGTTCTGGATGGTAGTATCCAGAATGTTTTTCCTGTTCTGGATGGTAGTATCCAGAATGTCGTTACCTGTCTGGATGGTAGTATCCAGAATGTTGTTTTTGTTCTGGACGGTAGTATCCAGAATGTCGTTCCCGGTCTGGATGGTAGTATCCAGAATGTTGTTCCTGTTCTGGATGGTAGTATCCAGAATGTTGTTCCTGTTCTGGAGGGTTATATCTAGGATGTCGTTCCTGTTCTGGATGGTTGTATCCAGGATGTTCTTCCTTTTCTGGATGGTAGTATCCAGAATGTTGTTCCTGGTCTGGATGGTAGTATCCAGGATGTCGTTCCCGGTCTGGATGGTAGTATCCACAATGTTGTTCCGGTTCTGGATGGTTGTATCTAGGATTTCATTCCTGCTCTGGATGGTTGAATCCAGGATATTGTTCCTGTTCTGGATGGTAGTATCCCGAATGTTGTTCCCGGTCTGGATGGTAGTATCCAGAATGTTGTTCCCGTTCTGGATGGTAGTATCCAGAATGTCGTTCCTGTTCTGGATGGTTGTATCCAGAATGTTGTTCCTGTTCTGTATGGTAGTATCCAGAATGTCGTTCCCAGTCTGGATGGTAGTATCCAGAATGTTGTTTTTGTTCTGGACGGTAGTATCCAGAATGTCGTTCCTGTTCTGGATGGTTGTATCCAGGATGTTGTTCCTGTTCTGTATGGTAGTATCCAGAATGTCGTTCCCGGTCTGGATGGTAGTATCCAGAATGTTGTTTTTGTACTGGATGGTAGTATGCAGAATGTCGTTCCCGGTCTGGATAGTAGTATCCAGAATGTTGTTCCTGTTCTGGATGGTAGTATCCAGAATGTCGTTCCCGGTCTGGATAGTAGTATCCAGAATATTGTTCCCGTTCTGGATGGTAGTATTCAGAATGTTGTTCCTGTTCTGGAGGGTTTTATCTAGGATGTCGTTCCTGTTCTGGATGGTTGTGTCCAGGATGTTGTTCCTGTTCTGGATGGTAGTATCCAGAATGTTTTTCCTGTTCTGGATGGTAGTATCCAGAATGTCGTTACCTGTCTGGATGGTAGTATCCAGAATGTTGTTTTTGTTCTGGACGGTAGTATCCAGAATGTCGTTCCCGGTCTGGATGGTAGTATCCAGAATGTTGTTCCTGTTCTGGATGGTAGTATCCAGAATGTTGTTCCTGTTCTGGAGGGTTATATCTAGGATGTCGTTCCTGTTCTGGATGGTTGTATCCAGGATGTTCTTCCTTTTCTGGATGGTAGTATCCAGAATGTTGTTCCTGGTCTGGATGGTAGTATCCAGGATGTCGTTCCCGGTCTGGATGGTAGTATCCACAATGTTGTTCCGGTTCTGGATGGTTGTATCTAGGATTTCATTCCTGCTCTGGATGGTTGAATCCAGGATATTGTTCCTGTTCTGGATGGTAGTATCCCGAATGTTGTTCCCGGTCTGGATGGTAGTATCCAGAATGTTGTTCCCGTTCTGGATGGTAGTATCCAGAATGTCGTTCCTGTTCTGGATGGTTGTATCCAGAATGTTGTTCCTGTTCTGTATGGTAGTATCCAGAATGTCGTTCCCAGTCTGGATGGTAGTATCCAGAATGTTGTTTTTGTTCTGGACGGTAGTATCCAGAATGTCGTTCCTGTTCTGGATAGTTGTATCCAGGATGTTGTTCCTGTTCTGTATGGTAGTATCCAGAATGTCGTTCCCGGTCTGGATGGTAGTATCCAGAATGTTGTTTTTGTACTGGATGGTAGTATGCAGAATGTCGTTCCCGGTCTGGATAGTAGTATCCAGAATGTTGTTCCTGTTCTGGATGGTAGTATCCAGAATGTCGTTCCCGGTCTGGATAGTAGTATCCAGAATATTGTTCCCGTTCTGGATGGTAGTATTCAGAATGTTGTTTTTGTTCTGGACGGTAGTATCCAGAATGTTGGTCCTGTTCTGGGTGGTTGTATCCAGGATGTTGTTCCTGTTCTGGATGGTAGTATCCAGAATGTTGTTCTTGTTCTGGATGGTAGTATCCAGAATATTGTTCCCGTTCTCGATGGCAGTATCCAGAATATTGTTCCCGTTCTGGATGGTAGTATCCAGAATGTTGTTCTTGTTCTGGATGGTAGTATCCAGAATGTTGTTCCTGTTCTTGATGGTAGTATCCAGAATGTCGTTCCTGTTCTGGATAGTAGTATCCAGAATGTTGTTCCTGTTCTTGATGGTAGTATCCAGAATGTTGTTCCTGTTCTGGATGGTTGTATCTAGGATGTCATTCCTGCTCTGGATGGTTGAATCCAGGATATTGTTCCTGTTCTGGATGGTAGTATCCAGAATGTTTTTCCTGTTCTGTATGGTAGTATCCAGAATGTCGTTCCTGTTCTGGATGGTTGTATCCAGAATGTTGTTCCTGTTCTGTATGGTAGTATCCAGAATGTCGTTCCCGGTCTGGATGGTAGTATCCAGAATGTTGTTTTTGTTCTGGACGGTAGTATCCAGAATGTCGTTCCCGGTCTGGATAGTAGTATCCAGAATGTTGTTCCTGTTCTGGATGGTAGTATCCAGAATGTCGTTCCCGGTCTGGATAGTAGTATCCAGAATATTGTTCCCATTCTGGATGGTAGTATTCAGAATGTTGTTTTTGTTCTGGACGGTAGTATCCAGAATGTTGGTCCTGTTCTGGATGGTTGTATCCAGGATGTTGTTCCTGTTCTGGATGGTAGTATCCAGAATGTTGTTCTTGTTCTGGATGGTAGTATCCAGAATATTGTTCCCGTTCTCGATGGTAGTATCCAGAATATTGTTCCTGGTCTGGATGGTAGTATCCAGAATGTTGTTCCCGGTCTGGATGGTAGTATCCAGAATGTGGTTCCTGTTCTGGACGGTAGTATCCAGAATGTTGTTTCTGTTCTGGATGGTAGTATCCAGAATTTTGTTCCCGTTCTGGATGGTAGTATCCAGAATGTCGTTCCTGTTCTGGATGGTAGTATCCAGAATGTTGTTCCTGTTCTGGATGGTAGTATCCAGAATGTTGTTCCTGTTCTGGAGGGTTGTATCTAGGATGTCGTTCCTATTCTGGATGGTTGTATCCAGGATGTTGTTCCTTTTCTGGATGGTAGTATCCAGAATGTTTTTCCTGGTCTGGATGGTAGTATCCAGGATGCCGTACCCGGTCTCGATGGTAGTATCCAGAATGTTGTTCCTGTTCTGGATGGTTGTATCTACGATGTCGTTCCTGTTCTGGATGGTTGTATCCAGGATGTTGTTCCTGTTCTGGATGGTAGTATCCAGAATGTTGTTCCTGTTCTGGAGGGTTTTATCTAGGATGTCGTTCCTGTTCTGGATGGTTGTGTCCAGGATGTTGTTCCTGTTCTGGATGGTAGTGTCCAGAATGTTTTTCCTGTTCTGGATGGTAGTATCCAGAATGTCGTTACCTGTCTGGATGGTAGTATCCAGAATGTTGTTTTTGTTCTGGACGGTAGTATCCAGAATGTCGTTCCCGGTCTGGATGGTAGTATCCAGAATGTTGTTCCTGTTCTGGATGGTAGTATCCAGAATGTTGTTCCTGTTCTGGAGGGTTATATCTAGGATGTCGTTCCTGTTCTGGATGGTTGTATCCAGGATGTTCTTCCTTTTCTGGATGGTAGTATCCAGAATGTTGTTCCTGGTCTGGATGGTAGTATCCAGGATGTCGTTCCCGGTCTCGATGGTAGTATCCACAATGTTGTTCCTGTTCTGGATGGTTGTATCTAGGATGTCATTCCTGCTCTGGATGGTTGAATCCAGGATATTGTTCCTGTTCTGGATGGTAGTATCCAGAATGTTGTTCCCGGTCTGGATGGTAGTATCCAGAATGTTGTTCCCGTTCTGGATGGTAGTATCCAGAATGTCGTTCCTGTTCTGGATGGTTGTATCCAGAATGTTGTTCCTGTTCTGTATGGTAGTATCCAGAATGTCGTTCCCCGTCTGGATGGTAGTATCCAGAATGTTGTTTTTGTTCTGGACGGTAGTATCCAGAATGTCGTTCCTGTTCTGGATGGTTGTATCCAGAATGTTGTTCCTGTTCTGTATGGTAGTATCCAGAATGTCGTTCCCGGTATGGATGGTAGTATCCAGAATGTTGTTTTTGTACTGGACGGTAGTATGCAGAATGTCGTTCCCGGTCTGGATAGTAGTATCCAGAATGTTGTTCCTGTTCTGGATGGTAGTATCCAGAATGTCGTTCCCGGTCTGGATAGTAGTATCCAGAATATTGTTCCCGTTCTGGATGGTAGTATTCAGAATGTTGTTTTTGTTCTGGACGGTAGTATCCAGAATGTTGGTCCTGTTCTGGGTGGTTGTATCCAGGATGTTGTTCCTGTTCTGGATGGTAGTATCCAGAATGTTGTTCCTGTTCTGGATGGTAGTATCCAGAATGTTGTTCCTGTTCTGGAGGGTTGTATCTAGGATGTCGTTCCTGTTCTGGATGGTAGTATCCAGAATGTTGTTCCTGTTCTGGATGGTAGTATCCAGAATTTTTTTCCCGTTCTGGATGGTAGTGTCCAGAATGTTGTTCCCGTTCTGGATGGTAGTATCCAGAATGTTGTTCCTTTTCTGAATGGTAGTATCCAGAATGTTCCTGTTCTGGATGGTAGTATCCAGAATGTTGTTCCTGTTTGGATGGCTGTATCTAGGATGTCGTTCCTGTTCTGGATGGTTGTATCCAGAATGTTGTTCCTGTTCTGTATGGTAGTATCCAGAATGTCGTTCTCGGTCTGGATGGTAGTATCCAGAATGTTGTTTTTGTTCTGGACGGTAGTATCCAGAATGTCGTACCCGGTCTGGATAGTAGTATCCAGAATATTGTTCCCGTTCTCGATGGTAGTATCCAGAATATTGTTCCCGTTCTGGATGGTAGTATCCAGAATGTTGTTCATGTTCTGGATGGTAGTATCCAGAATGTTGTTCTTGTTCTGTATGGTCGTATCCAGAATATTGTTCCCGGTCTGGATGATAGTGTCCAGAATGTTTTTCCTGTTCTGGATGGTAGTATCCAGAATGTTGTTCTTGTTCTGTATGGAAGTATCCAGGATGTCGTTCCCAGTCTGGATGGTGGTATCCAGAATGTTGTTCCTGTTCTGGAGGGTTGTATCTAGGATGTCGTTCCTGTTCTGGATGGTTGTATCCAGGATGTTGTTCCTGTTCTGGATGGTAGTATCCAGAATGTTGTTCCTGGTCTGGATGGTAGTATCCCGAATGTTGTTCCTGTTCTGGATGGTGGTATCCAGAATGTTGTTCTTTTTCTGTATGGTAGTATCCAGAATGTTGTTCCCGGTCTGGATGATAGTATCCAGAATGTTGTTCCTGGTCTGGATGGTAGTATCCAGAATGTTGTTCCCGTTCTGGATGGTAGTATCCAGATGTTGTTCCTGTTCTGAAAGGTAGTATCCAGAATGTTCCTGTTCTGGATGGTAGTATCCAGAATGTTCTTGTTCTGGACGGTAGTATCCAGAATGTTCTTGTTCTGGATGGTAGTATCCAGAATGTTCCTGGTCTGGATGGTAGTATCCAGAATGTTTTTCCTGGTCTGGATGGTAGTATCCAGAATGTTCCTGGTCTGGATGGTAGTATCCAGAATGTTCCTGGTCTGGATGGTAGTATCCAGAATGTTCCTGGTCTGGATGGTAGTATCCAGAATGTTCCTGGTCTGGATGGTAGTATCCAGAATGTTGTTCCTGTTCTGGATGGTAGTATCCAGAATGTTGTTCCTGTTATGGATGGTAGTATCCAGAATGTTGTTCCTGTTCTGGAGGGTTGTATCTAGGATGTCGTTCCTGTTCTGGATGGTAGTATCCAGAATGTTGTTCCTGTTCTGGATGGTAGTATCCAGAATTTTTTTCCCGTTCTGGATGGTAGTGTCCAGAATGTTGTTCCCGTTCTGGATGGTAGTATCCAGAATGTTGTTCCTGTTCTGAATGGTAGTATCCAGAATGTTCCTGTTCTGGATGGTAGTATCCAGAATGTTCTTGTTCTGGACGGTAGTATCCAGAATGTTCTTGTTCTGGATGGTAGTATCCAGAATGTTCCTGGTCTGGATGGTAGTATCCGGACTGTTTTTCCTGGTCATGGATGGTAGTATCCAGAATGTTCCTGGTCTGGATGGTAGTATCCAGAATGTTCCTGGTCTGGATGGTAGTATCCAAAATGTTCCTGGTCTGGATGGTAGTATCCAGAATGTCGTTCCTGTTCTGGATGGTAGTATCCAGAATGTTGTTCCTGTTCTGGATGGTAGTATCCAGAATGTTGTTCCTGTTCTGGAGGGTTGTATCAAGGATGTTGTTCCTGTTCTGGATGGTAGTATCCAGAATGTTGTTCCTGTTCTGGATGGTAGTATCCAGAATGTCGTCCCTGTTCTGGATGGTAGTATAGAGGATGTCGTTCCCGGTCTGGATGGTAGTATCCAGAATGTTGTTCCTGTTCTGGATGGTAGTATCCAGAATGTTGTTCCTGTTCTGGATGGTAGTATCCAGAATGTTGTTCCTGTTTGGATGGCTGTATCTAGGATGTCGTTCCTGTTCTGGATGGTTGTATCCAGAATGTTGTTTTTGTTCTGGACGGTAGTATCCAGAATGTCGTTCCCGGTCTGGATGGTAGTATCCAGGATGTCGTTCCCGGTCTCGATGGTAGTATCCAGAATGTTGTTCCTGTTCTGGATGGTTGTATCTAGCATGTCATTCCTGTTCTGGATGGTTTAATCCAGGATATTGTTCCTGTTCTGGATGGTAGTATCCAGAATGTTGTTCCTGTTCTGTATGGTAGTATCCAGAATGTCGTTCCTGTTCTGGATGGTTGTATCCAGAATGTTGTTCCTGTTCTGTATGGTAGTATCCAGAATGTCGTTCCCGGTCTGTATGGTAGTATCCAGAATGTTGTTTTTGTTCTGGACGGTAGTATCCAGAATGTCGTTCCCGGTCTGGATAGTAGTATCCAGAATGTTGTTCCTGTTCTGGATGGTAGTATCCAGAATGTCGTTCCCGGTCTGGATAGTAGTATCCAGAATATTGTTCCCATTCTGGATGGTAGTATTCAGAATGTTGTTTTTGTTCTGGACGGTAGTATCCAGAATGTTGGTCCTGTTCTGGATGGTTGTATCCAGGATGTTGTTCCTGTTCTGGATGGTAGTATCCAGAATGTTGTTCTTGTTCTGGATGGTAGTATCCAGAATATTGTTCCCGTTCTCGATGGTAGTATCCAGAATATTGTTCCTGGTCTGGATGGTAGTATCCAGAATGTTTTTCCCAGTCTGGATGGTAGTATCCAGAATGTTGTTCCTGTTCTGGACGGTAGTATCCAGAATATTGTTTCTGTTCTGGATGGTAGTATCCCGAATTTTGTTCCTGTTCTGAATGGTAGTATCCAGAATGTTCCTGTTCTGGATGGTAGTATCCAGAATGTTCTTGTTCTGGACGGTAGTATCCAGAATGTTCTTGTTCTGGATGGTAGTATCCAGAATGTTCCTGGTCTGGATGGTAGTATCCGTACTGTTTTTCCTGGTCATGGATGGTAGTATCCAGAATTTTGTTCCCGTTCTGGATGGTAGTATCCAGAATGTTGTTCCTGTTCTGGAGGGTTGTATCTAGGATGTCGTTCCTGTTCTGGATGGTTGTATCCAGGATGTTGTTCCTTTTCTGGATGGTAGTATCCAGAATGTTGTTCCTGGTCTGGATGGTAGTATCCAGGATGTCGTACCCGGTCTCGATGGTAGTATCCAGAATGTTGTTCCTGTTCTGGATGGTTGTATCTAGGATGTCGTTCCTGTTCTGGATGGTTGTATCCAGGATGTTGTTCCTGTTCTGGATGGTAGTATCCAGAATGTTGTTCCTGTTCTGGAGGGTTGTATCTAGGATGTCGTTCCTGTTCTGGATGGTTGTGTCCAGGATGTTGTTCCTTTTCTGGATGGTAGTATCCAGAATGTTGTTCCTGTTCTGGATGGTAGTATCCAGAATGTCGTTCCCTGTCTGGATGGTAGTATCCAGAATTTATTTTCCCGTTCTGGATGGTAGTATCCAGAATGTCGTTCCTGTTCTGGATGGTAGTATCCAGAATGTTGTTCCTGTTCTGGATGGTAGTATCCAGAATGTTGTTCCTGTTCTGGAGGGTTGTATCTAGGATGTTGTTCCTGTTCTGGATGGTTGTATCCAGGATGTTGTTCCTTTTCTGGATGGTAGTATCCAGAATGTTGTTCCTGGTCTGGATGGTAGTATCCAGGATGCCGTACCCGGTCTCGATGGTAGTATCCAGAATGTTTTTCCTGTTCTGGATGTTTGTATCTAGGATGTCGTTCCTGTTCTGGATGTTTGTATCCAGGATGTTGTTCCTTTTCTGGATGGTAGTATACAGACTGTTGTTCCTGTTCTGGAGGGTTGTATCTAGGATGTCGTTCCTGTTCTGGATGGTTGTGTCCAGGATGTTGTTCCTTTTCTGGATGGTAGTATACAGACTGTTGTTCCTGTTCTGGAGGGTTGTATCTAGGATGTCGTTCCTGTTCTGGATGGTTGTGTCCAGGATGTTGTTCCTGTTCTGGATGGTAGTATCCAGAATGTTGTTCCTGTTCTGGATGGTAGTATCCAGAATGTCGTTAACTGTCTGGATGGTAGTATCCAGAATGTTGTTTTTGTTCTGGACGGTAGTATCCAGAATGTCGTTCCCGGTCTCGATGGTAGTATCCAGAATGTTTTTCCTGTTCTGGATGTTTGTATCTAGGATGTCGTTCCTGTTCTGGATGTTTGTATCCAGGATGTTGTTCCTTTTCTGGATGGTAGTATACAGACTGTTGTTCCTGTTCTGGAGGGTTGTATCTAGGATGTCGTTCCTGTTCTGGATGGTTGTGTCCAGGATGTTGTTCCTTTTCTGGATGGTAGTATACAGACTGTTGTTCCTGTTCTGGAGGGTTGTATCTAGGATGTCGTTCCTGTTCTGGATGGTTGTGTCCAGGATGTTGTTCCTGTTCTGGATGGTAGTATCCAGAATGTTGTTCCTGTTCTGGATGGTAGTATCCAGAATGTCGTTAACTGTCTGGATGGTAGTATCCAGAATGTTGTTTTTGTTCTGGACGGTAGTATCCAGAATGTCGTTCCCGGTCTGGATGGTAGTATCCAGAATGTTGTTCCTGTTCTGGATGGCAGTATCCAGAATGTTGTTCCTGTTCTGGAGGGTTATATCTAGGATGTCGTTCCTGTTTTGGATGGTTGTATCCAGGATGTTCTTCCTTTTCTGGATGGTAGTATCCAGAATGTTGTTCCTGGTCTGGATGGTAGTATCCAGGATGTCGTTCCCGGTCTCGATGGTAGTATCCAGAATGTTGTTCCTGTTCTGGATGGTTGAATCCAGGATATTGTTCCTGTTCTGGATGGTAGTATCCAGAATGTTGTTCCCGGTCTGGATGGTAGTATCCAGAATGTTGTTCCTGTTCTGGATGGTGGTATCCAGAATGTCGTTCCTGTTCTGGATGGTTGTATCCAGAATGTTGTTCCTGTTCTGTATGGTAGTATCCAGAATGTCGTTCCCGGTCTGGATGGTAGTATCCAGAATGTTGTTTTTGTTCTGGACGGTAGTATGCAGAATGTCGTTCCCGGTCTGGATAGTAGTATCCAGAATGTTGTTCCTGTTCTGGATGGTAGTATCCAGAATGTCGTTCCCGGTCTGGATAGTAGTATCCAGAATATTGTTCCCGTTCTGGATGGTAGTATTCAGAATGTTGTTTTTGTTCTGGACGGTAGTATCCAGAATGTTGGTCCTGTTCTGGGTGGTTGTATCCAGGATGTTGTTCCTGTTCTGGATGGTAGTATCCAGAATGTTGTTCTTGTTCTGGATGGTAGTATCCAGAATATTGTTCCCGTTCTCGATGGTAGTATCCAGAATATTGTTCCTGGTCTGGATGGTAGTATCCAGAATGTTTTTCCCGGTCTGGATGGTAGTATCCAGAATGTTGTTCCTGTTCTGGACGGTAGTATCCAGAATATTGTTTCTGTTCTGGATGGTAGTATCCAGAATTTTGTTCCTGTTCTGAATGGTAGTATCCAGAATGTTCCTGTTCTGGATGGTAGTATCCAGAATGTTCTTGTTCTGGACGGTAGTATCCAGAATGTTCTTGTTCTGGATGGTAGTATCCAGAATGTTCCTGGTCTGGATGGTAGTATCCGGACTGTTTTTCCTGGTCATGGATGGTAGTATCCAGAATTTTGTTCCCGTTCTGGATGGTAGTATCCAGAATGTCGTTCCTGTTCTGGATGGTAGTATCCAGAATGTTGTTCCTGTTCTGGATGGTAGTATCCAGAATGTTGTTCCTGTTCTGGAGGGTTGTATCTAGGATGTCGTTCCTGTTCTGGATGGTTGTATCCAGGATGTTGTTCCTTTTCTGGATGGTAGTATCCAGAATGTTGTTCCTGGTCTGGATGGTAGTATCCAGGATGTCGTACCCGGTCTCGATGGTAGTATCCAGAATGTTGTTCCTGTTCTGGATGGTTGTATCTAGGATGTCGTTCCTGTTCTGGATGGTTGTATCCAGGATGTTGTTCCTGTTCTGGATGGTAGTATCCAGAATGTTGTTCCTGTTCTGGAGGGTTGTATCTAGGATGTCGTTCCTGTTCTGGATGGTTGTGTCCAGGATGTTGTTCCTTTTCTGGATGGTAGTATCCAGAATGTTGTTCCTGTTCTGGATGGTAGTATCCAGAATGTCGTTCCCTGTCTGGATGGTAGTATCCAGAATTTATTTTCCCGTTCTGGATGGTAGTATCCAGAATGTCGTTCCTGTTCTGGATGGTAGTATCCAGAATGTTGTTCCTGTTCTGGATGGTAGTATCCAGAATGTTGTTCCTGTTCTGGAGGGTTGTATCTAGGATGTTGTTCCTGTTCTGGATGGTTGTATCCAGGATGTTGTTCCTTTTCTGGATGGTAGTGTCCAGAATGTTGTTCCTGGTCTGGATGGTAGTATCCAGGATGCCGTACCCGGTCTCGATGGTAGTATCCAGAATGTTGTTCCTGTTCTGGATGGTTGTATCTAGGATGTCGTTCCTGTTCTGGATGTTTGTATCCAGGATGTTGTTCCTTTTCTGGATGGTAGTATACAGACTGTTGTTCCTGTTCTGGAGGGTTGTATCTAGGATGTCGTTCCTGTTCTGGATGGTTGTGTCCAGGATGTTGTTCCTGTTCTGGATGGTAGTATCCAGAATGTTGTTCCTGTTCTGGATGGTAGTATCCAGAATGTCGTTAACTGTCTGGATGGTAGTATCCAGAATGTTGTTTTTGTTCTGGACGGTAGTATCCAGAATGTCGTTCCCGGTCTGGATGGTAGTATCCAGAATGTTGTTCCTGTTCTGGATGGTAGTATCCACAATGTTGTTCCTGTTCTGGAGGGTTATATCTAGGATGTCGTTCCTGTTCTGGATGGTTGTATCCAGGATGTTCTTCCTTTTCTGGATGGTAGTATCCAGAATGTTGTTCCTGGTCTGGATGGTAGTATCCAGGATGTCGTTCCCGGTCTAAATGGTAGTATCCAGAATGTTGTTCCTGTTCTGGATGGTTGAATCCAGGATATTGTTCCTGTTCTGGATGGTAGTATCCAGAATGTTGTTCCCGGTCTGGATGGTAGTATCCAGAATGTTGTTCCTGTTCTGGATGGTGGTATCCAGAATGTTGTTCCTGTTCTGGATGGTAGTATCCAGAATGTCGTTCCCGGTCTGGATAGTAGTATCCAGAATATTGTTCCCATTCTGGATGGTAGTATTCAGAATGTTGTTTTTGTTCTGGACGGTAGTATCCAGAATGTTGGTCCTGTTCTGGATGGTTGTATCCAGGATGTTGTTCCTGTTCTGGATGGTAGTATCCAGAATGTTGTTCTTGTTCTGGATGGTAGTATCCAGAATATTGTTCCCGTTCTCGATGGTAGTATCCAGAATATTGTTCCTGGTCTGGATGGTAGTATCCAGAATGTTTTTCCCGGTCTGGATGGTAGTATCCAGAATGTTGTTCCTGTTCTGGACGGTAGTATCCAGAATATTGTTTCTGTTCTGGATGGTAGTATCCAGAATTTTGTTCCTGTTCTGGATGGTAGTATCCGTACTGTTTTTCCTGGTCATGGATGGTAGTATCCAGAATTTTGTTCCCGTTCTGGATGGTAGTATCCAGAATGTCGTTCCTGTTCTGGATGGTAGTATCCAGAATGTTGTTCCTGTTCTGGATGGTAGTATCCATAATGTTGTTCCTGTTCTGGAGGGTTGTATCTAGGATGTCGTTCCTGTTCTGGATGGTTGTATCCAGGATGTTGTTCCTTTTCTGGATGGTAGTTTCCAGAATGTTGTTCCTGGTCTGGATGGTAGTATCCAGGATGTCGTACCCGGTCTCGATGGTAGTATCCAGAATGTTGTTCCTGTTCTGGATGGTTGTATCTAGGATGTCGTTCCTGTTCTGGATGGTTGTATCCAGGATGTTGTTCCTGTTCTGGATGGTAGTATCCAGAATTTTGTTCCCGTTCTGGATGGTAGTATCCAGAATGTCGTTCCTGTTCTGGATGGTAGTATCCAGAATGTTGTTCCTGTTCTGGATGGTAGTATCCAGAATGTTGTTCCTGTTCTGGAGGGTTGTATCTAGGATGTCGTTCCTGTTCTGGATGGTTGTATCCAGGATGTTGTTCCTTTTCTGGATGGTAGTATCCAGAATGTTGTTCCTGGTCTGGATGGTAGTATCCAGGATGTCGTACCCGGTCTCGATGGTAGTATCCAGAATGTTGTTCCTGTTCTGGATGGTTGTATCTAGGATGTCGTTCCTGTTCTGGATGGTTGTATCCAGGATGTTGTTCCTGTTCTGGATGGTAGTATCCAGAATGTTGTTCCTGTTCTGGATGGTAGTATCCAGAATGTCGTTCCCTGTCTGGATGGTAGTATCCAGAATTTATTTTCCCGTTCTGGATGGTAGTATCCAGAATGTCGTTCCTGTTCTGGATGGTAGTATCCAGAATGTTGTTCCTGTTCTGGATGGTAGTATCCAGAATGTTGTTCCTGTTCTGGAGGGTTGTATCTAGGATGTTGTTCCTGTTCTGGATGGTTGTATCCAGGATGTTGTTCCTTTTCTGGATGGTAGTATCCAGAATGTTGTTCCTGGTCTGGATGGTAGTATCCAGGATGCCGTACCCGGTCTCGATGGTAGTATCCAGAATGTTGTTCCTGTTCTGGATGGTTGTATCTAGGATGTCGTTCCTGTTCTGGATGTTTGTATCCAGGATGTTGTTCCTTTTCTGGATGGTAGTATACAGACTGTTGTTCCTGTTCTGGAGGGTTGTATCTAGGATGTCGTTCCTGTTCTGGATGGTTGTGTCCAGGATGTTGTTAACTGTCTGGATGGTAGTATCCAGAATGTTGTTTTTGTTCTGGACGGTAGTATCCAGAATGTCGTTCCCCGTCTGGATGGTAGTATCCAGAATGTTGTTCCTGTTCTGGATGGTAGTATCCAGAATGTTGTTCCTGTTCTGGAGGGTTATATCTAGGATGTCGTTCCTGTTCTGGATGGTTGTATCCAGGATGTTCTTCCTTTTCTGGATGGTAGTATCCAGAATGTTGTTCCTGGTCTGGATGGTAGTATCCAGGATGTCGTTCCCGGTCTCGATAGTAGTATCCAGAATGTTGTTCCTGTTCTGGATGGTTGAATCCAGGATATTGTTCCTGTTCTGGATGGTAGTATCCAGAATGTTGTTCCCGGTCTGGATGGTAGTATCCAGAATGTTGTTCCTGTTCTGGATGGTGGTATCCAGAATGTCGTTCCTGTTCTGGATGGTTGTATCCAGAATGTTGTTCCTGTTCTGTATGGTAGTATCCAGAATGTCGTTCCCGGTCTGGATGGTAGTATCCAGAATGTTGTTTTTGTTCTGGACGGTAGTATGCAGAATGTCGTTCCCGGTCTCGATAGTAGTATCCAGAATGTTGTTCCTGTTCTGGATGGTTGAATCCAGGATATTGTTCCTGTTCTGGATGGTAGTATCCAGAATGTTGTTCCCGGTCTGGATGGTAGTATCCAGAATGTTGTTCCTGTTCTGGATGGTGGTATCCAGAATGTCGTTCCTGTTCTGGATGGTTGTATCCAGAATGTTGTTCCTGTTCTGTATGGTAGTATCCAGAATGTCGTTCCCGGTCTGGATGGTAGTATCCAGAATGTTGTTTTTGTTCTGGACGGTAGTATGCAGAATGTCGTTCCCGGTCTGGATAGTAGTATCCAGAATGTTGTTCCTGTTCTGGATGTTAGTATCCAGAATGTCGTTTCCGGTCTGGATAGTAGTATCTAGAATATTGTTCCCGTTCTGGATGGTAGTATTCAGAATGTTGTTTTTGTTCTGGACGGTAGTATCCAGAATGATGGTCCTGTTCTGGGTGGTTGTATCCAGGATGTTGTTCCTGTTCTGGATGGTAGTATCCAGAATGTTGTTCTTGTTCTGGATGGTAGTATCCAGAATATTGTTCCCGTTCTCGATGGTAGTATCCAGAATATTGTTCCTGGTCTGGATGGTAGTATCCAGAATGTTTTTCCCGGTCTGGATGGTAGTATCCAGAATGTTGTTCCTGTTCTGGACGGTAGTATCCAGAATATTGTTTCTGTTCTGGATGGTAGTATCCAGAATTTTGTTCCTGTTCTGAATGGTAGTATCCAGAATGTTCCTGTTCTGGATGGTAGTATCCAGAATGTTCTTGTTCTGGACGGTAGTATCCAGAATGTTCTTGTTCTGGATGGTAGTATCCAGAATGTTCCTGGTCTGGATGGTAGTATCCGGACTGTTTTTCCTGGTCATGGATGGTAGTATCCAGAATTTTGTTCCCGTTCTGGATGGTAGTATCCAGAATGTCGTTCCTGTTCTGGATGGTAGTATCCAGAATGTTGTTCCTGTTCTGGATGGTAGTATCCAGAATGTTGTTCCTGTTCTGGAGGGTTGTATCTAGGATGTCGTTCCTGTTCTGGATGGTTGTATCCAGGATGTTGTTCCTTTTCTGGATGGTAGTATCCAGAATGTTGTTCCTGGTCTGGATGGTAGTATCCAGGATGTCGTACCCGGTCTCGATGGTAGTATCCAGAATGTTGTTCCTGTTCTGGATGGTTGTATCTAGGATGTCGTTCCTGTTCTGGATGGTTGTATCCAGGATGTTGTTCCTGTTCTGGATGGTAGTATCCAGAATGTTGTTCCTGTTCTGGAGGGTTGTATCTAGGATGTCGTTCCTGTTCTGGATGGTTGTGTCCAGGATGTTGTTCCTTTTCTGGATGGTAGTATCCAGAATGTTGTTCCTGTTCTGGATGGTAGTATCCAGAATGTCGTTCCCTGTCTGGATGGTAGTATCCAGAATTTATTTTCCCGTTCTGGATGGTAGTATCCAGAATGTCGTTCCTGTTCTGGATGGTAGTATCCAGAATGTTGTTCCTGTTCTGGATGGTAGTATCCAGAATGTTGTTCCTGTTCTGGAGGGTTGTATCTAGGATGTTGTTCCTGTTCTGGATGGTTGTATCCAGGATGTTGTTCCTTTTCTGGATGGTAGTATCCAGAATGTTGTTCCTGGTCTGGATGGTAGTATCCAGGATGCCGTACCCGGTCTCGATGGTAGTATCCAGAATGTTGTTCCTGTTCTGGATGGTTGTATCTAGGATGTCGTTCCTGTTCTGGATGTTTGTATCCAGGATGTTCTTCCTTTTCTGGATGGTAGTATACAGACTGTTGTTCCTGTTCTGGAGGGTTGTATCTAGGATGTCGTTCCTGTTCTGGATGGTTGTGTCCAGGATGTTGTTCCTGTTCTGGATGGTAGTATCCAGAATGTTGTTCCTTTTCTGGATGGTAGTATCCAGAATGTTGTTCCCGGTCTGGATGATAGTATCCAGAATGTATTTCCTGGTCTGGATGGTAGTATCCAGAATGTTGTTCCCTTTCTGGATGGTAGTATCCAGAATGTTGTTCCTGTTCTGAATGGTAGTATCCATAATGTTCCTGTTCTGGATGGTAGTATCCAGAATGTTCTTGTTCTGGACGGTAGTATCCAGAATGTTCTTGTTCTGGATGGTAGTATCCAGAATGTTCCTGGTCTGGATGGTAGTATCCAGAATGTTTTTCCTGGTCTGGATGGTAGTATCCAGAATGTTCCTGGTCTGGATGGTAGTATCCAGAATGTTCCTGGTCTGGATGGTAGTATCCAGAATGTTCCTGGTCTGGATGGTAGTATCCAGAATGTTCCTGTTCTGGATGGTAGTATCCAGAATGTCGTTCCTGTTCTGGATGGTAGTATCCAGAATGTCGTTACCTGTCTGGATGGTAGTATCCAGAATGTTGTTTTTGTTCTGGACGGTAGTATCCAGAATGTCGTTCCCGGTCTGGATGGTAGTATCCAGAATGTTGTTCCTGTTCTGGATGGTAGTATCCAGAATGTTGTTCCTGTTCTGGAGGGTTATATCTAGGATGTCGTTCCTGTTCTGGATGGTTGTATCCAGAATGTCGTTCCCGGTCTGGATAGTAGTATCCAGAATATTGTTCCCGTTCTGGATGGTAGTATTCAGAATGTTGTTGTTGTTCTGGACGGTAGTATCCAGAATGTTGGTCCTGTTCTGGGTGGTTGTATCCAGGATGTTGTTCCTGTTCTGGATGGTAGTATCCAGAATGTTGTTCTTGTTCTGGATGGTAGTATCCAGAATATTGTTCCCGTTCTCGATGGCAGTATCCAGAATATTGTTCCCGTTCTGGATGGTAGTATTCAGAATGTTGTTTTTGTTCTGGACGGTAGTATCCAGAATGTTGGTCCTGTTCTGGGTGGTTGTATCCAGGATGTTGTTCCTGTTCTGGATGGTAGTATCCAGAATGTTGTTCTTGTTCTGGATGGTAGTATCCAGAATATTGTTCCCGTTCTCGATGGCAGTATCCAGAATATTGTTCCCGTTCTGGATGGTAGTATCCAGAATGTTGTTCTTGTTCTGGATGGTAGTATCCAGAATGTTGTTCCTGTTCTTGATGGTAGTATCCAGAATGTTGTTCCTGTTCTGGATAGTAGTATCCAGAATGTTGTTCCTGTTCTTGATGGTAGTATCCAGAATGTTGTTCCTGTTTGGATGGCTGTATCTAGGATGTCGTTCCTGTTCTGGATGGTTGTATCCAGAATGTTGTTCCTGTTCTGTATGGTAGTACCCAGAATGTCGTTCCCGGTCTGGATGGTAGTATCCAGAATGTTGTTTTTGTACTGGACGGTAGTATCCAGAATGTCGTACCCGGTCTGGATAGTAGTATCCAGAATATTGTTCCCGTTCTCGATGGTAGTATCCAGAATATTGTTCCCGTTCTGGATGGTAGTATCCAGAATTTTGTTCCTGTTCTGGATGGTAGTATCCAGAATGTTGTTCTTGTTCTGTATGGTAGTATCCAGAATATTGTTCCTGGTCTGGATGATAGTGTCCAGAATGTTTTTCCTGTTCTGGATGGTTGTATCCAGAATGTTGTTCTTGTTCTGTATGGAAGTATCCAGGATGTCGTTCCCGGTCTGGATGGTGGTATCCAGAATGTTGTTCCTGTTCTGGAGGGTTGTATCTAGGATGTCGTTCCTGTTCTGGATGGTTGTATCCAGGATGTTGTTCCTGTTCTGGATGGTAGTATCCAGAATGTTGTTCCTGGTCTGGATGGTAGTATCCCGAATGTTGTTCCTGTTCTGGATGGTGGTATCCAGAATGTTGTTCTTTTTCTGTATGGTAGTATCCAGAATGTTGTTCCCGGTCTGGATGATAGTATCCAGAATGTTGTTCCTGGTCTGGATGGTAGTATCCAGAATGTTGTTCCCTTTCTGGATGGTAGTATCCAGAATGTTGTTCCTGTTCTGAATGGTAGTATCCAGAATGTTCCTGTTCTGGATGGTAGTATCCAGAATGTTCTTGTTCTGGACGGTAGTATCCAGAATGTTCTTGTTCTGGATGGTAGTATCCAGAATGTTCCTGGTCTGGATGGTAGTATCCAGAATGTTTTTCCTGGTCTGGATGGTAGTATCCAGAATGTTCCTGGTCTGGATGGTAGTATCCAGAATGTTCCTGGTCTGGATGGTAGTATCCAGAATGTTCCTGGTCTGGATGGTAGTATCCAGAATGTTCCTGTTCTGGATGGTAGTATCCAGAATGTCGTTCCTGTTCTGGATGGTAGTATCCAGAATGTCGTTACCTGTCTGGATGGTAGTATCCAGAATGTTGTTTTTGTTCTGGACGGTAGTATCCAGAATGTCGTTCCCGGTCTGGATGGTAGTATCCAGAATGTTGTTCCTGTTCTGGATGGTAGTATCCAGAATGTTGTTCCTGTTCTGGAGGGTTATATCTAGGATGTCGTTCCTGTTCTGGATGGTTGTATCCAGGATGTTCTTCCTTTTCTGGATGGTAGTATCCAGAATGTTGTTCCTGGTCTGGATGGTAGTATCCAGGATGTCGTTCCCGGTCTCGATGGTAGTATCCAGAATGTTGTTCCTGTTCTGGATGGTTGTATCTAGGATGTCGTTCCTGTTCTGGATGGTTGTATCCAGAATGTTGTTTTTGTTCTGGACGGTAGTATCCAGAATGTCGTTCCCGGTCTGGATGGTAGTATCCAGGATGTCGTTCCCGGTCTCGATGGTAGTATCCAGAATGTTGTTCCTGTTCTGGATGGTTGTATCTAGCATGTCATTCCTGCTCTGGATGGTTGAATCCAGGATATTGTTCCTGTTCTGGATGGTAGTATCCAGAATGTTGTTCCTGTTCTGTATGGTAGTATCCAGAATGTCGTTCCTGTTCTGGATGGTTGTATCCAGAATGTTGTTCCTGTTCTGTATGGTAGTATCCAGAATGTCGTTCCCGTTCTGGATGGTAGTATCCAGAATGTTGTTTTTGTTCTGGACGGTAGTATCCAGAATGTCGTTCCCGGTCTGGATAGTAGTATCCAGAATGTTGTTCCTGGTCTGGATGGTAGTATCCAGAATGTCGTTCCCGGTCTGGATAGTAGTATCCAGAATATTGTTCCCATTCTGGATGGTAGTATTCAGAATGTTGTTTTTGTTCTGGACGGTAGTATCCAGAATGTTGGTCCTGTTCTGGATGGTTGTATCCAGGATGTTGTTCCTGTTCTGGATGGTAGTATCCAGAATGTTGTTCTTGTTCTGGAGGGTTGTATCTAGGATGTCGTTCCTGTTCTGGATGGTTGTATCCAGGATGTTGTTCCTTTTCTGGATGGTAGTATCCAGAATGTTGTTCCTGGTCTGGATGGTAGTATCCAGGATGTCGTACCCGGTCTCGATGGTAGTATCCAGAATGTTGTTCCTGTTCTGGATGGTTGTATCTAGGATGTCGTTCCTGTTCTGGATGGTTGTATCCAGGATGTTGTTCCTGTTCTGGATGGTAGTATCCAGAATGTTGTTCCTGTTCTGGAGGGTTGTATCTAGGATGTCGTTCCTGTTCTGGATGGTGGTGTCCAGGATGTTGTTCCTTTTCTGGATGGTAGTATCCAGAATGTTGTTCCTGTTCTGGATGGTAGTATCCAGAATGTCGTTCCCTGTCTGGATGGTAGTATCCAGAATTTATTTTCCCGTTCTGGATGGTAGTATCCAGAATGTCGTTCCTGTTCTGGATGGTAGTATCCAGAATGTTGTTCCTGTTCTGGATGGTAGTATCCAGAATGTTGTTCCTGTTCTGGAGGGTTGTATCTAGGATGTTGTTCCTGTTCTGGATGGTTGTATCCAGGATGTTGTTCCTTTTCTGGATGGTAGTATCCAGAATGTTGTTCCTGGTCTGGATGGTAGAATCCAGGATGCCGTACCCGGTATCAATGGTAGTATCCAGAATGTTGTTCCTGTTCTGGATGGTTGTATCTAGGATGTCGTTCCTGTTCTGGATGGTTGTATGCAGGATGTTGTTCCTGTTCTGGATGGTAGTATCCAGAATGTTGTTCCTGTTCTGGAGGGTTGTATCTAGGATGTCGTTCCTGTTCTGGATGGTTGTGTCCAGGATGTTGTTCCTGTTCTGGATGGTAGTATCCAGAATGTTGTTCCTGTTCTGGATGGTAGTATCCAGAATGTCGTTAACTGTCTGGATGGTAGTATCCAGAATGTTGTTTTTGTTCTGGACGGTAGTATCCAGAATGTCGTTCCCGGTCTGGATGGTAGTATCCAGAATGTTGTTCCTGTTCTGGATGGTAGTATCCAGAATGTTGTTCCTGTTCTGGATGGTTGTATCTAGGATGTCGTTCCTGTTCTGGATGGTTGTATGCAGGATGTTGTTCCTGTTCTGGATGGTAGTATCCAGAATGTTGTTCCTGTTCTGGAGGGTTGTATCTAGGATGTCGTTCCTGTTCTGGATGGTTGTGTCCAGGATGTTGTTCCTGTTCTGGATGGTAGTATCCAGAATGTTGTTCCTGTTCTGGATGGTAGTATCCAGAATGTCGTTAACTGTCTGGATGGTAGTATCCAGAATGTTGTTTTTGTTCTGGACGGTAGTATCCAGAATGTCGTTCCCGGTCTGGATGGTAGTATCCAGAATGTTGTTCCTGTTCTGGATGGTAGTATCCAGAATGTTGTTCCTGTTCTGGAGGGTTATATCTAGGATGTCGTTCCTGTTCTGGATGGTTGTATCCAGGATGTTTTTCCTTTTCTGGATGGTAGTATCCAGAATGTTGTTCCTGGTCTGGATGGTAGTATCCAGGATGTCGTTCCCGGTCTCGATGGTAGTATCCAGAATGTTGTTCCTGTTCTGGATGGTTGAATCCAGGATATTGTTCCTGTTCTGGATGGTAGTATCCAGAATGTTGTTCCCGGTCTGGATGGTAGTATCCAGAATGTTGTTCCTGTTCTGGATGGTGGTATCCAGAATGTCGTTCCTGTTCTGGATGGTTGTATCCAGAATGTTGTTCCTGTTCTGTATGGTAGTATCCAGAATGTCGTTCCCGGTCTGGATGGTAGTATCCAGAATGTTGTTTTTGTTCTGGACGGTAGTATGCAGAATGTCGTTCCCGGTCTGGATAGTAGTATCCAGAATGTTGTTCCTGTTCTGGATGGTAGTATCCAGAATGTCGTTCCCGGTCTGGATAGTAGTATCCAGAATATTGTTCCCGTTCTGGATGGTAGTATTCAGAATGTTGTTTTTGTTCTGGACGGTAGTATCCAGAATGTTGGTCCTTTTCTGGGTGGTTGTATCCAGGATTTTGTTCCTGTTCTGGATGGTAGTATCCAGAATGTTGTTCTTGTTCTGGATGGTAGTATCCAGAATATTGTTCCCGTTCTCGATGGCAGTATCCAGAATATTGTTCCTGTTCTTGATGGTAGTATCCAGAATGTTGTTCCTGTTCTGGATAGTAGTATCCAGAATGTTGTTCCTGTTCTTGATGGTAGTATCCAGAATGTTGTTCCTGTTTGGATGGCTGTATCTAGGATGTCGTTCCTGTTCTGGATGGTTGTATCCAGAATGTTGTTCCTGTTCTGTATGGTAGTACCCAGAATGTCGTTCCCGGTCTGGATGGTAGTATCCAGAATGTTGTTTTTGTACTGGACGGTAGTATCCAGAATGTCGTACCCGGTCTGGATAGTAGTATCCAGAATATTCTTCCCGTTCTCGATGGTAGTATCCAGAATATTGTTCCCGTTCTGGATGGTAGTATCCAGAATTTTGTTCCTGTTCTGGATGGTAGTATCCAGAATGTTGTTCTTGTTCTGTATGGTAGTATCCAGAATATTGTTCCCGGTCGGGATGATAGTGTCCAGAATGTTTTTCCTGTTCTGGATGGTAGTATCCAGAATGTTGTTCTTGTTCTGTATGGAAGTATCCAGGATGTCGTTCCCGGTCTGGATGGTGGTATCCAGAATGTTGTTCCTTTTCTGGAGGGTTGTATCTAGGATGTCGTTCCTGTTCTGGATGGTTGTATCCAGGATGTTGTTCCTGTTCTGGATGGTAGTATCCAGAATGTTGTTCCTGGTCTGGATGGTAGTATCCCGAATGTTGTTCCTGTTCTGGATGGTGGTATCCAGAATGTTGTTCTTTTTCTGTATGGTAGTATCCAGAATGTTGTTCCCGGTCTGGATGATAGTATCCAGAATGTTGTTCCTGGTCTGGATGGTAGTATCCAGAATGTTGTTCCCTTTCTGGATGGTAGTATCCAGAATGTTGTTCCTGTTCTGAATGGTAGTATCCAGAATGTTCCTGTTCTGGATGGTAGTATCCAGAATGTTCTTGTTCTGGACGGTAGTATCCAGAATGTTCTTGTTCTGGATGGTAGTATCCAGAATGTTCCTGGTCTGGATGGTAGTATCCAGAATGTTTTTCCTGGTCTGGATGGTAGTATCCAGAATGTTCCTGGTCTGGATGGTAGTATCTAGAATGTTCCTGGTCTGGATGGTAGTATCCAGAATGTTCCTGGTCTGGATGGTAGTATCCAGAATGTTCCTGGTCTGGATGGTAGTATCCAGAATGTCGTTCCTGTTCTGGATGGTAGTATCTAGAATGTCGTTACCTGTCTGGATGGTAGTATCCAGAATGTTGTTTTTGTTCTGGACGGTAGTATCCAGAATGTCGTTCCCGGTCTGGATGGTAGTATCCAGAATGTTGTTCCTGTTCTGGATGGTAGTATCCAGAATGTTGTTCCTGTTCTGGTGGGTTATATCTAGGATGTCGTTCCTGTTCTGGATGGTTGTATCCAGGATGTTCTTCCTTTTCTGGATGGTAGTATCCAGAATGTTGTTCCTGGTCTGGATGGTAGTATCCAGGATGTCGTTCCCGGTCTCGATGGTAGTATCCAGAATGTTGTTCCTGTTCTGGATGGTTGTATCTAGGATGTCATTCCTGCTCTGGATGGTTGAATCCAGGATATTGTTCCTGTTCTGGATGGTAGTATCCAGAATGTTGTTCCCGGTCTGGATGGTAGTATCCAGAATGTTGTTCCTGTTCTGGATGGTAGTATCCAGAATGTTGTTCCTGTTCTGTATGGTAGTATCCAGAATGTCGTTCCCCGTCTGGATGGAAGTATCCAGAATGTTGTTTTTGTTCTGGACGGTAGTATGCAGAATGTCGTTCCCGGTCTGGATAGTAGTATCCAGAATGTTGTTCCTGTTCTGGATGGTAGTATTCAGAATGTCGTTCCCGGTCTGGATAGTAGTATCCAGAATATTGTTCCCGTTCTGGATGGTAGTATGCAGAATGTAGTTTTTGTTCTGGACGGTAGTATCCAGAATGTTGGTCCTGTTCTGGGTGGTTGTATCCAGGATGTTGTTCCTGTTCTGGATGGTAGTATCCAGAATGTTGTTCTTGTTCTGGATGGTAGTATCCAGAATATTGTTCCCGTTCTCGATGGCAGTATCCAGAATATTGTTCCCGTTCTGGATGGTAGTATCCAGAATGTTGTTCTTGTTCTGGATGGTAGTATCCAGAATGTTGTTCCTGTTCTTGATGGTAGTATTCAGAATGTTGTTTTTGTTCTGGACGGTAGTATCCAGAATGTTGGTCCTGTTCTGGGTGGTTGTATCCAGGATGTTGTTCCTGTTCTGGATGGTGGTATCCAGAATGTCGTTCCTGTTCTGGATGGTTGTATCCAGAATGTTGTTCCTGTTCTGTATGGTAGTATCCAGAATGTCGTTCCCGGTCTGGATGGTAGTATCCAGAATGTTGTTTTTGTTCTGGACGGTAGTATGCAGAATGTCGTTCCCGGTCTGGATAGTAGTATCCAGAATGTTGTTCCTGTTCTGGATGGTAGTATCCAGAATGTCGTTCCCGGTCTGGATAGTAGTATCCAGAATATTGTTCCCGTTCTGGATGGTAGTATTCAGAATGTTGTTTTTGTTCTGGATGGTAGTATCCAGAATGTTGGTCCTGTTCTGGGTGGTTGTATCCAGGATGTTGTTCCTGTTCTGGATGGTAGTATCCAGAATGTTGTTCTTGTTCTGGATGGTAGTATCCAGAATATTGTTCCCGTTCTCGATGGCAGTATCCAGAATATTGTTCCCGTTCTGGATGGTAGTATCCAGAATGTTGTTCTTGTTCTGGATGGTAGTATCCAGAATGTTGTTCCTGTTCTTGATGGTAGTATCCAGAATGTTGTTCCTGTTCTGGATAGTAGTATCCAGAATGTTGTTCCTGTTCTTGATGGTAGTATCCAGAATGTTGTTCCTGTTTGGATGGCTGTATCTAGGATGTCGTTCCTGTTCTGGATGGTTGTATCCAGAATGTTGTTCCTGTTCTGTATGGTAGTACCCAGAATGTCGTTCCCGGTCTGGATGGTAGTATCCAGAATGTTGTTTTTGTACTGGACGGTAGTATCCAGAATGTCGTACCCGGTCTGGATAGTAGTATCCAGAATATTCTTCCCGTTCTCGATGGTAGTATCCAGAATATTTTTCCCGTTCTGGATGGTAGTATCCAGAATTTTGTTCCTGTTCTGGATGGTAGTATCCAGAATGTTGTTCTTGTTCTGTATGGTAGTATCCAGAATATTGTTCCCGGTCTGGATGATAGTGTCCAGAATGTTTTTCCTGTTCTGGATGGTAGTATCCAGAATGTTGTTCTTGTTCTGTATGGAAGTATCCAGGATGTCGTTCCCGGTCTGGATGGTGGTATCCAGAATGTTGTTCCTTTTCTGGAGGGTTGTATCTAGGATGTCGTTCCTGTTCTGGATGGTTGTATCCAGGATGTTGTTCCTGTTCTGGATGGTAGTATCCAGAATGTTGTTCCTGGTCTGGATGGTAGTATCCCGAATGTTGTTCCTGTTCTGGATGGTGGTATCCAGAATGTTGTTCTTTTTCTGTATGGTAGTATCCAGAATGTTGTTCCCGGTCTGGATGATAGTATCCAGAATGTTGTTCCTGGTCTGGATGGTAGTATCCAGAATGTTGTTCCCTTTCTGGATGGTAGTATCCAGAATGTTGTTCCTGTTCTGAATGGTAGTATCCAGAATGTTCCTGTTCTGGATGGTAGTATCCAGAATGTTCTTGTTCTGGACGGTAGTATCCAGAATGTTCTTGTTCTGGATGGTAGTATCCAGAATGTTCCTGGTCTGGATGGTAGTATCCAGAATGTTTTTCCTGGTCTGGATGGTAGTATCCAGAATGTTCCTGGTCTGGATGGTAGTATCCAGAATGTTCCTGGTCTGGATGGTAGTATCCAGAATGTTCCTGGTCTGGATGGTAGTATCCAGAATGTTCCTGGTCTGGATGGTAGTATCCAGAATGTCGTTCCTGTTCTGGATGGTAGTATCTAGAATGTCGTTACCTGTCTGGATGGTAGTATCCAGAATGTTGTTTTTGTTCTGGACGGTAGTATCCAGAATGTCGTTCCCGGTCTGGATGGTAGTATCCAGAATGTTGTTCCTGTTCTGGATGGTAGTATCCAGAATGTTGTTCCTGTTCTGGTGGGTTATATCTAGGATGTCGTTCCTGTTCTGGATGGTTGTATCCAGGATGTTCTTCCTTTTCTGGATGGTAGTATCCAGAATGTTGTTCCTGGTCTGGATGGTAGTATCCAGGATGTCGTTCCCGGTCTCGATGGTAGTATCCAGAATGTTGTTCCTGTTCTGGATGGTTGTATCTAGGATGTCATTCCTGCTCTGGATGGTTGAATCCAGGATATTGTTCCTGTTCTGGATGGTAGTATCCAGAATGTTGTTCCCGGTCTGGATGGTAGTATCCAGAATGTTGTTCCTGTTCTGGATGGTAGTATCCAGAATGTTGTTCCTGTTCTGTATGGTAGTATCCAGAATGTCGTTCCCGGTCTGGATGGAAGTATCCAGAATGTTGTTTTTGTTCTGGACGGTAGTATGCAGAATGTCGTTCCCGGTCTGGATAGTAGTATCCAGAATGTTGTTCCTGTTCTGGATGGTAGTATTCAGAATGTCGTTCCCGGTCTGGATAGTAGTATCCAGAATATTGTTCCCGTTCTGGATGGTAGTATTCAGAATGTAGTTTTTGTTCTGGACGGTAGTATCCAGAATGTTGGTCCTGTTCTGGGTGGTTGTATCCAGGATGTTGTTCCTGTTCTGGATGGTAGTATCCAGAATGTTGTTCTTGTTCTGGATGGTAGTATCCAGAATATTGTTCCCGTTCTCGATGGCAGTATCCAGAATATTGTTCCCGTTCTGGATGGTAGTATCCAGAATGTTGTTCTTGTTCTGGATGGTAGTATCCAGAATGTTGTTCCTGTTCTTGATGGTAGTATTCAGAATGTTGTTTTTGTTCTGGACGGTAGTATCCAGAATGTTGGTCCTGTTCTGGGTGGTTGTATCCAGGATGTTGTTCCTGTTCTGGATGGTAGTATCCAGAATGTTGTTCTTGTTCTGGATGGTAGTATCCAGAATATTGTTCCCGTTCTCGATGGCAGTATCCAGAATATTGTTCCCGTTCTGGATGGTAGTATCCAGAATGTTGTTCTTGTTCTGGATGGTAGTATCCAGAATGTTGTTCCTGTTCTTGATGGTAGTATCCAGAATGTTGTTCCTGTTCTGGATAGTAGTATCCAGAATGTTGTTCCTGTTCTTGATGGTAGTATCCAGAATGTTGTTCCTGTTTGGATGGCTGTATCTAGGATGTCGTTCCTGTTCTGGATGGTTGTATCAAGAATGTTGTTCCTGTTCTGTATGGTAGTACCCAGAATGTCGTTCCCGGTCTGGATGGTAGTATCCAGAATGTTGTTTTTGTACTGGACGGTAGTATCCAGAATGTCGTACCCGGTCTGGATAGTAGTATCCAGAATATTCTTCCCGTTCTCGATGGTAGTATCCAGAATATTGTTCCCGTTCTGGATGGTAGTATCCAGAATTTTGTTCCTGTTCTGGATGGTAGTATCCAGAATGTTGTTCTTGTTCTGTATGGTAGTATCCAGAATATTGTTCCCGGTCTGGATGATAGTGTCCAGAATGTTTTTCCTGTTCTGGATGGTAGTATCCAGAATGTTGTTCTTGTTCTGTATGGAAGTATCCAGGATGTCGTTCCCGGTCTGGATGGTGGTATCCAGAATGTTGTTCCTTTTCTGGAGGGTTGTATCTAGGATGTCGTTCCTGTTCTGGATGGTTGTATCCAGGATGTTGTTCCTGTTCTGGATGGTAGTATCCAGAATGTTGTTCCTGGTCTGGATGGTAGTATCCCGAATGTTGTTCCTATTCTGGATGGTTGTATCCAGAATGTTGTTCTTTTTCTGTATGGTAGTATCCAGAATGTTGTTCCCGGTCTGGATGATAGTATCCAGAATGTTGTTCCTGGTCTGGATGGTAGTATCCAGAATGTTGTTCCCTTTCTGGATGGTAGTATCCAGAATGTTGTTCCTGTTCTGAATGGTAGTATCCAGAATGTTCCTGTTCTGGATGGTAGTATCCAGAATGTTCTTGTTCTGGACGGTAGTATCCAGAATGTTCTTGTTCTGGATGGTAGTATCCAGAATGTTCCTGGTCTGGATGGTAGTATCCAGAATGTTTTTCCTGGTCTGGATGGTAGTATCCAGAATGTTCCTGGTCTGGATGGTAGTATCCAGAATGTTCCTGGTCTGGATGGTAGTATCCAGAATGTTCCTGGTCTGGATGGTAGTATCCAGAATGTTCCTGGTCTGGATGGTAGTATCCAGAATGTCGTTCCTGTTCTGGATGGTAGTATCCAGAATGTCGTTACCTGTCTGGATGGTTGTATCCAGAATGTTGTTTTTGTTCTGGACGGTAGTATCCAGAATGTCGTTCCCGGTCTGGATGGTAGTATCCAGAATGTTGTTCCTGTTCTGGATGGTAGTATCCAGAATGTTGTTCCTGTTCTGGTGGGTTATATCTAGGATGTCGTTCCTGTTCTGGATGGTTGTATCCAGGATGTTCTTCCTTTTCTGGATGGTAGTATCCAGAATGTTGTTCCTGGTCTGGATGGTAGTATCCAGGATGTCGTTCCCGGTCTCGATGGTAGTATCCAGAATGTTGTTCCTGTTCTGGATAGTTGTATCTAGGATGTCATTCCTGCTCTGGATGGTTGAATCCAGGATATTGTTCCTGTTCTGGATGGTAGTATCCAGAATGTTGTTCCCGGTCTGGATGGTAGTATCCAGAATGTTGTTCCTGTTCTGGATGGTAGTATCCAGAATGTTGTTCCTGTTCTGTATGGTAGTATCCAGAATGTCGTTCCCGGTCTGGATGGAAGTATCCAGAATGTTGTTTTTGTTCTGGACGGTAGTATGCAGAATGTCGTTCCCGGTCTGGATAGTAGTATCCAGAATGTTGTTCCTGTTCTGGATGGTAGTATTCAGAATGTCGTTCCCGGTCTGGATAGTAGTATCCAGAATATTGTTCCCGTTCTGGATGGTAGTATTCAGAATGTAGTTTTTGTTCTGGACGGTAGTATCCAGAATGTTGGTCCTGTTCTGGGTGGTTGTATCCAGGATGTTGTTCCTGTTCTGGATGGTAGTATCCAGAATGTTGTTCTTGTTCTGGATGGTAGTATCCAGAATATTGTTCCCGTTCTCGATGGCAGTATCCAGAATATTGTTCCCGTTCTGGATGGTAGTATCCAGAATGTTGTTCTTGTTCTGGATGGTAGTATCCAGAATGTTGTTCCTGTTCTTGATGGTAGTATCCAGAATGTTGTTCCTGTTCTGGATAGTAGTATCAAGAATGTTGTTCCTGTTCTTGATGGTAGTATCCAGAATGTTTTTCCTGTTTGGATGGCTGTATCTAGGATGTCGTTCCTGTTCTGGATGGTTGTATCCAGAATGTTGTTCCTGTTCTGTATGGTAGTATCCAGAATGTCGTTCCCTGTCTGGATGGTAGTATCCAGAATGTTGTTTTTGTTCTGGACGGTAGTATCCAGAATGTCGTACCCGGTCTGGATAGTAGTATCCAGAATATTGTTCCCGTTCTCGATGGTAGTATCCAGAATATTGTTCCCGTTCTGGATGGTAGTATCCAGAATGTTGTTCCTGTTCTGGATGGTAGTATCCAGAATGTTGTTCTTGTTCTGTATGGTAGTATCCAGAATATTGTTCCCGGTCTGGATGATAGTGTCCAGAATGTTTTTCCTGTTCTGGATGGTAGTATCCAGAATGTTGTTCTTGTTCTGTATGGAAGTATCCAGGATGTCGTTCCCGGTCTGGATGGTGGTATCCAGAATGTTGTTCCTGTTCTGGAGGGTTGTATCTATTATGTCGTTCCTGTTCTGGATGGTTGTATCCAGGATGTTGTTCCTGTTCTGGATGGTAGTATCCAGAATGTCGTTCCCGGTCTGGATAGTAGTATCCAGAATATTGTTCCCATTCTGGATGGTAGTATTCAGAATGTTGTTTTTGTTCTGGACGGTAGTATCCAGAATGTTGGTCCTGTTCTGGATGGTTGTATCCAGGATGTTGTTCCTGTTCTGGATGGTAGTATCCAGAATGTTGTTCCCTTTCTGGATGGTAGTATCCAGAATATTGTTCCCGTTCTCGATGGTAGTATCCAGAATATTGTTCCTGGTCTGGATGGTAGTATCCAGAATGTTGTTCCCGGTCTGGATGGTAGTATCCAGAATGTTGTTCCTGTTCTGGACGGTAGTATCCAGAATATTGTTTCTGTTCTGGATGGTAGTATCCAGAATTTTGTTCCCGTTCTGGATGGTAGTATCCAGAATGTCGTTCCTGTTCTGGATGGTAGTATCCAGAATGTTGTTCCTGTTCTGGATGGTAGTATCCAGAATGTTGTTCCTGTTCTGGAGGGTTGTATCTAGGATGTCGTTCCTGTTCTGGATGGTTGTATCCAGGATGTTGTTCCTTTTCTGGATGGTAGTATCCAGAATGTTGTTCCTGGTCTGGATGGTAGTATCCAGGATGTCGTACCCGGTCTCGATGGTAGTATCCAGAATGTTGTTTCTGTTCTGGATGGTTGTATCTAGGATGTCGTTCCTGTTCTGGATGATTGTATCCAGGATGTTGTTCCTGTTCTGGATGGTAGTATCCAGAATGTTGTTCCTGTTCTGGAGGGTTGTATCTAGGATGTCGTTCCTGTTCTGGATGGTTGTGTCCAGGATGTTGTTCCTTTTCTGGATGGTAGTATCCAGAATGTTGTTCCTGTTCTGGATGATAGTATCCAGAATGTTGTTCCTGGTCTGGATGGTAGTATCCAGAATGTTGTTCCCTTTCTGGATGGTAGTATCCAGAATGTTGTTCCTGTTCTGAATGGTAGTATCCAGAATGTTCCTGTTCTGGATGGTAGTATCCAGAATGTTCTTGTTCTGGACGGTAGTATCCAGAATGTTCTTGTTCTGGATGGTAGTATCCAGAATGTTCCTGGTCTGGATGGTAGTATCCAGAATGTTTTTCCTGGTCTGGATGGTAGTATCCAGACTGTTCCTGGTCTGGATGGTAGTATCCAGAATGTTCCTGGTCTGGATGGTAGTATCCAGAATGTTCCTGGTCTGGATGGTAGTATCCAGAATGTTCCTGGTCTGGATGGTAGTATCCAGAATGTTGTTTTTGTTCTGGACGGTAGTATCCAGAATGTCGTTCCCGGTCTGGATGGTAGTATCCAGAATGTTGTTCCTGTTCTGGATGGTAGTATCCAGAATGTTGTTCCTGTTCTGGAGGGTTGTATCTAGGATGTTGTTCCTGTTCTGGATGGTTGTATCCAGGATGTTGTTCCTTTTCTGGATGGTAGTATCCAGAATGTTTTTCCTGGTCTGGATGGTAGTATCCAGGATGCCGTACCCGGTCTCGATGGTAGTATCCAGAATGTTGTTCCTGTTCTGGATGGTTGTATCTAGGATGTCGTTCCTGTTCTGGATGGTTGTATCCAGGATGTTGTTCCTGTTCTGGATGGTAGTATCCAGAATGTTGTTCCTGTTCTGGAGGGTTGTATCTAGGATGTCGTTCCTGTTCTGGATGGTTGTGTCCAGGATGTTGTTCCTGTTCTGGATGGTAGTATCCAGAATGTTGTTCCTGTTCTGGATGGTAGTATCCAGAATGTCGTTAACTGTCTGGATGGTAGTATCCAGAATGTTGTTTTTGTTCTGGACGGTAGTATCCAGAATGTCGTTCCCGGTCTGGATGGTAGTATCCAGAATGTTGTTCCTGTTCTGGATGGTAGTATCCAGAATGTTGTTCCTGTTCTGGAGGGTTATATCTAGGATGTCGTTCCTGTTCTGGATGGTTGTATCCAGGATGTTCTTCCTTTTCTGGATGGTAGTATCCAGAATGTTGCTCCTGGTCTGGATGGTAGTATCCAGGATGTCGTTCCCGGTCTCGATGGTAGTATCCAGAATGTTGTTCCTGTTCTGGATGGTTGAATCCAGGATATTGTTCCTGTTCTGGATGGTAGTATCCAGAATGTTGTTCCCGGTCTGGATGGTAGTATCCAGAATGTTGTTCCTGTTCTGGATGGTAGTATCCAGAATGTCGTTCCTGTTCTGGATGGTTGTATCCAGAATGTTGTTCCTGTTCTGTATGGTAGTATCCAGAATGTCGTTCCCGGTCTGGATGGTAGTATCCAGAATGTTGTTTTTGTTCTGGACGGTAGTATGCAGAATGTCGTTCCCGGTCTGGATAGTAGTATCCAGAATGTTGTTCCTGTTCTGGATGGTAGTATCCAGAATGTCGTTCCCGGTCTGGATAGTAGTATCCAGAATATTGTTCCCGTTCTTGATTGTAGTATTCAGAATGTTGTTTTTGTTCTGGACGGTAGTATCCAGAATGTTGGTCCTGTTCTGGGTGGTTGTATCCAGGATGTTGTTCCTGTTCTGGATGGTAGTATCCAGAATGTTGTTCTTGTTCTGGATGGTAGTATCCAGAATATTGTTCCCGTTCTCGATGGCAGTATCCAGAATATTGTTCCCGTTCTGGATGGTAGTATCCAGAATGTTGTTCTTGTTCTGGATGGTAGTATCCAGAATGTTGTTCCTGTTCTTGATGGTAGTATCCAGAATGTTTTTCCTGTTCTGGATAGTAGTATCCAGAATGTTGTTCCTGTTCTTGATGGTAGTATCCAGAATGTTGTTCCTGTTTGGATGGCTGTATCTAGGATGTCGTTCCTGTTCTGGATGGTTGTATCCAGAATGTTGTTCCTGTTCTGTATGGTAGTACCCAGAATGTCGTTCCCGGTCTGGATGGTAGTATCCAGAATGTTGTTTTTGTACTGGACGGTAGTATCCAGAATGTCATACCCGGTCTGGATAGTAGTATCCAGAATATTGTTCCCGTTCTCGATGGTAGTATCCAGAATATTGTTCCCGTTCTGGATGGTAGTATCCAGAATGTTGTTCCTGTTCTGGATGGTAGTATCCAGAATGTTGTTCTTGTTCTGTATGGTATTATCCAGAATATTGTTCTTGTCTGGATGATAGTGTCCAGAATGTTTTTCCTGTTCTGGATGGTAGTATCCAGAATGTTGTTCTTGTTCTGTATGGAAGTATCCAGGATGTCGTTCCCGGTCTGGATGGTGGTATCCAGAATGTTGTTCCTGTTCTGGAGGGTTGTATCTAGGATGTCGTTCCTGTTCTGGATGGTTGTATCCAGGATGTTGTTCCTGTTCTGGATGGTAGTATCCAGAATGTTGTTCCTGTTCTGGAGGGTTGTATCTAGGATGTCGTTCCTGTTCTGGATGGTAGTATCCCGAATGTTGTTCCTGTTCTGGATGGTGGTATCCAGAATGTTGTTCTTTTTCTGTATGGTAGTATCCAGAATGTTGTTCCCGGTCTGGATGATAGTATCCAGAATGTTGTTCCTGGTCTGGATGGTAGTATCCAGAATGTTGTTCCCTTTCTGGATGGTAGTATCCAGAATGTTGTTCCTGTTCTGAATGGTAGTATCCAGAATGTTCCTGTTCTGGATGGTAGTATCCAGAATGTTCTTATTCTGGACGGTAGTATCCAGAATGTTCTTGTTCTGGATGGTAGTATCCAGAATGTTCCTGGTCTGGATGGTAGTATCCAGAATGTTTTTCCTGGTCTGGATGGTAGTATCCAGAATGTTCCTGGTCTGGATGGTAGTATCCAGAATGTTCCTGGTCTGGATGGTAGTATCCAGAATGTTCCTGGTCTGGATGGTAGTATCCAGAATGTTCCTGGTCTGGATGGTAGTATCCAGAATGTTGTTTTTGTTCTGGACGGTAGTATCCAGAATGTCGTTCCCGGTCTGGATGGTAGTATCCAGAATGTTGTTCCTTTTCTGGATGGTAGTATCCAGAATGTTGTTCCTGTTCTGGAGGGTTATATCTAGGATGTCGTTCCTGTTCTGGATGGTTGTATCCAGGATGTTCTTCCTTTTCTGGATGGTAGTATCCAGAATGTTGTTCCTGGTCTGGATGGTAGTATCCAGGATGTCGTTCCCGGTCTCGATGGTAGTATCCAGAATGTTGTTCCTGTTCTGGATGGTTGTATCTAGGATGTCATTCCTGCTCTGGATGGTTGAATCCAGGATATTGTTCCTGTTCTGGATGGTAGTATCCAGAATGTTGTTCCTGTTCTGGATGGTAGTATCCAGAATGTTGTTCCTGTTCTTTATGGTAGTATCCAGAATGTCGTTCCCGGTCTGGATGGTAGTATCCAGAATGTTGTTTTTGTTCTGGACGGTAGTATGCAGAATGTCGTTCCCGGTCTGGATTGTAGTATCCAGAATGTTGTTCCTGTTCTGGATGGTAGTATTCAGAATGTCGTTCCCGGTCTGGATAGTAGTATCCAGAATATTGTTCCCGTTCTGGATGGTAGTATTCAGAATGTTGTTTTTGTTCTGGACGGTAGTATCCAGAATGTTGGTCCTGTTCTGGGTGGTTGTATCCAGGATGTTGTTCCTGTTCTGGATGGTAGTATCCAGAATGTTGTTCTTGTTCTGGATGGTAGTATCCAGAATATTGTTCCCGTTCTCGATGGCAGTATCCAGAATATTGTTCTCGTTCTGGATGGTAGTATCCAGAATGTTGTTCTTGTTCTGGATGGTAGTATCCAGAATGTTGTTCCTGTTCTTGATGGTAGTATCCAGAATGTTGTTCCTGTTCTGGATAGTAGTATCAAGAATGTTGTTCCTGTTCTTGATGGTAGTATCCAGAATGTTGTTCCTGTTTGGATGGCTGTATCTAGGATGTCGTTCCTGTTCTGGATGGTTGTATCCAGAATGTTGTTCCTGTTCTGTATGGTAGTATCCAGAATGTCGTTCCCGGTCTGGATGGTAGTATCCAGAATGTTGTTTTTGTTCTGGACGGTAGTATCCAGAATGTCGTACCCGGTCTGGATAGTAGTATCCAGAATATTGTTCCCGTTCTCGATGGTAGTATCCAGAATATTGTTCCCGTTCTGGATGGTAGTATCCAGAATGTTGTTCCTGTTCTGGATGGTAGTATCCAGAATGTTGTTCTTGTTCTGTATGGTAGTATCCAGAGTATTGTTCCCGGTCTGGATGATAGTGTCCAGAATGTTTTTCCTCTTCTGGATGGTAGTATCCAGAATGTTGTTCTTGTTCTGTATGGAAGTATCCAGGATGTCGTTCCCGGTCTGGATGGTGGTATCCAGAATGTTGTTCCTGTTCTGGAGGGTTGTATCTATTATGTCGTTCCTGTTCTGGATGGTTGTATCCAGGATGTTGTTCCTGTTCTGGATGGTAGTATCCAGAATGTTGTTCCTGGTCTGGATGGTAGTATCCCGAATGTTGTTCCTGTTCTGGATGGTGGTATCCAGAATGTTGTTCTTTTTCTGTATGGTAGTATCCAGAATGTTGTTCCAGGTCTGGATGATAGTATCCAGAATGTTGTTCCTGGTCTGGATGGTAGTATCCAGAATGTTGTTCCCGTTCTGGATGGTAGTATCCAGAATGTTGTTCCTGTTCTGGATGGTAGTATCCAGAATGTTCCTGTTCTGGATGGTAGTATCCAGAATGTTCTTGTTCTGGACGGTAGTATCCAGAATGTTCTTGTTCTGGATGGTAGTATCCAGAATGTTCCTGGTCTGGATGGTAGTATCCAGAATGTTTTTCCTGGTCTGGATGGTAGTATCCAGAATGTTCCTGGTCTGGATGGTAGTATCCAGAATGTTCCTGGTCTGGATGGTAGTATCCAGAATGTTCCTGGTCTGGATGGTAGTATCCAGAATGTTCCTGGTCTGGATGGTAGTATCCAGAATGTCGTTCCTGTTCTGGATGGTAGTATCCAGAATGTTGTTCCTGTTCTGGATGGTAGTATCCAGAATGTTGTTCCTGTTCTGGAGGGTTGTATCTAGGATGTCGTTCCTGTTCTGGATGGTAGTATCCAGAATGTTGTTCCTGTTCTGGATGGTAGTATCCAGAATTTTTTTCCCGTTCTGGATGGTAGTGTCCAGAATGTTGTTCCCGTTCTGGATGGTAGTATCCAGAATGTTGTTCCTGTTCTGAATGGTAGTATCCAGAATGTTCCTGTTCTGGATGGTAGTATCCAGAATGTTCTTGTTCTGGACGGTAGTATCCAGAATGTTCTTGTTCTGGATGGTAGTATCCAGAATGTTCCTGGTCTGGATGGTAGTATCCAGAATGTTTTTCCTGGTCTGGATGGTAGTATCCAGAATGTTCCTGGTCTGGATGGTAGTATCCAGAATGTTCCTGGTCTGGATGGTAGTATCCAGAATGTTCCTGGTCTGGATGGTAGTATCCAGAATGTTCCTGGTCTGGATGGTAGTATCCAGAATGTCGTTCCTGTTCTGGATGGCAGTATCCAGAATGTTGTTCCTGTTCTGGATTGTAGTATCCAGAATGTTTTTCCTGTTCTGGAGGGTTGTATCTAGAATGTCGTTCCTGTTCTGGATGGTTGTATCCAGGATGTTGTTCCTGTTCTGGATGGTAGTATCCAGAATGTTGTTCCTGTTCTGGATGGTAGTATCCAGAATGTCGTCCCTGTTCTGGATGGTAGTATAGAGGATGTCGTTCCCGGTCTGGATGGTAGTATCCAGAATGTTGTTCCTGTTCTGGATGGTAGTATCCAGAATGTTGTTCCTGTTCTGGATGGTAGTATCCAGAATGTTGTTCCTGTTCTGAATGGTAGTATCCAGAATGTTCCTGTTCTGGATGGTAGTATCCAGAATGTTCTTGTTCTGGACGGTAGTATCCAGAATGTTCTTGTTCTGGATGGTAGTATCCAGAATGTTCCTGGTCTGGATGGTAGTATCCAGAATGTTTTTCCTGGTCTGGATGGTAGTATCCAGAATGTTCCTGGTCTGGATGGTAGTATCCAGAATGTTCCTGGTCTGGATGGTAGTATCCAGAATGTTCCTGGTCTGGATGGTAGTATCCAGAATGTTCCTGGTCTGGATGGTAGTATCCAGAATGTTGTTCCTGTTCTGGATGGTAGTATCCAGAATTATTTTCCAGTTCTGGATGGTAGTGTCCAGAATGTTGTTCCCGTTCTGGATGGTAGTATCCAGAATGTTCCTGGTCTGGATGGTAGTATCCAGAATGTTTTTCCTGGTCTGGATGGTAGTATCCAGAATGTTCCTGGTCTGGATGGTAGTATCCAGAATGTTCCTGGTCTGGATGGTAGTATCCAGAATGTTCCTGGTCTGGATGGTAGTATCCAGAATGTTCCTGGTCTGGATGGTAGTATCCAGAATGTTGTTCCTGTTCTGGATGGTAGTATCCAGAATTATTTTCCAGTTCTGGATGGTAGTGTCCAGAATGTTGTTCCCGTTCTGGATGGTAGTATCCAGAATGTTGTTCCTGTTCTGAATGGTAGTATCCAGAATGTTCCTCTTCTGGATGGTAGTATCCAGAATGTTCTTGTTCTGGACGGTAGTATCCAGAATGTTCTTGTTCTGGATGGTAGTATCCAGAATGTTCCTGGTCTGGATGGTAGTATCCGGACTGTTTTTCCTGGTCATGGATGGTAGTATCCAGAATGTTCCTGGTCTGGATGGTAGTATCCAGAATGTTCCTGGTCTGGATGGTAGTATCCAGAATGTTCCTGTCTGGATGGTAGTATCTAGAATGTTCCTGGTCTGGATTGTAGTATCCAGAATGTCGTTCCTGTTCTGGATGGTAGTATCCACAATGTTGTTCCTGTTCTGGATGGTAGTATCCAGAATGTTGTTCCTGTTCTGGAGGGTTGTATCTAGGATGTCGTTCCTGTTCTGGATGGTTGTATCCAGGATGTTGTTCCTGTTCTGGATGGTAGTATCCAGAATGTTGTTCCTGTTCTGGATGGTAGTATCCAGAATGTCGTCCCTGTTCTGGATGGTAGTATAGAGGATGTCGTTCCCGGTCTGGATGGTAGTATCCAGAATGTTGTTCCTGTTCTGGATGGTAGTATCCAGAATGTTGTTCCTGTTCTGGATGGTAGTATCCAGAATGTTGTTCCTGTTTGGATGGCTGTATCTAGGATGTCGTTCCTGTTCTGGATGGTTGTATCCAGAATGTTGTTTTTGTTCTGGACGGTAGTATCCAGAATGTCGTTCCCGGTCTGGATGGTAGTATCCAGGATGTCGTTCCCGGTCTCGATGGTAGTATCCAGAATGTTGTTCCTGTTCTGGATGGTTGTATCTAGGATGTCATTCCTGCTCTGGATGGTTGAATACAGGATATTGTTCCTGTTCTGGATGGTAGTATCCAGAATGTTGTTCCTGTTCTGGATGGTTGTATCCAGAATGTTGTTCCTGTTCTGTATGGTAGTATCCAGAATGTCGTTCCCGGTCTGGATGGTAGTATCCAGAATGTTGTTTTTGTTCTGGACGGTAGTATCCAGAATGTCGTTCCCGGTCTGGATAGTAGTATCCAGAATGTTGTTCCTGTTCTGGATGGTAGTATCCAGAATGTCGTTCCCGGTCTGGATAGTAGTATCCAGAATATTGTTCCCATTCTGGATGGTAGTATTCAGAATGTTGTTTTTGTTCTGGACGGTAGTATCCAGAATGTTGGTCCTGTTCTGGATGGTTGTATCCAGGATGTTGTTCCTGTTCTGGATGGTAGTATCCAGAATGTTGTTCTTGTTCTGGATGGTAGTATCCAGAATATTGTTCCCGTTCTCGATGGTAGTATCCAGAATATTGTTCCTGGTCTGGATGGTGGTATCCAGAATGTTGTTCCCGGTCTGGATGGTAGTATCCAGAATGTTGTTCCTGTTCTGGACGGTAGTATCCAGAATATTGTTTCTGTTCTGGAAGGTAGTATCCAGAATTTTGTTCCCGTTCTGGATGGTAGTATCCAGAATGTCGTTCCTGTTCTGGATGGTAGTATCCAGAATGTTGTTCCTGGTCTGGATGGTAGTATCCAGGATGTCGTACCCGGTCTCGATGGTAGTATCCAGAATGTTGTTCCTGTTCTGGATGGTTGTATCTAGGATGTCGTTCCTGTTCTGGATGGTTGTATCCAGGATGTTGTTCCTGTTCTGGATGGTAGTATCCAGAATGTTGTTCCTGTTCTGGAGGGTTGTATCTAGGATGTCGTTCCTGTTCTGGATGGTTGTGTCCAGGATGTTGTTCCTGTTCTGGATGGTAGTATCCAGAATGTTATTCCTGTTCTGGATGGTAGTATCCAGAATGTCGTTCCCTGTCTGGATGGTAGTATCCAGAATGTTGTTTTTGTTCTGGACGGTAGTATCCAGAATGTCGTTCCCGGTCTGGATGGTAGTATCCAGAATGTTGTTCCTGTTCTGGATGGTAGTATCCAGAATGTTGTTCCTGTTCTGGAGGGTTATATCTAGGATGTCGTCCCTGTTCTGGATGGTAGTATAGAGGATGTCGTTCCCGGTCTGGATGGTAGTATCCAGAATGTTGTTCCTGTTCTGGATGGTAGTATCCAGAATGTTGTTCCTGTTCTGGATGGTAGTATCCAGAATGTTGTTCCTGTTTGGATGGCTGTATCTAGGATGTCGTTCCTGTTCTGGATGGTTGTATCCAGAATGTTGTTTTTGTTCTGGACGGTAGTATCCAGAATGTCGTTCCCGGTCTGGATGGTAGTATCCAGGATGTCGTTCCCGGTCTCGATGGTAGTATCCAGAATGTTGTTCCTGTTCTGGATGGTTGTATCTAGGATGTCATTCCTGCTCTGGATGGTTGAATACAGGATATTGTTCCTGTTCTGGATGGTAGTATCCAGAATGTTGTTCCTGTTCTGGATGGTTGTATCCAGAATGTTGTTCCTGTTCTGTATGGTAGTATCCAGAATGTCGTTCCCGGTCTGGATGGTAGTATCCAGAATGTTGTTTTTGTTCTGGACGGTAGTATCCAGAATGTCGTTCCCGGTCTGGATAGTAGTATCCAGAATGTTGTTCCTGTTCTGGATGGTAGTATCCAGAATGTCGTTCCCGGTCTGGATAGTAGTATCCAGAATATTGTTCCCATTCTGGATGGTAGTATTCAGAATGTTGTTTTTGTTCTGGACGGTAGTATCCAGAATGTTGGTCCTGTTCTGGATGGTTGTATCCAGGATGTTGTTCCTGTTCTGGATGGTAGTATCCAGAATGTTGTTCTTGTTCTGGATGGTAGTATCCAGAATATTGTTCCCGTTCTCGATGGTAGTATCCAGAATATTGTTCCTGGTCTGGATGGTGGTATCCAGAATGTTGTTCCCGGTCTGGATGGTAGTATCCAGAATGTTGTTCCTGTTCTGGACGGTAGTATCCAGAATATTGTTTCTGTTCTGGATGGTAGTATCCAGAATTTTTTTCCCGTTCTGGATGGTAGTATCCAGAATGTCGTTCCTGTTCTGGATGGTAGTATCCAGAATGTTGTTCCTGGTCTGGATGGTAGTATCCAGGATGTCGTACCCGGTCTCGATGGTAGTATCCAGAATGTTGTTCCTGTTCTGGATGGTTGTATCTAGGATGTCGTTCCTGTTCTGGATGGTTGTATCCAGGATGTTGTTCCTGTTCTGGATGGTAGTATCCAGAATGTTGTTCCTGTTCTGGAGGGTTGTATCTAGGATGTCGTTCCTGTTCTGGATGGTTGTGTCCAGGATGTTGTTCCTGTTCTGGATGGTAGTATCCAGAATGTTATTCCTGTTCTGGATGGTAGTATCCAGAATGTCGTTCCCTGTCTGGATGGTAGTATCCAGAATGTTGTTTTTGTTCTGGACGGTAGTATCCAGAATGTCGTTCCCGGTCTGGATGGTAGTATCCAGAATGTTGTTCCTGTTCTGGATGGTAGTATCCAGAATGTTGTTCCTGTTCTGGAGGGTTATATCTAGGATGTCGTTCCTGTTCTGGATGGTTGTATCCAGGATGTTCTTCCTTTTCTGGATGGTAGTATCCAGAATGTTGTTCCTGGTCTGGATGGTAGTATCCAGGATGTCGTTCCCGGTCTCGATGGTAGTATCCAGAATGTTGTTCCTGTTCTGGATGGTTGTATCTAGGATGTCATTCCTGCTCTGGATGGTTGAATCCAGGATATTGTTCCTGTTCTGGATGGTAGTATCCAGAATGTTGTTCTCGGTCTGGATGGTAGTATCCAGAATGTTGTTCCTGTTCTGGATGGTAGTATCCAGAATGTCGTTCCTGTTCTGGATGGTTGTATCCAGAATGTTGTTCCTGTTCTGGAGGGTTGTATCTAGGATGTCGTTCCTGTTCTGGATGGTTGTGTCCAGGATGTTGTTCCTGTTCTGGATGGTAGTATCCAGAATGTTATTCCTGTTCTGGATGGTAGTATCCAGAATGTCGTTCCCTGTCTGGATGGTAGTATCCAGAATGTTGTTTTTGTTCTGGACGGTAGTATCCAGAATGTCGTTCCCGGTCTGGATGGTAGTATCCAGAATGTTGTTCCTGTTCTGGATGGTAGTATCCAGAATGTTGTTCCTGTTCTGGAGGGTTATATCTAGGATGTCGTTCCTGTTCTGGATGGTTGTATCCAGGATGTTCTTCCTTTTCTGGATGGTAGTATCCAGAATGTTGTTCCTGGTCTGGATGGTAGTATCCAGGATGTCGTTCCCGGTCTCGATGGTAGTATCCAGAATGTTGTTCCTGTTCTGGATGGTTGTATCTAGGATGTCATTCCTGCTCTGGATGGTTGAATCCAGGATATTGTTCCTGTTCTGGATGGTAGTATCCAGAATGTTGTTCTCGGTCTGGATGGTAGTATCCAGAATGTTGTTCCTGTTCTGGATGGTAGTATCCAGAATGTCGTTCCTGTTCTGGATGGTTGTATCCAGAATGTTGTTCCTGTTCTGTATGGTAGTATCCAGAATGTCGTTCCCGGTCTGGATGGTAGTATCCAGAATGTTGTTTTTGTTCTGGACGGTAGTATCCAGAATGTCGTTACTCGGTCTGGATAGTAGTATCCAGAATGTTGTTCCTGTTCTGGATGGTAGTATCCAGAATGTCGTTCCCGGTCTGGATAGTAGTATCCAGAATATTGTTCCCGTTCTGGATGGTAGTATTCAGAATGTTGTTTTTGTTCTGGACGGTAGTATCCAGAATGTTGGTCCTGTTCTGGATGGTTGTATCCAGGATGTTGTTCCTGTTCTGGATGGTAGTATCCAGAATGTTGTTCTTGTTCTGGACGGTAGTCTCCAGAATATTGTTCCCGTTCTCGATGGCAGTATCCAGAATATTGTTCCCGTTCTGGATGGTAGTATCCAGAATGTTGTTCTTGTTCTGGATGGTAGTATCCAGAATGTTGTTCCTGTTCTTGATGGTAGTATCCAGAATGTTGTTCCTGTTCTGGATAGTAGTATCCAGAATGTTGTTCCTGTTCTTGATGGTAGTCTCCAGAATGTTGTTCCTGTTTGTATGGCTGTATCTAGGATGTCGTTCCTGTTCTGGATGGTTGTATCCAGAATGTTGTTCCTGTTCTGAATGGTAGTATCCAGAATGTTCCTGTTCTGGATGGTAGTATCCAGAACGTTGTTCCTGGTCTGGATGGTAGTATCCAGGATGTCGTTCCCGTTCTGGATGGTAGTATCCAGAATGTTGTTCCTGTTCTGAATGGTAGTATCCAGAATGTTCCTGTTCTGGATGGTAGTATCCAGAATGTTGTTCCTGGTCTGGATGGTAGTATCCAGGATGTCGTTCCTGCTCTGGATGGTTGAATCCAGGATATTGTTCCTGTTCTGGATGGTAGTATCCAGAATGTTGTTCCCGGTCTGGATGGTAGTATCCAGAATGTTGTTCCTGTTCTGGATGGTTGTATCTAGGATGTCATTCCTGCTCTGGATGGTTGAATCCAGGATATTGTTCCTGTTCTGGATGGTAGTATCCAGAATGTTGTTCCCGGTCTGGATGGTAGTATCCAGAATGTTGTTCCTGTTCTGGATGGTAGTATCCAGAATGTCGTTCCTGTTCTGGATGGTTGTATCCAGAATGTTGTTCCTGTTCTGTATGGTAGTATCCAGAATGTTGTTCTTGTTCTGGATGGTAGTATCCAGAATATTGTTCCCGTTCTCGATGGCAGTATCCAGAATATTGTTCCCGTTCTGGATGGTAGTATCCAGAATGTTGTTCTTGTTCTGGATGGTAGTATCCAGAATGTTGTTCCTGTTCTTGATGGTAGTATCCAGAATGTTGTTCCTGTTCTGGATAGTAGTATCCAGAATGTTGTTCCTGTTCTTGATGGTAGTATCCAGAATGTTGTTCCTGTTTGGATGGTAGTACCCAGAATGTCGTTCCCGGTCTGGATGGTAGTATCCAGAATGTTGTTTTTGTACTGGACGGTAGTATCCAGAATGTCGTACCCGGTCTGGATAGTAGTATCCAGAATATTGTTCCCGTTCTCGATGGTAGTATCCAGAATATTGTTCCCGTTCTGGATGGTAGTATCCAGAATGTTGTTCCTGTTCTGGATGGTAGTATCCAGAATGTTGTTCTTGTTCTGTATGGTAGTATCCAGAATATTGTTCCCGGTCTGGATGATAGTGTCCAGAATGTTTTTCCTGTTCTGGATGGTAGTATCCAGAATGTTGTTCTTGTTATGTATGGAAGTATCCAGGATGTCGTTCCCGGTCTGGATGGTGGTATCCAGAATGTTGTTCCTGTTCTGGAGGGTTGTATCTAGGATGTCGTTCCTATTCTGAATGGTTGTATCCAGGATGTTGTTCCTGTTCTGGATGGTAGTATCCAGAATGTTGTTCCTGGTCTGGATGGTAGTATCCCGAATGTTGTTCCTGTTCTGGATGGTGGTATCCAGAATGTTGTTCCCGTTCTGGATGGTAGTATCCAGAATGTTGTTCCTGTTCTGGATGGTAGTATCCAGAATGTTGTTCTTGTTCTGTATGGTAGTATCCAGAATATTGTTCCCGGTCTGGATGATAGTGTCCAGAATGTTTTTCCTGTTCTGGATGGTAGTATCCAGAATGTTGTTCTTGTTATGTATGGAAGTATCCAGGATGTCGTTCCCGGTCTGGATGGTGGTATCCAGAATGTTGTTCCTGTTCTGGAGGGTTGTATCTAGGATGTCGTTCCTATTCTGAATGGTTGTATCCAGGATGTTGTTCCTGTTCTGGATGGTAGTATCCAGAATGTTGTTCCTGGTCTGGATGGTAGTATCCCGAATGTTGTTCCTGTTCTGGATGGTGGTATCCAGAATGTTGTTCTTTTTCTGTATGGTAGTATCCAGAATGTGTTTCCCGGTCTGGATGATAGTATCCAGAATGTTGTTCCTGGTCTGGATGGTAGTATCCAGAATGTTGTTCCTGTTCTGGATGGTAGTATCCAGAATGTTGTTCCTGTTCTGAATGGTAGTATCCAGAATGTTCCTGTTCTGGATGGTAGTATCCAGAATGTTCTTGTTCTGGACGGTAGTATCCAGAATGTTCTTGTTCTGGATGGTAGTATCCAGAATGTTCCTGGTCTGGATGGTAGTATCCAGAATGTTTTTCCTGGTCTGGATGGTAGTATCCAGAATGTTCCTGGTCTGGATGGTAGTATCCAGAATGTTCCTGGTCTGGATGGTAGTATCCAGAATGTTCCTGGTATGGATGGTAGTATCCAGAATGTTCCTGGTCTGGATGGTAGTATCCAGAATGTCGTTCCTGTTCTGGATGGTAGTATCCAGAATGTCGATACCTGTCTGGATGGTAGTATCCAGAATGTTGTTTTTGTTCTGGACGGTAGTATCCAGAATGTCGTTCCCGGTCTGGATGGTAGTATCCAGAATGTTGTTCCTGTTCTGGATGGTAGTATCCAGAATGTTGTTCCTGTTCTGGAGGGTTATATCCAGAATGTTGTTCCTGTTCTGGATGGTTGTATCTAGGATGTCATTCCTGCTCTGGATGGTTGAATCCAGGATATTGTTCCTGTTCTGGATGGTAGTATCCAGAATGTTGTTCACGGTCTGGATGGTAGTATCCAGAATGTCGTTCCTGTTCTGGATGGTAGTATCCAGAATGTTGTTCCTGTTCTGTATGGTAGTATCCAGAATGTCGTTCCAGGTCTGGATGGTAGTATCCAGAATGTTGCTTTTGTTCTGGACGGTAGTATGCAGAATGTCGTTCCCGGTCTGGATAGTAGTATCCAGAATGTTGTTCCTGTTCTGGATGGTAGTATCCAGAATGTCGTTCCCGGTCTGGATAGTAGTATCCAGAATATTGTTCCCGTTCTGGATGGTAGTATTCAGAATGTTGTTTTTGTTCTGGACGCTAGTATCCAGAATGTTGGTCCTGTTCTGGGTGGTTGTATCCAGGATGTTGTTCCTGTTTGGATGGCTGTATCTAGGATGTCGTTCCTGTTCTGGATGGTTGTATCCAGAATGTTGTTCCTGTTCTGTATGGTAGTATCCAGAATCTCGTTCCCGGTCTGGATAGTAGTATCCAGAATGTTGTTTTTGTTCTGGACGGTAGTATCCAGAATGTCGTACCCGGTCTGGATAGTAGTATCCAGAATATTGTTCCCGTTCTCGATGGTAGTATCCAGAATATTGTTCCCGTTCTGGATGGTAGTATCCAGAATGTTGTTCCTGTTCTGGATGGTAGTATCCAGAATGTTGTTCTTGTTATGTATGGTAGTATCCAGAATATTGTTCCCGGTCTGGATGATAGTGTCCAGAATGTTTTTCCTGTTCTGGATGGTAGTATCCAGAATGTTGTTCTTGTTCTGTATGGAAGTATCCAGGATGTCGTTCCCGGTCTGGATGGTGGTATCCAGAATGTTGTTCCTGTTCTGGAGGGTTGTATCTAGGATGTCGTTCCTGTTCTGGATGGTTGTATCCAGGATGTTGTTCCTGTTCTGGATGGTAGTATCCAGAATGTTGTTCCTGGTCTGGATGGTAGTATCCCGAATGTTGTTCCTGTTCTGGATGGTGGTATCCAGAATGTTGTTCTTTTTCTGTATGGTAGTATCCAGAAAGTTGTTCCCGGTCTGGATGATAGTATCCAGAATGTTGTTCCTGGTCTGGATGGTAGTATCCAGAATGTTGTTCCCGTTCTGGATGGTAGTATCCAGAATGTTGTTCCTGTTCTGAATGGTAGTATCCAGAATGTTCCTGTTCTGGATGGTAGTATCCAGAATGTTCCTGGTCTGGATGGTAGTATCCAGAATGTTCCTGGTCTGGATGGTAGTATCCAGAATGTTCCTGGTCTGGATGGTAGTATCCAGAATGTCATTCCTGTTCTGGATGGTAGTATCCAGAATGTTGTTCCTGTTCTGGATGGTAGTATCCAGAATGTTGTTCCTGTTCTGGAGGGTTGTATCTAGGATGTCGTTCCTGTTCTGGATGGTAGTATCCAGAATGTTGTTCCTGTTCTGGATGGTAGTATCCAGAATTTTTTTCCCGTTCTGTATGGTAGTGTCCAGAATGTTGTTCCCGCTCTGGATGGTAGTATCCAGAATGTTGTTCCTGTTCTGAATGGTAGTATCCAGAATGATCCTGTTCTGGATGGTAGTATCCAGAATGTTCTTGTTCTGGACGGTAGTATCCAGAATGTTCTTGTTCTGGATGGTAGTATCCAGAATGTTCATGGTCTGGATGGTAGTATCCGGACTGTTTTTCCTGGACATGGATGGTAGTATCCAGAATGTTCCTGGTCTGGATGGTAGTATCCAGAATGTTCCTGGTCTGGATGGTAGTATCCAGAATGTTCCTGGTCTGGATGGTAGTATCCAGAATGTTCCTGGTCTGGATGGTAGTATCCAGAATGTCGTTCCTGTTCTGGATGGTAGTATCCAGAATGTTGTTCCTGTTCTGGATGGTAGTATCCAGAATGTTGTTCCTGTTCTGGAGGGTTGTATCTAGGATGTCGTTCCTGTTCTGGATGGTTGTATCCAGGATGTTGTTCCTGTTCTGGATGGTAGTATCCAGAATGTTGTTCCTGTTCTAGATGGTAGTATCCAGAATGTCGTCCCTGTTCTGGATGGTAGTATAGAGGATGTCGTTCCCGGTCTGGATGGTAGTATCCAGAATGTTGTTCCTGTTCTGGATGGTAGTATCCAGAATGTCGTTCCTGTTCTGAATGGTAGTATCCAGAATATTGTTCCTGTTCTGGATGGTAGTATCCAGAATGTTGTTCCTGTTCTGAATGGTAGTATCCAGAATGTTCCTGTTCTGGATGGTAGTATCCAGAATGTTCTTGTTCTGGACGGTAGTATCCAGAATGTTCTTGTTCTGGATGGTAGTATCCAGAATGTTCCTGGTCTGGATGGTAGTATCCAGAATGTTTTTCCTGGTCTAGATGGTAGTATCCAGAATGTTCCTGGTCTGGATGGTAGTATCCAGAATGTTCCTGGTCTGGATGGTAATATCCAGAATGTTCCTGGTCTGGATGGTAGTATCCAGAATGTCGTTCCTGTTCTGGATGGTAGTATCCAGAATGTTGTTCCTGTTCTGGAGGGTTGTATCTACGATGTCGTTCCTGTTCTGGATGGTAGTATCCAGAATGTTGTTCCTGTTCTGGATGGTAGTATCCAGGATTTTTTTCCCGTTCTGGATGGTAGTGTCCAGAATGTTGTTCCCGTTCTGGATGGTAGTATCCAGAATGTTGTTCCTGTTCTGAATGGTAGTATCCAGAATGTTCCTGTTCTGGATGGTAGTATCCAGAATGTTCTTGTTCTGGACGGTAGTATCCAGAATGTTCTTGTTCTGGATGGTAGTATCCAGAATGTTCCTGGTCTGGATGGTAGTATCCGGACTGTTTTTCCTGGTCATGGATGGTAGTATCCAGAATGTTCCTGGTCTGGATGGTAGTATCCAGAATGTTCCTGGTCTGGATGGTAGTATCCAGAATGTTCCTGGTCTGGATGGTAGTATCCAGAATGTCGTTCCTGTTCTGGATGGTAGTATCCAGAATGTTGTTCCTGTTCTGGATGGTAGTATCCAGAATGTTGTTCCTGTTCTGGAGGGTTGTATCTAGGATGTCGTTCCTGTTCTGGATGGTTGTATCCAGGATGTTGTTCCTGTTCTGGATGGTAGTATCCAGAATGTTGTTCCTGTTCTGGATGGTAGTATCCAGAATGTCGTCCCTGTTCTGGATGGTAGTATAGAGGATGTCGTTCCCGGTCTGGATGGTAGTATCCAGAATGTTGTTCCTGTTCTGGATGGTAGTATCCAGAATGTTGTTCCTGTTCTGGATGGTAGTATCCAGAATGTTGTTCCTGTTTGGATGGCTGTATCTAGGATGTCGTTCCTGTTCTGGATGGTTGTATCCAGAATGTTGTTTTTGTTCTGGACGGTAGTATCCAGAATGTCGTTCCCGGTCTGGATGGTAGTATCCAGGATGTCGTTCCCGGTCTCGATGGTAGTATCCAGAATGTTGTTCCTGTTCTCGATGGTTGTATCTAGGATGTCTTTCCTTCTCTGGATGGTTGAATCCAGGATATTGTTCCTTTTCTGGATGGTAGTATCCAGAATGTTGTTCCTGTTCTGTATGGTAGTATCCAGAATGTCGTTCCTGTTCTGGATGGTTGTATCCAGAATGTTGTTCCTGGTCTGTATGGTAGTATCCAGAATGTCGTTCCCGGTCTGGATGGTAGTATCCAGAATGTTGTTTTTGTTCTGGACGGTAGTATCCAGAATGTCGTTCCCGGTCTGGATAGTAGTATCCAGAATGTTGTTCCTGTTCTGGATGGTAGTATCCAGAATGTCGTTCCCGGTCTGGATAGTAGTATCCAGAATATTGTTCCCATTCTGGATGGTAGTATTCAGAATGTTGTTTTTGTTCTGGACGGTAGTATCCAGAATGTTGGTCCTGTTCTGGATGGTAGTATCCAGGATTTTTTTCCCGTTCTGGATGGTAGTGTCCAGAATGTTGTTCCCGTTCTGGATGGTAGTATCCAGAATGTTGTTCCTGTTCTGAATGGTAGTATCCAGAATGTTCCTGTTCTGGATGGTAGTATCCAGAATGTTCTTGTTCTGGACGGTAGTATCCAGAATGTTCTTGTTCTGGATGGTAGTATCCAGAATGTTCCTGGTCTGGATGGTAGTATCCGGACTGTTTTTCCTGGTCATGGATGGTAGTATCCAGAATGTTCCTGGTCTGGATGGTAGTATCCAGAATGTTCCTGGTCTGGATGGTAGTATCCAGAATGTTCCTGGTCTGGATGGTAGTATCCAGAATGTTCCTGGTCTGGATGGTAGTATCCAGAATGTCGTTCCTGTTCTGGATGGTAGTATCCAGAATGTTGTTCCTGTTCTGGATGGTAGTATCCAGAATGTTGTTCCTGTTCTGGAGGGTTGTATCTAGCATGTCGTTCCTGTTCTGGATGGTTGTATCCAGGATGTTGTTCCTGTTCTGGATGGTAGTATCCAGAATGTTGTTCCTGTTCTGGATGGTAGTATCCAGAATGTCGTCCCTGTTCTGGATGGTAGTATAGAGGATGTCGTTCCCGGTCTGGATGGTAGTATCCAGAATGTTGTTCCTGTTCTGGATGGTAGTATCCAGAATGTTGTTCCTGTTCTGGATGGTAGTATCCAGAATGTTGTTCCTGTTTGGATGGCTGTATCTAGGATGTCGTTCCTGTTCTGGATGGTTGTATCCAGAATGTTGTTTTTTTTCTGGACGGTAGTATCCAGAATGTCGTTCCCGGTCTGGATGGTAGTATCCAGGATGTCGTTCCCGGTCTCGATGGTAGTATCCAGAATGTTGTTCCTGTTCTGGATGGTTGTATCTAGGATGTCTTTCCTGCTCTGGATGGTTGAATCCAGGATATTGTTCCTGTTCTGGATGGTAGTATCCAGAATGTTGTTCCTGTTCTGTATGGTAGTATCCAGAATGTCGTTCCTGTTCTGGATGGTTGTATCCAGAATGTTGTTCCTGTTCTGTATGGTAGTATCCAGAATGTCGTTCCCGGTCTGGATGGTAGTATCCAGAATGTTGTTTTTGTTCTGGACGGTAGTATCCAGAATGTCGTTCCCGGTCTGGATAGTAGTATCCAGAATGTTGTTCCTGTTCTGGATGGTAGTATCCAGAATGTCGTTCCCGGTCTGGATAGTAGTATCCAGAATATTGTTCCCATTCTAGATGGTAGTATTCAGAATGTTGTTTTTGTTCTGGACGGTAGTATCCAGAATGTTGGTCCTGTTCTGGATGGTTGTATCCAGGATGTTGTTCCTGTTCTGGATGGTAGTATCCAGAATGTTGTTCTTGTTCTGGATGGTAGTATCCAGAATATTGTTCCCGTTCTCGATGGTAGTATCCAGAATATTGTTCCTGGTCTGGATGGTAGTATCCAGAATGTTGTTCCCGGTCTGGATGGTAGTATCCAGAATGTTGTTCCTGTTCTGGACGGTAGTATCCAAAATATTGTTTCTGTTCTGGATGGTAGTATCCAGAATTTTGTTCCCGTTCTGGATGGTAGTATCCAGAATGTCATTCCTGTTCTGGATGGTAGTATCCAGAATGTTGTTCCTGTTCTGGATGGTAGTATCCAGAATGTTGTTCCTGGTCTGGATGGTAGTATCCAGGATGTCGTACCCGATCTCGATGGTAGTATCCAGAATGTTGTTCCTGTTCTGGATGGTTGTATCTAGGATGTCGTTCCTGTTCTGGATGGTTGTATCCAGGATGTTGTTCCTGTTCTGGATGGTAGTATCCAGAATGTTGTTCCTGTTCTGGAGGGTTGTATCTAGGATGTCGTTCCTGTTCTGGATGGTTGTGTCCAGGATGTTGTTCCTGTTCTGGATGGTAGTATCCAGAATGTTTTTCCTTTTCTGGATGGTAGTATCCAGAATGTCGTTCCCTGTCTGGATGGTAGTATCCAGAATGTTGTTTTTGTTCTGGACGGTAGTATCCAGAATGTCTTTCCCGGTCTGGATGGTAGTATCCAGAATGTTGTTCCTGTTCTGGATGGTAGTATCCAGAATGTTGTTCCTGTTCTGGAGGGTTATATCTAGGATGTCGTTCCTGTTCTGGATGGTTGTATCCAGGATGTTCTTCCTTTTCTGGATGGTAGTATCCAGAATGTTGTTCCTGTTCTGGATGGTTGTATCTAGGATGTCATTCCTGCTCTGGATGGTTGAATCCAGGATATTGTTCCTGTTCTGGATGGTAGTATCCAGAATGTTGTTCTCGGTCTGGATGGTAGTATCCAGAATGTTGTTCCTGTTCTGGATGGTAGTATCCAGAATGTCGTTCCTGTTCTGGATGGTTGTATCCAGAATGTTGTTCCTGTTCTGTATGGTAGTATCCAGAATGTCGTTCCCGGTCTGGATGGTAGTATCCAGAATGTTGTTTTTGTTCTGGACGGTAGTATCCAGAATGTCGTTCCCGGTCTGGATAGTAGTATCCAGAATATTGTTCCCGTTCTGGATGGTAGTATTCAGAATGTTGTTTTTGTTCTGGACGGTAGTATGCAGAATGTTGGTCCTGTTCTGGATGGTTGTATCCAGGATGTTGTTCCTGTTCTGGATGGTAGTATCCAGAATGTTGTTCTTGTTCTGGATGGTAGTATCCAGAATATTGTTCCCGTTCTCGATGGTAGTATCCAGAATATTGTTCCTGGTCTGGATGGTAGTATCCAGAATGTTGTTCCCGGTCTGGATGGTAGTATCCAGAATGTTGTTCTTGTTCTGGATGGTAGTATCCAGAATGTTGTTCCCGTTCTCGATGGTAGTATCCAGAATATTGTTCCTGGTCTGGATGGTAGTATCCAGAATGTTGTTCCCGGTCTGGATGGTAGTATCCAGAATGTTGTTCCTGTTCTGGACGGTAGTATCCAGAATATTGTTTCTGTTCTGGATGGTAGTATCCAGAATTTTGTTCCCGTTCTGGATGGTAGTATCCAGAATGTCGTTCCTGTTCTGGATGGTAGTATCCAGAATGTTGTTCCTGTTCTGGATGGTAGTATCCAGAATGTCGTTCCCTGTCTGGATGGTAGTATCCAGAATGTTGTTTTTGTTCTGGACGGTAGCATCCAGAATGTCGTTCCCGGTCTGGATGGTAGTATCCAGAATGTTTTTCCTGTTCTGGATGGTAGTATCCAGAATGTTGTTCCTGTTCTGGATGGTTATATCTAGGATGTCGTTCCTGTTCTGGATGGTTGTATCCAGGATGTTCTTCCTTTTCTGGATGGTAGTATCCAGAATGTTGTTCCTGGTCTGGATGGTAGTATCCAGGATGTCGTTCCCGGTCTCGATGGTAGTATCCAGAATGTTGTTCCTGTTCTGGATAGTTGTATCTAGGATGTCATTCCTGCTCTGGATGGTTGAATCCAGGATATTGTTCCTGTTCTGGATGGTAGTATCCAGAATGTTGTTCCCGGTCTGGATGGTAGTATCCAGAATGTTGTTCCTGTTCTGGATGGTAGTATCCAGAATGTCATTCCTGTTCTGGATGGTTGTATCCAGAATGTTGTTCCTTTTCTGTATGGTAGTATCCAGAATGTCGTTCCCGGTCTGGATGGTAGTATCCAGAATGTTGTTTTTGTTCTGGACGGTAGTATCCAGAATGTCGTTCCCGGTCTGGATAGTAGTATCCAGAATATTGTTCCCGTTCTGGATGGTAGTATTCAGAATGTTGTTTTTGTTCTGGACGGTAGTATCCAGAATGTTGGTCCTGTTCTGGATGGTTGTATCCAGGATGTTGTTCCTGTTCTGGATGGTAGTATCCAGAATGTTGTTCTTGTTCTGGATGGTAGTATCCAGAATATTGTTCCCGTTCTCGATGGTAGTATCCAGAATATTGTTCCTGGTCTGGATGGTAGTATCCAGAATGTTATTCCCGGTCTGGATGGTAGTATCCAGAATGTTGTTCTTGTTCTGGATGGTAGTATCCAGAATATTGTTCCCGTTCTCGATGGTAGTATCCAGAATATTGTTCCTGGTCTGGATGGTAGTATCCAGAATGTTGTTCCCGGTCTGGATGGTAGTATCCAGAATGTTGTTCCTGTTCTGGACGGTAGTATCCAGAATATTGTTTCTGTTCTGGATGGTAGTATCCAGAATGTTGTTCCTGGTCTGGATGGTAGTATCCAGGATGTCGTTCCCGGTCTCGATGGTAGTATCCAGAATGTTGTTCCTGTTCTGGATGGTTGTATCTAGGATGTCATTCCTGCTCTGGATGGTTGAATCCAGGATATTGTTCCTGTTCTGGATGGTAGTATCCAGAATGTTGTTCCCGGTCTGGATGGTAGTATCCAGAATGTTGTTCCTGTTCTGGATGGTAGTATCCAGAATGTCGTTCCTGTTCTGGATGGTTGTATCCAGAATGTTGTTCCTTTTCTGTATGGTAGTATCCAGAATGTCGTTCCCGGTCTGGATGGTAGTATCCAGAATGTTGTTTTTGTTCTGGACGGTAGTATCCAGAATGTCGTTCCCGGTCTGGATAGTAGTATCCAGAATATTGTTCCCGTTCTGGATGGTAGTATTCAGAATGTTGTTTTTGTTCTGGACGGTAGTATCCAGAATGTTGGTCCTGTTCTGGATGGTTGTATCCAGGATGTTGTTCCTGTTCTGGATGGTAGTATCCAGAATGTTGTTCTTGTTCTGGATGGTAGTATCCAGAATATTGTTCCCGTTCTCGATGGTAGTATCCAGAATATTGTTCCTGGTCTGGATGGTAGTATCCAGAATGTTATTCCCGGTCTGGATGGTAGTATCCAGAATGTTGTTCTTGTTCTGGATGGTAGTATCCAGAATATTGTTCCCGTTCTCGATGGTAGTATCCAGAATATTGTTCCTGGTCTGGATGGTAGTATCCAGAATGTTGTTCCCGGTCTGGATGGTAGTATCCAGAATGTTGTTCCTGTTCTGGACGGTAGTATCCAGAATATTGTTTCTGTTCTGGATGGTAGTATCCAGAATTTTGTTCCCGTTCTGGATGGTAGTATCCAGAATGTCGTTCCTGTTCTGGATGGTAGTATCCAGAATGTTGTTCCTGTTCTGGATGGTTGTATCCAGAATGTTGTTCCTGTTCTGGAGGGTTGTATCTAGGATGTCGTTCCTGTTCTGGATGGTTGTATCCAGGATGCTGTTCCTTTTCTGGATGGTAGTATCCAGAATGTTGTTCCTGGTCTGGATGGTAGTATCCAGGATGTCGTACCCGGTCTCGATGGTAGTATCCAGAATGTTGCTCCTGTTCTGGATGGTTGTATCTAGGATGTCGTTCCTGTTCTGGATGGTTGTATCCAGGATGTTGTTCCTGTTCTGGATGGTAGTATCCAGAATGTTGTTCCTGTTCTGGAGGGTTGTATCTAGGATGTCGTTCCTGTTCTGGATGGTTGTGTCCAGGATGTTGTTCCTGTTCTGGATGGTAGTATCCAGAATGTTGTTCCTGTTCTGGATGGTAGTATCCAGAATGTCGTTCCCTGTCTGGATGGTAGTATCCAGAATGTTGTTTTTGTTCTGGACGGTAGTATCCAGAATGTCGTTCCCGGTCTGGATGGTAGTATCCAGAATGTTGTTCCTGTTCTGGATGGTAGTATCCAGGATGTTGTTCCTGTTCTGGATGGTAGTATCCAGAATGTTGTTCCTGGTCTGGATGGTAGTATCCAGGATGTCGTTCCCGGTCTCGATGGTAGTATCCAGAATGTTGTTCCTGTTCTGGATGGTAGTATCCAGAATGTCGTTCCTGTTCTGGATGGTTGTATCCAGAATGTTGTTCCTGTTCTGTATGGTAGTATCCAGAATGTCGTTCCCGGTCTGGATGGTAGTATCCAGAATGTTGTTTTTGTTCTGGACGGTAGTATCCAGAATGTCGTTCCCGGTCTGGATAGTAGTATCCAGAATGTTGTTCCTGTTCTGGATGGTAGTATCCAGAATGTCGTTCCCGGTCTGGATAGTAGTATCCAGAATATTGTTCCCGTTCTGGATGGTAGTATTCAGAATGTTGTTTTTGTTCTGGACGGTAGTATCCAGAATGTTGGTCCTGTTCTGGATGGTTGTATCCAGGATGTTGTTCCTGTTCTGGATGGTAGTATCCAGAATATTGTTCCCGTTCTCGATGGCAGTATCCAGAATATTGTTCCCGTTCTGTATGGTAGTATCCAGAATGTTGTTCTTGTTCTGGATGGTAGTATCCAGAATATTGTTCCTGTTCTTGATGGTAGTATCCAGAATGTTGTTCCTGTTCTGGATAGTAGTATCCAGAATGTTGTTCCTGTTCTTGATGGTAGTATCCAGAATGTTTTTCCTGTTTGGATGGCTGTATCTAGGATGTCGTTCCTGTTCTGGATGGTTGTATCCAGAATGTTGTTCCTGTTCTGTATGGTAGTATCCAGAATGTCGGTCCCGGTCTGGATGGTAGTATCCAGAATGTTGTTTTTGTTCTGGACGGTAGTATCCAGAATGTCGTACCCGGTCTGGATAGTAGTATCCAGAATATTGTTCCCGTTCTCGATGGTAGTATCCAGAATGTTGTTCCTGTTCTGGATGGTAGTATCCAGAATGTTGTTCTTGTTCTGTATGGTAGTATCGAGAATATTGTTCCCGGTCTGGATGATAGTGTCCAGAATGTTTTTCCTGTTCTGGATGGTAGTATCCAGAATGTTGTTTTTGTTCTGTATGGAAGTATCCAGGATGTCGTTCCTGGTCTGGATGGTGGTATCCAGAATGTTGTTCCTGTTCTGGAGGGTTGTATCCAGGATGTTGTTCTTTTTCTGTATGGTAGTATCCAGAATGTTGTTCCCGGTCTGGATGATAGTATCCAGAATGTTGTTCCTGGTCTGGATGGTAGTATCCAGAATGTTGTTGCCGTTCTGGATGGTAGTATCCAGAATGTTGTTCCTGTTCTGAATGGTAGTATCCAGAATGTTCCTGTTCTGGATGGTAGTATCCAGAATGTTCTTGTTCTGGACGGTAGTATCCAGAATGTTCTTGTTCTGGATGGTAGTATCCAGAATGTTCCTGGTCTGGATGGTAGTATCCAGAATGTTTTTCCTGGTCTGGATGGTGGTATCCAGAATGTTCCTGGTCTGGATGGTAGTATCCAGAATGTTCCTGGTCTGGATGGTAGTATCCAGAATGTTCCTGGTCTGGATGGTAGTATCCAGAATGTTCCTGGTCTGGATGGTAGTATCCAGAATGTCGTTCCTGTTCTGGATGGTAGTATCCAGAATGTTGTTCCTGTTCTGGATGGTAGTATCCAGAATGTTGTTCCTGTTCTGGAGGGTTGTATCTAGGATGTTGTTCCTGTTCTGGATGGTAGTATCCACAATGTTTTTCCTGTTCTGGATGGTAGTATCCAGAATTTTTTTCCCGTTCTGGATGGTAGTGTCCAGAATGTTGTTCCCGTTCTGGATGGTAGTATCCAGAATGTTGTTCCTGTTCTGAATGGTAGTATCCAGAATGTTCCTGTTCTGGATGGTAGTATCCAGAATGTTCTTTTTCTGGACGGTAGTATCCAGAATGTTCTTGTTCTGGATGGTAGTATCCAGAATGTTCCTGGTCTGGATGGTAGTATCCGGAATGTTTTTCCTTGTCATGGATGGTAGTATCCAGAATGTTCCTGGTCTGGATGGTAGTATCCAGAATGTTCCTGGTCTGGATGGTAGTATCCAGAATGTTGTTCCTGTTCTGGATGGTAGTATCCAGAATGTTGTTCCTGTTCTGGATGGTAGTATCCAGAATGTTGTTCCTGTTCTGGAGGGTTGTATCTAGGATGTCGTTCCTGTTCTGGATGGTTGTATCCAGGATGTTGTTCCTGTTCTGGATGGTAGTATCCAGAATGTTGTTCCTGTTCTGTATGGTAGTATCCAGAATGTCGTTCCCGGTCTGGATGGTAGTATCCAGAATGTTGTTTTTGTTCTGGACGGTAGTATCCAGAATGTCGTACCCGGTCTGGATAGTAGTATCAAGAATATTGTTCCCGTTCTCGATGGTAGTATCCAGAATATTGTTCCCGTTCTGGATGGTAGTATCCAGAATGTTGTTCCTGTTCTGGATGGTAGTATCCAGAATGTTGTTCTTGTTCTGTATGGTAGTATCCAGAATATTGTTCCCGGTCTGGATGATAGTGTCCAGAATGTTTTTCCTGTTCTGGATGGTAGTATCCAGAATGTTGTTCTTGTTCTGTATGGAAGTATCCAGGATGTCGTTCCCGGTCTGGATGGTGGTATCCAGAATGTTGTTCCTGTTCTGGAGGGTTGTATCTAGGATGTCGTTCCTGTTCTGGATGGTTGTATCCAGGATGTTGTTCCTGTTCTGGATGGTAGTATCCAGAATGTTGTTCCTGGTCTGGATGGTAGTATCCAGAATGTTGTTCCTGTTCTGGATGGTGGTATCCAGAATGTTGTTCTTTTTCTGTATGGTAGTATCCAGAATGTTGTTCCCGGTCTGGATGATAGTATCCAGAATGTTGTTCCTGGTCTGGATGGTAGTATCCAGAATGTTGTTCCCGTTCTGGATGGTAGTATCCAGAATGTTGTTCCTGTTCTGAATGGTAGTATCCAGAATGTTCCTGTTCTGGATGGTAGTATCCAGAATGTTCTTGTTCTGGACGGTAGTATCCAGAATGTTCTTGTTCTGGATGGTAGTAACCAGAATGTTCCTGGTCTGGATGGTAGTATCCAGAATGTTTTTCCTGGTCTGGATGGTAGTATCCAGAATGTTCCTGGTCTGGATGGTAGTATCCAGAATGTTCCTGGTCTGGATGGTAGTATCCAGAATGTTCCTGGTCTGGAAGGTAGTATCCAGAATGTTCCTGGTCTGGATGGTAGTATCCAGAATGTCCTTCCTGTTCTGGATGGTAGTATCCAGAATGTTGTTCCTGTTCTGGATGGTAGTATCCAGAATGTTGTTCCTGTTCTGGAGAGTTGTATCTAGGATGTCGTTCCTGTTCTGGATGGTAGTATCCAGAATGTTGTTCCTGTTCTGGATGGTAGTATCCAGAATTTTTTTCCCGTTCTGGATGGTAGTGTCCAGAATGTTGTTCCCGTTCTGGATGGTAGTATCCAGAATGTTGTTCCTGTTCTGAATGGTAGTATCCAGAATGTTCCTGTTCTGGATGGTAGTATCCAGAATGTTCTTGTTCTGGACTGTAGTATCCAGAATGTTCTTGTTCTGGATGGTAGTATCCGGAATGTTTTTCCTGGTCATGGATGGTAGTATCCAGAATGTTCCTGGTCTGGATGGTAGTATCCAGAATGTTCCTGGTCTGGATGGTAGTATCCAGAATGTCGTTCCTGTTCTGGATGGTAGTATCCAGAATGTTGTTCCTGTTCTGGATGGTAGTATCCAGAATGTTGTTCCTGTTCTGGAGGGTTGTATCTAGGATGTCGTTCCTGTTCTGGATGGTTGTATCCAGGATGTTGTTCCTGTTCTGGATGGTAGTATCCAGAATGTTGTTCCTGTTCTGGATGGTAGTATCCAGAATGTCGTCCCTGTTCTGGATTGTAGTATAGAGGATGTCGTTCCCGGTCTGGATGGTAGTATCCAGAATGTTGTTCTGTTCTGGATGGTTGTATCCAGAATGTTATTCCAGTTCTGGATGGTAGTATCCAGAATGTTGTTCCTGTTTGGATGGCTGTATCTAGGATGTCGTTCCTGTTCTGGATGGTAGTATCCAGAATGTTCCTGGTCTGGATGGTAGTATCCAGAATGTTCCCAGTCTGGATAGTAGTATCCAGAATATTGTTCCCATTCTGGATGGTAGTATCCAGAAAACAACATCCTGGATACAACCATCCAGAACAGGACCAACATTCAGGATACTACGGACCAGAACAAAAACAACATGCTGGATACTACCATCCAGAATGTTGTTTTTGTTCTGGACGGTAGTATCCAGAATGTTGTTCCTGTTCTGGATTGTAGTATCCAGGATGTTGTTCCTGTTCTGGATGGTAGTATCCAGAATGTTGTTCTTGTTCTGGATGGTAGTATCCAGAATATTGTTCCCGTTCTCGATGGTAGTATCCAGAATATTGTTCCTGTTCTGGATGGTAGTATCCAGAATGTTGTTCTTGTTCTGGATGGTAGTATCCACAATGTTGTTCCTGTTCTGGATGGTAGTATCCAGAATATTGTTCCCGTTCTGGATGGTAGTATCCAGAATGTTGTTCTTGTTCTGGATGGTTGTATCCAGAATGTTGTTCTTGTTCTGGATAGTAGTATCCAGAATGTTGTTCCTGTTCTGGACGGTAGTATCCACAATGTTGTTCCTGTTCTGGATGGTAGTATCCACAATGTTGTTCCTGTTCTGGATGGTAGTATCCAGAATGTTGTTCTTGTTCTGGATGGTTGTATCCAGAATGTTGTTCTTGTTCTGTATGGTAGTATCCAGAATGTTGTTCCCGGTCTGGATGATAGTATCCAGAATGTTTTTCCTGGTCTGGATGGTAGTATCCAGAATGTTGTTCCCGGTCTGGATGGTAGTATCCAGAATGTTGTTCCTGTTCTGGACGGTAGTGTCTAGAATGTTGTTTCTGTTCTGGATGGTAGTATCCAGAATTTTGTTCCCGTTCTGGATGGTAGTATCCAGAATGTTGTTCCTGTTCTGGATAGTAGTATCCAGAATGTTGTTCCTGTTCTGGACGGTAGTATCCACAATGTTGTTCCTGTTCTGGATGGTAGTATCCACAATGTTGTTCCTTTTCTGGACGGTAGTATCCAGAATGTTGTTCTTGTTCTGTATGGTAGTATTCAGAATATTGTTCCCGGTCTGGATGATATTATCCAGAATGTTGTTCCTGTTCTGGATGGTAGTATCCAGAGTGTTGTTCTTGTTCTGGATGGTTGTATCCAGAATGTTGTTCTTGTTCTGTATGGTAGTATCCAGAATGTTGTTCCCGGTCTGGATGATAGTATCCAAAATGTTGTTCCTGGTCTGGATGGTAGTATCCAGAATGTTGTTCCCGGTCTGGATGGTAGTATCCAGAATGTTGTTCCTGTTCTGGACGGTAGTATCCAGAATGTTGTTTCTGTTCTGGATGGTAGTATCCAGAATTTTGTTCCCGTTCTGGATGGTAGTATCCAGAATGTCGTTCTTGTTCTGGATGGTAGTATCCAGAATGTTGTTCCTGTTGTGGATGGTAGTATCCAGAATGTTGTTCCTGTTCTGGAGGGTTGTATCTAGGATGTCGTTCCTGTTCTGGATGGTTGTATCCAGGATGTTGTTCCTTTTCTGGATGGTAGTATCCAGAATGTTGTTCTTGTTCTGTATGGTAGTATCGAGAATATTGTTCCCGGTCTGGATGGTAGTATCCAGAATGTTGTTCCTGTTCTGGATGGTAGTATCCAGAATGTTGTTCCTGTTCTGGAGGGATGGATCTAGGATGTCGTTCCTGTTCTGGATGGTTGTGTCCAGGATGTTGTTCCTGTTCTGGATGGTAGTATCCAGAATGTTGTTCCTGTTCTGGATAGTAGTATCGAGAATGTTGTTCCTGTTCTGGATGGTAGTATCCAGAATGTTGTTCCTGTTTGGATGATAGTATCCAGAATGTTGTTCCTGTTTGGATGATAGTATCCAGAATGTTGTTTTTGTTCTGGACGGTAGTATCCAGAATGTCGTTCCCGGTCTGGATGGTAGTATCCAGAATGTTGTTCCTGTTCTGGATGGTAGTATCCAGAATGTTGTTCCTGTTCTGGAGGATTATATCTAGGATGTCGTTCCTGTTCTGGATGGTTGTATCCAGGATGTTGTTCCTGTTCTGGATGGTAGTATCCAGAATGTTGTTCCTGGTCTGGATGGTAGTATCCAGGATGTCGTTCCCGGTCTCGATGGTAGTATCCAGAATGTTGTTCCTGTTCTGGATGGTAGTATCCAGAATGTCGTTCCTGTTCTGGATGGTTGTATCCAGAATGTTGTTCCTGTTCTGTATGGTAGTATCCAGAATGTCGTTCCCCGTCTGGATGGTAGTATCCAGAATGTTGTTTTTGTTCTGGACGGTAGTATCCAGAATGTCGTTCCCGGTCTGGATGGTAGTATCCAGAATGTTGTTCCTGTTCTGGATGGTAGTATCCAGAATGTCGTTCCCGGTCTGGATAGTAGTATCCAGAATATTGTTCCCGTTCTGGATGGTAGTATTCAGAATGTTGTTTTTGTTCTGGACGGTAGTATCCAGAATGTTGGTCCTGTTCTGGATGGTTGTATCCAGGATGTTGTTCCTGTTCTGGATGGTAGTATCCAGAATATTGTTCCCGTTCTCGATGGCAGTATCCAGAATATTGTTCCCGTTCTGTATGGTAGTATCCAGAATGTTGTTCTTGTTCTGGATGGTAGTATCCAGAATATTGTTCCTGTTCTTGATGGTAGTATCCAGAATGTTGTTCCTGTTCTGGATAGTAGTATCCAGAATGTTGTTCCTGTTCTTGATGGTAGTATCCAGAATGTTTTTCCTGTTTGGATGGCTGTATCTAGGATGTCGTTCCTGTTCTGGATGGTTGTATCCAGAATGTTGTTCCTGTTCTGTATGGTAGTATCCAGAATGTCGGTCCCGGTCTGGATGGTAGTATCCAGAATGTTGTTTTTGTTCTGGACGGTAGTATCCAGAATGTCGTACCCGGTCTGGATAGTAGTATCCAGAATATTGTTCCCGTTCTCGATGGTAGTATCCAGAATGTTGTTCCTGTTCTGGATGGTAGTATCCAGAATGTTGTTCTTGTTCTGTATGGTAGTATCGAGAATATTGTTCCCGGTCTGGATGATAGTGTCCAGAATGTTTTTCCTGTTCTGGATGGTAGTATCCAGAATGTTGTTCTTGTTCTGTATGGAAGTATCCAGGATGTCGTTCCTGGTCTGGATGGTGGTATCCAGAATGTTGTTCCTGTTCTGGAGGGTTGTATCCAGGATGTTGTTCTTTTTCTGTATGGTAGTATCCAGAATGTTGTTCCCGGTCTGGATGATAGTATCCAGAATGTTGTTCCTGGTCTGGATGGTAGTATCCAGAATATTGTTCCCGGTCTGGATGATATTATCCAGAATGTTGTTCCTGTTCTGGATGGTAGTATCCAGAATGTTGTTCTTGTTCTGGATGGTTGTATCCAGAATGTTGTTCTTGTTCTGTATGGTAGTATCCAGAATGTTGTTCCCGGTCTGGATGATAGTATCCAAAATGTTGTTCCTGGTCTGGATGGTAGTATCCAGAATGTTGTTCCCGGTCTGGATGGTAGTATCCAGAATGTTGTTCCTGTTCTGGACGGTAGTATCCAGAATGTTGTTTCTGTTCTGGATGGTAGTATCCAGAATTTTGTTCCCGTTCTGGATGGTAGTATCCAGAATGTCGTTCTTGTTCTGGATGGTAGTATCCAGAATGTTGTTCCTGTTGTGGATGGTAGTATCCAGAATGTTGTTCCTGTTCTGGAGGGTTGTATCTAGGATGTCGTTCCTGTTCTGGATGGTTGTTTCCAGGATGTTGTTCCTTGTCTGGATGGTAGTATCCGGAATGTTGTTCTTGTTCTGTATGGTAGTATCGAGAATATTGTTCCCGGTCTGGATGGTAGTATCCAGAATGTTGTTCCTGTTCTGGATGGTAGTATCCAGAATGTTGTTCCTGTTCTGGAGGGATGGATCTAGGATGTCGTTCCTGTTCTGGATGGTTGTGTCCAGGATGTTGTTCCTGTTCTGGATGGTAGTATCCAGAATGTTGTTCCTGTTCTGGATGGTAGTATCCAGAATGTCGTTCCCTGTCTGGATGGTAGTATCCAGAATGTTATTTTTGTTCTGGACGGTAGTATCCAGAATGTTGTTCCTGTTCTGGATAGTAGTATCCAGAATGTTGTTCCTGTTCTGGATGGTAGTATCCAGAATGTTGTTCCTGTTTGGATGATAGTATCCAGAATGTTGTTTTTGTTCTGGACGGTAGTATCCAGAATGTCGTTCCCGGTCTGGATGGTAGTATCCAGAATGTTGTTCCTGTTCTGGATGGTAGTATCCAGAATGTCGTTCCTGTTCTGGATGGTTGTATCCAGAATGTTGTTCCTGTTCTGTATGGTAGTATCCAGAATGTCGCTCCCGGTCTGGATGGTAGTATCCAGAATGTTGTTTTTGTTCTGGACGGTAGTATCCAGAATGTCGTTCCCGGTCTGGATAGTAGTATCCAGAATGTTGTTCCTGTTCTGGATGGTAGTATCCAGAATGTCGTTCCCGGTCTGGATAGTAGTATCCAGAATATTGTTCCCGTTCTGGATGGTAGTATTCAGAATGTTGTTTTTGTTCTGGACGGTAGTATCCAGAATGTTGGTCCTGTTCTGGATGGTTGTATCCAGGATGTTGTTCCTGTTCTGGATGGTAGTATCCAGAATATTGTTCCCGTTCTCGATGGCAGTATCCAGAATATTGTTCCCGTTCTGTATGGTAGTATCCAGAATGTTGTTCTTGTTCTGGATGGTAGTATCCAGAATATTGTTCCTGTTCTTGATGGTAGTATCCAGAATGTTGTTCCTGTTCTGGATAGTAGTATCCAGAATGTTGTTCCTGTTCTTGATGGTAGTATCCAGAATGTTTTTCCTGTTTGGATGGCTGTATCTAGGATGTCGTTCCTGTTCTGGATGGTTGTATCCAGAATGTTGTTCCTGTTCTGTATGGTAGTATCCAGAATGTCGGTCCCGGTCTGGATGGTAGTATCCAGAATGTTGTTTTTGTTCTGGACGGTAGTATCCAGAATGTCGTACCCGGTCTGGATAGTAGTATCCAGAATATTGTTCCCGTTCTCGATTGTAGTATCCAGAATGTTGTTCCTGTTCTGGATGGTAGTATCCAGAATGTTGTTCTTGTTCTGTATGGTAGTATCGAGAATATTGTTCCTGGTCTGGATGATAGTGTCCAGAATGTTTTTCCTGTTCTGGATGGTAGTATCCAGAATGTTGTTCCTGTTCTGTATGGAAGTATCCAGGATGTCGTTCCTGGTCTGGATGGTGGTATCCAGAATGTTGTTCCTGTTCTGGAGGGTTGTATCCAGGATGTTGTTCTTTTTCTGTATGGTAGTATCCAGAATGTTGTTCCCGGTCTGGATGATAGTATCCAGAATGTTGTTCCTGGTCTGGATGGTAGTATCCAGAATGTTGTTGCCGTTCTGGATGGTAGTATCCAGAATGTTGTTCCTGTTCTGAATGGTAGTATCCAGAATGTTCCTGTTCTGGATGGTAGTATCCAGAATGTTCTTGTTCTGGACGGTAGTATCCAGAATGTTCTTGTTCTGGATGGTAGTATCCAGAATGTTCCTGGTCTGGATGGTAGTATCCAGAATGTTTTTCCTGGTCTGGATGGTGGTATCCAGAATGTTCCTGGTCTGGATGGTAGTATCCAGAATGTTCCTGGTCTGGATGGTAGTATCCAGAATGTTCCTGGTCTGGATGGTAGTATCCAGAATGTTCCTGGTCTGGATGGTAGTATCCAGAATGTCGTTCCTGTTCTGGATGGTAGTATCCAGAATGTTGTTCCTGTTCTGGATGGTAGTATCCAGAATGTTGTTCCTGTTCTGGAGGGTTGTATCTAGGATGTTGTTCCTGTTCTGGATGGTAGTATCCACAATGTTTTTCCTGTTCTGGATGGTAGTATCCAGGATGTTGTTCCTGTTCTGGATGGTAGTATCCAGAATGTTGTTCCTGTTCTGGAGGGTTGGATCTAGGATGTCGTTCCTGTTCTGGATGGTTGTATCTAGGATGTCGTTCCTGTTCTGGATGGTTGTATCCAGGATGTTGTTCCTGTTCTGGATGGTAGTATCCAGAATGTTGTTCCTGTTCTGGAGGGTTGGATCTAGGATGTCGTTCCTGTTCTGGATGGTTGTGTCCAGGATGTTGTTCCTGTTCTGGATGGTAGTATCCAGAATGTTGTTCCTGTTCTGGATGGTAGTATCCAGAATGTCGTTCCCTGTCTGGATGGTAGTATCCAGAATGTTGTTTTTGTTCTGGATGGTAGTATCCAGAATGTCGTTCCCGGTCTGGATGGTAGTATCCAGAATGTTATTCCTGTTCTGGATGGTAGTATCCAGAATGTTGTTCCTGTTCTGGAGGGTTATATCTAGCATGTCGTTCCTGTTCTGGATGGTTGTATCCAGGATGTTCTTCCTTTTCTGGATGGTAGTATCCAGAATGTTGTTCCTGGTCTGGATGGTAATATCCAGGATGTCATTCCCGGTCTCGATGGTAGTATCCAGAATGTTGTTCCTGTTCTGGATGGTTGTATCTAGGATGTCATTCCTGTTCTGAATAGTTGAATCCAGGATATTGTTCCTGTTCTGGATGGTAGTATCCAGAATGTCGTTCCCGGTCTGGATGGTAGTATCCAGAATGTTATTCCTGTTCTGGATGGTAGTATCCAGAATGTTGTTCCTGTTCTGGAGGGTTGTATCTAGGATGTCGTTCCTGTTCTGGATGGTTGTGTCCAGGATGTTGTTCCTGTTCTGGATGGTAGTATCCAGAATGTCGTCCCTGTTCTGGATGGTAGTATAGAGGATGTCGTTCCCGGTCTGGATGGTAGTATCCAGAATGTTGTTCCTGTTCTGGATAGTAGTATCCAGAATGTTGTTCCTGTTCTGGATGGTAGTATCCAGAATGTTGTTCCTGTTTGGATGATAGTATCCTGAATGTTGTTCCTGTTCTGGATGGTTGTATCCAGAATGTTGTTCTTGTTCTGTATGGTAGTATCCAGAATATTGTTCTTGTTCTGTATGGTAGTATCCAGAATGTTGTTCCCGGTCTGGATGATAGTATCCAGAATGTTGTTCCTGGTCTGCATTGTAGTATCCAGAATGTTGTTCCCGGTCTGGATGGTAGTATCCAGAATGTTGTTCCTGTTCTGGATGGTAGTATCCAGAATGTTGTTCCTGTTCTGGAGGGATGGATCTAGGATGTCGTTCCTGTTCTGGATGGTTGTGTCCAGGATGTTGTTCCTGTTCTGGATGGTAGTATCCAGAATGTTGTTCCTGTTCTGGATGGTAGTATCGAGAATGTCGTTCCCTGTCTGGATGGTAGTATCCAGAATGTTATTTTTGTTCTGGACGGTAGTATCCAGAATGTTGTTCCTGTTCTGGATAGTAGTATCGAGAATGTTGTTCCTGTTCTGGATGGTAGTATCCAGAATGTTGTTCCTGTTTGGATGATAGTATCCTGAATGTTGTTCCTGTTCTGGATGGTTGTATCCAGGATGTTCTTCCTTTTCTGGATGGTAGTATCCAGAATGTCGCCCCTGTTCTGGATGGTAGTATAGAGGATGTCGTTCCCGGTCTGGATGGTAGTATCCAGAATGTTGTTCCTGTTCTGGATAGTAGTATCCAGAATGTTGTTCCTGTTCCGGATGGTAGTATCCAGAATGTTGTTCCTGTTTGGATGGTAGTATCTAGGATGTCGTTCCTGTTCTGTATGGTAGAATCCAGAATGTCGTTTCCGGTCTGGATGGTAGTATCCAGATGTTGTTTTTGTTCTGGACGGTAGTATCCAGAATGTCATTCCTGTTCTGAATAGTTGAATCCAGGATATTGTTCCTGTTCTGGATGGTAGTATCCAGAATGTCGTTCCCGGTCTGGATGGTAGTATCCAGAATGTTATTCCTGTTCTGGATGGTAGTATCCAGAATGTTGTTCCTGTTCTGGAGGGTTGTATCTAGGATGTCGTTCCTGTTCTGGATGGTTGTGTCCAGGATGTTGTTCCTGTTCTGGATGGTAGTATCCAGAATGTCGTCCCTGTTCTGGATGGTAGTATAGAGGATGTCGTTCCCGGTCTGGATGGTAGTATCCAGAATGTTGTTCCTGTTCTGGATAGTAGTATCCAGAATGTTGTTCCTGTTCTGGATGGTAGTATCCAGAATGTTGTTCCTGTTTGGATGATAGTATCCTGAATGTTGTTCCTGTTCTGGATGGTTGTATCCAGAATGTTGTTCTTGTTCTGTATGGTAGTATCCAGAATATTGTTCTTGTTCTGTATGGTAGTATCCAGAATGTTGTTCCCGGTCTGGATGATAGTATCCAGAATGTTGTTCCTGGTCTGCATTGTAGTATCCAGAATGTTGTTCCCGGTCTGGATGGTAGTATCCAGAATGTTGTTCCTGTTCTGGATGGTAGTATCCAGAATGTTGTTCCTGTTCTGGAGGGATGGATCTAGGATGTCGTTCCTGTTCTGGATGGTTGTGTCCAGGATGTTGTTCCTGTTCTGGATGGTAGTATCCAGAATGTTGTTCCTGTTCTGGATGGTAGTATCGAGAATGTCGTTCCCTGTCTGGATGGTAGTATCCAGAATGTTATTTTTGTTCTGGACGGTAGTATCCAGAATGTTGTTCCTGTTCTGGATAGTAGTATCGAGAATGTTGTTCCTGTTCTGGATGGTAGTATCCAGAATGTTGTTCCTGTTTGGATGATAGTATCCTGAATGTTGTTCCTGTTCTGGATGGTTGTATCCAGGATGTTCTTCCTTTTCTGGATGGTAGTATCCAGAATGTCGCCCCTGTTCTGGATGGTAGTATAGAGGATGTCGTTCCCGGTCTGGATGGTAGTATCCAGAATGTTGTTCCTGTTCTGGATAGTAGTATCCAGAATGTTGTTCCTGTTCCGGATGGTAGTATCCAGAATGTTGTTCCTGTTTGGATGGTAGTATCTAGGATGTCGTTCCTGTTCTGTATGGTAGAATCCAGAATGTCGTTTCCGGTCTGGATGGTAGTATCCAGATGTTGTTTTTGTTCTGGACGGTAGTATCCAGAATGTCGTTCCCGGTCTGGATAGTAGTATCCAGAATGTTGTTCCTGTTCTGGATGGTAGTATCCAGAATGTCGTTCCCGGTCTGGATAGTAGTATCCAGAATGTTGTTCCCATTATGGATGGTAGTATCCAGAATGTCGTTCCCGGTCTGGATGGTAGTATCCAGAATGTTGTTCCTGTTCTGGAGGGTTGTATCTAGGATGTCGTTCCTGTTCTGGATGGTTGTGTCCAGGATGTTGTTCCTGTTCTGGATGGTAGTATCCAGAATGTCGTTCCCGGTCTGGATGGTAGTATCCAGAATGTTATTCCTGTTCTGGATGGTAGTATCCAGAATGTTGTTCCTGTTCTGGAGGGTTATATCTAGCATGTCGTTCCTGTTCTGGATGGTTGTATCCAGGATGTTCTTCCTTTTCTGGATGGTAGTATCCAGAATGTTGTTCCTGGTCTGGATGGTAATATCCAGGATGTCATTCCCGGTCTCGATGGTAGTATCCAGAATGTTGTTCCTGTTCTGGATGGTTGTATCTAGGATGTCATTCCTGTTCTGGATAGTTGAATCCAGGATATTGTTCCTGTTCTGGATGGTAGTATCCAGAATGTCGTTCCCGGTCTGGATGGTAGTATCCAGAATGTAATTCCTGTTCTGGATGGTAGTATCCAGAATGTTGTTCCTGTTCTGGAGGGTTGTATCTAGGATGTCGTTCCTGTTCTGGATGGTTGTGTCCAGGATGTTGTTCCTGTTCTGGATGGTAGTATCCAGAATGTCGTCCCTGTTCTGGATGGTAGTATAGAGGATGTCGTTCCCGGTCTGGATGGTAGTATCCAGAATGTTGTTCCTGTTCTGGATAGTAGTATCCAGAATGTTGTTCCTGTTCTGGATGGTAGTATCCAGAATGTTGTTCCTGTTTGGATGATAGTATCTTGAATGTTGTTCCTGTTCTGGATGGTTGTATCCAGAATGTTGTTCTTGTTCTGTATGGTAGTATCCAGAATATTGTTCTTGTTCTGTATGGTAGTATCCAGAATGTTGTTCCCGGTCTGGATGATAGTATCCAGAATGTTGTTCCTGGTCTGCATTGTAGTATCCAGAATGTTGTTCCCGGTCTGGATGGTAGTATCCAGAATGTTGTTCCTGTTCTGGATGGTAGTATCCAGAATGTTGTTCCTGTTCTGGAGGGATGGATCTAGGATGTCGTTCCTGTTCTGGATGGTTGTGTCCAGGATGTTGTTCCAGTTCTGGATGGTAGTATCCAGAATGTTGTTCCTGTTCTGGATGGTAGTATCGAGAATGTCGTTCCCTGTCTGGATGGTAGTATCCAGAATGTTATTTTTGTTCTGGACGGTAGTATCCAGAATGTTGTTCCTGTTCTGGATAGTAGTATCGAGAATGTTGTTCCTGTTCTGGATGGTAGTATCCAGAATGTTGTTCCTGTTTGGATGATAGTATCCTGAATGTTGTTCCTGTTCTGGATGGTTGTATCCAGGATGTTCTTCCTTTTCTGGATGGTAGTATCCAGAATGTCGCCCCTGTTCTGGATGGTAGTATAGAGGATGTCGTTCCCGGTCTGGATGGTAGTATCCAGAATGTTGTTCCTGTTCTGGATAGTAGTATCCAGAATGTTGTTCCTGTTCCGGATGGTAGTATCCAGAATGTTGTTCCTGTTTGGATGGTAGTATCTAGGATGTCGTTCCTGTTCTGGATGGTTGTATCCAGAATGTTGTTCCTGTTCTGTATGGTAGAATCCAGAATGTCGTTTCCGGTCTGGATGGTAGTATCCAGATGTTGTTTTTGTTCTGGACGGTAGTATCCAGAATGTCGTTCCCGGTCTGGATAGTAGTATCCAGAATGTTGTTCCTGTTCTGGATGGTAGTATCCAGAATGTCGTTCCCGGTCTGGATAGTAGTATCCAGAATGTTGTTCCCATTATGGATGGTAGTATCCAGAATGTTGTTTTTGTTCTGGACGGTAGTATCCAGAATGTTGGTCATGTTGTGGATGGTTGTATCCAGGATGTTGTTCCTGTTCTGGATGGTAGTATCCAGAACGTTGTTCTTTTTCTGGATGGTAGTATCCAGAATATTGTTCCCGTTCTCGATGGTAGTATCCAGAATATTGTTCCCGCTCTGGATGGTAGTATCCAGAATGTTGTTCTTGTTCTGGATGGTAGTATCCACTATGTTGGTCCTGTTCTGGATGGTAGTATCCAGAATGTTGTTCCTGTTCTGGATGGTAGTATCCAGAATGTTGTTCCCGTTCTGGATGGTAGTATCCAGAATGTTGTTCCTGGTCTGGATGGTAGTATCCAGAATGTTCTTGGTCTGGATGGTAGTATCCAGAATGTTCTTGGTCTGGATGATAGTATCCAGAATGTTGTTCCTGTTCTGGATGGTATTATCCAGAATGTTGTTCCTGTTCTGGATGGTAGTATCCAGAATTTTGTTCCCGTTCTGGATGGTAGTATCCAGAATTTTGTTCCCGTTCTGGATGGTAGTATCCAGAATGTTGTTCCTGTTCTGAATGGTAGTATCCAGAATGTTCCTGTTCTGGATGGTAGTATCCAGAATGTTCTTGTTCTGGACGATAGTATCCAGAATGTTCCTGGTCTGGATGGTTGTATCCAGAATGTTCCTGGTCTGGATGGTAGTATCCAGAATGTTCCTGGTCTGGATGGTAGTATCCAGAATGTTCCTGGTCTGGATGGTAGTATCCAGAATGTTCCTGGTCTGGATGGTAGTATCCAGAATGTTGTTCCTGTTCTGGATGGTAGTATGCAGAATGTCGTTCCCTGTCTGGATGGTAGTATCCAGAATGTTGTTTTTGTTCTGGATGGTAGTATCCAGAATGTCGTTCCCGGTCTGGATGGTAGTATCCAGAATGTTATTCCTGTTCTGGATGGTAGTATCCAGAATGTTGTTCCTGTTCTGGAGGGTTATATCTAGCATGTCGTTCCTGTTCTGGATGGTTGTATCCAGGATGTTCTTCCTTTTCTGGATGGTAGTATCCAGAATGTTGTTCCTGGTCTGGATGGTAATATCCAGGATGTCGTTCCCGGTCTCGATGGTAGTATCCAGAATGTTGTTCCTGTTCTGGATGGTTGTATCTAGGATGTCATTCCTGTTCTGGATAGTTGAATCCAGGATATTGTTCCTGTTCTGGATGGTAGTATCCAGAATGTCGTTCCCGGTCTGGATGGTAGTATCCAGAATGTTATTCCTGTTCTGGATGGTAGTATCCAGAATGTTGTTCCTGTTCTGGAGGGTTGTATCTAGGATGTCGTTCCTGTTCTGGATGGTTGTGTCCAGGATGTTGTTCCTGTTCTGGATGGTAGTATCCAGAATGTCGTCCCTGTTCTGGATGGTAGTATAGAGGATGTCGTTCCCGGTCTGGATGGTAGTATCCAGAATGTTGTTCCTGTTCTGGATAGTAGTATCCAGAATGTTGTTCCTGTTCTGGATGGTAGTATCCAGAATGTTGTTCCTGTTTGGATGATAGTATCCTGAATGTTGTTCCTGTTCTGGATGGTTGTATCCAGAATGTTGTTCTTGTTCTGTATGGTAGTATCCAGAATATTGTTCTTGTTCTGTATGGTAGTATCCAGATTGTTGTTCCCGGTCTGGATGATAGTATCCAGAATGTTGTTCCTGGTCTGCATTGTAGTATCCAGAATGTTGTTCCCGGTCTGGATGGTAGTATCCAGAATGTTGTTCCTGTTCTGGATGGTAGTATCCAGAATGTTGTTCCTGTTCTGGAGGGATGGATCTAGGATGTCGTTCCTGTTCTGGATGGTTGTGTCCAGGATGTTGTTCCTGTTCTGGATGGTAGTATCCAGAATGTTGTTCCTGTTCTGGATGGTAGTATCCAGAATGTCGTTCCCTGTCTGGATGGTAGTATCCAGAATGTTATTTTTGTTCTGGACGGTAGTATCCAGAATGTTGTTCCTGTTCTGGATAGTAGTATCCAGAATGTTGTTCCTGTTCTGGATGGTAGTATCCAGAATGTTGTTCCTGTTTGGATGATAGTATCCTGAATGTTGTTCCTGTTCTGGATGGTTGTATCCAGGATGTTCTTCCTTTTCTGGATGGTAGTATCCAGAATGTCGCCCCTGTTCTGGATGGTAGTATAGAGGATGTCGTTCCCGGTCTGGATGGTAGTATCCAGAATGTTGTTCCTGTTCTGGATAGTAGTATCCAGAATGTTGTTCCTGTTCTGGATGGTAGTATCCAGAATGTTGTTCCTGTTTGGATGGTAGTATCTAGGATGTCGTTCCTGTTCTGGATGGTTGTATCCAGAATGTTGTTCCTGTTCTGTATGGTAGAATCCAGAATGTCGTTTCCGGTCTGGATGGTAGTATCCAGATGTTGTTTTTGTTCTGGACGGTAGTATCCAGAATGTCGTTCCCGGTCTGGATAGTAGTATCCAGAATGTTGTTCCTGTTCTGGATGGTAGTATCCAGAATGTCGTTCCCGGTCTGGATAGTAGTATCCAGAATGTTGTTCCCATTATGGATGGTAGTATCCAGAATGTTGTTTTTGTTCTGGACGGTAGTATCCAGAATGTTGGTCATGTTGTGGATGGTTGTATCCAGGATGTTGTTCCTGTTCTGGATGGTAGTATCCAGAACGTTGTTCTTTTTCTGGATGGTAGTATCCAGAATATTGTTCCCGTTCTCGATGGTAGTATCCAGAATATTGTTCCCGCTCTGGATGGTAGTATCCAGAATGTTGTTCTTGTTCTGGATGGTAGTATCCACTATGTTGTTCCTGTTCTGGATGGTAGTATCCAGAATGTTGTTCCTGTTCTGGATGGTAGTATCCAGAATGTTGTTCCCGTTCTGGATGGTAGTATCCAGAATGTTGTTCCTGGTCTGGATGGTAGTATCCAGAATGTTCTTGGTCTGGATGGTAGTATCCAGAATGTTCTTGGTCTGGATGATAGTATCCAGAATGTTGTTCCTGTTCTGGATGGTATTATCCAGAATGTTGTTCCTGTTCTGGATGGTAGTATCCAGAATGTTGTTCCCGTTCTGGATGGTAGTATCGAGAATGTTGTTCCCGTTCTGGATGGTAGTATCCAGAATGTTGTTCCTGTTCTGAATGGTAGTATCCAGAATGTTCCTGTTCTGGATGGTAGTATCCAGAATGTTCTTGTTCTGGACGGTAGTATCCAGAATGTTCCTGGTCTGGATGGTTGTATCCAGAATGTTCCTGGTCTGGATGGTAGTATCCAGAATGTTCCTGGTCTGGATGGTAGTATCCAGAATGTTCCTGGTCTGGATGGTAGTATCCAGAATGTTCCTGGTCTGGATGGTAGTATCCAGAATGTTGTTCCTGTTCTGGATGGTAGTATCCAGAATGTTGTTCCTGTTCTGGATGGTAGTAGCCAGAATGTTGTTCCTGTTCTGGAGGGTTGTATCTAGGATGTCGTTCCTGTTCTGGATGGTTGTATCCAGAATGTTGTTCCTGTTCTGTATGGTAGTATCCAGAATGTCGTTACCGGTCTGGATGGTAGTATCCAGAATGTTGTTTTTGTTCTGGACGGTAGTATCCAGAATGTCGTTCCCGGTCTGGATAGTAGTTTCCAGAATGTTGTTCCTGTTCTGGATGGTAGTATCCAGAATGTCGTTCCCGGTCTGGATAGTAGTATCCAGAATGTTTTTCCTGTTCTGGATGGTAGTATCCAGAATGTTGTTCCTGTTCTGGAGGGTTGTATCTAGGATGTCGTTCCTGTTCTGGATGGTTGTATCCAGGATGTTGTTCCTGTTCTGGATTGTAGTATCCAGAATGTTTTCCTGGTCTGGATGGTAGTATCCAGAATGTTGTTCCTGTTCTGGATGGTTTTATCTAGGATGTCGTTCCTGTTCTGGATGGTTGTGTCCAGGATGTTGTTCCGGTTCTGGATGGTAGTATCCAGAATGTTTTTCCTGTTCTGGATGGTAGTATCCAGAATGTCGTCCCTGTTGTGGATGGTAGTATAGAGGATGTCATTCCCGGTCTGGATGGTAGTATCCAGAATGTTGTTCCCGTTCTGGATGGTAGTATCCAGAATGTTGTTCCTGTTCTGGATGGTAGTATCTAGAATGTTGTTCCTGTTCTGTATGGTAGTATCCAGAATATTGTTCCCGGTCTGGATGATAGTATACAGAATGTTGTTCCTGTTCTGGATGGTAGTATCCAGAATGTTGTTCTTGTTCTGGATGGTAGTATCCAGAATGTTGTTCCTGTTCTGGATGGTGGTATCCAGAATGTTGTTCTTGTTCTGGATGGTAGTATCCAGAATGTTGTTCTTGTTCTGTATGGTAGTATCCAGAATGTTGTTCCCGGTCTGGATGATAGTATCCAGAATGTTGTTCCTGGTCTGGATGGTAGTATCCAGAATGTTGTTCCGGGTCTGGATGGTAGTATCCAGAATGTTGTTCCTGTTCTGGACGGTAGTATCCAGAATGTTATTCCTGTTCTGGATGGTAGTATCCAGAATTTTGTTCCCGTTCTGGATGGTAGTATCCAGAATGTTGTTCCCGTTCTGGATGGTAGTATCCAGAATGTTCCTGTTCTGAATGGTAGTATCCAGAAAGTTCCTGTTCTGGATGGTAGTATCCAGAATGTTCTTGTTCTGGATGGTAGTATCCAGAATGTTCTTCTTCTGGATGGTAGTATCCAGAATGTTCCTGGTCTGGATGGTAGTATCCAGAATGTTGTTCCTAGTCTGGATGGTAGTATCCAGAATGTTCCTGGTCTGGATGGTAGTATCCAGAATGTTCCTGGTCTGGATGGTATTATCCAGAATGTTGTTCCTGGTCTGGATGGTAGTATCCAGGATGTCGTTCCCAGTCTCGATGGTAGCATCCAGAATGTTGTTCCTGTACTGGATGGTTGTATCCAGGATGTCGTTCCTGTTCTGGATGGTTGTATCCAGGATGTTGTTCCTGTTCTGGATGGTAGTATCCAGAATGTTGTTCCTGTTCTGGAGGGTTGTATCTAGGATGTCGTTCCTGTTCTGGATGGTTGTGTCCAGGATGTTGTTCCTGTTCTGGATGGTAGTATCCAGAATGGTGTTCCTGTTCTGGATGGTAGTATCCAGAATGTCGTCCCTGTTCTGGATGGTAGTATAGAGGATGTCGTTCCCGGTCTGGATGGTAGTATCCAGAATGTTGTTCCTGTTCTGGATGGTAGTATCCAGAATGTTGTTCCTGTTTGGATGGCTGTATCTAGGATGTCGTTCCTTTTCTGGATGGTTGTATCCAGAATGTTGTTCCTGTTCTGTATGGTAGTATCCAGAATGTCGTTCCCGGTCTGGATTGTAGTATCCAGAATGTTGTTTTTGTTCTGGACGGTAGTATCCAGAATGTCGTTCCCGGTCTGGATAGTAGTATCCAGAATGTTGTTCCTGTTCTGGATGGTAGTATCCAGAATGTTGTTCCTGTTCTGGAGGGTTGTATCTAGGATGTCGTTCCTGTTCTGGATGGTTGTGTCCAGGATGTTGTTCCTGTTCTGGATGGTAGTATCCAGAATGTTGTTCCTGTTCTGGATGGTAGTATCCAGAATGTCGTCCCTGTTCTGGATGGTAGTATAGAGGATGTCGTTCCCGGTCTGGATGGTAGTATCCAGAATGTTGTTCCTGTTCTGGATGGTAGTATCCAGAATGTTGTTCCTGTTTGGATGGCTGTATCTAGGATGTCGTTCCTTTTCTGGATGGTTGTATCCAGAATGTTGTTCCTGTTCTGTATGGTAGTATCCAGAATGTCGTTCCCGGTCTGGATGGTAGTATCCAGAATGTTGTTTTTGGTCTGGACGGTAGTATCCAGAATGTCGTTCCCGGTCTGGATAGTAGTATCCAGAATGTTGTTCCTGTTCTGGATGGTAGTATCCAGAATGTTGTTCCTGTTTGGATGGCTGTATCTAGGATGTCGTTCCTTTTCTGGATGGTTGTATCCAGAATGTTGTTCCTGTTCTGGATGGTAGTATCCAGAATGTCGTTCCCGGTCTGGATGGTAGTATCCAGAATGTCGTTCCTGTTCTGGATGGTTGTATCCAGAATGTTGTTCCTGTTCTGGAGGGTTGTATCTAGGATGTCGTTCCTGTTCTGGATGGTTGTGTCCAGGATGTTGTTCCTGTTCTGGATGGTAGTATCCAGAATGTTGTTCCTGTTCTGGATGGTAGTATCCAGAATGTCGTCCCTGTTCTGGATGGTAGTATAGAGGATGTCGTTCCCGGTCTGGATGGTAGTATCCAGAATGTTGTTCCTGTTCTGGATGGTAGTATCCAGAATGTTGTTCCTGTTTGGATGGCTGTATCTAGGATGTCGTTCCTTTTCTGGATGGTTGTATCCAGAATGTTGTTCCTGTTCTGTATGGTAGTATCCAGAATGTCGTTCCCGGTCTGGATGGTAGTATCCAGAATGTTGTTTTTGGTCTGGACGGTAGTATCCAGAATGTCGTTCCCGGTCTGGATAGTAGTATCCAGAATGTTGTTCCTGTTCTGGATGGTAGTATCCAGAATGTTGTTCCTGTTTGGATGGCTGTATCTAGGATGTCGTTCCTTTTCTGGATGGTTGTATCCAGAATGTTGTTCCTGTTCTGGATGGTAGTATCCAGAATGTCGTTCCCGGTCTGGATGGTAGTATCCAGAATGTCGTTCCTGTTCTGGATGGTTGTATCCAGAATGTTGTTCCTGTTCTGTATGGTAGTATCCAGAATGTCGTTCCCGGTCTGGATGGTAGTATCCAGAATGTTGTTTTTGTTCTGGACGGTAGTATCCAGAATGTCGTTCCCGGTCTGGATAGTAGTATCCAGAATGTTGTTCCTGTTCTGGATGGTAGTATCCAGAATGTTGTTCCCGGTTTGGATAGTAGTATCCAGAATATTGTTCTTTTTCTGGATGGTAGTATCCAGAATATTGTTCCCGATCTCGATGGTAGTATCCAGAATATTGTTCCCGTTCTGGATGGTAGTATCCAGAATATATTTCCCGGTCTGGATGATAGTATCCAGAATGTTGTTCCTGTTCTGGATGGTAGTATCCAGAATGTTGTTCTTGTTCTGGATGGTAGTATCCAGAATGTTGTTCTTGTTCTGTATGGTAGTATCCAGAATGTTGTTCCCGGTCTGGATGGTAGTATCCAGAATGTTGTTCCTGTTCTGGACGGTAGTATCCAGAATGTTTTTCCTGTTCTGGATGGCAGTATCCAGAATGTTGTTCCTGTTTGGATGGCTGTATCTAGGATGTCGTTCCTGTTCTGGATGGTTGTATCCAGAATGTTGTTCCTGTTCTGTATGGTAGTATGCAGAATGTCGTTCCCGGTCTGGATGGTAGTATCCAGAATGTTGTTTTTGTTCTGGACGGTAGTATCCAGAATGTCGTTCCCGGTCTGGATAGTAGTATCCAGAATGTTGTTCCTGTTCTGGATGGTAGTATCCAGAATGTTGTTCCCGTTCTCGATGGTAGTATCCAGAATATTGTTCCCGTTCTGGATGGTAGTATCCAGAATATTGTTCCCGGTCTGGATGATAGTATCCAGAATGTTGTTCCTGTTCTGGATGGTAGTATCCAGAATGTTGTGCTTGTTCTGGATGGTAGTATCCAGAATGTTGTTCTTGTTCTGTATGGTAGTATCCAGAATGTTGTTCCTGGTCTGGATGATAGTATCCAGAATGTTGTTCCTGTTCTGGACGGTAGTATCCAGAATGTTGTTCCTGTTCTGGATGGTAGTATCCAGAATTTGGTTCCCGTTCTGGATTGTAGTATCCAGAATGTTGTTCCCGTTCTGGATGGTAGTATCCAGAATGTTGTTCCTTTTCTGAATGGTAGTATCCAGAATGTTGTTCCGTTTCTGGATGGTAGTATCCAGAATGTTCTTGTTCTGGACGGTAGTATCCAGAATGTTCTTGTTCTGGATGGTAGTATCCAGAATGTTCCTGGTCTACATGGTAGTATCCAGAATGTTGTTCCTGGTCTGGATGGTAGTATCCAGAATGTTCCTGGTCTGGATGGTAGTATCCAGAATGTTCCTGGTCTGGATGGTAGTATCCAGAATGTTCCTGGTATGGATGGTAGTATCCAGAATGTTCCTGGTCTGGATGGTAGTATCCAGAATGTTGTTCCTGGTCTGGATGGTAGTATCCAGAATGTTCCTGGTCTGGATGGTAGTATCCAGAATGTTGTTCCTGGTCTGGATGGTAGTATCCAGAATGTTGTTCCCCACCCCCGCAGGCAGACGGCCCAGCCCATGCCGACGGAGGGCCGGGATCCCCAGTCCGCCACTGAGCGGCAGCCACGCCGCACCCCAGTGCTCCCCGAGCACCAAGCCCCCCCCCCCCCCCCCCCCCCCCCTCCTCACACACACACACACACACACGCGCATCCACACTTCCTCCTTAAGTACACCCTATCCACTCATTCTCTTACACACGCTCAGACTCACACTCTCCTACCCCCGTGCCCCCACTCACATACTCCCCTATACACACATACACACCTCATAACACCCCCCCACCCCACAAGCTCCCCCTATATATTCTATTCTATTCTATTCTACAGTCATTTAGACGCTTTTATCCAAAGCAATTTACGTATGAGTGAGAACAACACAAGTACAAAATCAAACAGTAGAGGACATCATAGTGGACTGTCCAGTTGGATGCAAATCCTCGCATGGAGTCCTACAGGTTTTTTTTTTGTTTTTTTTGTTTACTCTCTTCCCACCATATGTCAGCTATGTTACAATACAAAGAATTAATATCATAAAGTTTGTTACAAAGAACTGGGCTAAGTTCTCCAACTTTCCAACAAATACAGCTAAACTAAGTGTTGAAGTTCTCCTTGAAGAGCTGAGTCTTCAACTGGGTCTTAAAAGTAGACAGGGACTCTGCAGAGCGGACAGAGTTTGGGAGATCATTCCACCATCGTGGAACAACAGAGGAAAAGAGTCTGGCTGGTGATTTAGTCCCACGTTGTGGTGGTAACATGAGGCGTCTTTCGCTGGTGGAACGTAGCTGTGGAGAGGGAGTGTAGGTCTGGATTAGGGAGTGAAGGTAGACGGGAGACGTTTGACTTATTGTTTTGTAAGCCAGAAGCAAAGCTTTGAATTTGATGCGTGCTGCAACCGGTAGCCAGTGAAGAGCGATTAGCAGCGGAGTGGCATGAACCCGTTTAGGTTGGTAGAAAACCAGACGCGCTGCTGGTTCTGGATCATCTGCAGAGGTTTAACCAGCATGCAGGCAGACCTGCCAGTAGGGAACTGCGGTAATCGATGTGTGAGATGACCAGAGCCTGTACCAGAAGCTGAGTCATGTGTTCTGTCAGGTACGGTCTGATTCTCTTAAGTTGTAGAGAGCATATCGACAGGTACGGGCAACCGAGGCAACATGGACCTTAAAGGTCAACTGGTCATCCACCATGACATCCAGATTCCAGGCAGCAGACGTAGGAACAAGTGTGATAGAGTGGAGCTTCACACTTAATTGCGGATGTAAGGAAGGATTGGCTGGACAGACAATGAGCTCTGTCTTGGACAGATTGAGCTGAAGGTGGTGATCCTTCATCGATGCCGAGATATCAGCAAGACAAGCTGATATTCTCATTGAGATGGTTGTGTAATCCCGAGGAAAGGAGAGGAAAAGCTGAGTGTCATCAGCGTAACAGTGATAGGAGAAACCGTGAGAGCTTATGACTGCACCAAGTGAGGAGGTGTATAGTGAGAAGAAAAGAGGGCCGAGCACCGACCCTTGAGGCACCCCTGTTTTCAACTCATGTGATCTGGACACTTCTCCTCACCAGGATACCCTGAAGGATCTTCCTGAGAAGTAGGACGAAAACCAGGAGAGGACAGATCCAAAGATCTATTATGTCTCCTCTCCACTCGAGAATCTGATGGTTCACTGTGTCAAAAGCAGTAGGCGGGTCCAGCAGGACCAGGACTGAGGATTGACCAGTGGACGGACTGAGGATTGACCAGTGGATCTGGTCCAGCAGGACCAGGATTGAGGATTGACCAGTGGATCTGGTCCAGCAGGACCAGGACTGAGGATTGACCAGTGGATCTGGTCCAGCAGGACCAGGATTGAGGATTGACCAGTGGATCTGGTCCAGCAGGACCAGGATTGAGGATTGACCAGTGGATCTGGTCCAGCAGGACCAGGACTGAGGATTGACCAGTGGATCTGGTCCAGCAGGACCAGGATTGAGGATTGACCAGTGGATCTGGTCCAGCAGGACCAGGATTGAGGATTGACCAGTGGATCTGGTCCAGCAGGACCAGGACTGAGGATTGACCAGTGGATCTGGTCCAGCAGGACCAGGATTGAGGATTGACCAGTGGATCTGGTCCAGCAGGACCAGGACTGAGGATTGACCAGTGGATCTGGTCCAGCAGGACCAGGATTGAGGATTGACCAGTGGATCTGGTCCAGCCGGAGGGAATCGTAACAGACAGGAGAGCAGTTCCAGTGGAATGGCCTTGCCTAAAGCCAGACTGATATGGATCAAAAAGGTTTTCATCATGGAGGAATCGTGAGATTTGGCTGAAGACTGAACGCTCTAGTAGTTTAGATAAGAAAGGCACCGGTGAGACCGGCCGGTAGTTTTCAACCTGGACTGGGTCGAGTGTGGGTTTCTTCAGCAGCAGGGTGACCCGAGCTTGCATGTTGAGCTTCCTCAACATGCACCCCCCTATACACCTACATACACATGCACCTTGACACTCCTCTATATACTCACCCCCTACCCCTATACACACACACACACACACCACCCCATTCCCCCCTACACACGGACCACTACCCCCCCATACACATGCACCTTGACACTCCTTTATATACACACCCCTACCTCCCATGTATTTAACACCAGATTCCCCACACACAAGCCCTTACCCCCTCCCACACACACACACACACACCACCCACTCCCTCATACACACCCCCCACACAATCATGTACTATCACACTCCCCCAAACCTCCACCCCCACACATACATGCCCTAACACACTCCCCCTTACACACAACCCTACCCCCCACAAACTCATGCTTCACTACACTCCCCATAAACCCCCCACATATAAACCACCCCGCACCCCCCCTACAGCCCACACACTCATGTACTTTCACACTCCCCTAAACTCCCACCCCAACACTCCCACACATACATGCCCCAACACACTGCCCCATACACACACAGGCACCCCCCATCCTCAACTATCTTGGGCCCGGGCCCTTTCGCCGGGCACCAGGGCACGGACCCACCCCCACTGCAGCGGCAAGTCCAGGTCAGCCCATAGATTTCTAAACTGCTGGATACACAGATTCTGTTTGCTTTTCCAGTTCACAAGGATAGTTTTCTTTGCAATGCACAGGCTGCTGAGGATTGCTTTTGCTAAATTAAACCCTGTTATTTTCACCTAAGTGACTCAATAGGCCCAGTTTGGGGTTTGCAGGGATATTACATTTAAACCAGTCTGACAGATCTTTACATACCTGGAGCCAGAATCTCTGGACAGGTGGACAAGACCATAAGGCATGATAGTAGCTGTCAATCATGTTGTCAGTACAGTGTGGACAGATATGTGAGTGTAACAGACCCATCTTGAACATCCTGTGTCCTGTATAATGAGTTCTGTGTAGAATTTTGAATTGTATTAATTGCATGCTTGAATTCTTAGTCATTCTGAATGTGTTTGAGCAGATTTGTGACCATTCATTTTGATTGAAGTTGCTGGATAAGTCTGCTTCCCATTTAGAAGTTGGGAGAGAGATGGAATCTTCTAGCTTCAATAGTAATCTGTATATTTTGGATAGTAGCTTCAGGGCCTTAAGATTTAGGAATTCTGCAACCCTTATAGGTAACTGTAAGTTTAGTTGATCAGTGGTGTATTTCTTACTTATGATAGATTTAAGTTGGTGGTATTCTAAGAATTTGGTGCTGCTGAATTCATACCGTGAAGAAATTGCATCAAATGGCAGAAAGTTTCCATTTTCTACTATATGTTCTAACTGCTTTACTCCTTTATTCTTCCACCGAGGGAAGTTTATCATCTTTCTGTTTTGCAGGATGTCAGGATTGTTCCAGATGGGTGTGAGCTTACATGGAATAAGCGCAGACTTGGTTACTTTCAGGAATTCCCACCAAGCCGTTAAACTGGAGCTGATGTTAATGCTTTGGAAACACTTATATGACTTGACAGTTGAGCTGATGAATGGTAAATCAGAGATGACTAAATCCTCACACAATGCTTGCTCAACATCCAGCCATGGCTCATCCAAAGAACTTGGATTAAGCCACTTGGAGATGCATTGCAGCCTGTTACATAAGAAATATTGATTAAAATTTGGCAGGTCCAACCCACCTCTGTCTTTGGTCTGTTGTAAAGTTTTTAGACTAATGGCTTGTTTTTCCAGAGAAATCTGGATATGTGGGAGTCTAGTGATTTAAACCAAGTGGAGGATGGTCTGATGGGAACCATTGAGAAAAGGTAATTAACTTTTGGTAGAACCATCATTTTAAAAGTGGAAACCCTCCCCATAAGTGATATGGGTAAGCGGTTCCACCTTGAGAGGTCATCCTCTACTGTTTTTATTAGCTGATCATGATTTAACTTTATTAATTCGGTTAGTCTGGGAGAGATTATTATACCTAAATAACTAATGTTTCCTGACTGTATAGTGGTGTTAGATATGTTTTTAAAGTCACAGTTAATGGGCATTGCTGTAGTCTTTAACCAGTTAATAGAATAGTCTGATATTGAAGAGAATGTATTAATTAGTGTGATTGTTTGAGAAAGTGTTGTTTGTGAGTTGTGAAGGAAAAGTAAAATGTCATCTGCGTAAAGACTAATTTTATGTTCAATATTTTTAGCTTGAATTCCTTTGATTTCTGGGTTTTGTCTTATGGCAGCTGCCAGGGGTTCGATAAAAATGGCAAAGAGTGATGGAGAAAGTGGGCAGCCCTGTCTGGTGCCTCTCTGGAAGCAGAAGTTTGGAGAAGTTTTCTCATTGGTCTTCACTTCAAATAACTGTGGACTTCAGATTGTGTAGAGTTGAATAATCTATTATGTTAATTAATCTGCGCATGTTAGTGTAGGAATGTCTACCTTTTATAAAGCCTGTTTGATCAGGGTGAATAATGGAAGGGGTTATTTTCTCTATCCTTCTGGCTAGAGCTTTGCTGATTATTTTGAGATCTACGTTTATTAATGAAATTGGACGATAACTGGATGGGAGTGTAGGGTCCTTTCCTGGTTTTAATAGGACTGAAATATTCGCCAAGTTCATATTGGAGGGTATTTTTTGCTTTTCCTTTATTTCTAATACCATGCTGTAAAAGGTTGGAGTCCAGAATTCTTTGTAGAATTCAGCTGGATAACCATCTGGACCCGGTGCTTTATTATTTGGCATACGGTGGAGAGCTTCATGGAGCTCATGAACTGAAATAGGTGAATCTAGAGCCATTTTATTTTCCTGATTTATTTTAGAAAGATTTATGCTGCTAAAAAATTGGTTAATATTCTCATCTGTTGGATTTATTTGTGATGAATATAATGCTTTGTAAAATTCTTTGAAAGTATTGTTTATCATGTCAGGATCAAGGCTCCCAACATTTAACGGAGACCAGGACCTGTTTTCTAAACAGGAAAAGATTATTTGTGCCGTAGTGTTTGTGTCAAGTTGCTGAGAGGCAGAGACAACTCTCCTGACGCATGTCTGCATGTCTGCATGTCTACATGTCTGCATGTCTACGTGTCTGCATGTCTGCATGTCTATATGTCTACATGTCTGCATGTCCGCATGTCTACATGTCTGCAGGACCGCATGTCTACATGTCTGCATGTCTGCATGTCTATATGTCTACATGTCTACATGTCTGCATGTCTACATGTCTGCATGTCTGCATGTCTGCATGTCTATATGTCTACATGTCTACATGTCTGCATGTCTGCATGTCTATATGTCTACATGTCTACATGTCTACATGTCTACATGTCTGCATGTCTATATGTCTACATGTCTACATGTCCGCATGTCTACATGTCTACATGTCTGCATGTCCATATGACTGCATGTCTGCATGTCTATATGTCTACATGTCCGCATGTCTACATGTCTACATGTCTGCATGTCCATATGTCTACATGTCTGCATGTCTATATGTCTACATGTCTACATGTCTGCATGTCTGCATGTCTATATGTCTACATGTCTACATGTCTGCATGTCTACATGTCTGCATGTCTATATGTCTACATGTCTACATGTCTGCATGTCTGCATGTCTATATGTCTATATGTCTATATGTCTACATGTCTGCATGTCTACATGTCTGCATGTCTGCATGTCTACATGTCTGCATGTCTACATGTCTACATGTCTGCATGTCAATATGTCTACATGTCTGCATGCCCGCATGTCTACATGTCTGCAGGACCGCATGTCTACATGTCTGAATGTCTACATGTCTGAATGTCTACATGTCTGCATGTCTGCATGTCTACATGTCTGCATGTCTACATGTCTACATGTCTGCATGTCTACATGTCTACATGTCTGCATGTCTATATGTCTACATGTCTGCATGTCCGCATGTCTACATGTCTGCAGGACCGCATGTCTACATGTCTGCAAGTCTGCATGTCTACATGTCTACATGTCTGCATGTCTACATGTTCGCATGTCTGCATGTCTGCATGTCTGCATGTCTATATGTCTACATGTCTACATGTCTGCATGTCTACATGTCTGCATGTCTGCATGTCTACATGTTCGCATGTCTGCATGTCTGCATGTCTATATGTCTACATGTCTACATGTCTGCATGTCTACATGTCCGCATGTATGCATGACCGCATGTCTGCATGTCGGCACGACCGCATGTCTACATGTCCGCATGTCTACATGTCTACATGTCTACATGTCTGCATGTCTGCCTGTCTATATGTCCACATGTCTGCATGTCTGCATGACGGCATGTCTACATGTCTACATGTCTGCATGTCTACATGTCTGCATGTCTGCATGTCTACATGTTCGCATGTCTGCATGTCTGCATGTCTGCATGTCTATATGTCTACATGTCTACATGTCTGCATGTCTGCATGTCTACATGTTCGCATGTCTGCATGTCTGCATGTCTATATGTCTACATGTCTACATGTCTGCATGTCTACATGTCCGCATGTATGCATGACCGCATGTCTGCATGTCGGCACGACCGCATGTCTACATGTCCGCATGTCTACATGTCTACATGTCTGCATGTCTGCATGTCTATATGTCTACAGGTCTGCATGTCTATATGTCTACATGTCTACATGTCTATATGTCTACATGTCTACATGTCTGCATGTCTACATGTCTGCATGACCGCATGTCTGCATGTCTATATGTCTTCATGTCTACATGTCCGCATGTCTACATGTCTACATATCTGTATGTCTGCATGTCTATATGTCTACATGTCTGCATGTCTATATGTCTACATGTCTACATGTCTGCATGTCTGCATGTCTATATGTCTACATGTCTACATGTCCGCATGTCTACATGTCTACATGTCTGCATGTCTATATGTCTACATGTCAGCACGACCGCATGTCTACATGTCCGAATGTCTACATGTCAGCATGTCTACATGTCTGCATGTCTGCATGTCTATATGTCTGTGTGTCTACATGTCTGCATGTCTGCACGACTGCATGTCCACATGTCTGCATGTCTGCATGACCGCATGTCTACATGTCCGCATGTCCGCATGTCTACTTGTCTACATGTCTACATGTCTGCATGTCTGCATGTATATATGTCTACATGTCTATATGTCTACATGTCTGCATGTCTACATGTCTATATGTCTACATGTCTATATGTCTACATGTCTATATGTCTATATGTCAATATGTCTGCATGTCTACATGTCCGCATGTCTGCATGTCTACATGTCTGCATGTCTGCATGTCTATATGTCTAAATGTCTACATGTCTACATGTCTGCATGTCTACATGTCTACATGTCTGCATGTCTATATGTTTACATGTTGACATGTGTGCATGTCTGCATGTCTATATGTCTACATGTCTATATGTCTACATGTCTGCATGTCTACATGTCTATATGTCTACATGTCTATATGTCTATATGTCTACATGTCTACATGTCTGCATGTCTGCATGTCTGCATGTCTGCATGTCTACATGTCTACATGTCTGCATGTCCGCATGTCTATATGTCTACATGTCTACATGCCTGCATGTCTACATGTCTATATGTCTACATGTCTGCATGTCTACATGTCTGCATGTCTGCATGTCCGCATGTCTATATGTCTACATGTCTGCATGTCTACATGTCTGCATGTCTGCATGTCTACATGTCTGCATGTCTGCACGACTGCATGTCTATATGTCTACATGTTTACATGTCTGCATGTCTACATGTCTGCATGTCTGCACGACTGCATGTCTACATGTCTGCATGTCTGCACGACTGCATGTCTACATGTCCGCATGTCTGCATGTCTGCATGACCACATGTCTACATGTCCTCATGTCTACATGTCTACATGTCCGCATGTCTACTTGTCTACATGTCTACATGTCTGCATGTCTGCATGTCTACATGTCTACATGTCTGCATGTCTATTTGTCTACATGTCTACATGTCTTCATGTCTGCATGTCTATATGTCTACATGTCTACATGTCTGCATGTCTGCATGTCTGCATGTCTACATGTCTGCATGTCTGCAGGACTGCATGTCTATATTTCTACATGTTTACATGTCTGCATGTCTACATGTCTGCATGTCTGCACGACTGCATGTCTACATGTCTGCATGTCTGCACGACTGCATGTCTACATGTCTGCATGTCTGCATGTCCGCATGTCTACTTGTCTACATGTCTGCATGTTTATATATCTACATGTATATATGTCTACATGTCTGCATGTCTACATGTCTACATGTCTATATGTCTATATGTCTACGTGTCTACATGTCTACATGTCTATATGTCTATGTGTCTACGTGTCTACATGTCTACATGTCTACATGTCTATATGTCTACGTGTCTACATGTCTACATGTCTATATGTCTACATGTCTATATGTCTACATGTCTACATGTCTACATGTCTATATGTCTATATGTCTACGTGTCTACATGTCTACATGTCTATATGTCTACATGTCTACGTGTCTACATGTGTACATGTCTACATGTCTACATGTCTATATGTCTACGTGTCTACATGTCTACATGTCTACATGTCTATATGTCTACATGTCTATATGTCTATATGTCTACGTGTCTTTATGTCTACATGTCTATATGTCTATGTGTCTACATGTCTACATGTCTATATGTCTACATGTCTATATGTCTATATGTCTACGTGTCTACATGTCTGCATGTCTACATGTCTATATGTCTACATGTCTATATGTCTATATGTCTACGTGTCTACATGTCTACATGACTACATGTCTATGTGTCTACGTGTCTACTTGTGTACATGTCTATATGTCTATATGTCTACGTGTCTACATGTCTACATGTCTATATGTCTACAATTCTATATGTCTATATGTCTATATGTCTACGTGTCTACATGTCTACATGTCTATATGTCTATATGTCTATATGTCTACGTGTCTACATGTCTGCATGTCTACATGTCTATATGTCTACATGTCTATATGTCTATATGTCTACGTGTCTACATGTCTACATGTCTACTTGTCTATGTGTCTACGTGTCTACTTGTGTACATGTCTATATGTCTACGTGTCTACATGTCTACATGTCTATATGTCTACAATTCTATATGTCTATATGTCTATATGTCTACGTGTCTACATGTCTACATGTCTATATGTCTATATGTCTACGTGTCTACATGTCTACATGTCTATATGTCTATATGTCTACGTGTCTACATGTCTACATGTCTGCATGTCTACATGTCTATATGTCTACATGTCCATATGTCTATATGTCTACGTGTCTACATGTCTACATGTCTATGTGTCTACATGTCTATATGTCTATATGTCTACGTGTCTACATGTCTACATGTCTACATGTCTGTCTGTCTATATGTCTATATGTCTACATGTCTGCATGTCTGCATGTCTGCATGACTGCATGTCTACATGTCTGCATGTCTGCATGACTGCATGTCTACATTTCTGCATGTCTACATGTCGGCCTGTCTATATGTCTATATGTCTACATGTCTGCATTTCTGCATGATCTCATGTCTACATGTCTGCATGTCTGCATGACGGCATTTCTACGTGTCTGCATGTCCGCATGTCTACATGTCCGCATGTCTGCATGTCTGCATGTCTACATGTCTACATGTCTGCATGTCTACATGTCTGCATGTCTGCATGACGGCATTTCTACGTGTCTGCATGTCCGCATGTCTACATGTCCGCATGTCTGCATGTCTGCATGTCTACATGTCTACATGTCCGCATGTCTGCATGTCTGCATGTCTACATGTCTGCATGTCTACATGTCTACTTGTCTGCATGTCTGCATGTCTACATGTCTGCATGTCTGCATGTCTATATGTCTACATGTCTACATGTCTGCATGTCTGCATGTTTATATGTCTACATGTCTACATGTCTGCATGTCTGCATGTCTATATGTCTACATGTCTACATGTCTACATGTCTGCATGTCTGCATGTCTATATGTCTACGTGTCTACATGTCTACATGTCGTGCACCAGGTGGCGGAATTACGCCTCCGTCGGTTTTACGACCCGCTCTCATTCGCAGAGAAGAAGAACAGACCGGAAGTGCGCTCGGCATGATCGGCTGTTTGTGCAGATTTAGTCTGGTTGTCTCTGGAGTCCGGGTCTGGTCCGGGATAAAGCTGCTGGGGGTTCGATTCGCTGCGGTACGATTCACTTCACCCTGCTGGGAGGTTCGGCAGCGAATCGGTTCTGGTTTCCATCTTCAGTTTTCCACATCGAGACACCAGAGGACCAGAAGAAGCAGCATGATGTCCTCAGACATGTCCCACAGGATGGTGTGGGTGGACCTGGAGGTAGGACACCTGGAGTCCAGGTGGACCTGTATGTAGGACGCCTGGAGTCCAGGTGGACCTGGAGGTAGGACACCTGGAGTCCAGGTGGACCTGTATGTAGGACGCCTGGAGTCCAGGTGGACCTGGAGGTAGGACACCTGGAGTCCAGGTGGACCTGGATGTAGGACGCCTGGAGTCCAGGTGGACCTGGAGGTAGGACACCTGGAGTCCAGGTGGACCTGGATGTAGGACGCCTGGAGTCCAGGTGGACCTGGATGTAGGACACCTGGAGTCCAGGTGGACCTGTATGTAGGACGCCTGGAGTCCAGGTGGACCTGGATGTAGGACGCCTGGAGTCCAGGTGGACCTGGAGGTAGGACACCTGGAGTCCAGGTGGACCTGGATGTAGGACGCCTGGAGTCCAGGTGGACCTGGATGTAGGACACCTGGAGTCCAGGTGGACCTGTATGTAGGACGCCTGGAGTCCAGGTGGACCTGGATGTAGGACGCCTGGAGTCCAGGTGGACCTGGATGTAGGACGCCTGGATGTAGGACGCCTGGAGTCCAGGTGGACCTGGATGTAGGACGCCTGGAGTCCAGGTGGACCTGGATGTAGGACGCCTGGAGTCCAGGTGGACCTGGATGTAGGACGCCTGGAGTCCAGGTGGACCTGGATGTAGGACGCCTGGATGTAGGACGCCTGGAGTCCAGGTGGACCTGGATGTAGGATGCCTGGAGTCCAGGTGGACCTGGATGTAGGACGCCTGGAGTCCAGGTGGACCTGGATGTAGGATGCCTGGAGTCCAGGTGGACCTGGATGTAGGACGCCTGGAGTCCAGGTGGACCTGGATGTAGGACGCCTGGAGTCCAGGTGGACCTGGATGTAGGACGCCTGGATGTAGGACGCCTGGAGTCCAGGTGGACCTGGATGTAGGACGCCTGGAGTCCAGGTGGACCTGGAGGTAGGACGCCTGGAGTCCAGGTGGACCTGGAGGCGGGACGCCTGGAGTCCAGGTGGACCTGGAGGTAGGACGCCTGGAGTCCAGGTGGACCTGGAGGTAGGACGCCTGGAGTCCAGGTGGACCTGGATGTAGGACGCCTGGAGTCCAGGTGGACCTGGATGTAGGACGCCTGGAGTCCAGGTGGACCTGGAGGTAGGACACCTGGAGTCCAGGTGGACCTGTATGTAGGACGCCTGGAGTCCAGGTGGACCTGGAGGTAGGACGCCTGGAGTCCAGGTGGACCTGGATGTAGGACGCCTGGAGTCCAGGTGGACCTGGAGGAAGGACACCTGGAGTCCAGGTGGACCTGTATGTAGGACGCCTGGAGTCCAGGTGGACCTGTATGTAGGACGCCTGGAGTCCAGGTGGACCTGGAGGTAGGACACCTGGAGTCCAGGTGGACCTGTATGTAGGACGCCTGGAGTCCAGGTGGACCTGGATGTAGGACGCCTGGAGTCCAGGTGGACCTGGAGGTAGGACGCCTGGAGTCCAGGTGGACCTGGATGTAGGACGCCTGGAGTCCAGGTGGACCTGGATGTAGGACGCCTGGAGTCCAGGTGGACCTGGATGTAGGACGCCTGGAGTCCAGGTGGACCTGGATGTAGGACGCCTGGATGTAGGACGCCTGGAGTCCAGGTGGACCTGGATGTAGGACGCCTGGAGTCCAGGTGGACCTGGATGTAGGACGCCTGGAGTCCAGGTGGACCTGGATGTAGGACGCCTGGATGTAGGACGCCTGGAGTCCAGGTGGACCTGGATGTAGGACGCCTGGAGTCCAGGTGGACCTGGAGGTAGGACGCCTGGAGTCCAGGTGGACCTGGATGTAGGACGCCTGGAGTCCAGGTGGACCTGGATGTAGGACGCCTGGAGTCCAGGTGGACCTGGATGTAGGACGCCTGGAGTCCAGGTGGACCTGGATGTAGGACGCCTGGAGTCCAGGTGGACCTGGATGTAGGACGCCTGGAGTCCAGGTGGACCTGGAGGTAGGACGCCTGGAGTCCAGGTGGACCTGGATGTAGGACGCCTGGAGTCCAGGTGGACCTGGAGGTAGGACGCCTGGAGTCCAGGTGGACCTGGAGGTAGGACGCCTGGATGTAGGACGCCTGGAGTCCAGGTGGACCTGGATGTAGGACGCCTGGAGTCCAGGTGGACCTGGATGTAGGACGCCTGGAGTCCAGGTGGACCTGGAGGTAGGACGCCTGGAGTCCAGGTGGACCTGGATGTAGGACGCCTGGAGTCCAGGTGGACCTGGATGTAGGACGCCTGGAGTCCAGGTGGACCTGGATGTAGGACGCCTGGAGTCCAGGTGGACCTGGATGTAGGACGCCTGGAGTCCAGGTGGACCTGGATGTAGGACGCCTGGAGTCCAGGTGGACCTGGAGGTAGGACGCCTGGAGTCCAGGTGGACCTGGATGTAGGACGCCTGGAGTCCAGGTGGACCTGGAGGTAGGACGCCTGGAGTCCAGGTGGACCTGGAGGTAGGACGCCTGGAGTCCAGGTGGACCTGGATGTAGGACGCCTGGAGTCCAGGTGGACCTGGATGTAGGACGCCTGGAGTCCAGGTGGACCTGGATGTAGGACGCCTGGATGTAGGACGCCTGGAGTCCAGGTGGACCTGGATGTAGGACGCCTGGAGTCCAGGTGGACCTGGATGTAGGACGCCTGGAGTCCAGGTGGACCTGGATGTAGGACGCCTGGAGTCCAGGTGGACCTGGATGTAGGACGCCTGGAGTCCAGGTGGACCTGGATGTAGGACGCCTGGAGTCCAGGTGGACCTGGATGTAGGACGCCTGGAGTCCAGGTGGACCTGGAGGCGGGACACCTGGAGTCCAGGTGATGGTGCGGCGCGAATTGTTAGCATCAGCACGCCAAGCAGGTTTCTGTGTGTGGAAGGTCTCCATGTTGGGTTAGGGTTAGAACTTCTGAGTAACTTCTGAGGAACCTGCAGGAAGATGGACACATGTTAAACATCTGATGTTCCAGATGACCGGCCTGGATATTGATAAGGACCAGATTATTGAGATGGCGTGTATCATCACAGACTCTCATCTGAACGTGTTGGCTGAAGTAAGAATGTCCTCTGCCATGTCTCCTGTCCTCTGAGACGTCTCCTGTCCTCTGAAATGTCTCCTGTCCTCTGAAATGTCTCCTGTCCTCTGCCACATCTCCTGTCCTCTGAGACGTCTCCTGTCCTCTGCCACATCTCCTGTCCTCTGCCACGTCTCCTGTCCTCTGCCACGTCTCCTGTCCTCTGAAATGTCTCCTGTCCTCTGCCACGTCTCCTGTCCTCTGCCACGTCTCCTGTCCTCTGAAATGTCTCCTGTCCTCTGCCACGTCTCCTGTCCTCTGCCACGTCTCCTGTCCTCTGAAATGTCTCCTGTCCTCTGCCACGTCTCCTGTCCTCTGAAATGTCTCCTGTCCTCTGCCATGTCTCCTGTCCTCTGCCATGTCTCCTGTCCTCTGAAATGTCTCCTGTCCTCTGCCATGTCTCCTGTCCTCTGAAATGTCTCCTGTCCTCTGCCACATCTCCTGTCCTCTGCCACGTCTCCTGTCCTCTGCCACGTCTCCTGTCCTCTGCCATGTCTCCTGTCCTCTGAAATGTCTCCTGTCCTCTGCCATGTCTCCTGTCCTCTGAAATGTCTCCTGTCCTCTGCCACATCTCCTGTCCTCTGCCATGTCTCCTGTCCTCTGAAATGTCTCCTGTCCTCTGCCATATCTCCTGTCCTCTGAAATGTCTCCTGTCCTCTGCCACATCTCCTGTCCTCTGCCACGTCTCCTGTCCTCTGCCACGTCTCCTGTCCTCTGCCACGTCTCCTGTCCTCTGCCATGTCTCCTGTCCTCTGCCACGTCTCCTGTCCTCTGACACGTCTCCTGTCCTCTGCCACGTCTCCTGTCCTCTGCCACGTCTCCTGTCCTCTGAAATGTCTCCTGTCCTCTGAAATGTCTCCTGTCCTCTGCCATGTCTCCTGTCCTCTGCCACATCTCCTGTCCTCTGCCACGTCTCCTGTCCTCTGCCACGTCTCCTGTCCTCTGCCACGTCTCCTGTCCTCTGCCACGTGTCCTGTCCTCTGCCATGTCTCCTGTCCTCTGCCATGTCTCCTGTCCTCTGCCATGTCTCCTGTCCTCTGAAATGTCTCCTGTCCTCTGCCACGTCTCCTGTCCTCTGCCACGTCTCCTGTCCTCTGCCACATCTCCTGTCCTCTGCCATGTCTCCTGTCCTCTGAAATGTCTCCTGTCCTCTGCCATGTCTCCTGTCCTCTGAAATGTCTCCTGTCCTCTGCCACGTCTCCTGTCCTCTGCCACGTCTCCTGTCCTCTGCCATGTCTCCTGTCCTCTGAAATGTCTCCTGTCCTCTGCCACGTCTCCTGTCCTCTGAAATGTCTCCTGTCCTCTGAAATGTCTCCTGTCCTCTGCCACATCTCCTGCCCTCTGCCACGTCTCCTGTCCTCTGAAATGTCTCCTGTCCTCTGCCATGTCTCCTGTCCTCTGAAATGTCTCCTGTCCTCTGCCACATCTCCTGTCCTCTGCCACGTCTCCTGTCCTCTGCCACGTCTCCTGTCCTCTGCCACGTCTCCTGTCCTCTGAAATGTCTCCTGTCCTCTGCCACGTCTCCTGTCCTCTGAAATGTCTCCTGTCCTCTGAAATGTCTCCTGTCCTCTGCCACATCTCCTGCCCTCTGCCACGTCTCCTGTCCTCTGAAATGTCTCCTGTCCTCTGAAATGTCTCCTGTCCTCTGCCACATCTCCTGTCCTCTGCCACGTCACCTGTCCTCTGCCACGTCTCCTGTCCTCTGCCACGTCTCCTGTCCTCTGCCACGTCTCCTGTCCTCTGAAATGTCTCCTGTCCTCTGCCACGTCTCCTGTCCTCTGCCACGTCTCCTGTCCTCTGAAATGTCTCCTGTCCTCTGAAATGTCTCCTGTCCTCTGCCACGTCTCCTGTCCTCTGCCACGTCTCCTGTCCTCTGCCACGTCTCCTGTCCTCTGAAATGTCTCCTGTCCTCTGCCATGTCTCCTGTCCTCTGCCATGTCTCCTGTCCTCTGAAATGTCTCCTGTCCTCTGCCACGTCTCCTGTCCTCTGCCACGTCTCCTGTCCTCTGCCATGTCTCCTGTCCTCTGAAATGTCTCCTGTCCTCTGCCATGTCTCCTGTCCTCTGAAATGTCTCCTGTCCTCTGAAATGTCTCCTGTCCTCTGCCACGTCTCCTGTCCTCTGCCATGTCTCCTGTCCTCTGAAATGTCTCCTGTCCTCTGAAATGTCTCCTGTCCTCTGCCACGTCTCCTGTCCTCTGAAATGTCTCCTGTCCTCTGAAATGTCTCCTGTCCTCTGCCACGTCTCCTGTCCTCTGCCACGTCTCCTGTCCTCTGCCACGTCTCCTGTCCTCTGAAATGTCTCCTGTCCTCTGAAATGTCTCCTGTCCTCTGAAATGTCTCCTGTCCTCTGCCACGTGTAAATGGTAAATGGACTTGTACTTCTATAGCGCTTTTCTAGTCATACAGACCACTCAAAGCGCTTTACACTACTTGTCACATTCACCCATTCGCACACACTTATACCCCGATAGGCACATCGGGGGGGCAGTTTGGGGTTCAGTGTCTTGCCCTAGGACACTTCGGCATTTCAGGGGAAGCCTGGAATCGATCCTTCAACTTACCTGTTGAAGGACAACTGCTCTTCCTCCTGAGCTACAGCCGCCCCAAGGACGTGTCCTGTCCTCTGCCACGTGTCCTGTCCTCTGAGACGTCTCCTGTCCTCTGCCACGTGTCCTGTCCTCTGAGACGTCTCCTGTCCTCTGCCACGTGTCCTGTCCTCTATCATGTCTCCTGTCCTCTATCATGTCTCTTGTCCTCTGAGACGTCTTCTGTCCTCTGCCACGTGTCCTGTCCTCTGAAATGTCTCCTATCCTCTGCCATGTTTCCTGTCCTCTGAAATGTCTCTTGTCCTCTGCCACGTGTCCTGTCCTCTGCCACGTCTCCTGTCCTCTGCCACGTCTCCTGTCCTCTATCATGTCTCCTGTCCTCTGAAATGTCTCCTGTCCTCTGAAATGTCTCCTGTCCTCTGTCATGTCTCATGTCTCCTGTCCTCTGCCACGTCTCCTGTCCTCTGCCCCGTCTCCTGTCCTCTGAAATGTCTCCTGTCCTCTGCCATGTCTCCTGTCCTCTGAAATGTCTCCTGTCCTCTGTCATGTCTCCTGTCCTCTGAGATGTCTCCTGTCCTCTGCCACGTCTCCTGTCCTCTATCATGTCTCCTGTCCTCTGAGACGTCTTCTGTCCTCTGCCACGTGTCCTGTCCTCTGAAATGTCTCCTATCCTCTGCCATGTTTCCTGTCCTCTGAAATGTCTCTTGTCCTCTGCCACGTCTCCTGTCCTCTGCCACGTCTCCTGTCCTCTATCATGTCTCCTGTCCTCTATCACGTCTCCTGTCCTCTATCATGTCTCCTGTCCTCTATCACGTCTCCTGTCCTCTGCCACGTCTCCTGTCCTCTATCACGTCTCCTGTCCTCTATCACGTCTCCTGTCCTCTATCATGTCTCCTGTCCTCTATCACGTCTCCTGTCCTCTATCATGTCTCCTGTCCTCTATCATGTCTCCTGTCCTCTATCACGTCTCCTGTCCTCTATCACGTCTCCTGTCCTCTGAAATGTCTCCTGTCCTCTGAAATGTCTCCTGTCCTCTGTCATGTCTCCTGTCCTCTGAGACGTCTCCTGTCCTCTGCAGGGACCACACCTGATCATCAATCAGCCGGACGAGCTCCTAGATGGGATGTCAGACTGGTGTCAGGAGCATCATGGGAAGGTGAGCAGTTTGGTTCCAAACTGGGGGGGGGGTCAGATTTAAAGACGCTTTTCGTAACTTCCTGACCGCGGCGTCCCGGACGTCTCCGATGACACAGTGACGTCTATGAGGTGTATGTCTCGATCAGCTGCTGAGAAACCGGAACGTTTAGATCCAGGACGTTCGTCATGAGGAACTGGAAGTTCTGAACGTCGCTGATTCAGAGGACTAAAGAGCGAGGAGTCACGGTGAGATGGAGACAGCCAGCATGTCGGATGGGTTCGCCGTGGAGACGGCGTGCCGACCGGGACATGGCAGGAGTTCTGCTGAGGGACGACCAGGTGTTGATGCTGATGAGATTTATGAAACGCATTCAACACTGGTTTCCTTTATGATGCATGATATCTAACCGTAACCGCGGTCGGGAAGCCGTCCGCCAACATGTTGACCGCGTTACCGCTGCTCCTGGCGTTGCTCTGTTTTCTGCCAAGCCCCTCGAAAACAGACCAAATGACCCGTAGTCCAGTGCAGGAGATGGAAGGGACCGTCCGTCTGCGTCCAGCGTAAACGGGCTTAACCCTGGCACGGTGTTCCGACCCGGTTCAGGCCTGGCGGGCCGGCCGCAAAACCGGAATAATCACATGGATGTCAAAGTCCAGAGGAACAGCAGGAAGGAGCTGTTTAACCTGAGAAACCACCAGTGCTCCGCTTCCCGACCGACGCCCGCTTCCCGACCGACGCCCGCTTCCCGACCGACGCCCGCTTCCCGACCGACGCCCGCATCCCGACCGACGTCCGCATCCCGACCGACGCCCGCTTCCCGACCGACGCCCGCATCCCGACCGACGCCCGCATCCCGACCGACGTCCGCATCCCGACCGACGTCCGCTTCCCGACCGACGTCCGCATCCCGACCGTCCGCTTCCCGACCGACGCCCGCTTCCCGACCGACGCCCGCATCCCGACCGACGCCCGCATCCCGACCGACGTCCGCATCCCGACCGACGTCCGCATCCCGACCGACGTCCGCATCCCGACCGACGTCCGCATCCCGACCGTCCGCATTCCGACCGACGTCCGCATCCCGACCGACGTCCGCTTCCCGACCGACGTCCGCATCCCGACCGTCCGCATTCCGACCGACGTCCGCTTCCCGACCGACGTCCGCATCCCGACCGACGTCCGCTTCCCGACCGACGTCCGCATCCCGACCGTCCGCTTCCCGACCGACGTCCGCTTCCCGACCGACGTCCGCATCCCGACCGACGTCCGCTTCCCGACCGACGCCCGCTTCCCGACCGACGTCCGCATCCCGACCGACGTCCGCTTCCCGACCGACGCCCGCATCCCGACCGACGCCCGCATCTCGACCGACGTCCGCTTCCCGACCGACGTCCGCATCCCGACCGACGTCCGCATCCCGACCGACGTCCGCTTCCCGACCGACGCCCGCTTCCCGACCGACGTCCGCATCCCGACCGACGTCCGCATCCCGACCGACGTCCGCATCCCGACCGACGTCCGCATCCCGACCGACGCCCGCTTCCCGACCGACGTCCGCATCCCGACCGACGCCCGCTTCCCGACCGACGTCCGCATCCCGACCGACGTCCGCATCCCGACCGTCCGCATTCCGACCGACGTCCGCATTCCGACCGACGTCCGCATTCCGACCGACGTCCGCTTCCCGACCGACGTCCGCTTCCCGACCGACGTCCGCATTCCGACCGACGTCCGCTTCCCGACCGACGCCCGCATCCCGACCGACGCCCGCATCCCGACCGACGCCCGCATCCCGACCGACGCCCGCATCTCGACCGACGCCCGCTTCCCGACCGACGCCCGCTTCCCGACCGACGCCCGCTTCCCGACCGACGCCCGCATCCCGACCGTCCGCTTCCCGACCGACGTCCGCTTCCCGACCGACGTCCGCATCCCGACCGACGTCCGCATCCCGACCGACGTCCGCTTCCCGACCGACGTCCGCATCCCGACCGACGCCCGCTTCCCGACCGACGCCCGCTTCCCGACCGACGTCCGCTTCCCGACCGACGTCCGCATCCCGACCGTCCGCTTCCCGACCGATGCCCGCTTCCCGACCGACGTCGGGTGGTCCTGGGTGGTGTTGGGTGGTGCTGGGTGGTGTTGGGTGGTCCTGGGTGGTGCTGGGTGGTGTTGGGTGGTCCTGGGTGGTGTTGGGTGGTGCTGGGTGGTGTTGGGTGGTGTTGGGTGGTCCTGGGTGGTGCTGGGTGGTGTTGGGTGGTCCTGGGTGGTGCTGGCTGCATGGTGCTGGATGGATGATGTTTATGGTTCGGGTGGTGCTGGCTGACCTGCTCTGTGTCTCCAGTCAGGACTGACCCAGGCCGTACGCGACAGTAAAATCACGCTGGAAGGAGCAGAGTACGAGTTTCTGTCCTTCGTCCGGCAGCACACTCCTCCTGGACAGTGTCCCCTCGCTGGTGAGTTGGTTCTCAGTCCTCCCTGTCCCCACGCTCTCTGTCCCCATCTGTCCCCGCGCTCTCTGTCCCCATCTGTCCCCGCTCTCTGTCCCCATCTGTCCCCACGCTCTCTGTCCCCATCTGTCCCCACGCTCTCTGTCCCCATCTGTCCCCGCGCTCTCTGTCCCCATCTGTCCCCGCGCTCTCTGTCCCCATCTGTCCCCACGCTCTCTGTCCCCATCTGTCCCCGCTCTCTGTCCCCATCTGTCCCCACGCTGTCTGTCCCCATCTGTCCCCGCTCTCTGTCCCCATCTGTCCCCGCTGTCTGTCCCCATCTGTCCCCACGCTGTCTGTCCCCATCTGTCCCCGCTCTCTGTCCCCATCTGTCCCCACGCTCTCTGTCCCCATCTGTCCCCGCTCTCTGTCCCCATCTGTCCCCACGCTCTCTGTCCCCATCTGTCCCCACGCTCTCTGTCCCCATCTGTCCCCGCTCTCTGTCCCCATCTGTCCCCACGCTGTCTGTCCCCATCTGTCCCCGCTCTCTGTCCCCATCTGTCCCCACGCTGTCTGTCGTCGATCCGGGCAGGACTGGAACCGCAGTCTGGTTTCTGCCGTCGGCTAAAGCCTGTTTCTGTGTTCTGTCCTGCAGGAAACTCCGTGCATGTAGATAAGAGGTTCCTGGACAAGTACATGCCTCAGTTCATGCACCACCTTCACTACAGGATCATCGACGTCAGCACCATCAAGGAGCTCAGCAGGTGGGTGGTGACAGCATTCCCAGCATGGACTGGAAGTCTGTCCAGGCGGAGACGTGGAGCACCAGCTGGCGTCGGACTTCCACCGCGCCGCCGATGCATCTGACGTTGTCCCAAGTCCCAAGAAGACTCATTTTTAACGTTTTCTGGAATCATTTCCTGAAATGTATGTCCACATGAAACCGGAGAACATGCACGCTGTGCACGCTGTGGAGCGTGCTCAGATGAGCCCTGAAGTAAACGGCTAGAAGATTCCGGAGGATCCGGCAAACAAGGAAACCCTCTTTTGGACAGAGGTCAGACTTCTCCAGGTAACCATGACTACGACCTACGAATCTGGAAGTCCTGCCGTGCGTCCGTCATCACGTGACAGAAAAGTCCACGTTGCTGCGGAGATAAAAACCGTGGCGCGCGGCGTCACCACCTGATTGGATCGGACCCGCTGACCGGTTCCTGATGGATCGGACCCGCTGAACGGATCCTGATGGATCGGACCCGCTGACCGGTTCCTGATTGGATCGGACCCGCTGACCGGTTCCTGATTGGATCGGACCCGCTGACCGGTTCCTGATTGGATCGGACCCGCTGACCGGTTCCTGATGGATCGGACCCGCTGACCGGTTCCTGATTGGATCGGACCCGCTGACCGGATCCTGATTGGATCGGACCCGCTGACCGGTTCCTGATGGATCGGACCCGCTGACCGGTTCCTGATTGGATCGGACCCGCTGACCGGTTCCTGATTGGATCGGACCCGCTGACTGGATCCTGATTGGATCGGACCCGCTGACCGGTTCCTGATGGATCGGACCCGTGGAAATGTTTCTCTAGTTTCCTTCTTTGTCGGGGAAACAAGACTAAAATGATCCGATGAGTCCTTCGTGTCCTGAACTGGACCCAACGCTTGGCGTTTTAGTCGCCATGTTGGTTCCGGGACATCGCGCTCCTCTCAACGCTTGGCGTTTTAGTCGCCATGTTGGTTCCGGGACATCGCTCTCCTCTCAACGCTTGGCGTTTTAGTCGCCATGTTGGTTCCGGGACATCGCGCTCCTCTCAACGCTTGGCGTTTTAGTCGCCATGTTGGTTCCGGGACATCGCGCTCCTCTCAACGCTTGGCGTTTTAGTCGCCATGTTGGTTCCGGGACATCGCGCTCCTCTCAACGCTTGGCGTTTTAGTCGCCATGTTGGTTCCGGGACATCGCGCTCCTCTCAACGCTTTCCGGAGCCGCCATTCACCCCGTCCCCTCGTACTGAGTCCGCTGATTGGTGAAATCGGCAGTTTCAGGCGGTGCTCAGCGTGTCTGGCGAGTCTGACGGAACGCCAGCTGAGTGATGGTTGACATGGGTCTGTTGACGTTTCAGGCGGTGGTACCCAGAAGAACACAGACGGGTTCCTCAGAAGATGGCCAGCCACAGGTAAATCCCCAGACACACGAAACCACAACAAGGTTCATCATCTGCAGCCGGCCACGGTCCTGACCAGTTCTGCTACTGGCCAACGAGGGCTCGGGAACTGGTTCCCATCGGACTTTTACTGTAGGTCGTTTCACGTTTATCTGCTGATCAAACTGTTCAAACGGCTGGTTATTCAATAACATAATTATTACCAATAACTTCAGCTTGATTCATACGTTCTGCTTTCTGGTTTGTCCGTTTGTTGCTCACATTTCTGTTGCCATGGTTACCAACTGGCCGGCGCAGTGATTTAGAATTATTCGGCGATTTGACGGAACTTTTTTAAACTGGTGTCCATTATCACTTAATAACAGACACCCCGTAACCAATCAGAATCGAGCATTCACCCAGACCATAGAATAAGATGACAAAGTCTTGTTTTCTATCGGGGGTCGTCTTATTGACATGTTTACCATTCTGAAACTCCTGCCTTTGCTCTTTGACACCTGCAGAGCCTTGGATGACATCCGGGAGAGTATTAAAGAGCTGCGGTTCTACAGAGAGCACATCTTCAAAGCGTTGGTGGATGAGAAGAAGCGGAAGATTGTCGAAAACGGAGGCGGGAATAAGATTTAACATCCATCCTGCTGACCAGTCTCACTGTGGGAGTCATATTGGTTTTACTTTCAGTTCAGATTCAGCTCCATGTGAGAGACGCGTCGACGCAGCTGCTGGTTTGCAGATATTTATTTACTTCACTCTGAGATGTTTTTGTTGTTTTTTTTGTTCTTTGTTTTAAAATGAAACCAAATAAAATGATCTTTGAGGAAACGTGTCTGCAGTCGGACGCTGTGTGCACAGTTGTCATCTGAACGTGGTGTTTCTGGCGAGGACCCTACGACCCTGTTCTGTTTGCAACCAGCAGCCATCTGGGAGTCCCAGGTCATGTGGAGGGTTAGGTTATGATGTTCCTTCATCCCTGGAAGAAAACAGCCAAGAAAGTAGAAGATTTTCACTGGGAGTTAGTTAGTTACATGACCTGGAAGAAACAGATAAACCTCCTTCCAACCAAGTCCAGGTTGTGTGAAGTGTGTTTATCTGTAATGCAGTAGAAACATGAAACCATTGTTGTGAATGCACACACACACACCGCTCCGCACACACACACACACACCGCTCCGCACACACACCGCTCCACACACACACACACACCGCTCCGCACACACACACACACACCGCTCCGCACACACACACACACACCGCTCCGCACACACACACACACACCGCTCCGCACACACACCGCTCCACACACACACACACACACCGCTCCACACACACACCGCTCCACACACACACACACACCGCTCCGCACACACACCGCTCCACACACACACCGCTCCGCACACACACACACACCGCTCCACACACACACCGCTCCGCACACACACACACACCGCTCCACACACACACCGCTCCACACACACACACACACCGCTCCGCACACACACACACACACACACCGCTCCGCACACACACACACACCGCTCCACACACACACCGCTCCGCACACACACACACACCGCTCCACACACACACACACACCGCTCCGCACACACACACACACCGCTCCACACACACACACACACACACACCGCTCCGCACACACACACACACCGCTCCACACACACATTGCTCCACACACACACACACACACCGCTCCACACACACATTGCTCCACACACACATCGCTCCACACACACATTGCTCCACACACACATTGCTCCACACACACACATCGCTCCACACACACACACCGCTCCACACACACACACACACCGCTCCACACACACACACACACACCGCTCCACACACACACACACCGCTCCACACACACACACCGCTCCACACACACACACACACACACACACCGCTCCACACACACACACCGCTCCACACACACACACACACCGCTCCACACACACACACACACCGCTCCACACACACACACCGCTCCACACACACACACACACCGCTCCACACACACACACACACACCGCTCCACACACACACACCGCTCCACACACACACATCGCTCCACACACACATCGCTCCACACACACACACCGCTCCACACACACACACACACACACACACACACACACACCGCTCCACACACACACACCGCTCCACACACACACACACACCGCTCCACACACACACACACACCGCTCCACACACACACCGCTCCACACACACACCGCTCCACACACACATCGCTCCACACGCACACACATCGCTCCACACGCACACACATCGCTCCACACACACACATCGCTCCACACACACACATCGCTCCACACGCACACACATCGCTCCACACGCACACACATCGCTCCACACACACACATCGCTCCACACACACACATCGCTCCACACACACACATTGCTCCACACACACATTGCTCCACACACACATTGCTCCACACACACATCGCTCCACACACACACATCGCTCCACACACACATCGCTCCACACACACATCGCTCCACACACACACATCGCTCCACACACACATCGCTCCACACACACATCGCTCCACACACACACATCGCTCCACACACACATTGCTCCACACACACATCGCTCCACACACACACATCGCTCCACACACACACATCGCTCCACACACACACATCGCTCCACACACACATCGCTCCACACACACACATCGCTCCACACACACATCGCTCCACACACACATTGCTCCACACACACACATCGCTCCACACACACATTGCTCCACACACACATTGCTCCACACACACATTGCTCCACACACACACATCGCTCCACACACACACATCGCTCCACACACACATCGCTCCACACACACACACACACACACACCGCTCCACACACACACACCGCTCCACACACACATCGCTCCACACACACCGCTCCACACACACACACACACCGCTCCACACACGCACACACATCGCTCCACACACACACACACACACACCGCTCCACACACACACACCGCTCCTCCCATCGTCCTCTTAGAGACTCTGGAACCACCAGTAGACCTGCAGTCTGACAGCAACGTTCTCCGTGTGGAACTTATGGAACGGTGAGATCTTTGTTCTGTAGAGGTCATGGAGAGTTTATATGTGAGGAGAAGAAGTTTAAACTCCATCCTGGATTTAACCGGAAGCCGATGGAGAGAGAACGATGACTGCAGCGTTGTGGATCAGATGGAGACGTTTCAGGTCGTATCTAAGATAGAACATTAATCAGGAACTGCAGTAATCCAGTCTGGAAGTTACAAAGACATGGACTAGTTTTACTGCGTCTCTCTGAGACTGGATGTCCCTCATGTTTGCAGGATTACGCAGCTGGAAGAAGCTCCCATCATCCCCAGGACTCCCTCTGTCACCACACCCCCCCCCCCATCCTACAGCATCTGCACCACCGGTTCAGTCCCCCCTCCCTTGCCCCCCTCCCTCAGGTCATCCTCCTCCCTCCACCTCACTGTTCCCTCCTGCCATCTCAGCACCACGGCAGGAGGGCATTCAGTCGCTCATACGTTCCTGGCGGATAGTCTGTGTTTCAGCTCCTGGTGTGTTTATTTCGGGATTGAAAATGGGTTGATGGAGATAATCCCACCGTGATAACTCTTTAACTGTTTGTGCCATGTCAGCCATTCATTAAACCCTTCGGTACATTCAGGAGAATGAAGCTATAACTTATCATGGCAAACCTTTGTAGATTTTAAGATATTTAGCATTTTCTAAAAATAAATTCAGGCTATTGATAGGCTGAAAGCCTTTAAAACCAAATACGGATTGGACAGTGAAAAAATGCAGCTCAGCTATTGGTCAGTTTTTGCATAATGAGCTGGAAATTGCTTCAACAGGGTTCAGAGCTCTGCACCAGTTTCCAGTGCCCGGTACATTCCCGTTAACGGCACCTGAAAGTGTTCCTTTACATCACCACTAGAGGGGGGTCTAAGAGCAGAAATGAAAGAAAGCTTTTCAGTCTGGTGCTCTTCACTTGTTCTTCACAGCATTATAGTCAAACATCTTTTTTCTAGGATGTCTCCACGGGCGCCAACAGAAGAGCTTTGTCTGTTCCACACATGGAGGTGGAGGTGTGTGACTGGAGAGAATCATCAGCTGAAAAATTCTGGGTAAACTGAGTTCTACCAGACTGGGTGAACTGGGTTTCACCAGCAGCACTGGGAGAACTGGGTTTTACCAGTCTGGGTGAACTGAGTTTGACCAGTCTGGGTGCACTTTAGTTTACCAGTCTTGGTGGACTGGGTTTTACCAGCAGCACTGGGTGAACTGGGTTTAACGAGTCTGGGTGAACTGGGTTTGACCAGTCTGGGCAAACTGGTTTTTACCAGTCTGGGTGGATGGGGTTTTACCAGTCTGGGTGAAGTGGGTTTTACCAGCAGCACTGGGTGAACTGGGTTTTACCAGTATGGGCGAACTCTGTTTAACTAGTCTGGGTGAACTGGGTTTTACCAGTCTGGGTGAACTTGGTTTTACCAGCAGCACTGGGTGAACTGGGTTTTACCGGTCTGGGTGAACTTGGTTTTACCAGCAGCACTGGGTGAACTGGGTTTTACCAGTCTGGGTGAACTGGGAATACTCTCCTGAAATTGGATTACAGCTGTAGAATATTTAATAAATTTAAATTCCACACAAAATATAAAAGTGATCACGTGGCTGCGCAGATCGCCTTGTTCTGACCCAGGTGACCTCCAGAGGTCCTCCTGTCACCAACACGCGCGCCGTTTTTCTTCTTCCTCTTCAGATCTCCGTTCCGAGGGGAGCAGCGGGCGCGAGCTGCCAGTGCACGCGGACATCACGGAAACACCGTGTGCACGAGCCGAGTGTCAGCTGGAGAAGGTGGTCGCTGTGGTTCTGGGTGAACTGCGTTTCACCAGTCTGGGCGAACTGGGTTTTACAAGCAGCACTGGGAGAACTGGGTTCTACCAGTCTAGGTGAACTGGGTGTCACCATCCTGGGTGAACTGGGTTTGACCAGTCTGGGTGAAATGGGTTTTACCAGACTGGGTGAATTGGGTTTTACCAATCTAGGCATACTGGGTTTCACTAGTTTAGATGAACTGGGTTTCACAAGCAGGACTGGATGAACTGGGTTTTACCAATCTGGGTGAACTGGGTTTCACCATACTGGGTGAACTGGGTTTCACCAGTCTGGATGAAATTGGTTTTACCTAACTGGGTGAATTGCATTTCACCAGTCTGAGTGAACTGGGTTTTACCAGTCTGGGTGAAATGGGTTTCACCAGCAGCACTGGGTGAACTGGGTTTTACCAGCAGCACTGGGAGAACTGGGTTTTACCAGCAGCACTGGGAGAACTGGGTTTTACCAGTCTGGGTGAACTTTAGTTTACCAGTCTTGGTGGACTGGTTTTACCAGCTGCACTGGGTGAACTGGGTTTAACGAGTCTGGGTGAACTGGGTTTTACCAGTCTTGGCAAACTGGGAATTACCAGCCTGGGTGGTTTGGGTTTTACCAGTCTGGGTGAAATGGGTTTTACCAGCAGCACTGGGTGAACTGGGTTTTACCAGTCTGGGTAAACTGGGTTTTACCAGTCTGGGTGAACTGGGTTTTACCAGCAGCACTGGGCGAACTAGGTTCTACCAGCAGCACTGGGCAAACTGGGTTCAACCAGTCTGGGTGAACTGCGTTTCACCAGTCTGGCTGAACTGGGTTTTAACAGTCTGGGCGAACTGGGTTTTTCCAGCAGCACTGGGCGAACTGGGTTCTACCAGTCTAGGTTAAATGGGTGTTACCATTCTGGGTGAATTGGGTTTTACCAGTCTGGGCGAACTGGGTTTCACTAGTATGGATGAACTGGGTTCTACCAACCTGGGTGAACTGGGTTTTACCAGTCTGGGTGAACTGGGTTTTACCAAACTGGGTGAAGTGGGTTTTACCAGTCTGGGTGAACTGGGTTTTACCAGTCTGGGTGAACTGGGTTTTACCAGTCTGGGTGAACTGGGTTTTACCAAACTGGGTGAAGTGGGTTTTACCAGTCTGGGTGAACTGGGTTTTACCAGTCTGGGTAAACTGGGTTTTACTAGTCTGGGTGAACTGGGTTTTACCAGTCTGGGTGAATTGGGTTTTACCAGCAGCACTGGGCGAACGAGGTTTTACCAGTATGGGCGAACTGGGTTTTACCAGTCTGGATGAATTGGGTTTTACCAGCAGCACTGGGCGAACTGGGTTCTACCAGTCTAGGTTAAATGGGTGTTACCATTCTGGGTGAATTGGGTTTTACCAGTCTGGGCGAACTGGGTTTCACTAGTAGGGATGAACTGGGTTTTAACAGCAGCACTGGGCGAACTGGGTTCTATCAACCTGGGTGAACTGGGTTTTACCAGTCTGGGTGAACTGGGTTTTACCAAACTGGGTGAAGTGGGTTTTACCAGTCTGGGTGAACTGGGTTTTACCAGTCTGGGTAAACTGGGTTTTACTAGTCTGGGTGAACTGGGTTTTACCAGTCTGGGTGAACTGGGTTTTACCAGCAGCACTGGGCGAACGAGGTTTTACCAGTCTGGGTGAACTAGGTTTGACCAGTATGGGCGAACTGGGTTTTACCAGTCTGGATGAATTGGGTTTTACCAGTCTGGGTGAACTGGGTTTTACCAGCAGCACTAGGTGAACTGGGTTCTACCAGTCTGGGTGAACTGGGTTTTACCAGTCAGGGTGAACTGGGTTTGACCAGCAGCACTGGGCGAACTGGGTTTTACCAGTCTGGGTGAACTGGGTTTTACCAGTCTGGGTGAACTGCGTTTCACCAGTCTGGCTGAACTGGGTTTGACCAGCAGCACTGGGCGAACTGGGTTTTACCAGTCTGGGTGAACTGGGTTTTACTAGTCTGGGTGAACTGGGTTTTACCAGTCTGGCTGAACTGGGGTTTACCAGTCTGGGTGAACTGGGTTTTACCAGTAGCATTGGGCGAACTGGGTTTTACCAGTCTGGATGAATTGGGTTTTACCAGCAGCACTGGGCGAACTGGGTTTTACCAGTCTAGATGAACTGGGTTTTGCCAGTCTGGGTGAACTGGGTTTTACCAGTAGCATTGGGCGAAGTGGGTTTTACCAGCAGCACTGGGCGAACTGGGTTTTACCAGTCTGGGTGAACTGGGTTTCACCAGCAGCACTGGGCGAACTAGGTTTTACCAGCAGCAATGGGCGAACTGGGTCCTACCAGTCTGGGTGAACTGGGTTTTACCAGTCTGGATGAACTGGGTTTTACCAGCAGCACTGGGCGAACTGGGTTTTACCAGTCTGGATGAATTGGGTTTTACCAGCAGCACTGGGCGAACTGGGTTCTACCAGTCTGGGTGAACTGGGTTTTACCAGCAGCACTGGGTGAACTGGGTTTTACCAGTCTCGGTGAACTGGGTTTTATCAGCAGCACTGGGCGAACTGGATTCTACCAGTCTGGGTGAACTGGGTTTTACCAGTCTGGGTGAACTGGGTTTGACCAGCAGCACTGGGCGAACTGGGTTTTACCAGTCTGGGTGAACTGGGTTTTACCAGTCTGGGTGAACTGCGTTTCACCAGTCTGGCTGAACTGGGTTTGACCAGCAGCACTGGGCGAACTGGGTTTTACCAGTCTGGGTGAACTGGGGTTTACCAGTCTGGGTGAACTGGGTTTTACCAGTAGCACTGGGCGAACTGGTTTTTACCAGTCTGGATGAATTGGGTTTTACCAGCAGCACTGGGCGAACTGGGTTTTACCAGTCTAGATGAACTGGGTTTTACCAGTCTGGGTGAACTGGGTTTTACCAGTAGCATTGGGCGAACTGGGTTTTACCAGCAGCACTGGGCGAACTGGGTTTTACCAGTCTGGGTGAACTGGGTTTCACCAGCAGCACTGGGCGAACTAGGTTTTACCAGCAGCAATGGGCGAACTGGGTCCTACCAGTCTGGGTGAACTGGGTTTTACCAGGCTGGATGAACTGGGTTTTACCAGCAGCACTGGGCGAACTGGGTTTTACCAGTCTGGATGAATTGGGTTTTACCAGCAGCACTGGGCGAACTAGGTTTTACCAGTCTGGCTGAACTGGGTTTTACCAGCAGCAATGGGCGAACTGGGTCCTACCAGTCTGGGTGAACTGGGTTTTACCAGTCTGGGTGAACTGTGTTTTACCAGTCTGGCTGAACTGGGTTTTACCAGTCTGGGTGAACTGGGTTTTACCAGTAGCACTGGATGAACTGGGTTTGACCAGTGCGGGTGAAATGGTTTAACCAGTCTGGGTGAACTGGGTTTTACCAGTCTGGGTGAACTGGGTTTTACCAGTCTGGGTGAACTGGGTTTTACCAGCAGCACTGGGCGAACTGGGTTTTACCAGCAGCACTGGGCGAACTGGGTTTTACCAGTCTGGATGAACTGGGTTTGACCAGTGTGGGTGAAATGGTTTAACCAGTCTGGCTGAACTGGGTTTTACCAGTCTGGGTGAACTGGGTTTTACCAGCAGCACTGGGCGAACTGGGTTTTACCAGTCTGGATGAACTGGGTTTGACCAGTGTGGGTGAAATGGGTTTTACCAGCAGCACTGGGCGAACTGGGTTTTACCAATCTGGATGAACTGGGTTTGACCAGTGTGGGTGAAATGGTTTAACCAGTCTGGGTGAAGTGGGTTTTACCAGCAGCACTGGGCGAACTGGGTTTTACCAGCAGCACTGGGTGAACTGGGTTTAACCAGTCTGGGCAAACTGGGTTTTACCAGTCTGGGCAAACTGGTTTTTACCAGTCTGGGTGGATGGGGTTTTACCAGTCTGGGTGAAGTGGGTTTTACCAGTCTGGGTGAACTGGGTTTCACCATACTGGGTGAACTGGGTTTCACCAGTCTGGATGAAATTGGTTTTACCTAACTGGGTGAATTGCATTTCACCAGTCTGAGTGAACTGGGTTTTACCAGTCTGGGTGAACTGGGTTTTACCAGTAGCACTGGGCGAACTGGGTTTTACCAGTCTGGATGAATTGGGTTTTACCAGCAGCACTGGGCGAACTGGGTTTTACCAGTCTAGATGAACTGGGTTTTACCAGTCTGGGTGAACTGGGTTTTACCAGTAGCATTGGGCGAACTGGGTTTTACCAGCAGCACTGGGCGAACTGGGTTTTACCAGTCTGGGTGAACTGGGGTTTACCAGTCTGGGTGAACTGGGTTTTACCAGTAGCACTGGGCGAACTGGGTTTTACCAGTCTGGATGAATTGGGTTTTACCAGCAGCACTGGGCGAACTGGGTTTTACCAGTCTAGATGAACTGGGTTTTACCAGTCTGGGTGAACTGGGTTTTACCAGTAGCATTGGGCGAACTGGGTTTTACCAGCAGCACTGGGCGAACTGGGTTTTACCAGTCTGGGTGAACTGGGTTTCACCAGCAGCACTGGGCGAACTAGGTTTTACCAGCAGCAATGGGCGAACTGGGTCCTACCAGTCTGGGTGAACTGGGTTTTACCAGGCTGGATGAACTGGGTTTTACCAGCAGCACTGGGCGAACTGGGTTTTACCAGTCTGGATGAATTGGGTTTTACCAGCAGCACTGGGCGAACTAGGTGTAACAGTCTGGCTGAACTGGGTTTTACCAGCAGCAATGGGCGAACTGGGTCCTACCAGTCTGGGTGAACTGGGTTTTACCAGTCTGGGTGAACTGGGTTTTACCAGTAGCACTGGGTGAACTGGGTTTTACCAGTCTGGATGAACTGGGTTTGACCAGTGTGGGTGAAATGGTTTAACCAGTCTGGGTGAACTGGGTTTTACCAGTCTGGGTGAACTGGGTTTTACCAGCAGCACTGGGCGAACTGGGTTTTACCAGCAGCACTGGGCGAACTGGGTTTTACCAGTAGCACTGGGCGAACTGGGTTTTACCAGTCTGGATGAACTGGGTTTGACCAGTGTGGGTGAAATGGTTTAACCAGTCTGGCTGAACTGGGTTTTACCAGTCTGGGTGAACTGGGTTTTACCAGTAGCACTGGGTGAACTGGGTTTAACGAGTCTGGGTGAACTGGGTTTTACCAGTCTTGGCAAACTGGGAATTACCAGCCTGGGTGGTTTGGGTTTTACCAGTCTGGGTGAAATGGGTTTTACCAGCAGCACTGGGTGAACTGGGTTTTACCAGTCTGGCTGAACTGGGTTTTAACAGTCTGGGCGAACTGGGTTTTACCAGCAGCACTGGGCGAACTGGGTTCTACCAGTCTAGGTTAAATGGGTGTTACCATTCTGGGTGAATTGGGTTTTACCAGTCTGGGCGAACTGGGTTTCACTAGTATGGATGAACTGGGTTCTACCAACCTGGGTGAACTGGGTTTTACCAGTCTGGGTGAACTGGGTTTTACCAAACTGGGTGAAGTGGGTTTTACCAGTCTGGGTGAACTGGGTTTTACCAGTCTGGGTGAACTGGGTTTTACCAGTCTGGGTGAACTGGGTTTTACCAAACTGGGTGAAGTGGGTTTTACCAGTCTGGGTGAAGTGGGTTTTACCAGTCTGGGTGAACTGGGTTTTACCAGTCTGGGTAAACTGGGTTTTACTAGTCTGGGTGAACTGGGTTTTACCAGTCTGGGTGAATTGGGTTTTACCAGCAGCACTGGGCGAACTGGGTTCTACCAGTCTAGGTTAAATGGGTGTTACCATTCTGGGTGAATTGGGTTTTACCAGTCTGGGCGAACTGGGTTTCACTAGTAGGGATGAACTGGGTTTTAACAGCAGCACTGGGCGAACTGGGTTCTATCAACCTGGGTGAACTGGGTTTCACCAGTCTGGGTGAACTGGGTTCTACCAAACTGGGTGAAGTGGGTTTTACCAGTCTGGGTGAACTGGGTTTTACCAGTCTGGGTAAACTGGGTTTTACTAGTCTGGGTGAACTGGGTTTTACCAGTCTGGGTGAATTGGGTTTTACCAGCAGCACTGGGCGAACGAGGTTTTACCAGTCTGGGTGAACTAGGTTTGACCAGTATGGGCGAACTGGGTTTTACCAGTCTGGATGAATTGGGTTTTACCAGCAGCACTGGGCGAACTGGGTTCTACCAGTCTAGGTTAAATGGGTGTTACCATTCTGGGTGAATTGGGTTTTACCAGTCTGGGCGAACTGGGTTTCACTAGTAGGGATGAACTGGGTTTTAACAGCAGCACTGGGCGAACTGGGTTCTATCAACCTGGGTGAACTGGGTTTTACCAGTCTGGGTGAACTGGGTTTTACCAAACTGGGTGAACTGGGTTTCACCAGCAGCACTGGGCGAACTAGGTTTTACCAGCAGCAATGGGCGAACTGGGTCCTACCAGTCTGGGTGAACTGGGTTTTACCAGGCTGGATGAACTGGGTTTTACCAGCAGCACTGGGCGAACTGGGTTTTACCAGTCTGGATGAATTGGGTTTTACCAGCAGCACTGGGCGAACTAGGTTTTACCAGTCTGGCTGAACTGGGTTTTACCAGCAGCAATGGGCGAACTGGGTCCTACCAGTCTGGGTGAACTGGGTTTTACCAGTCTGGGTGAACTGTGTTTTACCAGTCTGGCTGAACTGGGTTTTACCAGTCTGGGTGAACTGGGTTTTACCAGTAGCACTGGATGAACTGGGTTTGACCAGTGCGGGTGAAATGGTTTAACTAGTCTGGGTGAACTGGGTTTTACCAGTCTGGGTGAACTGGGTTTAACCAGCAGCACTGGGCGAACTGGGTTTTACCAGCAGCACTGGGCGAACTGGGTTTTACCAGCAGCACTGGGTGAACTGGGTTTAACCAGTCTGGGCAAACTGGGTTTTACCAGTCTGGGCAAACTGGTTTTTACCAGTCTGGGTGGATGGGGTTTTACCAGTCTGGGTGAAGTGGGTTTTACCAGTCTGGGTGAACTGGGTTTCACCATACTGGGTGAACTGGGTTTCACCAGTCTGGATGAAATTGGTTTTACCTAACTGGGTGAATTGCATTTCACCAGTCTGAGTGAACTGGGTTTTACCAGTCTGGGTGAACTGGGTTTTACCAGTAGCACTGGGCGAACTGGGTTTTACCAGTCTGGATGAATTGGGTTTTACCAGCAGCACTGGGCGAACTGGGTTTTACCAGTCTAGATGAACTGGGTTTTACCAGTCTGGGTGAACTGGGTTTTACCAGTAGCATTGGGCGAACTGGGTTTTACCAGCAGCACTGGGCGAACTGGGTTTTACCAGTCTGGGTGAACTGGGGTTTACCAGTCTGGGTGAACTGGGTTTTACCAGTAGCACTGGGCGAACTGGGTTTTACCAGTCTGGATGAATTGGGTTTTACCAGCAGCACTGGGCGAACTGGGTTTTACCAGTCTAGATGAACTGGGTTTTACCAGTCTGGGTGAACTGGGTTTTACCAGTAGCATTGGGCGAACTGGGTTTTACCAGCAGCACTGGGCGAACTGGGTTTTACCAGTCTGGGTGAACTGGGTTTCACCAGCAGCACTGGGCGAACTAGGTTTTACCAGCAGCAATGGGCGAACTGGGTTTTACCAGGCTGGGTGAACTGGGTTTTACCAGGCTGGATGAACTGGGTTTTACCAGCAGCACTGGGCGAACTGGGTTTTACCAGTCTGGATGAATTGGGTTTTACCAGCAGCACTGGGCGAACTAGGTTTTACCAGTCTGGGTGAACTGGGTTTCACCAGCAGCACTGGGCGAACTAGGTTTTACCAGCAGCAATGGGCGAACTGGGTCCTACCAGTCTGGGTGAACTGGGTTTTACCAGGCTGGATGAACTGGGTTTTACCAGCAGCAATGGGCGAACTGGGTCCTACCAGTCTGGGTGAACTGGGTTTTACCAGTCTGGGTGAACTGGGTTTTACCAGTAGCACTGGGTGAACTGGGTTTTACCAGTCTGGATGAACTGGGTTTGACCAGTGTGGGTGAAATGGTTTAACCAGTCTGGGTGAACTGGGTTTTACCAGTCTGGGTGAACTGGGTTTTACCAGCAGCACTGGGCGAACTGGGTTTTACCAGCAGCACTGGGCGAACTGGGTTTTACCAGTAGCACTGGGCGAACTGGGTTTTACCAGTCTGGATGAACTGGGTTTGACCAGTGTGGGTGAAATGGTTTAACCAGTCTGGCTGAACTGGGTTTTACCAGTCTGGGTGAACTGGGTTTTACCAGTAGCACTGGGTGAACTGGGTTTAACGAGTCTGGGTGAACTGGGTTTTACCAGTCTTGGCAAACTGGGAATTACCAGCCTGGGTGGTTTGGGTTTTACCAGTCTGGGTGAAATGGGTTTTACCAGCAGCACTGGGTGAACTGGGTTTTACCAGTCTGGCTGAACTGGGTTTTAACAGTCTGGGCGAACTGGGTTTTACCAGCAGCACTGGGCGAACTGGGTTCTACCAGTCTAGGTTAAATGGGTGTTACCATTCTGGGTGAATTGGGTTTTACCAGTCTGGGCGAACTGGGTTTCACTAGTATGGATGAACTGGGTTCTACCAACCTGGGTGAACTGGGTTTTACCAGTCTGGGTGAACTGGGTTTTACCAAACTGGGTGAAGTGGGTTTTACCAGTCTGGGTGAACTGGGTTTTACCAGTCTGGGTGAACTGGGTTTTACCAGTCTGGGTGAACTGGGTTTTACCAAACTGGGTGAAGTGGGTTTTACCAGTCTGGGTGAAGTGGGTTTTACCAGTCTGGGTGAACTGGGTTTTACCAGTCTGGGTAAACTGGGTTTTACTAGTCTGGGTGAACTGGGTTTTACCAGTCTGGGTGAATTGGGTTTTACCAGCAGCACTGGGCGAACGAGGTTTTACCAGTATGGGCGAACTGGGTTTTACCAGTCTGGATGAATTGGGTTTTACCAGCAGCACTGGGCGAACTGGGTTCTACCAGTCTAGGTTAAATGGGTGTTACCATTCTGGGTGAATTGGTTTTTACCAGTCTGGGCGAACTGGGTTTCACTAGTAGGGATGAACTGGGTTTTAACAGCAGCACTGGGCGAACTGGGTTCTATCAACCTGGGTGAACTGGGTTTTACCAGTCTGGGTGAACTGGGTTTTACCAAACTGGGTGAAGTGGGTTTTACCAGTCTGGGTGAACTGGGTTTTACCAGTCTGGGTAAACTGGGTTTTACTAGTCTGGGTGAACTGGGTTTTACCAGTCTGGGTGAATTGGGTTTTACCAGCAGCACTGGGCGAACGAGGTTTTACCAGTCTGGGTGAACTAGGTTTGACCAGTATGGGCGAACTGGGTTTTACCAGTCTGGATGAATTGGGTTTTACCAGTCTGGGTGAACTGGGTTTTACCAGCAGCACTAGGTGAACTGGGTTTTACCAGCAGCACTGGGCGAACTGGGTTCTACCAGTCTGGGTGAACTGGGTTTTACCAGCAGCACTAGGTGAACTGGGTTTTACCAGTCTCGGTGAACTGGGTTTTATCAGCAGCACTGGGCGAACTGGGTTTTACCAGTCTGGATGAATTGGGTTCTACCAGTCTGGGTGAACTGGGTTTTACCAGCAGCACTAGGTGAACTGGGTTTTACCAGTCTCGGTGAACTGGGTTTTATCAGCAGCACTGGGCGAACTGGATTCTACCAGTCTGGGTGAACTGGGTTTTACCAGTCTGGGTGAACTGGGTTTGACCAGCAGCACTGGGCGAACTGGGTTTTACCAGTCTGGGTGAACTGGGTTTTACCAGTCTGGGTGAACTGCGTTTCACCAGTCTGGCTGAACTGGGTTTGACCAGCAGCACTGGGCGAACTGGGTTTTACCAGTCTGGGTGAACTGGGTTTTACCAGTCTGGGTGAACTGGGTTTTACCAGTCTGGCTGAACTGGGGTTTACCAGTCTGGGTGAACTGGGTTTTACCAGTAGCATTGGGCGAACTGGGTTTTACCAGTCTGGATGAATTGGGTTTTACCAGCAGCACTGGGCGAACTGGGTTTTACCAGTCTGGATGAACTGGGTTTGACCAGTGTGGGTGAAATGGGTTTTACCAGCAGCACTGGGCGAACTGGGTTTTACCAATCTGGATGAACTGGGTTTGACCAGTGTGGGTGAAATGGTTTAACCAGTCTGGGTGAAGTGGGTTTTACCAGCAGCACTGGGCGAACTGGGTTTTACCAGCAGCACTGGGCGAACTGGGTTTAACCAGTCTGGGCAAACTGGGTTTTACCAGTCTGGGCAAACTGGTTTTTACCAGTCTGGGTGGATGGGGTTTTACCAGTCTGGGTGAAGTGGGTTTTACCAGTCTGGGTGAACTGGGTTTCACCATACTGGGTGAACTGGGTTTCACCAGTCTGGATGAAATTGGTTTTACCTAACTGGGTGAATTGCATTTCACCAGTCTGAGTGAACTGGGTTTTACCAGTCTGGGTGAACTGGGTTTTACCAGTAGCACTGGGCGAACTGGGTTTTACCAGTCTGGATGAATTGGGTTTTACCAGCAGCACTGGGCGAACTGGGTTTTACCAGTCTGGGTGAACTGGGTTTTACCAGTAGCATTGGGCGAACTGGGTTTTACCAGCAGCACTGGGCGAACTGGGTTTTACCAGTCTGGGTGAACTGGGGTTTACCAGTCTGGGTGAACTGGGTTTTACCAGTAGCACTGGGCGAACTGGGTTTTACCAGTCTGGATGAATTGGGTTTTACCAGCAGCACTGGGCGAACTGGGTTTTACCAGTCTAGATGAACTGGGTTTTACCAGTCTGGGTGAACTGGGTTTTACCAGTAGCATTGGGCGAACTGGGTTTTACCAGCAGCACTGGGCGAACTGGGTTTTACCAGTCTGGGTGAACTGGGTTTCACCAGCAGCACTGGGCGAACTAGGTTTTACCAGCAGCAATGGGCGAACTGGGTCCTACCAGTCTGGGTGAACTGGGTTTTACCAGGCTGGATGAACTGGGTTTTACCAGCAGCACTGGGCGAACTGGGTTTTACCAGTCTGGATGAATTGGGTTTTACCAGCAGCACTGGGCGAACTAGGTTTTACCAGTCTGGCTGAACTGGGTTTTACCAGCAGCAATGGGCGAACTGGGTCCTACCAGTCTGGGTGAACTGGGTTTTACCAGTCTGGGTGAACTGTGTTTTACCAGTCTGGCTGAACTGGGTTTTACCAGTCTGGGTGAACTGGGTTTTACCAGTAGCACTGGGTGAACTGGGTTTTACCAGTCTGGATGAACTGGGTTTGACCAGTGTGGGTGAAATGGTTTAACCAGTCTGGGTGAACTGGGTTTTACCAGTCTGGGTGAACTGGGTTTTACCAGCAGCACTGGGCGAACTGGGTTTTACCAGCAGCACTGGGCGAACTGGGTTTTACCAGTAGCACTGGGCGAACTGGGTTTTACCAGTCTGGATGAACTGGGTTTGACCAGTGTGGGTGAAATGGTTTAACCAGTCTGGCTGAACTGGGTTTTACCAGTCTGGGTGAACTGGGTTTTACCAGTAGCACTGGGCGAACTGGGTTTTACCAATCTGGATGAACTGGGTTTGACCAGTGTGGGTGAAATGGTTTAACCAGTCTGGGTGAAGTGGGTTTTACCAGCAGCACTGGGCGAACTGGGTTTTACCAGCAGCACTGGGTGAACTGGGTTTAACCAGTCTGGGCAAACTGGTTTTTACCAGTCTGGGTGGATGGGGTTTTACCAGTCTGGGTGAAGTGGGTTTTACCAGTCTGGGTGAACTGGGTTTCACCATACTGGGTGAACTGGGTTTCACCAGTCTGGATGAAATTGGTTTTACCTAACTGGGTGAATTGCATTTCACCAGTCTGAGTGAACTGGGTTTTACCAGTCTGGGTGAACTGCGTTTCACCAGTCTGGCTGAACTGGGTTTGACCAGCAGCACTGGGCGAACTGGGTTTTACCAGTCTGGGTGAACTGGGTTTTACCAGTCTGGGTGAACTGGGTTTTACCAGTCTGGCTGAACTGGGTTTTACCAGCAGCACTAGGTGAACTGGGTTTTACCAGTCTCGGTGAACTGGGTTTTATCAGCAGCACTGGGCGAACTGGATTCTACCAGTCTGGGTGAACTGGGTTTTACCAGTCTGGGTGAACTGGGTTTGACCAGCAGCACTGGGCGAACTGGGTTTTACCAGTCTGGGTGAACTGGGTTTTACCAGTCTGGGTGAACTGCGTTTCACCAGTCTGGCTGAACTGGGTTTGACCAGTGTGGGTGAAATGGTTTAACCAGTCTGGGTGAACTGGGTTTTACCAGTCTGGGTGAACTGGGTTTTACCAGCAGCACTGGGCGAACTGGGTTTTACCAGCAGCAATGGGCGAACTGGGTCCTACCAGTCTGGGTGAACTGGGTTTTACCAGGCTGGATGAACTGGGTTTTACCAGCAGCACTGGGCGAACTGGGTTTTACCAGTCTGGATGAATTGGGTTTTACCAGCAGCACTGGGCGAACTAGGTTTTACCAGTCTGGCTGAACTGGGTTTTACCAGCAGCAATGGGCGAACTGGGTCCTACCAGTCTGGGTGAACTGGGTTTTACCAGTCTGGGTGAACTGTGTTTTACCAGTCTGGCTGAACTGGGTTTTACCAGTCTGGGTGAACTGGGTTTTACCAGTAGCACTGGGTGAACTGGGTTTTACCAGTCTGGATGAACTGGGTTTGACCAGTGTGGGTGAAATGGTTTAACCAGTCTGGGTGAACTGGGTTTTACCAGTCTGGGTGAACTGGGTTTTACCAGCAGCACTGGGCGAACTGGGTTTTACCAGCAGCACTGGGCGAACTGGGTTTTACCAGTAGCACTGGGCGAACTGGGTTTTACCAGTCTGGATGAACTGGGTTTGACCAGTGTGGGTGAAATGGTTTAACCAGTCTGGCTGAACTGGGTTTTACCAGTCTGGGTGAACTGGGTTTTACCAGTAGCACTGGGCGAACTGGGTTTTACCAATCTGGATGAACTGGGTTTGACCAGTGTGGGTGAAATGGTTTAACCAGTCTGGGTGAAGTGGGTTTTACCAGCAGCACTGGGCGAACTGGGTTTTACCAGCAGCACTGGGTGAACTGGGTTTAACCAGTCTGGGCAAACTGGTTTTTACCAGTCTGGGTGGATGGGGTTTTACCAGTCTGGGTGAAGTGGGTTTTACCAGTCTGGGTGAACTGGGTTTCACCATACTGGGTGAACTGGGTTTCACCAGTCTGGATGAAATTGGTTTTACCTAACTGGGTGAATTGCATTTCACCAGTCTGAGTGAACTGGGTTTTACCAGTCTGGGTGAACTGCGTTTCACCAGTCTGGCTGAACTGGGTTTGACCAGCAGCACTGGGCGAACTGGGTTTTACCAGTCTGGGTGAACTGGGTTTTACCAGTCTGGGTGAACTGGGTTTTACCAGTCTGGCTGAACTGGGGTTTACCAGTCTGGGTGAACTGGGTTTTACCAGTAGCATTGGGCGAACTGGGTTTTACCAGTCTGGATGAATTGGGTTTTACCAGCAGCACTGGGCGAACTGGGTTTTACCAGTCTGGATGAACTGGGTTTGACCAGTGTGGGTGAAATGGGTTTTACCAGCAGCACTGGGCGAACTGGGTTTTACCAATCTGGATGAACTGGGTTTGACCAGTGTGGGTGAAATGGTTTAACCAGTCTGGGTGAAGTGGGTTTTACCAGCAGCACTGGGCGAACTGGGTTTTACCAGCAGCACTGGGCGAACTGGGTTTAACCAGTCTGGGCAAACTGGGTTTTACCAGTCTGGGCAAACTGGTTTTTACCAGTCTGGGTGGATGGGGTTTTACCAGTCTGGGTGAAGTGGGTTTTACCAGTCTGGGTGAAGTGGGTTTCACCATACTGGGTGAACTGGGTTTCACCAGTCTGGATGAAATTGGTTTTACCTAACTGGGTGAATTGCATTTCACCAGTCTGAGTGAACTGGGTTTTACCAGTCTGGGTGAACTGGGTTTTACCAGTAGCACTGGGCGAACTGGGTTTTACCAGTCTGGATGAATTGGGTTTTACCAGCAGCACTGGGCGAACTAGGTTTTACCAGCAGCAATGGGCGAACTGGGTCCTACCAGTCTGGGTGAACTGGGTTTTACCAGGCTGGATGAACTGGGTTTTACCAGCAGCACTGGGCGAACTGGGTTTTACCAGTCTGGATGAATTGGGTTTTACCAGCAGCACTGGGCGAACTAGGTTTTACCAGTCTGGCTGAACTGGGTTTTACCAGCAGCAATGGGCGAACTGGGTCCTACCAGTCTGGGTGAACTGGGTTTTACCAGTCTGGGTGAACTGTGTTTTACCAGTCTGGCTGAACTGGGTTTTACCAGTCTGGGTGAACTGGGTTTTACCAGTAGCACTGGGCGAACTGGGTTTTACCAGTCTGGATGAACTGGGTTTGACCAGTGTGGGTGAAATGGTTTAACCAGTCTGGCTGAACTGGTTTTTACCAGTCTGGGTGAACTGGGTTTTACCAGTAGCACTGGGCGAACTGGGTTTTACCAATCTGGATGAACTGGGTTTGACCAGTGTGGGTGAAATGGTTTAACCAGTCTGGGTGAAGTGGGTTTTACCAGCAGCACTGGGCGAACTGGGTTTTACCAGCAGCACTGGGCGAACTGGGTTTTACCAGCAGCACTGGGTGAACTGGGTTTAACCAGTCTGGGCAAACTGGGTTTTACCAGCAGCACTGGGCGAACTGGGTTTTACCAGTCTGGGTGAACTGGGTTTCACCAGCAGCACTGGGCGAACTGGGTCCTACCAGTCTGGATGAATTGGGTTTTACCAGCAGCACTGGGCGAACTGGGTTTTACCAGTCTGGGTGAACTGGGTTTCACCAGCAGCACTGGGCGAACTGGGTTCTACCAGTCTGGATGAATTGGGTTTTACCAGCAGCACTGGGCGAACTGGGTTCTACCAGTCTGGGTGAACTGGGTTTTACCAGCAGCACTGGGTGAACTGGGTTTTACCAGTCTCGGTGAACTGGGTTTTATCAGCAGCACTGGGCGAACTGGATTCTACCAGTCTGGGTGAACTGGGTTTTACCAGTCTGGGTGAACTGGGTTTTACCAGTCTGGGTGAACTGGGTTTGACCAGCAGCACTGGGCGAACTGGGTTTTACCAGTCTGGGTGAACTGGGGTTTACCAGTCTGGGTGAACTGGGTTTTACCAGTAGCACTGGGCGAACTGGGTTTTACCAGTCTGGATGAATTGGGTTTTACCAGCAGCACTGGGCGAACTAGGTTTTACCAGTCTAGATGAACTGGGTTTTACCAGTCTGGGTGAACTGGGTTTTACCAGTAGCATTGGGCGAACTGGGTTTTACCAGCAGCACTGGGCGAACTGGGTTTTACCAGTCTGGGTGAACTGGGTTTCACCAGCAGCACTGGGCGAACTAGGTTTTACCAGCAGCAATGGGCGAACTGGTTCCTACCAGTCTGGGTGAACTGGGTTTTACCAGGCTGGATGAACTGGGTTTTACCAGCAGCACTGGGCGAACTGGGTTTTACCAGTCTGGATGAACTGGGTTTGACCAGTGTGGGTGAAATGGGTTTTACCAGCAGCACTGGGCGAACTGGGTTTTACCAATCTGGATGAACTGGGTTTGACCAGTGTGGGTGAAATGGTTTAACCAGTCTGGGTGAAGTGGGTTTTACCAGCAGCACTGGGTGAACTGGGTTTAACCAGTCTGGGCAAACTGGGTTTTACCAGTCTGGGCAAACTGGTTTTCACCAGTCTGGGTGGAAGGGGGTTTTACCAGTCTGGGTGAAGTGGGTTTTACCAGTCTGGGTGAAGTGGGTTTCACCATACTGGGTGAACTGGGTTTTACCAGTATGGGTGAACTTGGTTTTACCAGCAGCACTGGGTGAACTGGGTTTTACCAGTCTGGGTGAACTTGGTTTTACCAGCAGCACTGGGTGAACTGGGTTTTACCGGTCTGGGTGAACTTGGTTTTACCAGCAGCACTGGGTGAACTGGGTTTTACCAGTCTGGGTGAACTGGGAATACTCTCCTGAAATTGGATTACAGCTGTAGAATATTTAATAAATTTAAATTCCACACAAAATATAAAAGTGATCACGTGGCTGCGCAGATCGCCTTGTTCTGACCCAGGTGACCTCCAGAGGTCCTCCTGTCACCAACACGCGCGCCGTTTTTCTTCTTCCTCTTCAGATCTCCGTTCCGAGGGGAGCAGCGGGCGCGAGCTGCCAGTGCACGCGGACATCACGGAAACACCGTGTGCACGAGCCGAGTGTCAGCTGGAGAAGGTGGTCGCTGTGGTCCGGCAGGTCAGGATGCTGACTGCGTGATCCGCTGGGGGCACGCGCCTCTGTCCGCTCCGGCAGGTCCAGCTCACTCCGCGTCCAGTCCGTCCGGTCCGGTTCGGGATGTTTGTCTCTCCTTTCATCTGTCTGTCTGTCGGTAAGTGTTGAGATGTGAGCCTTATCGTCCTGCAGGTCCGGTCCGGTCCGGTTCGGTCCGGTCTGGTTCGGTCCGGTGCGGTCCGGTTCGGTCCGGTCCGTTTCGTTCCGGTCCGGTTCGGTCCGGTCTGGTTCGGTCCGGTGCGGTGCGGTCCGGTTCGGTCCGGTCCGTTTCGTTCCGGTCCGGTTCGGTCCGGTCTGGTTCGGTCCGGTGCGGTCCTGTATCATCCTGTCCTGAATTCAAACTTTGCAGGTGAATTTGGAGCGAAATGCCCGCGATCGCAGATGGGAAAACAACAGAAAGGGAAAAAGCTGAAATTTGTTGACAAACATAAATGTTTACCGAAAGGAAAACTTAGCTGCAAGATGCGCGTACACGTTGTGAAAGGTCAGTGTGCTGGCAGATGCGCGTGCACGCTGTGAAAGGTCAGTGTGCATGCGCTCCAACCAGACTGCAAAAGTTACCAACATCTTTAATGCAAACGTGCACGCGTGCTTCGGCACCACAAACGCACGTTTCTGCAGACGTTGGTCTCTCTCACCTTTGAAGTGGGCGCGGAAAGGGGCGGGGCCAGCGACAGGTGGCCCAATCAAAACCCGACCTGCTTGACACTGTCGCCATGGTTACCAGCATGGTTACCCCCCCCCCCCCAATCTGTCCTCCATCAGGACCACTACCTGTCCCCATCAGGACCACAACCAGTCACCTGTCCATCTGTCCCCCATCAGGACCGCTTCCTGTCCCCATCAGGACCACTTCCTGTCCCCATCAGGACCACTACCAGTCACCTGTCCATCTGTCCCCCATCAGGACCACTACCTGTCCCCATCAGGACCACTACCTGTCACCTTTCCGTCTGTCCCCCATCAGGACCACTACCTGTCCCCATCAGGACCACAACCAGTCACCTGTCCATCTGTCCCCCATCAGGACCACTACCTGTCCCCATCAGGACCACTACCTGTCACCTTTCCGTCTGTCCCCCATCAGGACCACTACCTGTCCCCATCAGGACCACAACCAGTCACCTGTCCATCTGTCCCCCATCAGGACCACTACCTGTCCCCATCAGGACCACTACCAGTCACCTGTCCATCTGTCCCCCATCAGGACCGCTTCCTGTCCCCCATCAGGACCACTTCCTGTCCCCATCAGGACCACTACCAGTCACCTGTCCATCTGTCCCCATCAGGACCACTACCAGTCACCTGTCCATCTGTCCCCCATCAGGACCACTTCCTGTCCCCATCAGGACCACTACCAGTCACCTGTCCATCTGTCCCCCATCAGGACCGCTACCTGTCACCTGTCCATCTGTCCCCCATCAGGACCACTATCTGTCCCCATCAGGACCACTACCTGTCACCTGTCCATCTGACCCCCATCAGGACCGCTTCCTGTCCCCATCAGGACCACTACCTGTCACCTGTCCATCTGTCCCCCATCAGGACCACTATCTGTCCCCATCAGGACCACTACCAGTCACCTGTCCATCTGTCCCCCATCAGGACCACGACCTGTCACCTTTCCGTCTGTCCCCATCACGACCACTTCCTGTCCCCATCAGGACTACTATCTGTCCCCCATCAGGACCACTTCCTGTCACTTGTCCATCTGTCCCCCATCAGGACCACTACCTGTCATCTGTCCATTTGTCCCCCATCATTACCACTTCCTGTCCCCATCAGGACCACTACCAGTCACCTGTACATCTGTCCCCATCAGGACCACTTCCTGTCCCCAGCAGGACCACTACCTGTCACCTGTCCATCTGTCCCCCATCAGGACCACTATCTGTCCCCCATCAGGACCACTACCTGTCCCCGTCAGGACCACTACCAGTCACCTGTCCATCTGTCCCTCATCAGGACCACTTCCTGTCCCAATCAGGACCACTACCTTTCACCTGTCCATCTGTACCCCATCAGGACCACTTCCTGTCCCCATCAGGACCACTACCTGTCACCTGTCCATCTGTCCCCCATCAGGACCACTATCTGTCCCCCATCAGGACCACTTCCTGTAACCCATCAGGACCACTACCTGTCACCTGTCCATCTGTCCCCGATCAGGACCACTATCTGTCCCCCATCAGGACCACTTCCTGTCCCCATCAGGACCACTACCTGTCACCTGTCCATCTGTCCCCCATCAGGACCACTTCCTGTCACCTGTCCATCTGTCCCCCATCAGGACCACTTCCTGTCCCCATCAGGACCACTTCCTGTCCCCCATCAGGACCACTACCTGTCACCTGTCCATCTGTCCCCCATCAGGACCACTATCTGTCCCCCATCAGGACCACTACCTGTCCCCGTCAGGACCACTACCAGTCACCTGTCCATCTGTCCCCCATCAGGACCACTTCCTGTCCCCATCAGGAGCACTACCTGTCCCCATCAGGACCACTTCCTGTCACCTGTCCATCTGTCCCCCATCAGGACCACTACCTGTCCCCATCAGGACCACTACCTGTCACCTGTCCATCTGTCCCTCATCAGGACCACTTCCTGTCCCAATCAGGACCACTACCTTTCACCTGTCCATCTGTACCCCATCAGGGCCACTTCCTGTCCCCATCAGGACCACTACCTGTCACCTGTCCATCTGTCCCCGATCAGGACCACTATCTGTCCCCCATCAAGACCACTACCTGTCCCCATCAGGACCACTACCAGTCACCTGTCCATCTGTCCCCCATCAGGACCACTTCCTGTCCCCATCAGGACCACTACCTGTCCCCATCAGGACCACTACCTGTCACCTGTCCATCTGTCCCCCATCAGGACCACTATCTGTCCCCCATCAGGACCACTACCTGTCCCCATCAGGACCACTACCTGTCACCTTTCCGTCTGTCCCCATCAGGACCACTTCCTGTCCCCAGCAGGACCACTACCTGTCACCTGTACATCTGTCCCCACTACCTGTCACCTGTCCATCTGTCCCCATCAGGACCACTACCTGTCCACATCAGGACCACTACCTGTCACCTTTCCGTCTGTCCCCCATCAGGACCACTTCCTGTCCCCCATCAGGACCACTACCTTTCCCCATCAGGACCACTACCTGTCACCTTTCCGTCTGTCCCCCATCAGGACCACTATCTTTCCCCCATCAGGACCACTACCTGTCCCCATCAGGACCACAACCAGTCACCTGTCCATCTGTCCCCCATCAGGACCACAACCTGTCCCCATCAGGACCACTACCAGTCACCTGTCCATCTGTCCCCCATCAGGAACGCTTCCCTTCCCCATCAGGACCACTATCTGTCACCTGTCCATCTGTCCCCCATCAGGACCACGACCTGTCACCTTTCCGTCTGTCCCCTTCACGACCACTTCCTGTCCCCCATCAGGACCACTTCCTGTCACTTGTCCATCTGTCCCCCATCAGGACCACTACCTATCACCTGTCCATCTGTCCCCCATCAGGACCACTTCCTGTCCCCATCAGGACCACTACCTGTCACTTGTCCATCTGTCCCCATCAGGACCACTTCCTGTCCCCATCAGGACCACAACCTGTCACCTGTCCATCTGTCCCTCATCATGACCACTTCCTGTCACCTGTCCATCTGTCCCCCATCAGGACCACTTCCTGTCCCCATCAGGACCACTACCTGTCACCTGTCCATCTGTCCCCCATCAGGACCACTTCCTGTCCCAATCAGGACCATTACCTATCACCTGTCCATCTGTACCCCATCAGGACCACTTCCTGTCCCCATCAGGACCACTACCAGTCACCTGTCCATCTGTCCCCCATCGGGACCACTATCTGTCCCCCATCAGGACCACTTCCTTTCCCCATCAGGACCACTACCTGTCACCTGTCCATCTGTCCCCTATCAGGACCACTATCTGTCCCCCATCAGGACCACTACCTGTCCCCATCAGGACCACTACCAGTCACCTGTCCATCTGTCCCCCATCAGGACCACTTCCTGTCCCCATCAGGACCACTACCTGTCACCTTTCCGTCTGTCCCCCATCAGGATCACTACCTGTCCCCATCAGGACCACGACCAGTCACCTGTCCATCTGTCCCCCATCAGGACCACTACCTGTCCCCATCAGGACCACTACCAGTCACCTGTCCATCTGTCCCCCATCAGGACCACTTCCTGTCCCCATCAGGACCACTACCAGTCACCTGTCCATCTGTCTCCCATCAGGACCACTACCTGTCATCTGTCCATCTGTCCCCCATCAGGACCACTATCTGTCCCCACCAGGACCACTACCAGTCACCTGTCCATCTGTCCCCCATCAGGACCGCTTCCTGTCCCCATCAGAACCACTACCTGTCACCTGTCCATCTGTCCCCCATCAGGACCACGACCTGTCCCCATCAGGACTACTATCTGTCCCCCATCAGGACCACTTCCTGTCACTTGTCCATCTGTCCCCCATCATTACCACTTAATGTCCCCATCAGGACCACTACCAGTCACCTGTACATCTGTCCCCATCAGGACCACTTCCTGTCCCCATCAGGACCACGACCTGTCATCTGTCCATCTGTCCCTCATCATGACCACTTCCTGTCACCTGTCCATCTGTCCCCCATCAGGACCACTTCCTGTCCCCATCAGGACCACTACCTGTCACCTGTCCATCTGTCCCCCATCAGGACCACTTCCTGTCCCCATCAGGACCACTACCTGTCAACTGTCCATCAGTCCCTCATCATGACCACTTCCTTTCACCTGTCCATCTGTCTCCATCAGGACCACATCCTGTCATCTGTCCATCTGTCCCCCATCAGGACCACTACCTGTCACCTGTCCATCGGTCCCCATCAGGACCACTACCTTTCACCTGTCCATCTGTCCCCATCAGGACCACTACGTGTCACCTTTCCATCTGTCCCCATCAGGACCACTACCTGTCCCCATCAGGACCACTACGTTTCACCTTTCCATCTGTCCCCATCAGGACCACTACCTGTCCCCATCTGGACCATTACCTGTCACCTTTCCATCTGTCCCCATCAGGACCACTACCTGTCCCCATCAGGACCACTACCTGTCACCTGTCCATCTGTCCCCATCAGGACCACTTCCTATCACTTCTCCATCTGTCCCCCATCAGGACCACTTCCTGTCCCCATCAGGACAACTACCTGTCACCTGTCCATTAGTACCCCATCAGGACCACTACCTGTCCTCATCAGGACCACTATCTGTCACCTGTCCATCTGTCCCCCATCAGGACCACTTCTTGTCACTTGTCCATCTGTCCCCCATCATTACCACTTCCTGTTCCCATCAGGACCACTACCAGTCAACTGTCCATCTGTCCCCATAAGGACCACTTCCTATCACCTGTCCATCTTTCCCCCCTCAGAAACACTACCTGTCACCTGTCCATCTGTCCCCCCCCAGGACCATTGCCTTTCCCCTGTCCATCTGTCCCCATCAGGACCACTACCTGTCACCTGCACATCTGTCCCCATCAGGACCACTTCCTGTCCCCAGCAGGACCACTACCTGTCACCTGTCCATCTGTCCCTCATCATGACCACTTCCTGTCACCTGTCCATCTGTACCCCATCAGGACCACTTCCTGTCCCCATCAGGACCACTACCTGTCACCTGTCCATCTGTCCCCCATCAGGACCACTATCTGTCCCCCATCAGGACCACTTCCTTTCCCCATCAGGACCACTACCTGTCACCTGTCCATCTGTCCCCCATCAGGACCACTTCCTGTCCCCATCAAGACCACTACCTGTCCCCATCAGGACCACTTCCTGTCCCCATCAGGACCACTACCTGTCACCTGTCCATCTGTCCCTCATCATGACCACTTCCTGTCACCTGTCCATCTGTCCCCCATCAGGACCACTTCCTGTCCCCATCAGGACCACTACCTGTCACCTGTCCATCTGTCCCCCATCAGGACCACTTCCTGTCCCAATCAGGACCACTACCTATCACCTGTCCATCTGTACCCCATCAGGACCACTTCCTGTCCCCATCAGGACCACTACCAGTCACCTGTCCATCTGTCCCCCATCGGGACCACTATCTGTCCCCCATCAGGACCACTTCCTTTCCCCATCAGGACCACTACCTGTCACCTTTCCATCTGTCCCCCATCAGGACCACTATCTGTCCCCCATCAGGACCACTACCTGTCCCCATCAGGACCACTACCAGTCACCTGTCCATCTGTCCCCCATCAGGACCACTTCCTGTCCCCATCAGGACCACTACCTGTCACCTTTCCATCTGTCCCCCATCAGGACCACTATCTGTACCCCATCAGGACCACTACCTGTCACCTTTCCGTCTGTCCCCCATCAGGATCACTACCTGTCCCCATCAGGACCACGACCAGTCACCTGTCCATCTGTCCCCCATCAGGACCACTACCTGTCCCCATCAGGACCACTACCAGTCACCTGTCCATCTGTCCCCCATCAGGACCACTTCCTGTCCCCATCAGGACCACTACCAGTCACCTGTCCATCTGTCCCCCATCAGGACCACTACCTGTCATCTGTCCATCTGTCCCCCATCAGGACCACTATCTGTCCCCATCAGGACCACTACCAGTCACCTGTCCATCTGTCCCCCATCAGGACCACGACCTGTCCCCATCAGGACTACTATCTGTCCCCCATCAGGACCACTTCCTGTCACTTGTCCATCTGTCCCCCATCAGGACCACTACCTGTCATCTGTCCATCTGTCCCCCATCATTACCACTTCCTGTCCCCATCAGGACCACTTCCAGTCACCTGTACATCTGTCCCCATCAGGACCACGACCTGTCATCTGTTCATCTGTCCCTCATCATGACCACTTCCTGTCACCTGTCCATCTGTCCCCCATCAGGACCACTTCCTGTCCCCATCAGGACCACTACCTGTCACCTGTCCATCTGTCCCCCATCAGGACCACTTCCTGTCCCCATCAGGACCACTACCTGTCAACTGTCCATCAGTCCCTCATCATGACCACTTCCTGTCACCTGTCCATCTGTCCCCCATCAGGACCACTTCCTGTCCCCATCAGGACCACTACCTGTCACCTGTCCATCTGTCCCCCATCAGGACCACTTCCTGTCCCCATCAGGACCACTACCTGTCAACTGTCCATCAGTCCCTCATCATGACCACTTCCTTTCACCTGTCCATCTGTCTCCATCAGGACCACATCCTGTCATCTGTCCATCTGTCCCCCATCAGGACCACTACCTGTCACCTGTCCATCTGTCCCCATCAGGACCACTACCTTTCACCTGTCCATCTGTCCCCATCAGGACCACTACGTGTCACCTTTCCCTCTGTCCCCATCAGGACCACTACCTGTCCCCATCAGGACCATTACCTGTCACCTTTCCATCTGTCCCCATCAGGACCACTACCTGTCCCCATCAGGACCACTACCTGTCACCTGTCCATCTGTCCCCATCTGGACCACTTCCTATCACTTCTCCATCTGTCCCCCATCAGGACCACTTCCTGTCCCCATCAGGACAACTACCTGTCACCTGTCCATTAGTACCCCATCAGGACCACTACCTGTCCTCATCAGGACCACTATCTGTCACCTGTCCATCTGTCCCCCATCAGGACCACTTCTTGTCACTTGTCCATCTGTCCCCCATCATTACCACTTCCTGTTCCGATCAGGACCACTACCAGTCAACTGTCCATCTGTCCCCATCAGGACCACTTCCTATCACCTGTCCATCTGTGCCCATCAGGACCACTTCCTATCACCTGTCCATCTTTCCCCCCTCAGAACCACTACCTGTCACCTGTCCATCTGTCCCCATCAGGACCATTGCCTTTCCCCTGTCCATCTGTCCCCATCAGGACCACTACCTGTCACCTGCACATCTGTCCCCATCAGGACCACTTCCTGTCCCCAGCAGGACCACTACCTGTCACCTGTCCATCTGTCCCTCATCATGACCACTTCCTGTCACCTGTCCATCTGTCCCCCATCAGGACCACTTCCTGTCCCCATCAGGACCACTACCTGTCACCTGTCCATCTGTCCGCCATCAGGACCACTTCCTGTCCCAATCAGGACCACTACCTATCACCTGTCCATCTGTACCCCATCAGGACCACTTCCTGTCCCCATCAGGACCACTACCTGTCCCCATCAGGGCCACTACCTGTCACCTGTCCATCTGTCCCCCATCAGGACCACTATCTGTACCCCATCAGGACCACTACCTGTCCCCATCAGGACCACTACCTGTCCCCATCAGGGCCACTACCTGTCACCTGTCCATCTGTACCCCATCAGGACCACTACCTGTCACCTTTCCGTCTGTCCCCCATCAGGATCACTACCTGTCCCCATCAGGACCACGACCAGTCACCTGTCCATCTGTCCCCCATCAGGACCACTACCTGTCCCCATCAGGACCACTACCAGTCACCTGTCCATCTGTCCCCCATCAGGACCACTTCCTGTCCCCATCAGGACCACTACCTGTCACCTGTCCATCTGTCCCCATCAGGACCACTACCAGTCACCTGTCCATCTGTCCCCCATCAGGACCACTTCCTGTCCCCATCAGGACCACTACCAGTCACCTGTCCATCTGTCCCCCATCAGGACCACTACCTGTCATCTGTCCATCTGTCCCCCATCAGGACCACTATCTGTCCCCATCAGGACCACTACCAGTCACCTGTCCATCTGTCCCCCATCAGGACCGCTTCCTGTCCCCATCAGGACCACTACCTGTCACCTGTCCATCTGTCCCCCATCAGGACCACTTCCTGTCCCCATCAGGACTACTATCTGTCCCCCATCAGGACCACTTCCTGTCACTTGTCCATCTGTCCCCCATCAGGACCACTACCTGTCATCTGTCCATTTGTCCCCCATCATTACCACTTCCTGTCCCCATCAGGACCACTACCAGTCACCTGTACATCTGTCCCCATCAGGACCACTTCCTGTCCCCAGCAGGACCACTACCTGTCACCTGTCCATCTGTCCCCCATCAGGACCACTATCTGTCCCCCATCAGGACCACTACCTGTCCCCGTCAGGACCACTACCAGTCACCTGTCCATCTGTCCCTCATCAGGACCACTTCCTGTCCCAATCAGGACCACTACCTTTCACCTGTCCATCTGTACCCCATCAGGACCACTTCCTGTCCCCATCAGGACAACTACCTGTCACCTGTCCATTAGTACCCCATCAGGACCACTACCTGTCCTCATCAGGACCACTATCTGTCACCTGTCCATCTGTCCCCCATCAGGACCACTTCTTGTCACTTGTCCATCTGTCCCCCATCATTACCACTTCCTGTTCCCATCAGGACCACTACCAGTCAACTGTCCATCTGTCCCCATAAGGACCACTTCCTATCACCTGTCCATCTGTCCCCATCAGGACCATTTCCTATCACCTGTCCATCTTTCCCCCCTCAGAAACACTACCTGTCACCTGTCCATCTGTCCCCCCCCAGGACCATTGCCTTTCCCCTGTCCATCTGTCCCCATCAGGACCACTACCTGTCACCTGCACATCTGTCCCCATCAGGACCACTACCTGTCACCTGCACATCTGTCCCCATCAGGACCACTACCTGTCACCTGTCCATCTGTCCCCATCTGGACCACTTCCTATCACTTCTCCATCTGTCCCCCATCAGGACCACTTCCTGTCCCCATCAGGACAACTACCTGTCACCTGTCCATTAGTACCCCATCAGGACCACTACCTGTCCTCATCAGGACCACTATCTGTCACCTGTCCATCTGTCCCCCATCAGGACCACTTCTTGTCACTTGTCCATCTGTCCCCCATCATTACCACTTCCTGTTCCGATCAGGACCACTACCAGTCAACTGTCCATCTGTCCCCATCAGGACCACTTCCTATCACCTGTCCATCTGTGCCCATCAGGACCACTTCCTATCACCTGTCCATCTTTCCCCCCTCAGAACCACTACCTGTCACCTGTCCATCTGTCCCCATCAGGACCATTGCCTTTCCCCTGTCCATCTGTCCCCATCAGGACCACTACCTGTCACCTGCACATCTGTCCCCATCAGGACCACTTCCTGTCCCCAGCAGGACCACTACCTGTCACCTGTCCATCTGTCCCTCATCATGACCACTTCCTGTCACCTGTCCATCTGTCCCCCATCAGGACCACTTCCTGTCCCCATCAGGACCACTACCTGTCACCTGTCCATCTGTCCGCCATCAGGACCACTTCCTGTCCCAATCAGGACCACTACCTATCACCTGTCCATCTGTACCCCATCAGGACCACTTCCTGTCCCCATCAGGACCACTACCTGTCCCCATCAGGGCCACTACCTGTCACCTGTCCATCTGTCCCCCATCAGGACCACTATCTGTACCCCATCAGGACCACTACCTGTCCCCATCAGGACCACTACCTGTCCCCATCAGGGCCACTACCTGTCACCTGTCCATCTGTACCCCATCAGGACCACTACCTGTCACCTTTCCGTCTGTCCCCCATCAGGATCACTACCTGTCCCCATCAGGACCACGACCAGTCACCTGTCCATCTGTCCCCCATCAGGACCACTACCTGTCCCCATCAGGACCACTACCAGTCACCTGTCCATCTGTCCCCCATCAGGACCACTTCCTGTCCCCATCAGGACCACTACCTGTCACCTGTCCATCTGTCCCCATCAGGACCACTACCAGTCACCTGTCCATCTGTCCCCCATCAGGACCACTTCCTGTCCCCATCAGGACCACTACCAGTCACCTGTCCATCTGTCCCCCATCAGGACCACTACCTGTCATCTGTCCATCTGTCCCCCATCAGGACCACTATCTGTCCCCATCAGGACCACTACCAGTCACCTGTCCATCTGTCCCCCATCAGGACCGCTTCCTGTCCCCATCAGGACCACTACCTGTCACCTGTCCATCTGTCCCCCATCAGGACCACTTCCTGTCCCCATCAGGACTACTATCTGTCCCCCATCAGGACCACTTCCTGTCACTTGTCCATCTGTCCCCCATCAGGACCACTACCTGTCATCTGTCCATTTGTCCCCCATCATTACCACTTCCTGTCCCCATCAGGACCACTACCAGTCACCTGTACATCTGTCCCCATCAGGACCACTTCCTGTCCCCAGCAGGACCACTACCTGTCACCTGTCCATCTGTCCCCCATCAGGACCACTATCTGTCCCCCATCAGGACCACTACCTGTCCCCGTCAGGACCACTACCAGTCACCTGTCCATCTGTCCCTCATCAGGACCACTTCCTGTCCCAATCAGGACCACTACCTTTCACCTGTCCATCTGTACCCCATCAGGACCACTTCCTGTCCCCATCAGGACAACTACCTGTCACCTGTCCATTAGTACCCCATCAGGACCACTACCTGTCCTCATCAGGACCACTATCTGTCACCTGTCCATCTGTCCCCCATCAGGACCACTTCTTGTCACTTGTCCATCTGTCCCCCATCATTACCACTTCCTGTTCCCATCAGGACCACTACCAGTCAACTGTCCATCTGTCCCCATAAGGACCACTTCCTATCACCTGTCCATCTGTCCCCATCAGGACCATTTCCTATCACCTGTCCATCTTTCCCCCCTCAGAAACACTACCTGTCACCTGTCCATCTGTCCCCCCCCAGGACCATTGCCTTTCCCCTGTCCATCTGTCCCCATCAGGACCACTACCTGTCACCTGCACATCTGTCCCCATCAGGACCACTACCTGTCACCTGCACATCTGTCCCCATCAGGACCACTTCCTGTCCCCAGCAGGACCACTACCTGTCACCTGTCCATCTGTCCCTCATCATGACCACTTCCTGTCACCTGTCCATCTGTCCCCCATCAGGACCACTTCCTGTCCCTATCAGGACCACTACCTGTCACCTGTCCATCTGTCCGCCATCAGGACCACTTCCTGTCCCAATCAGGACCACTACCTATCACCTGTCCATCTGTACCCCATCAGGACCACTTCCTGTCCCCATCAGGACCACTACCTGTCACCTGTCCATCTGTCCCCCATCAGGACCACTATCTGTCCCCCATCAGGACCACTTCCTTTCCCCATCAGGACCACTACCTGTCACCTGTCCATCTGTCCCCCATCAGGACCACTACCTGTCCCCATCAGGACCACTACCTGTCACCTGTCCATCTGTCCCCCATCAGGACCACTACCTGTCCCCATCAGGACCACTACCAGTCACCTGTCCATCTGTCCCCCATCAGGACCACTTCCTGTCCCCATCAAGACCACTACCTGTCCCCATCAGGACCACTTCCTGTCCCCATCAGGACCACTACCTGTCACCTGTCCATCTGTCCCTCATCATGACCACTTCCTGTCACCTGTCCATCTGTCCCCCATCAGGACCACTTCCTGTCCCCATCAGGACCACTACCTGTCACCTGTCCATCTGTCCCCCATCAGGACCACTTCCTGTCCCAATCAGGACCACTACCTATCACCTGTCCATCTGTACCCCATCAGGACCACTTCCTGTCCCCATCAGGACCACTACCTGTCACCTGTCCATCTGTCCCCCATCAGGACCTCTATCTGTCCCCCATCAGGACCACTACCTGTCCCCATCAGGACCACTACCAGTCACCTGTCCATCTGTCCCCCATCAGGACCACTTCCTGTCCCCATCAGGACCACTACCTGTCACCTGTCCATCTGTCCCCCATCGGGACCACTATCTGTCCCCCATCAGGACCACTTCCTTTCCCCATCAGGACCACTACCTGTCACTTGTCCATCTGTCCCCCATCAGGACCACTATCTGTCCCCCATCAGGACCACTACCTGTCCCCATCAGGACCACTACCAGTCACCTGTCCATCTGTCCCCCATCAGGACCACTTCCTGTCCCCATCAGGACCACTACCTGTCACCTGTCCATCTGTCCCCCATCAGGACCACTATCTGTACCCCATCAGGACCACTACCTGTCACCTGTCCATCTGTACCCCATCAGGACCACTACCTGTCATCTGTCCATCTGTCCCCCATCAGGACCACTACTTGTCCCCATCAGGACCACTACCTGTCACCTGTCCATCCTTCCCCCATCAGGACCACTTCCTGTCCCCATCAGGACCACTACCTGTCACCTGTCCATCTGTCCCCCATCAGGACCACTATCTGTACCCCATCAGGACCACTACCTGTCACCTGTCCATCTGTACCCCATCAGGACCACTACCTGTCATCTGTCCATCTGTCCCCCATCAGGACCACTACCTGTCCACATCAGGACCACTACCTGTCACCTGTCCATCTGTCCCCCATCAGGACCACTACCTGTCCCCATCAGGACCACTACCAGTCACCTGTCCATCTGTCCCCCATCAGGACCACTTCCTGTCCCCATCAGGACCACTACCAGTCACCTGTCCATCTGTCCCCCATCAGGACCACTACCTGTCATCTGTCCATCTGTCCCCCATCAGGACCACTATCTGTCCCCATCAGGACCACTACCAGTCACCTGTCCATCTGTCCCCCATCAGGACCACGACCTGTCCCCATCAGGACTACTATCTGTCCCCCATCAGGACCACTTCCTGTCACTTGTCCATCTGTCCCCCATCAGGACCACTACCTGTCATCTGTCCATCTGTCCCCCATCATTACCACTTCCTGTCCCCATCAGGACCACTTCCAGTCACCTGTACATCTGTCCCCATCAGGACCACGACCTGTCATCTGTCCATCTGTCCCTCATCATGACCACTTCCTGTCACCTGTCCATCTGTCCCCCATCAGGACCACTTCCTGTCCCCATCAGGACCACTACCTGTCACCTGTCCATCTGTCCCCCATCAGGACCACTTCCTGTCCCCATCAGGACCACTACCTGTCAACTGTCCATCAGTCCCTCATCATGACCACTTCCTGTCACCTGTCCATCTGTCCCCCATCAGGACCACTTCCTGTCCCCATCAGGACCACTACCTGTCACCTGTCCATCTGTCCCCCATCAGGACCACTTCCTGTCCCCATCAGGACCACTACCTGTCATCTTTCCATCAGTCCCTCATCATGACCACTTCCTTTCACCTGTCCATCTGTCTCCATCAGGACCACATCCTGTCATCTGTCCATCTGTCCCCCATCAGGACCACTACCTGTCACCTGTCCATCTGTCCCCATCAGGACCACTACCTTTCACCTGTCCATCTGTCCCCATCAGGACCACTACGTGTCACCTTTCCATCTGTCCCCATCAGGACCACTACCTGTCCCCATCTGGACCATTACCTGTCACCTTTCCATCTGTCCCCATCAGGACCACTACCTGTCCCCATCAGGACCACTACCTGTCACCTGTCCATCTGTCCCCATCTGGACCACTTCCTATCACTTCTCCATCTGTCCCCCATCAGGACCACTTCCTTTCCCCATCAGGACAACTACCTTTCACCTGTCCATTAGTACCCCATCAGGACCACTACCTGTCCTCATCAGGACCACTATCTGTCACCTGTCCATCTGTCCCCCATCAGGACCACTTCTTGTCACTTGTCCATCTGTCCCCCATCATTACCACTTCCTGTTCCCATCAGGACCACTACCAGTCAACTGTCCATCTGTCCCCATCAGGACCACTTCCTATCACCTGTCCATCTGTGCCCATCAGGACCACTTCCTATCACCTGTCCATCTTTCCCCCCTCAGAACCACTACCTGTCACCTGTCCATCTTTCCCCCCCCAGGACCATTGCCTTTCCCCTGTCCATCTGTCCCCATCAGGACCACTACCTGTCACCTGCACATCTGTCCCCATCAGGACCACTTCCTGTCCCCAGCAGGACCACTACCTGTCACCTGTCCATCTGTCCCTCATCATGACCACTTCCTGTCACCTGTCCATCTGTCCCCCATCAGGACCACTTCCTGTCCCCATCAGGACCACTACCTGTCACCTGTCCATCTGTCCGCCATCAGGACCACTTCCTGTCCCAATCAGGACCACTACCTATCACCTGTCCATCTGTCCCCCATCAGGACCACTTCCTGTCCCCATCAGGACCACTACCTGTCACCTGTCCATCTGTCCCCCATCAGGACCACTATCTGTCCCCCATCAGGACAACTTCCTTTCCCCATCAGGACCACTACCTGTCACCTGTCCATCTGTCCCCCATCAGGACCACATCCTGTCCCCCATCAGGACCACTACCTGTCCCCATCAGGACCATTACCAGTCACCTGTCCATCTGTCCCCCATCAGGACCACTTCCTGTCCCCATCAAGACCACTACCTGTCCCCATCAGGGCCACTACCTGTCACCTGTCCATCTGTCCCCCATCAGGACCACTATCTGTACCCCATCAGGACCACTACCTGTCCCCATCAGGACCACTACCTGTCCCCATCAGGGCCACTACCTGTCACCTGTCCATCTGTACCCCATCAGGACCACTACCTGTCACCTTTCCGTCTGTCCCCCATCAGGACCACTACCTGTCACCTGTCCATCTGTCCCCATCAGGACCACTTCCTGTCCCCAGCAGGACCACTACCTGTCACCTGTCCATTTGTCCCCCATCAGGACCACTTCCTGTCCCAATCAGGACCACTACCAATCACCTGTCCATCTGTACCCCATCAGGACCACTTCCTGTCCCCATCAGGACCACTACCAGTCACCTGTCCATCTGTACCCCATCGGGACCACTATCTGTCCCCCATCAGGACCACTACCTGTCACCTGTCCATCTGTCCCCCATCAGGACCACTATCTGTCCCCCATCAGGACCACTACCAGTCACCTGTCCATCTGTACCCCATCGGGACCACTATCTGTCCCCCATCAGGACCACTACCTGTCCCCATCAGGACCACTACCTGTCACCTGTCCATCTGTCCCCCATCAGGACCACTTCCTGTCCCCATCAGGACCACTACCAGTCACCTGTCCATCTGTACCCCATCAGGACCACTTCCTGTCCCAATCAGGACCACTACCAATCACCTGTCCATCTGTACCCCATCAGGACCACTTCCTGTCCCCATCAGGACCACTACCAGTCACCTGTCCATCTGTACCCCATCGGGACCACTATCTGTCCCCCATCAGGACCACTACCTGTCACCTGTCCATCTGTCCCCCATCAGGACCACTATCTGTCCCCCATCAGGACCACTACCAGTCACCTGTCCATCTGTCCCCCATCAGGACCACTTCCTGTCCCCATCAGGACCACTACCTGTCCCCATCAGGACCACTACCTGTCACCTGTCCATCTGTCCCCCATCAGGACCACTTCCTGTCCCCATCAGGACCACTACCAGTCACCTGTCCATCTGTACCCCATCGGGACCACTATCTGTCCCCCATCAGGACCACTACCTGTCCCCATCAGGACCACTACCAGTCACCTGTCCATCTGTCCCCCATCAGGACCACTTCCTGTCCCCATCAGGACCACTACCTGTCCCCATCAGGACCACTACCTGTCACCTGTCCATCTGTACCCCATCAGGACCACTACCTGTCCCCATCAGGACCACTACCTGTCACCTGTCCATCTGTACCCCATCAGGACCACTACCTGTCCACATCAGGACCACTACCTGTCACCTTTCCGTCTGTCCCCCATCAGGATCACTACCTGTCCCCATCAGGACCACGACCAGTCACCTGTCCATCTGTCCCCCATCAGGACCACTACCTGTCCCCATCAGGACCACTACCAGTCCCCATCAGGACCACTACCAGTCACCTGTCCATCTGTCCCCCATCAGGACCACTTCCTGTCCCCATCAGGACCACTACCAGTCACCTGTCCATCTGTCCCCCATCAGGATCACTACCTGTCATCTGTCCATCTGTCCCCCATCAGGACCACTATCTGTCCCCATCAGGACCACTACCAGTCACCTGTCCATCTGTCCCCCATCAGGACCGCTTCCTGTCCCCATCAGGACCACTACCTGTCCATCTGTCCCCCATCAGGACCACGACCTGTCCCCATCAGGACTACTATCTGTCCCCCGTCAGGACCACTTCCTGTCACTTGTCCATCTGTCCCCCATCAGGACCACTACCTGTCATCTGTCCATCTGTCCCCCATCATTACCACTTCCTGTCCCCATCAGGACCACTACCAGTCAACTGTACATCTGTCCCCATCAGGACCACTTCCTGTCCCCATCAAGACCACGACCTGTCATCTGTCCATCTGTCCCTCATCATGACCACTTCCTGTCACCTGTCCATCTGTCCCCCATCAGGACCACTTCCTGTCCCCATCAGGACCACTACCTGTCACCTGTCCATCTGTCCCCCATCAGGACCACTTCCTGTCCCCATCGGGACCACTACCTGTCAACTGTCCATCAGTCCCTCATCATGACCACTTCCTTTCACCTGTCCATCTGTCTCCATCAGGACCACATCCTGTCATCTGTCCATCTGTCCCCCATCAGGACCACTACCTGTCACCTGTCCATCTGTCCCCATCAGGACCACTACCTTTCACCTGTCCATCTGTCCCCATCAGGACCACTACGTGTCACCTTTCCATCTGTCCCCATCAGGACCACTACCTGTCCCCATCAGGACCATTACCTGTCACCTTTCCATCTGTCCCCATCAGGACCACTACCTGTCCCCATCTGGACCATTACCTGTCACCTTTCCATCTGTCCCCATCAGGACCACTACCTGTCCCCATCAGGACCACTACCTGTCACCTGTCCATCTGTCCCCATCTGGACCACTTCCTATCACTTCTCCATCTTTCCCCCATCAGGACCACTTCCTGTCCCCATCAGGACAACTACCTGTCACCTGTCCATTAGTACCCCATCAGGACCACTACCTGTCACCTGTCCATCTGTCCCCCATCAGGACCACTTCTTGTCACTTGTCCATCTGTCCCCCATCATTACCACTTCCTGTTCCCATCAGGACCACTACCAGTCAACTGTCCATCTGTCCCCATCAGGACCACTTCCTATCACCTGTCCATCTGTCCCCATCAGGACCACTTCCTATCACCTGTCCATCTTTCCCCCCTCAGAACCACTACCTGTCACCTTTCCATCTGTCCCCATCAGGACCATTGCCTTTCCCCTGTCCATCTGTCCCCATCAGGACCACTACCTGTCACCTGCACATCTGTCCCCATCAGGACCACTTCCTGTCCCCAGCAGGACCACTACCTGTCACCTGTCCATCTGTCCGTCATCATGACCACTTCCTGTCACCTGTCCATCTGTCCCCCATCAGGACCACTTCCTGTCCCCATCAGGACCACTACCTGTCACCTGTCCATCTGTCCGCCATCAGGATCACTTCCTGTCCCAATCAGGACCACTACCTATCACCTGTCCATCTGTACCCCATCAGGACCACTTCCTGTCCCCATCAGGACCACTACCTGTCACCTGTCCATCTGTCCCCCATCAGGACCACTATCTGTCCCCCATCAGGACCACTTCCTTTCCCCATCAGGACCACTACCTGTCACCTGTCCATCTGTCCCCCATCAGGACCACTATCTGTCCCCCATCAGGACCACTACCTGTCCCCATCAGGACCACTACCAGTCACCTGTCCATCTGTCCCCCATCAGGACCACTTCCTGTCCCCATCAGGACCACTACCTGTCCCCATCAGGGCCACTACCTGTCACCTGTCCATCTGTCCCCCATCAGGACCACTATCTGTACCACATCAGGACCACTACCTGTCCCCATCAGGACCACTACCTGTCACCTGTCCATCTGTACCCCATCAGGACCACTACCTGTCCACATCAGGACCACTACCTGTCACCTTTCCATCTGTCCCCCATCAGGATCACTACCTGTCCCCATCAGGACCACGACCAGTCACCTGTCCCCATCAGGACCACTACCAGTCACCTGTCCATCTGTCCCCCATCAGGACCACTTCCTGTCCCCATCAGGACCACTACCAGTCACCTGTCCATCTGTCCCCCATCAGGACCACTACCTGTCATCTGTCCATCTGTCCCCCATCAGGACCACTATCTGTCCCCATCAGGACCACTACCAGTCACCTGTCCATCTGTCCCCCATCAGGACCGCTTCCTGTCCCCATCAGGACCACTACCTGTCACCTGTCCATCTGTCCCCCATCAGGACCACGACCTGTCCCCATCAGGACTACTATCTGTCCCCCATCAGGACCACTTCCTGTCACTTGTCCATCTGTCCCCCATCAGGACCACTACCTGTCATCTGTCCATCTGTCCCCCATCATTACCCCTCCCTTTCCCCATCAGGACCACTACCAGTCACCTGTACATCTGTCCCCATCAGGACCACTTCCTGTCGCCATCAGGACCACTACGTGTTCCCATCAGGACCACTACCTGTCACCTGTCCATCTGTCCCCCATCAGGACCACTTCCTGTCCCCATCAGGACCACTACCTGTCACCTGTCCATCTGTCCCCCATCAGGACCACTTCCTGTCCCCATCAGGACCACTACCTGTCACCTTTCCATCTGTCCCCCATCAGGATCACTACCTGTCCCCATCAGGACCACGACCAGTCACCTGTCCCCATCAGGACCACTACCAGTCACCTGTCCATCTGTCCCCCATCAGGACCACTTCTTGTCCCCATCAGGACCACTACCAGTCACCTGTCCATCTGTCCCCCATCAGGACCACTACCTGTCATCTGTCCATCTGTCCCCCATCAGGACCACTACCAGTCACCTGTCCATCTGTCCCCCATCAGGACCGCTTCCTGTCCCCATCAGGACCACTACCTGTCACCTGTCCATCTGTCCCCCATCAGGACCACGACCTGTCCCCATCAGGACTACTATCTGTCCCCCATCAGGACCACTTCCTGTCACTTGTCCATCTGTCCCCCATCAGGACCACTAGCTGTCATCTGTCCATCTGTCCCCCATCATTACCCCTCCCTTTCCCCATCAGGACCACTACCAGTCACCTGTACATCTGTCCCCATCAGGACCACTTCCTGTCGCCATCAGGACCACTACGTGTCCCCATCAGGACCACTACCTGTCACCTGTCCATCTGTCCCCCATCAGGACCACTTCCTGTCCCCATCAGGACCACTACCTGTCACCTGTCCATCTGTCCCCCATCAGGACCACTTCCTGTCCCCATCAGGACCACTACCTGTCCCCATCAGGGCCACTACCTGTCACCTGTCCATCTGTCCCCCATCAGGACCACTATCTGTACCACATCAGGACCACTACCTGTCCCCATCAGGACCACTACCTGTCACCTGTCCATCTGTACCCCATCAGGACCACTACCTGTCCACATCAGGACCACTACCTGTCACCTTTCCATCTGTCCCCCATCAGGATCACTACCTGTCCCCATCAGGACCACGACCAGTCACCTGTCCCCATCAGGACCACTACCAGTCACCTGTCCATCTGTCCCCCATCAGGACCACTTCCTGTCCCCATCAGGACCACTACCAGTCACCTGTCCATCTGTCCCCCATCAGGACCACTACCTGTCATCTGTCCATCTGTCCCCCATCAGGACCACTATCTGTCCCCATCAGGACCACTACCAGTCACCTGTCCATCTGTCCCCCATCAGGACCGCTTCCTGTCCCCATCAGGACCACTACCTGTCACCTGTCCATCTGTCCCCCATCAGGACCACGACCTGTCCCCATCAGGACTACTATCTGTCCCCCATCAGGACCACTTCCTGTCACTTGTCTATCTGTCCCCCATCAGGACCACTACCTGTCATCTGTACATCTGTCCCCATCAGGACCACTTCCTGTCGCCATCAGGACCACTACGTGTCCCCATCAGGACCACTACCTGTCACCTGTCCATCTGTCCCCCATCAGGACCACTTCCTGTCCCCATCACGACCACTACCTGTCACCTGTCCATCTGTCCCCCATCAGGACCACTTCCTGTCCCCATCAGGACCACTACCTGTCAACTGTCCATCAGTCCCTCATCATGACCACTTCCTTTCACCTGTCCATCTGTCCCCCATCAGGACCACTACCTGTCACCTGTCCATCTGTCCCCTTCAGGACCACTACCTTTCACCTGTCCATCTGTCCCCATCAGGACCACTACGTGTCACCTTTCCATGTGTCCCCATCAGGACCACTACCTGTCCCCATCAGGACCATTACCTGTCACCTTTCCATCTGTCCCCATCAGGACCACTACCTGTCCCCATCAGGACCACTACCTGTCACCTGTCCATCTGTCCCCATCTGGACCACTTCCTATCACTTCTCCATCTTTCCCCCCTCAGAACCACTACCTGTCACCTGTCCATCTGTCCCCATCAGGACCATTGCCTTTCCCCTGTCCATCTGTCCCCATCAGGACCACAACCTGTCACCTGCACATCTGTCCCCATCAGGACCACTTCCTGTCCCCAGCAGGACCACTACCTGTCACCTGTCCATCTGTCCCTCATCATGACCACTTCCTGTCACCTGTCCATCTGTCCCCCATCAGGACCACTTCCTGTCCCCATCAGGACCACTACCTGTCACCTGTCCATCTGTCCGCCATCAGGACCACTTCCTGTCCCAATCAGGACCACTACCTATCACCTGTCCATCTATACCCCATCAGGACCACTTCCTGTCCCCATCAGGACCACTACCTGTCACCTGTCCATCTGTCCCCCATCAGGACCACTATCTGTCCCCCATCAGGACCACTTCCTTTCCCCATCAGGACCACTACCTGTCACCTGTCCATCTGTCCCCCATCAGGACCACTATCTGTCCCCCATCAGGACCACTACCTGTCCCCATCAGGACCACTACCAGTCACCTGTCCATCTGTCCCCCACCAGGACCACTTCCTGTCCCCATCAGGACCACTACCTGTCCCCATCAGGGCCACTACCTGTCACCTGTCCATCTGTCCCCCATCAGGACCACTATCTGTACCCCATCAGGACCACTACCTGTCCCCATCAGGACCACTACCTGTCACCTGTCCATCTGTACCCCATCAGGACAGCTACCTGTCCACATCAGGACCACTACCTGTCACCTTTCCGTCTGTCCCCCATCAGGACCACTACCTGTCCCCATCAGGACCACTACCAGTCACCTTTCCATCTGTCCCCCATCAGGACCACTACCTGTCATCTGTCCATCTGTCCCCCATCAGGACCACTATCTGTCCCCATCAGGACCACTACCAGTCACCTGTCCATCTGTCCCCCATCAGGACCGCTTCCTGTCCCCATCAGGACCACTACCTGTCACCTGTCCATCTGTACCCCATCAGGACCACTACCTGTCCCCATCAGGACCACTACCAGTCACCTGTCCATCTGTCCCCCATCAGGACCACTTCCTGTCCCCATCAGGACCACTACCAGTCACCTGTCCATCTGTCCCCCATCAGGACCACTACCTGTCATCTGTCCATCTGTCCCCCATCAGGACCACTATCTGTCCCAGTCAGGACCACTACCAGTCACCTGTCCATCTGTCCCCCATCAGGACCGCTTCCTGTCCCCATCAGGACCACTACCTGTCACCTGTCCATCTGTCCCCCATCAGGACCACGACCTGTCCCCATCAGGACTACTATCTGTCCCCCATCAGGACCACTTCCTGTCACTTGTCCATCTGTCCCCCATCAGGACCACTACCTGTCATCTGTCCATCTGTCCCCCATCAGGACCTCTTCCTGTCCCCATCAGGACCACGACCTGTCATCTGTCCATCTGTCCCTCATCATGACCACTTCCTGTCACCTGTCCATCTGTCCCCCATCAGGACCACTTCCTGTCCCCATCAGGAACACTACCTGTCACCTGTCCATCTGTCCCCCATCAGGACCACTTCCTGTCCCCATCAGGACCACTACCTGTCAACTGTCCATCAGTCCCTCATCATGACCACTTCCTTTCACCTGTCCATCTGTCTCCATCAGGACCACATCCTGTCATCTGTCCATCTGTCCCCCATCAGGACCACTACCTGTCACCTGTCCATCTGTCCCCATCAGGACCACTACCTTTCACCTGTCCATCTGTCCCCATCAGGACCACTACGTGTCACCTGTCCATCTGTCCCCATCAGGACCACTACCTGTCCCCATCAGGACCACTACCTTTCACCTGTCCATCTGTCCCCATCTGGACCACTTCCTGTCACTTCTCCATCTGTCCCCCATCAGGACCACTTCCTGTCCCCATCAGGACAACTACCTGTCACCTGTCCATTAGTCCCCCATCAGGACCACTACCTGTCCTCATCAGGACCACTATCTGTCACCTGTCCATCTGTCCCCCATCAGGACCACTTCTCTTCACTTGTCCATCTGTCCCCCATCATTACCACTTCCTGTTCCCATCAGGACCACTACCAGTCAACTGTCCATCTGTCCCCATCAGGACCACTTCCTATCACCTGTCCATCTGTCCCCATCAGGACCACTTCCTATGACCTGTCCATCTTTCCCCCCTCAGAACCACTACCTGTCACCTGTCCATCTGTCCCCCCCCAGGACCATTGCCTTTCCCCTGTCCATCTGTCCCCATCAGGACCACTACCTGTCACCTGCACATCTGTCCCCATCAGGACCAATTCCTGTCACCTGTACATCTGTCCACATCAGGATCACTTCGTGTCCCCATCAGAACCACTACCAGTCCCCATCAGGACTACCATCTGTCCACCATCAGGACCACTTCCTGTCACTTGTCCATCTGTCCCCCATCATTACCACTTCCTTTCCCCATCAGGACCACTACCTGTCACCTGTCGATCTGTCCCCCATCATGACCACTTCCTGTCACCTGTCCATCTGTCTCCATCAGGACCACTTCCTTTCCCCATCTGGACCACGACCTGTCACTTGTCCATCTGTCCCCCATCATGACCACTTCCTGTCCCCATAGGACCACTTCCTGTCATCTGTCCATCTTTCCCTTATCAGGACCAATACCTGTCACCTGTCCATCTGTCCCCATTAGGACCATTACCTGTCACCTGTCCACCTGTCCCCATCAGGACCACTACCTGTCACCTGTCCATCTGTACCCCATCAGGACCACTTCCTGTTCCCATCAGGACCACTACCAGTCAACTGTCCATCTGTCCCCATCAGGACCACTTCCTGTCACCTGTCCATCTGTCCCCATCGGGACCACTTCCTGTCACCTGTCCATCTGTCCCCATCAGGACCACTTCCTGTCACCTGTCCATCTGTCCCCATCGGGACCACTTCCTATCATCTGTCCATCTTTCCCCCCTCAGAACCACTACCTGTCCCCATCAGGACCACTACCTGTCACCTGCACATCTGTCCCCATCAGGACCAATTCCTGTCACCTGTCCATCTGTCTCCATCAGGACCACTTCCTGTCCCCATCTGGACCACGACCTGTCACTTGTCCATCTGTCCCCCATCAGGACCACTTCCTGTCCCCATAGGACCACTTCCTGTCATCTGTCCATCTTTCCCTTATCAGGACCAATACCTGTCACCTGTCCATCTGTCCCCATTAGGACCATTACCTGTCACCTGTCCACTTGTCCCCATCAGGACCACTACCTGTCACCTGTCCATCTGTACCCCATCAGGACCACTTCCTGTCCCCATCAGGACCACTACCTGTCACCTGTCCATCTGTCCCCCATCAGGACCACTATCTGTCCCCCATCAGGACCACTTCCTTTCTCCATCAGGACCACTACCTGTCACCTGTCCATCTGTCCCCCATCAGGACCACTATATGTCCCCCATCAGGACCACTACCTGTCCCCATCAGGACCACTACCAGTCACCTGTCCATCTGTCCCCCATCAGGACCACTTCCTGTCCCCATCAGGACCACTACCTGTCCCCATCAGGACCACTACCTGTCACCTGTCCATCTGTCCCCCATCAGGACCACTATCTGTCCCCCATCAGGACCACTACCTGTCCCCATCAGGACCACTACCTGTCACCTGTCCATCTGTCCCCCATCAGGACCACTACCTGTCACCTTTCCGTCTGTCCCCCATCAGGATCACTACCTGTCCCCATCAGGACCACGACCAGTCACCTGTCCATCTGTCCCCCATCAGGACCACTTCCTGTCCCCATCAGGACCACTACCAGTCACCTGTCCATCTGTCCCCCATCAGGACCACTTCCTGTCCCCAGCAGGACCACTACCTGTCACCTGTCCATCTGTCCCGCATCAGGACCACTTCCTTTCACCTGTCCATCTGTCCCCCATCAGGACCACTTCCTGTCCCCATCAGGACCACGACCTGTCATCTGTCCATCTGTCCCTCATCATGACCACTTCCTTTCACCTGTCCATCTGTCCCCCATCAGGACCACTTCCTGTCCCCATTAGGACCACTACCTGTCACCTGTCAATCTGTCCCCCATCAGGACCACTTCCTGTCCCCATCAGGACCACTACCTGTCAACTGTCCATCTGTCCCCCATCAGGACCACTACCTTTCACCTGTCCATCTGTCCCCATCAGGACCACTACGTGTCACCTTTCCATCTGTCCCCATCAGGACCACTACCTTTCACCTGTCCATCTGTCCCCATCAGGACCACGACGTGTCACCTTTCCATCTGTCCCCATCAGGACCACTACCTGTCCCCATCAGGACCATTACCTGTCACCTTTCCATCTGTCCCCATCAGGACCACTACCTGTCCCCATCAGGACCACTACCTGTCACCTGTCCATCTGTCCCCATCTGGACCACTTCCTATCACTTCTCCATCTGTCCCCCATCAGGACCACTTCCTGTCCCCATCAGGAAAACTACCTGTCACCTGTCCATTAGTCCCCCATCAGGACCACTACCTGTCCTCATCAGGACCAATACCTGTCACCTGTCCATCTGTCCCCATCAGGACAACTACCTGTCACCTGTCCATTAGTCCCCCATCAGGACCACTACCTGTCCTCATCAGGACCAGTATCTGTCACCTGTCCATCTGTCCCCCATCAGGACCACTTCTTGTCACTTGTCCATCTGTCCCCCATCATTACCACTTCCTGTTCCCATCAGGACCACTACCAGTCAACTGTCCATCTGTCCCCATCAGGACCACTTCCTGTCACCTGTCCATCTGTCCCCATCAGGACCACTTCCTATCACCTGTCCATCTTTCCCCCCTCAGAACCATTGCCTTTCCCCTGTCCATCTGTCCCCATCAGGACCACTACCTGTCACCTGCACATCTGTCCCCATCAGGACGAATTCCTGTCACCTGTACATCTGTCCACATCAGGATCACTTCGTGTCCCCATCAGAACCACTACCAGTCCCCATCAGGACTACCATCTGTCCCCCATCAGGACCACTTCCTGTCACTTGTCCATATGTCCCCCATCAGGTCCACTTCCTTTCCCCATCAGGACCACTACCAGTCACCTGTACATCTGTCCCCATCAGGACCACTTCCTGTCCCCAGCAGGACCACTACCTGTCACCTGTCCATCTGTCCCTCATCAGGACCACTACCTGTCACCTGTCCATCTGTCCCCCATCAGGACCACTTCCTGTCACCTGTCCATCTGTCCCCCATCAGGACCACGACCTGTCATCTGTCCATCTGTCCCTCATCATGACCACTTCCTGTCACCTGTCCATCTGTCCCCCATCAGGACCACTACCTGTCACCTGTCCATCTGTCCCCCATAAGGACCACTTCCTGTCCCCATCAGGACCACTACCTTTCACCTGTCCATCTGTCCCTCATCAGGACCACTACCTGTCACCTGTCCATCTGTCCCCATCAGGACCACTACCTTTCACCTGTCCATCTGTCCCCATCAGGACCACTACGTGTCCCCATCAGGACCACTACCTGTCACCTTTCCATCTGTCCCCATCAGGACCACTACCTGTCCCCATCAGGACCACTACCTGTCACCTGTCCATCTGTCCCCATCTGGACCACTTCCTGTCCCCATCAGGACCACTACCTGTCACCTGATCCTTTAGTCCCCCATCAGGACCACTACCTGTCCTCATCAGGACCACTATCTGTCACCTGTCCATCTGTCCCCCATCAGGACCACTTCTTGTCACTTGTCCATCTGTCCCCCATCATTACCACTTCCTGTTCCCATCAGGACCACTACCAGTCAACTGTCCATCTGTCCCCATCAGGACCACTTCCTGTCACCTGTCCATCTGTCCCCATCGGGACCACTTCCTATCACCTGTCCATCTTTCCCCCCTCAGAACCACTACCTGTCCCCATCAGGACCACTTCCTGTCACCTGTCCATCTGTCCCCATCAGGACCACTACCTGTCACCTGTCCATCTGTCCCCCCCCAGGACCATTGCCTTTCCCCTGTCCATCTGTCCCCATCAGGACCACTACCTGTCACCTGCACATCTGTCCCCATCAGGACCAATTCCTGTTACCTGTACATCTGTCCACATCAGGATCACTTCGTGTCCCCATCATAACCACTACCAGTCCCCATCGGGACTACCATCTGTCCCCCATCAGGACCACTTCCTGTCACTTGTCCATCTGTCCCCCATCATTACCACTTCCTTTCCCCATCAGGACCACTACCAGTCACCTGTCCATCTGTCCCCCATCAGGACCACTTCCTTTCCCCATCAGGACCACTACCTGTCACCTGTCCATCTGTACCCCATCAGGACCACGACCTGTCACCTGTCCATCTGTCTCCATCAGGACCACTTCCTGTCCCCATCTGGACCACGACCTGTCACTTGTCCATCTGTCCCCCATCAGGACCACTTCCTGTCCCCATAGGACCACTTCCTGTCACCTTTCCATCTGTCCCCATCAGGACCACTACCTTTCACCTGTCCATCTGTCCCCATCAGGACCACTACGTGTCACCTTTCCATCTGTCCCCATCAGGACCACTACCTGTCCCCATCAGGACCATTACCTGTCACCTTTCCATCTGTCCCCATCAGGACCACTACCTGTCCCCATCAGGACCACTACCTGTCACCTGTCCATCTGTCCCCATCTGGACCACTTCCTATCACTTCTCCATCTGTCCCCCATCAGGACCACTTCCTGTCCCCATCAGGACAACTACCTGTCACCTGTCCATTAGTCCCCCATCAGGACCACTACCTGTCCTCATCAGGACCAATACCTGTCACCTGTCCATCTGTCCCCATCAGGACAACTACCTGTCACCTGTCCATTAGTCCCCCATCAGGACCACTACCTGTCCTCATCAGGACCAGTATCTGTCACCTGTCCATCTGTCCCCCATCAGGACAACTTCTTGTCACTTGTCCATCTGTCCCCCATCATTACCACTTCCTGTTCCCATCAGGACCACTACCAGTCAACTGTCCATCTGTCCCCATCAGGACCACTTCCTGTCACCTGTCCATCTGTCCCCATCAGGACCACTTCCTATCACCTGTCCATCTTTCCCCCCTCAGAACCATTGCCTTTCCCCTGTCCATCTGTCCCCATCAGGACCACTACCTGTCACCTGCACATCTGTCCCCATCAGGACCACTTCCTGTCACTTGTCCATCTGTCCCCCATCAGGACCACTTCCTTTCCCCATCAGGACCACTACCTGTCACCTGTCCATCTGTCCCCCATCAGGACCACGACCTGTCATCTGTCCATCTGTCCCTCATCATGACCACTACCTGTCACCTGTCCATCTGTCCCCCATCAGGACCACTTCCTGTCCCCTTCAGGACCACTACCTGTCACCTGTCCATCTGTCCCCCATAAGGACCACTTCCTGTCCCCATCAGGACCACTACCTTTCACCTGTCCATCTGTCCCCCATAAGGACCACTTCCTGTCCCCATCAGGACCACTACCTTTCACCTGTCCATCTGTCCCTCATCAGGACCACTACCTGTCACCTGTCCATCTTTCTCCATCAGGACCACTTCCTGTCATCTGTCCATCTGTCCCCCATCAGGACCACTACCTGTCACCTGTCCATCTGTCTCCATCAGGACCACTTCCTGTCATCTGTCCATCTGTCCCCCATCAGGACCACTACCTTTCACCTGTCCATCAGGTCCCCATCAGGACCACTACGTGTCCCCATCAGGACCACTACCTGTCACCTTTCCATCTGTCCCCATCAGGACCACTACCTGTCCCCATCAGGACCATTACCTGTCACCTTTCCATCTGTCCCTCATCAGGACCACTACCTGTCACCTGTCCATCTGTCTCCATCAGGACCACTTCCTGTCATCTGTCCATCTGTCCCCCATCAGGACCACTACCTGTCACCTGTCCATCTGTCTCCATCAGGACCACTTCCTGTCATCTGTCCATCTGTCCCCCATCAGGACCACTACCTTTCACCTGTCCATCAGGTCCCCATCAGGACCACTACGTGTCCCCATCAGGACCACTACCTGTCACCTTTCCATCTGTCCCCATCAGGACCACTACCTGTCCCCATCAGGACCATTACCTGTCACCTTTCCATCTGTCCCCATCAGGACCACTACCTGTCCCCATCAGGACCATTACCTGTCACCTTTCCATCTGTCCCCATCAGGACCACTACCTGTCCCCATCAGGACCATTACCTGTCACCTTTCCATCTGTCCCCATCAGGACCACTACCTGTCACCTTTCCATCTGTCCCCATCAGGACCACTACCTGTCCCCATCAGGACCATTACCTGTCACCTTTCCATCTGTCCCCATCAGGACCACTACCTGTCCCCATCAGGACCATTACCTGTCACCTTTCCATCTGTCCCCATCAGGACCACTACCTGTCACCTTTCCATCTGTCCCCATCAGGACCACTTCCTGTCACCTGTCCATCTGTCCCCATCAGGACCACTTCCTATCACCTGTCCATCTTTCCCCCCTCAGAACCATTGCCTTTCCCCTGTCCATCTGTCCCCATCAGGACCACTACCTGTCACCTGCACATCTGTCCCCATCAGGACCACTTCCTGTCACGTGTCCATCTGTCCCCCATCAGGACCACTTCCTTTCCCCATCAGGACCACTACCAGTCACCTGTACATCTTTCCCCATCAGGACCACTTCCTGTCCCCATCTGGACCACTTCCTATCACTTCTCCATCTGTCCCCCATCAGGACCACTTCCTGTCCCCATCAGGACAACTACCTGTCACCTGTCCATTAGTCCCCCATCAGGACCACTACCTGTCCTCATCAGGACCAGTATCTGTCACCTGTCCATCTGTCCCCCATCAGGACCACTTCCTGTTCCCATCAGGACCACTACCAGTCAACTGTCCATCTGTCCCCATCAGGACCACTTCCTGTCACCTGTCCATCTGTCCCCATCAGGACCACTTCCTATCACCTGTCCATCTTTCCCCCCTCAGAACCATTGCCTTTCCCCTGTCCATCTGTCCCCATCAGGACCACTACCTGTCACCTGTCCATCTGTCCCCCATCAGGACCACTTCCTGTTCCCATCAGGACCACTACCAGTCAACTGTCCATCTGTCCCCATCAGGACCACTTCCTGTCACTTGTCCATCTGTCCCCCATCAGGACCACTTCCTTTCCCCATCAGGACCACTACCAGTCACCTGTACATCTTTCCCCATCAGGACCACTTCCTGTCCCCAGCAGGACCACTACCTGTCACCTGTCCATCTGTCCCCCATCAGGACCACTTCCTGTCACCTGTCCATCTGTCCCCCATCAGGACCACGACCTGTCATCTGTCCATCTGTCCCTCATCATGACCACTTCCTGTCACCTGTCCATCTGTCCCCCATCAGGACCACTTCCTGTCCCCTTCAGGACCACTACCTGTCACCTGTCCATCTGTCCCCCATAAGGACCACTTCCTGTCCCCATCAGGACCACTACCTTTCACCTGTCCATCTGTCCCCCATAAGGACCACTTCCTGTCCCCATCAGGACCACTACCTTTCACCTGTCCATCTGTCCCCCATCAGGACCACTTCCTGTCCCCTTCAGGACCACTACCTGTCACCTGTCCATCTGTCCCCCATAAGGACCACTTCCTGTCCCCATCAGGACCACTACCTTTCACCTGTCCATCTGTCCCCCATAAGGACCACTTCCTGTCCCCATCAGGACCACTACCTTTCACCTGTCCATCTGTCCCTCATCAGGACCACTACCTGTCACCTGTCCATCTGTCTCCATCAGGACCACTTCCTGTCATCTGTCCATCTGTCCCCCATCAGGACCACTACCTGTCACCTGTCCATCTGTCTCCATCAGGACCACTTCCTGTCATCTGTCCATCTGTCCCCCATCAGGACCACTACCTTTCACCTGTCCATCAGGTCCCCATCAGGACCACTACGTGTCCCCATCAGGACCACTACCTGTCACCTTTCCATCTGTCCCCATCAGGACCACTACCTGTCCCCATCAGGACCATTACCTGTCACCTTTCCATCTGTCCCCATCAGGACCACTACCTGTCCCCATCAGGACCACTACCTGTCACCTTTCCATCTGTCCCCATCAGGACCACTACCTGTCCCCATCAGGACCATTACCTGTCACCTTTCCATCTGTCCCCATCAGGACCACTACCTGTCCCCATCAGGACCACTACCTGTCACCTGTCCATCTGTCCCCATCTGGACCACTTCCTATCACTTCTCCATCTGTCCCCCATCAGGACCACTTCCTGTCCCCATCAGGACAACTACCTGTCACCTGTCCATTAGTCCCCCATCAGGACCACTACCTGTCCTCATCAGGACCACTATCTGTCACCTGTCCATCTGTCCCCCATCAGGACCACTTCTTGTCACTTGTCCATCTGTCCCCCATCATTACCACTTCCTGTTCCCATCAGGACCACTACCAGTCAACTGTCCATCTTTCCCCATCAGGACCACTTCCTGTCACCTGTCCATCTGTCCCCATCAGGACCACTTCCTGTCACCTGTCCATCTGTCCCCATCAGGACCACTACCTGTCACCTGTCCATCTGTCCCCCCCCAGGACCATTGCCTTTCCCCTGTCCATCTGTCCCCATCAGGACCACTACCTGTCACCTGCACATCTGTCCCCATCAGGACCAATTCCTGTCACCTGTACATCTGTCCACATCAGGATCACTTCGTGTCCCCATCAGAACCACTACCAGTCCCCATCAGGACTACCATCTGTCCCCCATCAGGACCACTTCCTGTCACTTGTCCATCTGTCCCCCATCATTACCACTTCCTTTCCCCATCAGGACCACTACCAGTCACCTGTCCATCTGTCCCCCATCAGGACCACTTCCTTTCCCCATCAGGACCACTACCTGTCACCTGTCCATCTGTACCCCATCAGGACCACGACCTGTCACCTGTCCATCTGTCCCCCATCATGACCACTTCCTGTCACCTGTCCATCTGTCTCCATCAGGACCACTTCCTGTCCCCATCTGGACCACGACCTGTCACTTGTCCATCTGTCCGCCATCAGGACCACTTCCTGTCATCTGTCCATCTTTCCCTTATCAGGACCAATACCTGTCACCTGTCCATCTGTCCCCATTAGGACCACTACCTGTCACCTGTCCACCTGTCCCCATCAGGACCACTACGTGTCCCCATCAGGACCATTACCTGTCACCTGTCCATCTGTCCCCCATCAGGACCACTTCCTGTCACCTGTCCATCTGTCCCCCATCAGGACCAATACCTTTAACCATTCCATCTGTCCCCCATCAGGACCACTTCCTGTCCCCACAAGGACCACTACCTGTCACCTGTCCATCTATCCCCCATCAGGACCACTTCCTGTCAACTGTCCATCTGTCCCCCATCAGGACCACTTCCTTTCCCCATCAGGACCTCTTCCTGTCATCTGTTCATCTGTCCCCCATCAGGACCACGACCTGTCACCTGTCCATCTGTCCCCCATCAGGACCACTTCCTTTCACCTGTCCATCTGTCCACCTTCAAGACCACTAATAGTCACCATCAGGACCACTACATGTCACCTGTCCATCTTTCCCCCATCAGGACCATTTCCTTTCACCTGTCCATCTGTCACCCATCAGGACCACTTCCTTTCCCCATCAGGACCACTTCCTGTCCCCATCAGGACCACCACCTGTCACCTGTCCATCTTTCCCCCCTCAGAACCACTACCAGTCCCCATCAGGACCACTTCCTGTCACCTGTCCATCTGTCCCCATCAGGACCACTACCTGTCACCTGTCCATCTGTCCCCCCCCAGGACCATTGCCTTTCCCCTGTCCATCTGTCCCCATCAGGACCACTACCTGTCACCTGCACATCTGTCCCCATCAGGACCAATTCCTGTCACCTGTACATCTGTCCACATCAGGATCACTTCGTGTCCCCATCAGAACCACTACCAGTCCCCATCAGGACTACCATCTGTCCCCATCAGGACCACTACCTGTCACCTGCACATCTGTCCCCATCAGGACCAATTCCTGTCACCTGTACATCTGTCCACATCAGGATCACTTCGTGTCCCCATCAGAACCACTACCAGTCCCCATCAGGACTACCATCTGTCCCCCATCAGGACCACTTCCTGTCACTTGTCCATCTGTCCCCCATCATTACCACTTCCTTTCCCCATCAGGACCACTACCAGTCACCTGTCCATCTGTCCCCCATCAGGACCACTTCCTTTCCCCATCAGGACCACTACCTGTCACCTGTCCATCTGTACCCCATCAGGACCACGACCTGTCACCTGTCCATCTGTCCCCCATCATGACCACTTCCTGTCACCTGTCCATCTGTCTCCATCAGGACCACTTCCTGTCCCCATCTGGACCACGACCTGTCACTTGTCCATCTGTCCCCCATCAGGACCACTTCCTGTCATCTGTCCATCTTTCCCTTATCAGGACCAATACCTGTCACCTGTCCATCTGTCCCCATTAGGACCACTACCTGTCACCTGTCCACCTGTCCCCATCAGGACCACTACGTGTCCCCATCAGGACCATTACCTGTCACCTGTCCATCTGTCCCCCATCAGGACCACTTCCTGTCACCTGTCCATCTGTCCCCCATCAGGACCAATACCTTTAACCATTCCATCTGTCCCCCATCAGGACCACTTCCTGTCCCCACAAGGACCACTACCTGTCACCTGTCCATCTATCCCCCATCAGGACCACTTCCTGTCAACTGTCCATCTGTCCCCCATCAGGACCACTTCCTTTCCCCATCAGGACCTCTTCCTGTCATCTGTTCATCTGTCCCCCATCAGGACCACGACCTGTCACCTGTCCATCTGTCCCCCATCAGGACCACTTCCTTTCACCTGTCCATCTGTCCACCTTCAAGACCACTAATAGTCACCATCAGGACCACTACATGTCACCTGTCCATCTTTCCCCCATCAGGACCATTTCCTTTCACCTGTCCATCTGTCACCCATCAGGACCACTTCCTTTCCCCATCAGGACCACTTCCTGTCCCCATCAGGACCACCACCTGTCACCTGTCCATCTTTCCCCCCTCAGAACCACTACCAGTCCCCATCAGGACCACTTCCTGTCACCTGTCCATCTGTCCCCATCAGGACCACTACCTGTCACCTGTCCATCTGTCCCCCTTCAGGACCATTGCCTTTCCCCTGTCCATCTGTCCCCATCAGGACCACTACCTCTCACCTGTACATCTGTCCCCATCAGCACCAATTCCTGTCACCTTTCCGTCTGTCCCCATCAGGATCACTTCCTGTCCCCATCAGAACCACTACCAGTCCCCATCAGGACCACGATCTGTCCCTATCAGGACGACTATCTGTCCCCATCAGGAGCATTACCTGTCCTCATCAGGACCACTATCTGTCACCTTTCCGTCTGTCCCCATCAGGACTACTATCTGTCCCCCATCAGGAGCACGTCCTGACACTTGTCCATCTGTCCCCCATCAGGACCACGACCTGTCATCTGTCCATCTGTCCCCCATCATTACCACTTCCTGTCCCCATCAGGACCACTACCAGTCACCTGTCCATCTGTCCCACATCAGGACCACTTCCTGTCCCCATCAGGACCACTCCCTGTCACCTGTCCATCTGTCCCCCATCAGAACCACTTCCTGTCCCTATCAGGACCACTACCTGTCACCTGTCCATCTGTCCCCTATCAGGACCACGACCTGTCACCGGTCCATCTGTCCCCCATCATGACCACTCCCTGTCACCTGTCCATCTGTCTCCATCAGGACCATTTCCTGTCCCCATCTGGACCTCAACCTGTCACTTGTCCATCTGTCCCCCATCAGGACCACTTCCTGTCCCCATAGGACCACTTCCTGTCATCTGTCCATCTTTCCCTTATCAGGACCACTACCTGTCACCTGTCCACCTGTCCCCATCAGGACCACTTCCTTTCACCTGTCCATCTGTCCCCATCAGGACCACTACATGTCCCAATCAGGACCACTACCATTCTCCATCAGGACCACTTCCTGTCACCTGTCCATCTGTCCCCATCAAGACCACTACCTGTCCCCATCAGGACCACATCCTGCCACCTGTCCATCTTTCCCCATTGGGATCACTTCCTGTAATATGTCAATCCGTCCCCATCAAGACCACTTCCTGTCCCCTTCAGGACCAATACCTGTCACCTGTCCATCTGTCCCCAATCAGGACCACTTCCTGTCCCCATCAGGACCACTACCAGTCCCCATCAGGACCACTACCTGTCCCCATCTGGACCACTTCCTGTCACCTGTCCATCTGTCCACATCAGGACCATTTCCTGTCCCAATCAGGACCACTTCCTTTCACCCGCCGATCTGTCCTTTCAAGACCACTACCTGTCACCTGTAAATCTGTCCCCATCAAGACCACTACCTGTCACCTGTCCATCTGTCCCCATCAGGACCATTTCCTGTCCCTATCAGGACCACTTCTTGTCACCTGTACATCTGTCCCCCATCAAGACAACTACCTGTCCATCTTTTCCCAATCAGGACGATTTTCTGTTCCCATCAGGACCACTTCCAGTCCCCCATCAGGACCATTTCCTGTCCCCATCAGGACCACTTCCAGTCCCCCATCAGGACCATTTCCTGTCCCCATTAGGAACACTTCCTGTCCCCTGTCCATCCGTCCCCCATCAGGACCACTTCCTGTCACATGTCCATTTGTCCCCCATCAGGACCATTTCCTTTCCCCATCAGGAACATATCTTGTCACCTGTCCACCTGTCCACATCAGGACCACTTCCTGTCACCTGTCCATCCGTCCCACATCAGGACCACTACCTGTCAACTGTCCATCTGTCCCCCAATAGGACCATTTCCTGTCCCCATCAGGACCACTTCCTGTCTCCTGTCCATCTGTCCCCCATCAGGACCATATCATGTCACCTGTCCATCTGTCCCCCATCAGGACCACTTCCTGCCACATGTCCATTTGTCCCCCATCAGGACCATTTCCTGTCCCCATCAGGAACATATCCTGTCACCTGTCCATCTGTCCCCATCAAGACCACCACCTGTCCACATCAGGACCACTTCCTGTCACCTGTCCATCCGTCCCACATCAGGACCACTACCTGTCAACTGTCCATCTGTCCCCCAATAGGACCATTTCCTGTCCCCATCAGGACCACTTCCTGTCTCCTGTCCATCTGTCCCCCATCAGGACCATTTCCTGTCCCCATCAGGACCACTTCCTGTCACCTGTCCATCTGTCCCCATCAGGACCACTTCCTGTCACCTGTCCATCTTTCCCCATCAGGACCACTACCTGTCACCTGTAAATCTTTCCCCATCAAGACCGCTACCCTTCAATTGTCCATCTGTCCCCCATCAGGACCATTTCCTGTCCCCATCAGGACCACTTCCTGTCACCTGTCCATTTGTGCCCCATCAATACCACTTCCTCTCTCCGGTCCATCTGTCCCCCATCAGGACCATTTCCTGTCACCTGTCTATCCGTCCCCCATCAGGACAACTTCCTGTCACCTGTCAATCTGTCCCCCATCAGGACCACTTCCTGTCACCTGTCCATTTGTCCCCCATGAGGACCATTTCCTGTCCCCATCAGGAACATATCCTGTCACCTGTCCATCTGTCTCCATCAAGACCACCGCCTGTCCACATCAGGACCACTTCCTGTAACCTGTCCATCCGTCCCCAATCAGGACCACTACCTTTCAACTGTCCATCTGTCCCCCAATAGGACCATTTCCTGTCCCCATCAGGACCACTTCCTGTCTCCTGTCCATCTGTCCACCATCAGGACCATTTCCTGTCCCCATCAGGACCACTTCCTGTCACCTGTCCATCTGTGCCCCATCAATACCACTTCCTCTCTCCTGTCCATCTGTCCCCCATCAGGACCATTTCCTGTCCCCATCAGGACCACTTCCTTTCAGCTGTCCATCTGTCCCCATCAGGACCACTTCCTGTCACCTTTCCATCTGTCTCCCATCAGGACCACTTCCTTTCACCTGTCCATCTTTCCCCCATCAGGACCACTACCTGTCCCCATCAGGACCACTTCCTGTCACCTGTCCATCTGTCCCCATCAAGCTACTACCTGTCACCAGTCTATCTGTCCCCCATCAGGACCACTTCCTTTCCCCTTTCCATCTGTCCCCATCAGGACCACTTCCTGTCACCTGTAAATCTTTCCCCATCAAGACCACTACCCTTCAATTGTCCATCTTTCCCACTCAGGACCATTTCCTGTCCCCATCAGGACCACTTCCTGTCACCTTTCCATCTGTGCCCCATCAATACCACTTCCTCTCTCCTGTCCATCTGTCCCCCAGCAGGACCATTTCCTGTCCCCATCAGGACCACTTCCTGTCAGCTGTTCATCTGTCCCCATCAGGACCACTTCCTGTCACCTTTCCATCTGTCTCCCATCAGGACCACTTCCTGTCACCTGTCCATCTGTCCCCCATCAGGACCACTACCTGTCCCCATCAGGACCACTTCCTGTCACCTGTCCATCTGTCCCCCATCAGGACCACTTCCTGTCCCCATCAGGAACATATCCTGTCACCTGTCCACCTGTCTCCATCAAGACCACCACCTGTCCACATCAGGACCACTTCCTTTCACCTGTCCATCTGTCCCCCATCAGGACCACTTCCTGTCACCTTTCCATCTGTCCCCATCAGGACCATCACCTGTCACCTGTAAATCTTTCCCCATCAGGACCATTTCCTGTCCCCATCAGGACCACTTCCTGTCACCTGTCCATCTGTCCCCTTCAGGACCACTTCCGTTTACCTCTCCATCTGTCCCCCAATCAGGACCATTTCCTGTCCCCATCAATAACATATCCTGTCACCTGTCCATCTGTCTCCATCAAGACCACCACCTGTCCACATCAGGACCACTTCCTGTCACCTGTCCATCCGTCCCCCATCAGGACCACTACCTGTCAACTGTCCATCTGTCCCCCAATAGGACCATTTCCTGTCCCCATCAGGACCACTTCCTGTCTCCTGTCCATCTGTCCCCCATCAGGACCATTTCCTGTCCCCATCAGGACCATCACCTGTCACCTGTAAATCTTTCCCCATCAAGACCACTACCCTTCAATTGTCCATCTGTCCCGCATCAGGACCATTTCCTGTCCCCATCAGGACCACTTCCTGTCACCTGTCCATCTGTGCCCCATCAATACCACTTCCTCTCTCCTTTCCATCTGTCCCCCATCAATACCACTTCCTCTCTCCGGTCCATCTGTCCCCCATCAGGACCATTTCCTGTCACCTGTCTATCCGTCCCCCATCAGGACAACTTCCTGTCACCTGTCCATCTGTCCCCCATCAGGACCACTTCCTGTCACCTGTCCATTTGTCCCCCATGAGGACCATTTCCTGTCCCCATCAGGAACATATCCTGTCACCTGTCCATCTGTCTCCATCGAGACCACCGCCTGTCCACATCAGGACCACTTCCTGTCACCTGTCCATCCGTCCCCCATCAGGACCACTACCTGTCAACTGTCCATCTGTCCCCCAATAGGACCATTTCCTGTCCCCATCAGGACCACTTCCTGTCTCCTGTCCATCTGTCCACCATCAGGACCATTTCCTGTCCCCATCAGGACCACTTCCTGTCACCTGTCCATCTGTGCCCCATCAGGACCATTTCCTGTCCCCATCAGGACCACTTCCTGTCACCTGTCCATCTGTCCCCATCCGGACCACTTCCTGTCACCTGTCCATCTTTCCCCATCAGGACCATCACCTGTCACCTGTAAATCTTTCCCCATCAAGACCACTACCCTTCAATTGTCCATCTGTCCCCCATCAGGACCATTTCCTGTCCCCATCAGGACCACTTCCTGTCACCTGTCCATCTGTGCCCCATCAATACCACTTCCTCTCTCCTTTCCATCTGTCCCCCATCAGGACCATTTCCTGTCACCTGTCTATCCGTCCCCGATCAGGACAACTTCCTGTCACCTGTCCATCTGTCCCCCATCAGGACCACTTCCTGTCACCTGTTATCTGTCCCCATCAGGACCACTTCCTTCCACCTGTCCATTTGTCCCCCATCAGGACCATTTCCTGTCCCCATCAGGATCATATCCTGTCACCTGTCCATCTGTCCCCATCAAGACCACCACCTGTCCACATCAGGACCACTTCCTGTCACCTGTCCATCCGTCCCCTATCAGGACCACTACCTGTCAACTGTCCATCTGTCCCCCAATAGGACCATTTCCTGTCCCCATCAGGACCACTTCCTGTCTCCTGTCCATCTGTCCCCCATCAGGACCATCACCTGTCACCTGTAAATCTTTTCCCATCAAGACCACTACCCTTCAATTGTCCATCTGTCCCCCATCAGGACCATTTCCTGTCCCCATCAGGACCACTACCTGTCACCTGTCCATCTGTGCCCCATCAGGACCATTTCCTGTCCCCATCAGGACCACTTCCTGTCAGCTGTCCATCTGTCCCCATCAGGACCACTTCCTGTCACCTTTCCATCTGTCTCCCATCACGACCACTTCCTGTCACCTGTCCATCTGTCCCCATCAGGACCACTTCCTGTCACCTGTCCATCTTTCCCCATCAGGACCATCATCTGTCACCTGTAAATCTTTCCCCATCAAGACCACTACCCTTCAATTGTCCATCTTTCCCACTCAGGACCATTTCCTGTCCCCATCAGGACCACTTCCTGTCACCTGTCAATCTGTGCCCCATCAATACCACTTCCTCTCTCCTGTCCATCTGTCCCCCATCAGGACCATTTCCTGTCCCCATCAGGACCACTACCTGTCAGCTGTCCATCTGTCCCCATCAGGACCACTTCCTGTCACCTTTCCATCTGTCTCCCATCAGGACCACTTCCTGTCACCTGTCCATCTGTCCCCCATCAGGACCACTACCTGTCCCCATCAGGACCAGTTTCTGTCACCAGTCTATCTGTCCCCCATCAGGACCACTACCTGTCACCTTTAAATTGGTCCCCATCAGGACCACTTCTTGTCACTTGTCCATCTGTCCCCCATCAGGACCACGACCTGTCATCTGTCCATCTGTCCCCCATCAGGACCACTACCTTTCCCCATCAGGACCACTACCTCTCCCCCATCAGGACAACTTCCTGTCACCTTTCCATCTGGCCCCCATCAGGTCCACTACCTGTCCCCCATCAGGACTACATCCTGTCACCTTTCCATCTGGCCCCCATCAGGTCCACTACCTGTCCCCCATCAGGACTACATCCTGTCACCTGTCTATCTGTCCCCCTTCAGGACCACTTCCTGTCCCGATCAGGACCACTTCCTGTCACCTGTCCATTTGTCCCCCATCAGGACCACTACCTGTCACCTGTCCATCTGTCCCCCATCAGGACCACAACCAGTTCCCATCAGGACAACTATCTGTCCCGATCAGGACCACTTCCTGTCACCTTTCCGTCTGTCCCCATCAGAACCACTTCGTGTCACCATCAGGAACACTTCCTGTTACCTGTCCATCTGTCTCCCATCAGGACCACTTCCTGTCCCCATCAGGACTACTAACCTTCCCCCATCAGGACCACTTCTTGTCACTTGTCCATCTGTGCCCCATCAGGACCATTTCCTGTCCCCATCAGGACCACTTCCTGTCACCTTTCCATCTGTCTCCCATCAGGACCACTTCCTGTCACCTGTCCATCTGTCCCCATCAGGACCACTTCCTGTCACCTGTCCATCTGTCCCCCATCAGGACCACTTCCTTTCCCCTTTCCATCTGTCCCCATCAGGACCACTTCCTGTCACCTGTAAATCTTTCCCCATCAAGACCACTACCCTTCAATTGTCCATCTTTCCCACTCAGGACCATTTCCTGTCCCCATCAGGACCACTTCCTGTCACCTTTCCATCTGTGCCCCATCAATACCACTTCCTCTCTCCTGTCCATCTGTCCCCCAGCAGGACCATTTCCTGTCCCCATCAGGACCACTTCCTGTCAGCTGTTCATCTGTCCCCATCAGGACCACTTCCTGTCACCTTTCCATCTGTCTCCCATCAGGACCACTTCCTGTCACCTGTCCATCTGTCCCCCATCAGGACCACTACCTGTCCCCATCAGGACCACTTCCTGTCACCTGTCCATCTGTCCCCCATCAGGACCACTTCCTGTCCCCATCAGGAACATATCCTGTCACCTGTCCACCTGTCTCCATCAAGACCACCACCTGTCCACATCAGGACCACTTCCTTTCACCTGTCCATCTGTCCCCCATCAGGACCACTTCCTGTCACCTTTCCATCTGTCCCCATCAGGACCATCACCTGTCACCTGTAAATCTTTCCCCATCAGGACCATTTCCTGTCCCCATCAGGACCACTTCCTGTCACCTGTCCATCTGTCCCCTTCAGGACCACTTCCGTTTACCTCTCCATCTGTCCCCCAATCAGGACCATTTCCTGTCCCCATCAATAACATATCCTGTCACCTGTCCATCTGTCTCCATCAAGACCACCACCTGTCCACATCAGGACCACTTCCTGTCACCTGTCCATCCGTCCCCCATCAGGACCACTACCTGTCAACTGTCCATCTGTCCCCCAATAGGACCATTTCCTGTCCCCATCAGGACCACTTCCTGTCTCCTGTCCATCTGTCCCCCATCAGGACCATTTCCTGTCCCCATCAGGACCATCACCTGTCACCTGTAAATCTTTCCCCATCAAGACCACTACCCTTCAATTGTCCATCTGTCCCGCATCAGGACCATTTCCTGTCCCCATCAGGACCACTTCCTGTCACCTGTCCATCTGTGCCCCATCAATACCACTTCCTCTCTCCTTTCCATCTGTCCCCCATCAATACCACTTCCTCTCTCCGGTCCATCTGTCCCCCATCAGGACCATTTCCTGTCACCTGTCTATCCGTCCCCCATCAGGACAACTTCCTGTCACCTGTCCATCTGTCCCCCATCAGGACCACTTCCTGTCACCTGTCCATTTGTCCCCCATGAGGACCATTTCCTGTCCCCATCAGGAACATATCCTGTCACCTGTCCATCTGTCTCCATCGAGACCACCGCCTGTCCACATCAGGACCACTTCCTGTCACCTGTCCATCCGTCCCCCATCAGGACCACTACCTGTCAACTGTCCATCTGTCCCCCAATAGGACCATTTCCTGTCCCCATCAGGACCACTTCCTGTCTCCTGTCCATCTGTCCACCATCAGGACCATTTCCTGTCCCCATCAGGACCACTTCCTGTCACCTGTCCATCTGTGCCCCATCAGGACCATTTCCTGTCCCCATCAGGACCACTTCCTGTCACCTGTCCATCTGTCCCCATCCGGACCACTTCCTGTCACCTGTCCATCTTTCCCCATCAGGACCATCACCTGTCACCTGTAAATCTTTCCCCATCAAGACCACTACCCTTCAATTGTCCATCTGTCCCCCATCAGGACCATTTCCTGTCCCCATCAGGACCACTTCCTGTCACCTGTCCATCTGTGCCCCATCAATACCACTTCCTCTCTCCTTTCCATCTGTCCCCCATCAGGACCATTTCCTGTCACCTGTCTATCCGTCCCCGATCAGGACAACTTCCTGTCACCTGTCCATCTGTCCCCCATCAGGACCACTTCCTGTCACCTGTTATCTGTCCCCATCAGGACCACTTCCTTCCACCTGTCCATTTGTCCCCCATCAGGACCATTTCCTGTCCCCATCAGGATCATATCCTGTCACCTGTCCATCTGTCCCCATCAAGACCACCACCTGTCCACATCAGGACCACTTCCTGTCACCTGTCCATCCGTCCCCTATCAGGACCACTACCTGTCAACTGTCCATCTGTCCCCCAATAGGACCATTTCCTGTCCCCATCAGGACCACTTCCTGTCTCCTGTCCATCTGTCCCCCATCAGGACCATCACCTGTCACCTGTAAATCTTTTCCCATCAAGACCACTACCCTTCAATTGTCCATCTGTCCCCCATCAGGACCATTTCCTGTCCCCATCAGGACCACTACCTGTCACCTGTCCATCTGTGCCCCATCAGGACCATTTCCTGTCCCCATCAGGACCACTTCCTGTCAGCTGTCCATCTGTCCCCATCAGGACCACTTCCTGTCACCTTTCCATCTGTCTCCCATCACGACCACTTCCTGTCACCTGTCCATCTGTCCCCATCAGGACCACTTCCTGTCACCTGTCCATCTTTCCCCATCAGGACCATCATCTGTCACCTGTAAATCTTTCCCCATCAAGACCACTACCCTTCAATTGTCCATCTTTCCCACTCAGGACCATTTCCTGTCCCCATCAGGACCACTTCCTGTCACCTGTCAATCTGTGCCCCATCAATACCACTTCCTCTCTCCTGTCCATCTGTCCCCCATCAGGACCATTTCCTGTCCCCATCAGGACCACTACCTGTCAGCTGTCCATCTGTCCCCATCAGGACCACTTCCTGTCACCTTTCCATCTGTCTCCCATCAGGACCACTTCCTGTCACCTGTCCATCTGTCCCCCATCAGGACCACTACCTGTCCCCATCAGGACCAGTTTCTGTCACCAGTCTATCTGTCCCCCATCAGGACCACTACCTGTCACCTTTAAATTGGTCCCCATCAGGACCACTTCTTGTCACTTGTCCATCTGTCCCCCATCAGGACCACGACCTGTCATCTGTCCATCTGTCCCCCATCAGGACCACTACCTTTCCCCATCAGGACCACTACCTCTCCCCCATCAGGACAACTTCCTGTCACCTTTCCATCTGGCCCCCATCAGGTCCACTACCTGTCCCCCATCAGGACTACATCCTGTCACCTTTCCATCTGGCCCCCATCAGGTCCACTACCTGTCCCCCATCAGGACTACATCCTGTCACCTGTCTATCTGTCCCCCTTCAGGACCACTTCCTGTCCCGATCAGGACCACTTCCTGTCACCTGTCCATTTGTCCCCCATCAGGACCACTACCTGTCACCTGTCCATCTGTCCCCCATCAGGACCACAACCAGTTCCCATCAGGACAACTATCTGTCCCGATCAGGACCACTTCCTGTCACCTTTCCGTCTGTCCCCATCAGAACCACTTCGTGTCACCATCAGGAACACTTCCTGTTACCTGTCCATCTGTCTCCCATCAGGACCACTTCCTGTCCCCATCAGGACTACTAACCTTCCCCCATCAGGACCACTTCTTGTCACTTGTCCATCTGTGCCCCATCAGGACCATTTCCTGTCCCCATCAGGACCACTTCCTGTCACCTTTCCATCTGTCTCCCATCAGGACCACTTCCTGTCACCTGTCCATCTGTCCCCATCAGGACCACTTCCTGTCACCTGTCCATCTTTCCCCATCAGGACCATCATCTGTCACCTGTAAATCTTTCCCCATCAAGACCACTACCCTTCAATTGTCCGTCTTTCCCACTCAGGACCATTTCCTGTCCACATCAGGACCACTTCCTGTCACCTGTCAATCTGTGCCCCATCAATACCACTTCCTCTCTCCTGTCCATCTGTCCCCCATCAGGACCATTTCCTTTCCCCATCAGGACCACTTCCTGTCAGCTGTCCATCTGTCCCCATCAGGACCACTTCCTGTCACCTTTCCATCTGTCTCCCATCAGGACCACTTCCTGTCACCTGTCCATCTGTACCCCATCAGGACCACTACCTGTCCCCATCAGGACCAGTTTCTGTCACCTGTCCATCTGTCCCCATCAAGCTACTACCTGTCACCAGTCTATCTGTCCCCCATCAGGACCACTACCTGTCCCCATCAGGACTACATCCTGTCACCTGTCCATCTGTCCCCCTTCAGGACCACTTCCTGTCCCGATCAGGACCACTTCCTGTCACCTGTCCATTTGTCCCCCATCAGGACCACTACCTGTCACCTGTCCATCTGTCCCCCATCAGGACCACAACCAGTTCCCATCAGGACAACTATCTGTCCCGATCAGGACCACTTCCTGTCACCTTTCCGTCTGTCCCCATCAGAATCACTTCGTGTCCCCATCAGGAACACTTCCTTTTACCTGTCCATCTGTCTCCCATCAGGACCACTTCCTGTCCCCATCAGGACTACTAACCTTCCCCCATCAGGACCACTTCTTGTCACTTGTCCATCTGTCCCCCATCAGGAAAACTACCAGTCACCTGTCCATCTTTCCCCCATCAGGACCACTTCCTGTCCCCATCAGGACCACTACGTGTCCCCATCAGGACCATTACCTGTCACCTGCCCATCTGTCCCCATCAGGACCACTTCCTTTCACCTGTCCATCTGTCCCCATCAGGACCACTACATGTCCCCATCAGGACCATCACCTGTCACCTGTAAATCTTTCCCCATCAAGACCACTACCCTTCAATTGTCCATCTGTCCCGCATCAGGACCATTTCCTGTCCCCATCAGGACCACTTCCTGTCACCTGTCCATCTGTGCCCCATCAATACCACTTCCTCTCTCCTTTCCATCTGTCCCCCATCAATACCACTTCCTCTCTCCGGTCCATCTGTCCCCCATCAGGACCATTTCCTGTCACCTGTCTATCCGTCCCACATCAGGACAACTTCCTGTCACCTGTCCATCTGTCCCCCATCAGGACCACTTCCTGTCACCTGTCCATTTGTCCCCCATGAGGACCATTTCCTGTCCCCATCAGGAACATATCCTGTCACCTGTCCATCTGTCTCCATCGAGACCACCGCCTGTCCACATCAGGACCACTTCCTGTCACCTGTCCATCCGTCCCCCATCAGGACCACTACCTGTCAACTGTCCATCTGTCCCCCAATAGGACCATTTCCTGTCCCCATCAGGACCACTTCCTGTCTCCTGTCCATCTGTCCACCATCAGGACCATTTCCTGTCCCCATCAGGACCACTTCCTGTCACCTGTCCATCTGTGCCCCATCAGGACCACTTCCTGTCACCTGTCCATCCGTCCCCCATCAGGACCACTACCTGTCAACTGTCCATCTGTCCCCCAATAGGACCATTTCCTGTCCCCATCAGGACCACTTCCTGTCTCCTGTCCATCTGTCCACCATCAGGACCATTTCCTGTCCCCATCAGGACCACTTCCTGTCACCTGTCCATCTGTGCCCCATCAGGACCATTTCCTGTCCCCATCAGGACCACTTCCTGTCACCTGTCCATCTGTCCCCATCCGGACCACTTCCTGTCACCTGTCCATCTTTCCCCATCAGGACCATCACCTGTCACCTGTAAATCTTTCCCCATCAAGACCACTACCCTTCAATTGTCCATCTGTCCCCCATCAGGACCATTTCCTGTCCCCATCAGGACCACTTCCTGTCACCTGTCCATCTGTGCCCCATCAATACCACTTCCTCTCTCCTTTCCATCTGTCCCCCATCAGGACCATTTCCTGTCACCTGTCTATCCGTCCCCGATCAGGACAACTTCCTGTCACCTGTCCATCTGTCCCCCATCAGGACCACTTCCTGTCACCTGTTATCTGTCCCCATCAGGACCACTTCCTTCCACCTGTCCATTTGTCCCCCATCAGGACCATTTCCTGTCCCCATCAGGAACATATCCTGTCACCTGTCCATCTGTCCCCATCAAGACCACCACCTGTCCACATCAGGACCACTTCCTGTCACCTGTCCATCCGTCCCCTATCAGGACCACTACCTGTCAACTGTCCATCTGTCCCCCAATAGGACCATTTCCTGTCCCCATCAGGACCACTTCCTGTCTCCTGTCCATCTGTCCCCCATCAGGACCATCACCTGTCACCTGTAAATCTTTTCCCATCAAGACCACTACCCTTCAATTGTCCATCTGTCCCCCATCAGGACCATTTCCTGTCCCCATCAGGACCACTACCTGTCACCTGTCCATCTGTGCCCCATCAGGACCATTTCCTGTCCCCATCAGGACCACTTCCTGTCAGCTGTCCATCTGTCCCCATCAGGACCACTTCCTGTCACCTTTCCATCTGTCTCCCATCACGACCACTTCCTGTCACCTGTCCATCTGTCCCCATCAGGACCACTTCCTGTCACCTGTCCATCTTTCCCCATCAGGACCATCATCTGTCACCTGTAAATCTTTCCCCATCAAGACCACTACCCTTCAATTGTCCATCTTTCCCACTCAGGACCATTTCCTGTCCCCATCAGGACCACTTCCTGTCACCTGTCAATCTGTGCCCCATCAATACCACTTCCTCTCTCCTGTCCATCTGTCCCCCATCAGGACCATTTCCTGTCCCCATCAGGACCACTACCTGTCAGCTGTCCATCTGTCCCCATCAGGACCACTTCCTGTCACCTTTCCATCTGTCTCCCATCAGGACCACTTCCTGTCACCTGTCCATCTGTCCCCCATCAGGACCACTACCTGTCCCCATCAGGACCAGTTTCTGTCACCAGTCTATCTGTCCCCATCAGGACCACTTCCTGTCACCTGTCCATCTGTCCCCCATCAGGACCACTACCTGTCCCCATCAGGACCAGTTTCTGTCACCAGTCTATCTGTCCCCCATCAGGACCACTTCCTGTCACCTGTCCATCTGTCCCCCATCAGGACCACTACCTGTCCCCATCAGGAGCAGTTTCTGTCACCAGTCTATCTGTCCCCCATCAGGACCACTACCTGTCACCTTTAAATTGGTCCCCATCAGGACCACTTCTTGTCACTTGTCCATCTGTCCCCCATCAGGACCACGACCTGTCATCTGTCCATCTGTCCCCCATCATTACCACTACCAGTCCGGATCAGGACCACTACCTTTCCCCATCAGGACCACTACCTCTCCCCCATCAGGACAACTTCCTGTCACCTTTCCATCTGGCCCCCATCAGGTCCACTACCTGTCCCCCATCAGGACTACATCCTGTCACCTTTCCATCTGGCCCCCATCAGGTCCACTACCTGTCCCCCATCAGGACTACATCCTGTCACCTGTCTATCTGTCCCCCTTCAGGACCACTTCCTGTCCCGATCAGGACCACTTCCTGTCACCTGTCCATTTGTCCCCCATCAGGACCACTACCTGTCACCTGTCCATCTGTCCCCCATCAGGACCACAACCAGTTCCCATCAGGACAACTATCTGTCCCGATCAGGACCACTTCCTGTCACCTTTCCGTCTGTCCCCATCAGAACCACTTCGTGTCCCCATCAGGAACACTTCCTGTTACCTGTCCATCTGTCTCCCATCAGGACCACTTCATGTCCCCATCAGGACTACTAACCTTCCCCCATCAGGACCACTTCTTGTCACTTGTCCATCTGTGCCCCATCAGGACCATTTCCTGTCCCCATCAGGACCACTTCCTGTCACCTGTCCATCTGTCCCCATCAGGACCACTTCCTGTCACCTGTCCATCTTTCCCCATCAGGACCACTACCCTTCAATTGTCCGTCTTTCCCACTCAGGACCATTTCCTGTCCCCATCAGGACCACTTCCTGTCACCTGTCAATCTGTGCCCCATCAATACCACTTCCTCTCTCCTGTCCATCTGTCCCCCATCAGGACCATTTCCTTTCCCCATCAGGACCACTTCCTGTCAGCTGTCCATCTGTCCCCATCAGGACCACTTCCTGTCACCTTTCCATCTGTCTCCCATCAGGACCACTTCCTGTCAGCTGTCCATCTGTCCCCATCATGACCACTTCCTGTCACCTGTCCATCTGTACCCCATCAGGACCACTACCTGTCCCCATCAGGACCAGTTTCTGTCACCTGTCCATCTGTCCCCATCAAGCTACTACCTGTCACCAGTCTATCTGTCCCCCATCAGGACCACTACCTGTCCCCATCAGGACCACATCCTGTCACCTGTCCATCTGTCCCCCTTCAGGACCACTTCCTGTCCCGATCAGGACCACTACCTGTCACCTGTCCATTTGTCCCCCATCAGGACCACTACCTGTCACCTGTCCATCTGTCCCCCATCAGGACCACTTCCTGTCCCCATCAGGACCACTTCCTGTCACCTGTCCATTTGTCCCCCATCAGGACCACTACCTGTCACCTGTCCATCTGTCCCCCATCAGGACCACAACCAGTTCCCATCAGGACAACTATCTGTCCCGATCAGGACCACTTCCTGTCACCTTTCCGTCTGTCCCCATCAGAATCACTTCGTGTCCCCATCAGGAACACTTCCTTTTACCTTTCCATCTGTCTCCCATCAGGACCACTTCCTGTCCCCATCAGGACTACTAACCTTCCCCCATCAGGACCACTTCTTGTCACTTGTCCATCTGTCCCCCATCAGGAAAACTACCAGTCACCTGTCCATCTTTCCCCCATCAGGACCACTTCCTGTCCCCATCAGGACCACTACGTGTCCCCATCAGGACCATTACCTGTCACCTGCCCATCTGTCCCCATCAGGACCACTTCCTTTCACCTGTCCATCTGTCCCCATCAGGACCACTACATGTCCCAATCAGGACCACTTCCTGTCACCTGTCCATCTGTCCCCATCAGGACCTCTTCCTGTCACCTGTCCATCTGTCCCCAATCAGGACCACTTCCTGTCCCCATCAGGACAACTACCTGTCACCTGTCCATCTGTCCCCGATCAGGACCACTACCTGTCCCCATCAGGACCACTTCCTTTCACCCATCAGGACCACTTCCTGTCCCCATCAGGACAACTACCTGTCACCTGTCCATCTGTACCCGATCAGGACCACTACCTGTCCCCATCAGGACCACTTCCTTTCACCCATCAGGACCACTTCCTGTCCCGATCAGGACCACTACCTGTCCCCCATCAGGACTACCTCTTGTCACCTGTCCATCTGTCCCCCATCAGGACCACTTATTGTCACTTGTCCATCTGTCCCCCATCAGGACCACGACCTGTCACCTGTCCATCTGTCCCCCATCAGGACCACTACCTGTCCCCATCAGGACCACTACCTGTCACCTTTAAATTGGTCCCCATCAGGACCACTTCCTGTCACCTGTCAGTCTGTCCCCATCAAGCTACTACCTGTCACCTGTAAATCTGTCCCCATCAAGACCACTACCTGTCACCTGTCAGTCTGTCCCCATCAAGACCACTAGCTGTCACCTGTCCATCTGTCCCCTTCAGGACCACTTCCTGTCCCCATCAGGACCACTACGTGTCCCCATCAGGACCATTACCTGTCACCTGCCCATCTGTCCCCATCAGGACCACTTCCTTTCACCTGTCCATCTGTCCCCATCAGGACCACTACATGTCCCAATCAGGACCACTTCCTGTCACCTGTCCATCTGTCCCCATCAGGACCTCTTCCCGTCACCTGTCCATCTGTCCCCAATCAGGACCACTTCCTGTCCCCATCAGGACAACTACCTGTCACCTGTCCATCTGTCCCCGATCAGGACCACTACCTGTCCCCATCAGGACCACTTCCTTTCACCCATCAGGACCACTTCCTGTCCCCATCAGGACAACTACCTGTCACCTGTCCATCTGTACCCGATCAGGACCACTACCTGTCCCCATCAGGACCACTTCCTTTCACCCATCAGGACCACTTCCTGTCCCGATCAGGACCACTACCTGTCCCCATCAGGTCCACTACCTGTCCCCCATCAGGACTACCTCTTGTCACCTGTCCATCTGTCCCCCATCAGGACCACTTCTTGTCACTTGTCCATCTGTCCCCCATCAGGACCACGACCTGTCACCTGTCCATCTGTCCCCCATCAGGACCACTACCTGTCCCCATCAGGACCACTACCTATCACCTTTAAATTGGTCCCCATCAGGACCACTTCCTGTCACCTGTCAGTCTGTCCCCATCAAGCTACTACCTGTCACCTGTAAATCTGTCCCCATCAAGACCACTACCTGTCACCTGTCAGTCTGTCCCCATCAAGACCACTAGCTGTCACCTGTCCATCTGTCCCCTTCAGGACCACTTCCTGTTACCTCTCCATCTGTCCCCCAATCAAGACCATTTCCTGTCCCCATCAGGAACATATCCTGTGACCTGTCCATCTGTCCCCATCAAGACCACCACCTGTCCACATCAGGACCACTTCCAGTCCCCCATCAGGACCATTTCCTGTCCCCATTAGGACCACTTCCTTTCACCTGTCCATCCGTCCCCCATCAGGACCACTTCCTGTCAATTGTCCATCTGTACCCCATCAGGACCACTTCCTGCCACCTGTCCATTTGTCCCCCATCAAGACCATTTCCTGTCCCCATCAGGAACATATCCTGTCACCTGTCCATCTGTCCCCCATCAAGACCACCACCTGTCCACATCAGGACCACTTCCTGTCACCTGTCTATCCGTCCCCCATCAGGACCACTTCCTGTCACCTGTCTATCTGTCCCCATCAGGACCACTTCCTTCCACCTGTCCATTTGTCCCCCATCAGGACCACTTCCTGTCCCTATCAGGACCACTTCCTGTCACCTGTCCATCTGTGCCCCATCAATACCACTTCCTCTCTCCTTTCCATCTGTCCCCCATCAGGACCACTACCTGTCTCCTGTCCATCTATCCCCCATCAGGACCATTTCTTGTCCCCATCAGGACCACTTCCTGTCACCCGTCCATCCGTCCCCCATCATGACCACAAGCTGTCGTGATGAGATTCATGCTCCACACCGGGGACGTACCTGCTGTCTCTGTGCTTCAGTGGACCCTTCTCCACACGGGTCTGTTATCCGTCGCGGCTCATGGCGATGCTCACTGGGAGTGTTCCCGGAATGGTTTTTTCCATCCCGATGTGGCAGATTTATGGGAACTACTCTGCAGCGAGGCCGTCAGTGGTGACCTTCTTCTGGCTGACTCTGCCTTTGTCCCGGTCTAGCCATTCCAACAAGCAGCGACAGCAAACAGTGAGCTGTACTCCCGACCACCTCCACCTGTTCACATGGCTGCCTGGAGCCAAACAGTTGTTTGGGTGCAGTGAACCACAACTGCACCCTGAAAGAATGGAGGCCATGTGAGAAGCTACCAGCTCGTGTGGTGAATCTGTTCCGGAGACCTCGGCAGACTGCTTCACGCTTGGGTTTCTGCTCTGAAGACAGTCTGGCAGAGTGGAAACTGCAGGAGACCCCCCTCCCCATCAACCACGCCCCCTGTGGACTGGTAACCCACCCTGAGGCCTCTCCAGACGCTGAGCCCTCACTCGGTGTGTTCTGATGGAAAGGGAGTGTTTGCTGTCAGAAGCGGCGCTGACGGCGTGTGTCTCAGACAGAATGGAGACTCATGGTTATTCCTCGCCGGTCCGAGGCCAGACGCCAGCAGGTTGGTGCCGTTTTGTCCTCTCAGCTGAGGAGGACCCCGAGTACGTAAAAGAACAGTGCTGGGTGTCATCAAGGTGGACAGGCTCTATTTCCATGTCTACATGTCTGAATCCGGCCCGCTGTGCACGTTTGTTTGGACCTTGTGTGATTGGCTGGCCGTGGGACGGCGTGTCCGCATGGCGCCCGGTTTAACGGCAGGCTTATGAAAATCTGACTTTCTGTGGAGAATACAGATAAATGAGAAAGTGAATGCAACACTTAAGGAGCAGCTGAGTTGATATGGAAAAGTGAAACAGCACTGCAGCCTCACAGCAAGAAGCCCGCTGGTTCGAGCCTCGGCTAGGCGGGCTTGAACGTGGTCTTTCTGTGTGGAGTTGGCTTGTTCTCCCCGTGTCTGTGGGGGTTCTCCGGCTTCCTCCCACCGTGCAAACACATGCTGGGTTAAGGGATCACAGGGATAAACGTCTGTCGGGGTTAGGGTTAGGTCCTCACACACAAAGCGACACTTTGGAACAGAAATAATTGTGACCTGCAGCGGCCGTTCTACATTTCACTGTGTGTGACCGTATGTGGCGACTTTTCTGAATTTAATCACTGAATTGAAGTCAGTTGTTCAGGCGGAAATGTCAGGACACGAGTGAAGAACTGCAGAATTCTGCACTCCTTCACATTTTCTTCATAACAAGAAATTTTGCCCTAAAAGGTCAAAAGTTGATTAAATCTGAGAGAATGACTCAGCTGAGGAACTACGGAAGCGTCGAGCTGTCATCCTAACAAAAGCCTGGCACCTTGTTGCCTTAACGTGAAATCTCTTACATGAGAATGCCATAAGGCTCTTGGTGAAAACCTGGAACGGAAACCGCTGCAGGAGACGGGGAAACATCAAAACGGGATGAAGTTACACTTCATAGCACACATTGTGGTGGTGAAGCTGGAGGACACGATAAACAGACAGGAGCTCCATTCTCCCGGCGGCGCATGCAGTTTCAGAGGCGTCAGGTGAAACCACAGGTGCATGCTAGCCTAGAAGCAACACGCACCACCTACCTGCACGTTGGTTTCCCGCTAACGTAGGAGGGAATCAGTCGTCATCCAAGCTCAGCGTCAGAAATGATGAAACCACTAACAGACGGGAGAAATGGCGACAAAGTGAGCATCCATGTGTTGAAGAGGCGCTAACTGGTGTAAAACCAGATGTCTGCTGCTGACGAAGCCAACCGCTGGACTCCAAGGGATTGCTGCAGATGGACTTTTTTGAGGCTGGTGCAGTTTCTCATCCTTCTCCTGGTCGACACACATCGTGCGACTAGCAGCGGAAATATGTTCCCTAATAATTTGCAGTTTAGGTTCTTCTGGCTGGTCGGTCTCCAGCCGGCCGGGTTCCACTGGTTCCCGTACACCAGCTCCTATCCTGCTGTGTGTTCCGCTGGAACAACAACGGCTTGCGGCTACAACTCATCTACTGTTGGGACTGTCAAGAATCTCCATCTTTTCAAAATGATACTGTTGTATGTTTGGACACAGAAGTCCCGGTCCTTCCAATGCGCTCGCTGCCCGAGTCGTTGGGAAAGGCGTGGAAGCTCATTCCGCTGTTGTAGCGACCAGAAGCCAGTGGCACAGGGACCACTTGTCCTCTTCTGGAGCTTGAACGCGTTCCTGACTGTAATCTTATTTCTTAATGTTTCTTTGTGCTGCGAAGTGACTGGAACAGGAAACAAACCAGAAAGTAGTTTGGCGACATACGTTTAAAACACCAGAAGTACGTCACGAGGCGTGTGCGCCGGTCCAGGGCTCTCCAATGAGGGCGGCGATGCTCCTGCAGTCACATGATTCATGGAGCTAAAACTTTTATAACTTCAATCTTTTGGTTTTTCTCCAACTTTGTCAGTTAATAGAAACACAGCTCGGCGAGCCTGTTGACATACAGTTAAAAGAGAGCGAAGAAAGTAAAGGTAAAAAAATAAAACAAGAACACAAGACTCTTTTTCAAATATATACATCAAGAGTTCTAACAGCTCTCTTGTTTTGCATATAAAGGAGAGTTGACAGAAAAAGCAGCTTTGTTTGTGAATTTTTATTTGTGACACTGAGGCAAACTGAACAGTTTGTGATTTTCCCACTTAGAAGTCATGGAGGGTCTGAAATCTTCATCTGAGCTGCATGTCCACTGTGAGACATCATCTAAAAGACATCTGGAAATCACATTGGATGATTTTTTTTAAAAAATAATTAATTTGTGTTACAGCTGCAAATAAGTATGTGAACACCTGTCTATCAGCTGGAGATCAGACCCTCAGAGACCTGTTAATCCGCCTTTAAGAAGTCCACCTGCACTTATTATCCTAAATCAGAATTACCTGTTTGAGGCGGTTAGCAGCATAAAGACACCTGTCCTCCCCGTACAACCAGTAAGACTCCAACTACTAACATGCCAAGACCAAAGAGCGGTCCAAAGACGCCAGAGACAACATTGTGGACCTCCACCAGGCTGGAAATGTCTACAAGCCAACTGCTTGGTGAAAAATAGATCCGCTGTTGGAGGAATTATTAGAAAACGGAAGAAGCTAAACATGATCGTCAAACTCCCTCGGACTCGAGCTCCATGCTAGATCTCACCTCGTGGGGTCTCAATGGTCCTCAGAAAGGTGAGGGATCTGCCCAGGACTACTCGGGTCAATGACCTGAAAAGAGCCGGGACCACCGTTTCCATGGTTACTGCTCGTAATGCATTGACGTCATGGTTTAACATCATGCGTGGCACGGAGGGGTTCCCCTACTTAACCCAGCACACGTCCAGGCCCGTCTGCAGTTTGCCAGTGACCACCTGGATGATCCAGAGGAGTCATCGGAGAAAGTCGTGGTCAGATGAGACTAAAATAGAATTCACATTGTATTCAATTCAAATTTTATTTATATAGCACATTCAACACAAGCTCAGTTGAGCAAAGTGCTGAACGAAATCAAAACCATGTTAAAAGTAGGCATACCAATGATATCAATAGAAATATCTTTGGTTTAAATGAAAACACTACGAGTACAACAGGTAGAACACAGTAAAACAGGTAAAAACAACAATAAAACCCAAGTGAGAGAAAAAAAATGAAGTCAGTTGACATTTAAATAAAAAATAAAAATAAGAAAATAAAATAGCCAAGATGTCCTGTTAGCCAAGTTTTAAATACCAGGGAGAAGAAATGAACTTTTAAGCTGGACTTAAACTGCTCCAGGGAGCTTGAGGCCCTAACAGCGAGTGGAAGGCTGTTCCAGTCTAGGAGCTGCCACAGAGAAAGCTCCTTCTCCTCCAGTCCTGATCCAGGTGTTAGGTCCTGCCAGCAGGAGCTGAGGGCTCTGACGGAGCATCGGGCTGCAGAAGCTCAGGTTAAAAAGGCGGGGCCACAAAATGTAAACATTTAAAACCAATAATATCTTAAACTGGACTCTAAAAGTGACTGGCAGCCAGTGAAGGCAGGCCAGTACAGGAGTAATGTGCTCCCATTGCTTGGTTTGAGCTAAAAGGCTGGCTGGAGCATTCTGCACATTCTGCAAGCGCTGGAGGGAACCACCCCACCCCCCCACATGGGAACCCCCCCCCCACATGGGACCACCCCCACATGCCCCCCCCCCCCCCCCCCCCCACATGGGACCCCCTTAAGATAACAGATTTGTGCAAATAGGCGTTTTGTTTTTCCATAAGAGCCTTCTGTCCGACTAGTTTATCTAAAAGCAGAAACTGGGCAGCGTAGGCCACACTGGACAAGCCTTCTGCTTTGCTGAGCACAGATCCCTTTAACCAGCTGTTAAAAATATTTTTTACTTTTCAAGGATGGGGGTGGAATGGGCAGTTCTTCTGATTTGACCTTTCTTAGTGAAATACTGACACTGTTATGCCGAAGTGATATGTTGTTAGTTTGATCTGGTGTGATTGGTTAGGTCTCCCGGCATGTGCCTGGTGGCATCCCTGTGCTAGCATGAAGAGAAAATCAGCTTTAAAATACCACCTGTTACTATATTCTGGCAGAAAACACACCTCAGACTTGAATACAATACTATTACTATGAAAACAATCAACTTTAAGATGTTAGAAGCAGGAAGCAGCAGAATAGTTTGAAAAAAGAAAGAAAATTGAAGTTTGAGGAGTGTGTGTACAGTTCTATGTTTACATCAGTGTGGTCTATATTTAAAGCAGTTAGGGTTCACAGACTTGTCTGTGCTTCAACCTTTGTGAGTTCAAACCGTGAGTTTGGTCTGTTTCTGGAGCTCACAGGGTTCCGTAGTTTCATTTCTCCGACTGCAAAAGAGGATGGATCACAGATTGTTCAACATTTTGCTCGCAGACTGTTGTGACTTGTTGCACGTCTAGCTGTAGGTCAAGGATGTTGACCATTTGAGATAATATCTGATGCAAGATTGTTTACCGACTGAAAGATGTTCCCCGTAACTTTCCAGTCTTAAAGCTCTGCATCCAGACTCGTTTTGACGGCACATATATTGTGTGCATTTCTGGAGACTTGGCAGCTCAGCAGCTGAGTAACCATATCGCAGCCTTCCATCCAGGATGCTGCGTGACGTAGCTGAGCTTTGCTTTACACACCGCATTGCATGCTAACAAACTGAACACCAGGTTTAAATTGTGCAGAGAAATGCAAGAAGGCATTGTCGAGGAAGAGAAGACAGTAAAAAAAAGTCAGAATAAGAGAGAAGACTCTACTCAAGACTTTTACTGCCAACAGTACAGGTAGGATTCAAGATGGGTGCTGGATGAGCGGCAGATAGGTAGAAAATCAGCAAAGTCTCTTAGAATGGCTATCAAATTTAGGCTGGTGATCCCAAATTAGATGGAATAAATTTGTACTTTTTGACCTCTGTTTACAGTCTTTCAGTTCATAATAGTCGTAGTTCATATGTCCCAGTTCACAGCCCACTCACTGAGTGGAAGGTGTCCAGGTCCTGTAGCTGCATCATCCTCCCTCCACCACCATGTTTAACAGCTGATATGCTTGGTTTGTTTTTTGTTTGGCTAATTCTGGCCAAATAACTCTATTTTGGTCTGATTTGCCTGAAGGATATTGTTCCAGAAGTCTGGTGATGTTTTCAGATGCAGCTTTGCCTTCTCTTTAGAGGGAAACGCTTTCTCCTGCAGCCTTTCCACACAAGCAGACTGTTCTGTCTTTTCTAGCTGGACTGCCCCCCCCCCCCTAAACATTTAACATGCTAAAGGCGGCCTGGAAAGTCTCTTCATGGTCTGATCCTGGAACTCTCAGGGGCGTCCATCCTGGGAAGATTGGCAGCTGTCTCAAACGTTCTCCACTTTAACACAGGGACGGTTTGTGTCTTGAAGAGGTGGAGGTGTTGACCCAAATGAAGGACGGGAGGCAGGAATGCAGATTTATTTATTTATTTATTTTTATCCAAAACCTGCCCCTGAAAACAGAGGTTGACTATGACAGACTAACACAAGCACATGAAGCAAACGCATGGAGCTAACACAGAGGAACCAGCACACAGAACTGAAACCCAGGAGTATGAATACAGACAGAAACAGAAGAAGACCAGGGTGGCATGACTAAACTAACTAAGTGTGGGTTAATCTAATGAACAGGAAAGCTAAACTTGAAACAGGACAAAAGGGAACTAAACAGGGAAAACTACGAAATAAAACAAGAATCCGGAACTAAAAAGACAGTAAATGTACAAACCATGACATTTTGTTGTGACACTGAGTGAAAGGGCTAACATACAGCAAACATGATAAAATCTAATTGATTACATTTTAGTATGAAAATGCTCACATCACAATATGGAAGACGTAAGCTGTTGCAACAGCATTATACGCCTTCTGAACAAAGCAAATACACAGCAGCAGCTCTGGTTTCTCCACAAAGCTGGTTTTAACTGTGACAGCTAACTTAAATGACAACTGCTTTGCAGAACAGTAAGCCACATTTCAGGCAGAAATCTAGAATAAATAATGTTTAAGAGACAGAGCATGTAGAGGTATGAAGAGGGAATGCTTTATCTTCTGTCAGGAGAAGCTCAGTATGATGTCAGGACACTTTCACATCAGCCTAGAGTTTTCTTCTTCACGCCGGTCTGGTCCTCTCTTCTGCTACATACTAGTGTAGCGCCACCTCTGGTGGGAATGGGGAGATATTATTCGAATGGTTTGACTGGTTTTACCAAAGTGCAGTGTGAACACGGTCTAGGTGGATACACCTCCCTACGCCGGAGCCAAGTCCCCAACCGGACGAGTCCCCAACCGGACGAGTCCCCAACCAGACAAGTCCCCAACCGGACCAAGTCGCCAACTGGACAAGTCCCCAACCAGACCAGTCCCCAACCGGACCAGTCCCCAACCGGACCGAGTCCCCAACCGGACCAGTCCCCAAACAGACGAGCCCCCAACCGGACCGAGTCCCCAACCAGACCAAGTCCCCAATCGGACCAGTCCCCAACCGGACGAGTCCCCAACCGGACGAGTCCCCAACCAGACAAGTCCCCAACCGGACCAAGTCGCCAACTGGACAAGTCCCCAACCGGACCAGTCCCCAACCGGACCGAGTCCCCAACCGGACCAGTCCCCAAACAGACGAGCCCCCAACCGGACCGAGTCCCCAACCAGACCAAGTCCCCAATCGGACCGAGTCCCCAACCGGACCAGGTCCCCAATCGGACCGAGTCCCCAATCGGACCGGGTCCCCAACCAGACAAGTCCCAAACCAGACCGAGTCCCCAACCGGACGAGTCCCCAACCAGACCAGTCCCCAACTGGACGAGTCCCCAACCGGACCAGTCCCCAACCGGACCGAGTCCCCAACCGGACCAGTCCCCAAACAGACGAGCCCCCAACCGGACCGAGTCCCCAACCAGACCAAGTCCCCAATCGGACCGAGTCCCCAACCGGACCAGGTCCCCAATCGGACCGAGTCCCCAATCGGACCGGGTCCCCAACCAGACAAGTCCCAAACCAGACCGAGTCCCCAACCGGACGAGTCCCCAACCAGACCAGTCCCCAACTGGACGAGTCCCCAACCGGACCAGTCCCCAACCGGACCGAGTCCCCAACCAGACAAGTCCCAAACCGGACCGAGTCCCCAACCGGACGAGTCCCCAACCAGACGAGTCCCCAACTGGACCGAGTCCCCGACCGGATCGAGTCCCCAATCGGACCGAGTCCCCAATCGGACCGAGTCCCCGACCAGACCGAGTCCCCAATCGGACTGAGTCCCCGACCGGACCGAGTCCCCAACCAGACCGAGTCCCCAATCGGACCGAGTCCCCAATCGGACCGAGTCTAGCAGACTATCCTGATGGGAATGCACTGTTAGTCTTTACATTTCCATAATACCTGAAATGACTTTGTTTGGTGCATTGACTTTTTCCCAATTGAAGCATGTTTTCCCAGCAAACGGACTCGGACTCGGATGAAAATGCTGATGTGTATGTGCCCTTTATCATCTTCAGTGTACGGAGGCATCTCAATGGTGTCACTGAAAGCTGCAAAATGTTAGCGGAGGAAACAAAAGGCACTTTTTAGCTATGCTAGCCGTTAGCCAGTCTTTTTCTTCAAACTAATATAAAAGCTGGGATTTTAGCGCTTGTCCCTCTGTATAATAATGTGTGTATGATGTGGCCCAGTTTCTCTAATTCAAGCTTTTCCTCTAAGGACACTAAAGAAATGAAAAATACTCTGTTAGTCCCAGAGGGAAATGACCAAACAGATGAGAAAGTAAATAGAGTATCTGTCAACATGAGTTAGAGGTTTGCAGAGTCAGAGGGAATAACTGATGACGTGACAGTTGTTTATCAGGAAGAGATGTTGCATGATGATAAAAAGTTATCACTGTTGTTGGTTTCTGCTTCCTGTTAGCTTGTTAGAAAGGATTAATCACACACGAGCGCATGCCGGCTTCATGTCAGCTCTGCTATCAGAACCAGTCCAGCTGCCCACAGGCTGATGAGAGCGCTCATCAGCTGAATCATGGCGGTTCAACGGGCCGTGGAGCATCTCCTCCTCTGCTTCTCAGCTGAAAATACATCCTTAACCTCAAATTAAATGCAGTTGACTATATCAGATGGTTTGAATGGAGAGTTGAAAAAAAGGTTTTGACATTTCTGAGTGTCTGCTTTCTGCCAGCGCTGGATTAGTGCCACTTCAGTGTTTTCCGTGCCATCTTGGTAGAGTCTAAACTCTGTTAAATGTTATTAACGCTGCGTAGCTCAGCAGTGGGATTTAGACGTTAGCAACGTCTCACATGAAACCTCTTCCTCCCCTTCTCCACTTTGGCAGAGTATCTTACAGATGAACAGTCTTTTAAAGCCCTCTGGTGACCATACTGGTATCAGTCCATGTGAGTCTTGCCCACATGCAAGCCAGGAGTCATTTAAGATCCACCTAGCTCCAGAGAAACCGTCCCGTTACAGAAGAGCTTCCAATCACCACACACAGTGAAGAAATAGATGTAAAAGCATATTTAACCCAAGACTAAATAACTAATTGGTAGCTTCTATGTCCTGATGTGAGATATTTATTACAGAATATGTTTCAGATTTTAGGCTCTGTGTTGAAGTTATGGGTGTTATTTTGATTCTCCCAGATTTATGTGATCACAACATCTCCTCGTTTGCAGTGATAGGTTGGAACGAACATCTCTAATAGAAGGTTTTCCTTCACGTTGTCTACTTTACCTCCTCAGTGGCTCAGCTCTGCTGTGGTGTACCACAGGGTTCAGTCCCTTTTAGCTGTCCAGCTACCTCTTTTACCGCTCATTCCGACTGGGGCTGGAATAAACTGACACTGCCATTTTTTCTGACCCTGTGATATGTATTGTGATATGAACTAATACAGAAGTTTGTAAGCAATATATGATCAGCACTTAAAGTCACGCTCCACTCCTGCTATCATGCTCACAATTAATCTTCACTGATCCTATGGTGTTTGTCTGTATCGTGGAGAACTTTGCAAGGTCCAGAATACACGTTTTGTTCTATAATGTGAAATGAAAAGGAAGGTTTACAACCCAGCAGTTCCCAGTGGTTTCCATCTCAGCGTCCGTTCATGTTGCTACATCAGCTGGGTGGGATGACGACCAGGACACACGTCTAAAAGGTTGTTCATCCATTTGCCATAAAAGCACTGTTTATCTGCAGATGTAATAGTAATAACTTATTACTCTCATACAGCCGAGGTGTTGAGGGGATCCGGCTTGGTGGCCTCAGGATTGGGTCCCTGCTTTTTGCGGATGACATGGTCCTGTTGGCTTCATCTGGTCGTGATCTCCAGCTCTCACTTGAGCGATTCGCGGCCGAGTGTGAAGCGGCTGGGATGAGAATCAGCACCTCCAAATCTGAGACCATGGTCCTCAGCCGGAATAGGGTGGATTGCCCTCTCCGGGTCGGGAGTCAGGTCCTGCCTCAAGTGGAGGAGTTTAAATATCTCGGGGTCTTGTTCACGAGTGAGGGAAGGATGGAGCGTGAGATCGACAGACGGATCGGTGCGGCGTCTGCAGTAATGCGGACTCTGCGCCGGTCTGTCGTGGTGAAGAAGGAGCTGAGCCAGAAGGTGAAGCTCTCGATTTACCAGTCGATCTACGTTCCTACCCTCACCTATGGCCATGAGCTGTGGGTCGTGACCGAAAGAAGGAGATCTCGTATACAGGCGGCTGAAATGAGTTTCCTCTGCAGGGTGGCCGGGCTCTCCCTTAGAGATAGGGTGAGGAGCTCGGTCATCCGGGAGGAGATCAGAGTAGAGCCGCTGCTCCTCCGCATCGAGAGGAGCCAGTTGAGGTGGCTCGGGCATCTGGTCAGGATGCCTCCTGGACCTCCCTGGTGAGGTGTTCCAGGCACGTCCCTCTGGGAGGAGACCCCGGGGAAGACCCAGGACATGCTGGAGGGATTATATCTCTCGGCTGGCCTGGGAACGCCTCGGGATCCCCCCGCAGAGTTGGCAAATGTGGCTGGGGAGAGGGAAGTCTGGGCTTCCCTGCTTAGGCTGCTGCCCCCGCGACCCCGGATAAGAGGCTTGAAGATGGATGGATGTAAAGATGGATGGAAGGATGGATGGATGGAAAGATGGATGGATGTAAAGATGGATGGAAGGATGGATGGATGGAAAGATGGATGGATGGAAAGATGGATGGATGAATGGATGGATGGAAGCATGGATGGATGGAAGGATGTATAAAAGGACCAAAGCTTTGTAATTATTTGATGGTAATACTCAAAACAACAGGTGTGATGTCATAAAGAGTGAAAGGAGGTGTGATGGAATAAGAGTCGGCTGACATCAGGTAAAAGGATCATTTAACCCCGCAGGACCCATGTTGCAATATTACATCACTTTAAGCCGTCCTAAACAATATTGCTTTTTTTTTCTCAAGGCCGCATTTTGTCTGGACATGTTTATGCGTCTGGTAATCTGGCCATGACTTCACACCGCCTGTAAACTTCATTTTGAGGGGATTTATTATGAATCACTATTTAGTCAGTTTTAACATTTAAATGATGTAATCTCAGGATTAGTAATCAGACCCAGAAGTTTCCTACAAGCAGCAAAAGACACACCCAGACACCAGTAAGTGGACGGGTTGCAGCATTTCTGCAGAGTATTTGTCTTAATATAGCTATTGCCAAACAAGATCAAATCTCCTGTAGCAAAGCTACTGATCATTTTGCCAACAAGGAACCAAGTTGATCAGCTCAAACAAGGAGAGAAACTGAAAGGTTTAGATGTTTACATTAATTGAACACAAATAACTAAGTTGACATAGCCAGGAAGTCGGGACATGAGCCAGTCAGCTAGAAGGTTTTTATTAACCACAAGCAGCTGCTGAAAATGCAACGGATTGATATTAGCAACTAGGAATGACTTAAAAAGGAGCTGTGATGGAATCAGAGTCGGCAGTAATTCATTCATGATGTAAATGTGTCTACCATGTCGACAGTTATTTCCTAATAGTCTGTAAATCTGTCTGTAGTTATAAATCTGCACATAAGGTTTGTAGCAACTTTAATAGTAGAAACAAAATAAAGGATATTTCTGCGTTTCTTTCGTATTGGCAGCGTTGGAAACTCGTTTCCACTGAACTGCTGTTGATGGCTAAACTGAGGATATTCAGGATGTTCACAATGTCCAGATCAACACACACCTGACAGGAACCGTGTACCCGGGCAGAACTGGCCTCCAACATCACGGGACGACTGCCGGCACCACAGCCTGACAGCTGGTGTCCAGATGGGATCCCTGTGTTGGACGTCAGGTCTCTGTACTGATGAACAGAGTTCATAAACGAGGCTTTTATTGTCCTTTATGTTTACATTCTTACATGAGAGGCTTTGCTACGCCGCGGAGACACCGCCCCGGACACACCGCCGCGGAGACACCGCCCCGGACACACCGCCGCGGAGACACCGCCGCGGAGACACCGCCCCGGACACACCGCCGCGGAGACACCGCCCCGGACACACCGCCGCGGAGACACCGCCCCGGACACACCGCCCCGGACACACCGCCGCGGAGACACCGCCCCGGACACACCGCCGCGGAGACACCGCCCCGGACACACCGCCGCGGAGACACCGCCCCGGACACACCGCCCCGGACACACCGCCCCGGACACACCGCCCCGGACACACCGCCGCGGAGACACCGCCCCGGACACACCGCCGCGGACACACCGCCGCGGAGACACCGCCGCGGAGACACCGCCCCGGAGACACCGCCGCGGAGACACCGCCCCGGACACACCGCCGCGGAGACACCGCCCCGGACACACCGCCCCGGACACACCGCCGCGGAGACACCGCCCCGGACACACCGCCGCGGACACACCGCCCCGGACACACCGCCGCGGAGACACCGCCCCGGACACACCGCCGCGGACACACCGCCGCCGCGGAGACACCGCCCCGGACACACCGCCGCGGAGAAACCGCCCCGGACACACCGCCGCGGAGACACCGCCGCGGAGAAACCGCCCCGGACACACCGCCGCGGAGACACCGCCCCGGACACACCGCCGCGGAGAAACCGCCCCGGACACACCGCCGCGGAGAAACCGCCCCGGACACACCGCCGCGGAGACACCGCCGCGGAGAAACCGCCCCGGACACACCGCCGCGGAGACACCGCCATGGAGACGGCAACGCTCGTCTTCAGAAAGCATAGCGATGAAAGAAACCAGGAGCTTGTCGTCATTTTCTGAAGTTCTGCCGGGCCGGATGGGAGGTTCACAGCGTGGAAGGTGCTGGGAGGTGTGGCGTTCCCATCAGGTGGTTTGGTGCTGGGAGGTGTGGCGTTCCCATCAGGTGGTTTGGTGCTGGGAGGTGTGGCGTTCCCATCAGGTGGTTTGGTGCTGGGAGGTGTGGCGTTCCCATCAGGTGGTTTGGTGCTGGGAGGTGTGGCGTTCCCATCAGGTGGTTTGGTGCTGGGAGGTGTGGCGTTCCCATCAGGTGGTTTGGTGCTGGGAGGTGTGGCGTTCCCATCAGGTGGTTTGGTGCTGGGAGGTTCCTCCACATCACCAGTCGTCTGAACCAGAACTGGCTGATGATTCCACCGTGTAAACCAGTTCCAGACCAGATGTGCTGGAATCAACATCAATGCGTCCGACATGCATGTAGATCTGCCGCTCCCGCCCAGCATGGCGGGGGGGTGTTCGTCTCCAGATCCACCTGTTTAATCATGTTGTAGTTTTGTCTTGTAAAATTACATGTAGTCAGACTCAAACAAATATTTCAGACAAAGTTGATGAGAATGAGAAACTAACCTCGTTTTCTGACACGGACATGGGACACTCCGGTCCTCGAGAGCCACAGTCCTGCTGGTGTTAGGGGTTTTCCTGCTGCAACACAGCTGACTCAGACCATCGGTGCAGTTTGATGTGGGGCGCTGCACCAGTCTGCTAATGAGGTCTGATGTGCATAACCTCCGCTGCCCTTGCTGGTTTCTTCACCTTCTCCTTTCTCTGGTATATTCTCATCAAACGGAGTTATTTGGGAAGCAGAAGACTGAACATCATCTCATGTGTCTGATGATCTCCAGCCGGAAAGAAAACATTCTGGTCTGTGTTGAACTCCTGATGATCAGCATGTTTTCAGAGTGAATCCAACAAGTTCTAGGCATAAATATTTACTTCTTGGAATGATGATTTATGTGGAAAATGAAGGATTTATTCTAGTTTCTGCTCATCCTGTGTAAATCATGCAGGCAGCTGGTCCAGCGGTGGTCTGACGTTGGAGCTACAGCCACCATCATGTTGGCGAGGTCAACCTGAGCACATCATGTGAAGCAGAACCGATGTTTTACACAGATCTGATCACACCAAGTTCCTTCGACCGACTCAGATAATATTGATGAGGTCTGATGCCTTCTGACCAGGTCTGTGACAGCTGATCATGTCGTCATCTTTCTGATCTCATGAATGGTAACCAGTTTAGTCTGGGAGTCACTGTCTGTCACTGCATCGACTCTTAAACCTGGCTGTCAACAAGTCTTTTACGTCAGAATGTCTCTGGTTGTGGGTAAAGCTGAGTGGACTGAGTGCAGGAAGCAGCATCTCCACCGGAAGCTTCTGGCTTCCCCCAGACTCCAGCTTGGTGATGCCACATGTCTATGAGATGAACCGAACGGAGCTCAGACAGATTTGCTGTTTCTGCCAGGTGCTGCAGCGGCTTTTCGTGTTGCGCTTTTCGGGCTCCAGTGACAAGTTGGGAGAAGTATGTACTTCTCCATGCTGGTGGCTGCTGGGAGTTCACTTTGCTGCTCGTTAATGCTGATGTAGATCAGCGCCGAGCCGTTGGCAGCGTCTGAAGACTGATGAGTGGGTTTGTTTTGACAGTTACTGCAGTCAGACTGCAGTGCAGTAACATGATGTTAGGTTCTATTCTATTCTATTCTATTCTATTCTATTCTCCAGTCATTTTGCAGACTTTTATCCAAAGCAGCTTACACTCATACCCCGATAGGCCCACCAGGGGCAGATGGGGGTTCAGTGTTCGGCACATGGTCAGGGGAAGCCTGGAATTGATTGCTCAACTTTTGTCATGATTTTTCCCAGCTGTCCCTGAAGGCATCCTCCTGTGCTGATTAGCTGATGGTTTCCACCTGTGCCTCCCTCTATTTAAGCAGCAAGCCCAGGATTGTTGGTTGCCAGATCATCAGATGAACTCTGTTTGTTTCCAGCCTACATGAATGCGCTAGATCACCCTGTATTCCTGCCCTGTCTCTCCTTCTCCCGAGAACCTGACTGCCCGGCTTTTTCCCTTATCTCTTCCTCTCGTGAGTCAACTCAGTGTATGGACCTTGGACTGGCTTTTGGATTTGGATTTTGGATACTAGACAAACCTTCAATTATTTCTGGGGAGAGGAACTCCTTTTTTCCCTTCTTGGATGTCATATCTCCCTGGAATTGGCTTCTCCCTGTGTGCAATCCCTAGAGATGGGTCAATGAAGCCTTGTGAAGCTTTTAAGGCTTCTATTTGATTGTACTGAAAAAGAGTCAAAGCTTCAAAGCCTCATATAATAGACCACACCAGTGACATCTGGTGGTCAGTTGTAGTTATTACAGGCGCAGATTTTCTAATAATTTCTCCAACTTGATTTAACTTCCAACACAAACAGTTCAGTCAGTCTTGCAGCTGTCTTCATTCTGAGGGGTCATCATCTCTATGAGTGCTGTAACATTCTGTCTTCTCAGTTTATTAGTTTTGGCTCAATGTGCCGTCCAGTTATTCATTAGATTTTTCAACATGATTTAGATACAGTGTGTGTGCTGTGAAATAAGATGAAAGACAGGGATGTCAAAATTAGTTTGTTGGGCGATAGGATGGTTTGGGAGAAGTGCTTATGCATTTCAGTGGGAATTAGAGGGATTTCTTCAACAATCTTAAATTTTGTTCATATGCTTTTTCCTGATTTCTGAATGATACAATACACTTCCTCATTAGTCAGCAACACCATCAACATCATGAAATTTTTTATTTTAATGTTAACGAATCTTCTTTTGTCAGTTATCATAGCCAATGTCGAAAAGAGATATTTAGCAATACCATATAATACTAATTATACCATGGTCTGGGTTAATACTCGATTCTGATTGGCTGCAGGTTGTTGTTTAAAAAGTAATATCGGACACCAGTTAAAAGTTCCGTCAAATAGCCCGGTAGTTATAAATCAGTGCGCTGGCACAAACAGCAGTCGGTAACCGTGCCAACAGAAATGTTAGCGACAAACGGGCAGATAGAATATCTGGACTCACAACGTCAGACATCACATAAACATGATAAACATCCTCCCCAATTTCCTTCATATGAAGATATGTAAAGAAATATGCATTTCTGGCAGAAAATAATCATATTTTCACAATAATCTATTAAGAGTAGGGGGACGACATTTCCGTTCAACACTCTTATCTTTCAGACTCGATCACCTGACGGCGCGCCGTGCACGCACACACACACACGCTCACGTTCATACACACTGAGTTCCCTACATTTACCCCTGGCTGCAGTGTGCAGACTGAGGCGCATCATCATACCCGATGATGCGCCTCAACGTGGGCGCGCATCATCAGGTATTTGTTCCAACAGTATCTGCTGCCAAACGCGCTGCGGGTGCTCTCAAGGCTGGTTACCTTGGAAACGCCACAACAAAATACATTAAATAGTCCGCTCTGTCCTTTCTTGTGAAAAACATTATTTTAGCAGCAAAAACATTAGTAATTATTCTTATTATTTCCTTTGTGAGTGACCATGGTATAAGCGGGATAATGCCCTCCGAGGTTTCCATTATCAGAAATTAATGGACTTCGTGTGAACCGTCCGACGCGAAATTTAATTTCTGATAATGGACACCTCGGAGGGCATTATCCCTTACATACAATACTACACTAACGATTATACTAAGTACTATAAATCTAATACTATTTCATCTTTTGCCATATTATTAACATCCTTCTTTTGTGGGTGACACAAGGTGGAAGTTTTCCCATACACCTGATTGTTTTCTTCCACTCGAAGTCTCTTTACTTACAGTTTTCTATCTTCATCTTAATGATCTCCCAGCCTGTAAAGCAGCGAGCAGGAGGGAACGCTGGGCGTTTCTCGTTCCGATAGATAACACGGCACCAGTACTGCCAACTCTTTGAATTGGTTACGTCATTTCCGGTTTTTCATTGGAGCGTACGAAGAGTCACGCGTCATCGGTCATGTGACGCCAGAGATTTCATGGGGCTTCAATGCAGCATTTCGACCAAGTCCGTCTCATTAGAAGGAAACAAGCTTTGGTGCTTCCGTTTCAAACGTCCCACCTCTAGCAATCCCACTAACCATCCAGTCGTCACCAGCCGGACCCAGTTTGGAACCTCAAAGGGTACTTCGAGCCCTTCTAGAATTGGCTTCCTGCTTACTCGACACAGTAATCAGCAATAAAATCTTTAACCCAGTTCTGAGGTCTTCTGATTCTTTTGGGTCCCATCTCCTGAGCTGTTCCAACTTTCCAGTTGGAAGACTCCTACTCTTCCTACTCTTCTTACTCTTCTTCCTGCTCTTCTTGCTCTTCTTGCTCTTCCTGCTCTTTCTAGCTTTCATATTATTGTAACTGACCTCTCCAGATGTACTAGAACCAGAGACAATGTTGCAGTTTGCTCTTCTACGTCATTTATGACGTTTTTATACCCAGAAGTTAGAATGAAAGGAGCAGCGCCAGGTGGGGCCAGTGTATGTTTTTATATGTTTATATGTTCCTGTCTCTCAAATTTTATTAAACAACTTTAATAAATTAACATACTTTTTTTTTTACAGTTTTATACTGGAATGGAAACTAAAATAACCAAAACTCTCACCGGCCACCAGGGTTGCCATGGTTTCAGTTGTTTGCATGTGGGGATGCATCTGGTCAGGTCAGGTGTGCTGGTGAAATGAATGGCGTCCAGCAGACAGGACATCAGGCAGAAGGGACCAGGGATAAAAAATGTTTGTTCACAAGTCCAAGTCGGGTCGAAGTCACTGTAAAGCCTCCGTGTGTGAGAATTCCTCCATCTAGCTTTGCTAATTGAGTGCAAACAATCGAGTAGTGCAACTGGTGCCTCAACATTTAATTTAGTTATTGCCATCAAAGCCACAGAGACTCACATGTGACAATGTCAACATGGACAAGTGTCCTATCAGGTGATGGATGGATGGATAGATGGAGGTTAAAAACCTGATGTGTACCTCGGCTCCGACTGGTTATATTACGTTTATGTTCTGCATATCAGCATATTGACTTTAATGCTCTGTGACACGTAAATGAAAATAACAGAAAATGATAACAGCGATGGTTTGTATGATCACAAACCTTGATAAAGTTTCAAAGGGACACATCTGCTTTCTTAAAGGGTTCATCACCTGGAAATTACATTTTTGTCAAGTTAAAATATGTGGATTGGTTTTGGATGGAAGTGGTAACATCCCCGAAAGCCTTTCTTTTGAAGACGGTCGGTTTTTCCGTCTGGGCGCTTTGTTCGTAGCAAAACTGTCCATAAGGCTGAAGTCTCGCAAACGGGACTTTTCATCCCAGGGGAGGTAATTGCACAAACCAGCCCCTGTTCTAGGCCTAAACCCAGCCCTGTTCTAGGCCTAAACCCTCCCCTGTTCTAGGCCTAAACCCCCCTCTGTTCTAGGGTTAAACCCTCCTCTGTTCTAGGCCTAAACCGTCCTCTGTTCTAGGCCTAAACCTCCCTCTGTTCTAGGGTTAAACCCTCCTCTGTTCTAGGCCTAAACCCTCCTGTTCTAGTCCTAAACCTGCCCCTGTTCTAGGCCTAAACCCAGTCCTGTTCTAGACCTAAACCCTCCTTTTTTCTAGGCCTAAACCCGCCCCTGTTCTAGGGTTAAACCCGCCCCTGTTCTAGGCCTAAACCCTCCTGTTCTAGACCTAAACCCTCCTCTGTTCTAGGCCTAAACCCTCCCCTGTTCTAGGCCTAAACCCTCCTCTGTTCTAGGCCTAAACCCAGCCCTGCTCTAGGCCTAAACCCTCCTCTGTTCTAGGCCTAAACCCAGCCCTGCTCTAGGCCTAAACCCAGCCCTGTTCTAGACCTAAACCCTCCTCTGTTCTAGGCCTAAACCCGCCCCTGTTCTAGGCCTAAACCTGCCCCTGTTCTAGGCCTAAACCCAGCCCTGTTCTAGACCTAAACCCTCCTCTGTTCTAGGCCTAAACGCAGCCCTGTTCTAGGCCTAAACCCTCCTCTGTTCTAGGCCTAAACCCACCCCTGTTCTAGACCTAAACCCTCCTCTCTTCTAGGCCTAAACCCAGCCCTGTTCTAGGGTTAAACCCGCCCCTGTTCTAGGCCTAAACCCAGCCCTGTTCTAGGGTTAAACCCGCCCCTGTTCTAGACCTAAACCCTCCTGTTATAGTCCTAAACCTGCCCCTGTTCTAGGCCTAAACCCTCCTCTGTTCTAGGCCTAAACCCTCCTGTTATAGTCCTAAACCTGCCCCTGTTCTAGGCCTAAACCCTCCTCTGTTCTAGGCCTAAACCCAGCCCTGTTCTAGACATAAACCCTCCTTTTCTAGGCCTAATCTCTCCCCTGTTCTAGGCCTAAACCCTCCTCTGTTCTAGGCCTAAACCCAGCCCTGTTCTAGGCCTAAACCCAGCCCTGTTCTAGGCCTAAACCCTCCTCTGTTCTAGGCCTAAACCCAGCCCTGTTCTAGGCCTAAACCCAGCCCTGTTCTAGACCTAAACCCTCCTCTTTTCTAGGCCTAAACCCTCCTGTTCTAGGCCTAATCCCTCCCCTGTTCTAGACCTAAACCTTCCTCTCTTCTAGACCTAAACCCTCCTCTCTTCTAGGCCTAAACCCTCCTCTGTTCTAGGCCTTAACGCAGCCCTGTTCTAGGCCTAAATCCTCCCCTGTTCTAGACCTAAACCCTCCTCTCTTCTAGGCCTAAACGTGCCCCTGTTCTAGGCCTAAACCCTCCTCTGTTCTAGGCGTTAACCCTCCTCTGTTCTAGACCTAAACCCTCCCCTGTTCTAGGCCTAAACCTGCCCCTGTTCTAGGCCTAAACCCTCCTCTGTTCTAGGCCAAAACCCAGCCCTGTTCTAGACCTAAACCCTCCTCTGTTCTAGACCTAAACCCGCCCCTGTTCTAGGCCTAAACCCTCCTGTTCTAGACCTAAACCCTCCTTTTCTAGGCCTAAACGCTTCCCTGTTCTAGGCCTAAACCCTCCTCTGTTCTAGACCTAAACCCACCCCTGTTCTAGGCCTAAATCCTCCTCTTTTCTAGGCCTAAACCCGCCCCTGTTCTAGGCCTAAACCCTCCTCTGTTCTAGGCCTTAACGCAGGCCTGTTCTAGGCCTAAACCCTTTCCTGTTCTAGACCTAAACCCTCCTCTCTTCTAGGCCTAAACCTGCCCCTGTTCTAGGGTTAAACCCGCCCCTGTTCTAGGCCTAAACCCTCCTCTGTTCTAGGCCTAAACCCAGCCATTTTCTAGGGTTAAACCCTCCCCTGTTCTAGACCTAAACCCTCCTCTGTTCTAGACCTAAACCCTCCTTTTCTAGGCCTAAACGCTTCCCTGTTCTAGGCCTAAACCCTCCTCTGTTCTAGACCTAAACCCACCCCTGTTCTAGGCCTAAATCCTCCTCTTTTCTAGGCCTAAACCCGCCCCTGTTCTAGGCCTAAACCCTCCTGTTCTAGACCTAAACCCTCCTTTTCTAGGCCTAAACGCTTCCCTGTTCTAGGCCTAAACCCTCCTCTGTTCTAGACCTAAACCCGCCCCTGTTCTAGGCCTAAACCCTCCTCTGTTCTAGGCCTTAACGCAGGCCTGTTCTAGGCCTAAACCCTTTCCTGTTCTAGACCTAAACCCTCCTCTGTTCTAGGCCTAAACCTGCCCCTGTTCTAGGGTTAAACCCGCCCCTGTTCTAGGCCTAAACCCTCCTCTGTTCTAGGCCTAAACCTGCCCCTGTTCTAGGGTTAAACCCGCCCCTGTTCTAGGCCTAAACCCTCCTCTGTTCTAGACCTAAACCCAGCCATTTTCTAGGGTTAAACCCTCCCCTGTTCTAGACCTAAACCCTCCTCTCTTCTAGACCTAAACCCTCCTCTCTTCTAGGCCTAAACCTGCCCCTGTTCTAGGGTTAAACCCGCCCCTGTTCTAGACCTAAACCCTCCTGTCTTCTAGGCCTAAACCCAGCCCTGTTCTAGGGTTAAACCCGCCCCTTTTCTAGGCCTAAACCCACCTGCTGGGCCGGCCTCATTTGCTATTATCAACAAGCTGTGAAAAGATGTGGAAACAGCGGTTGCATGTCCACTGCACCGGGATGGTTTTTCTCTCCCTTCATCAGCGAATAAACTACCAGGGACAGATGGATTACATTATTTTTTGCTGATAATGCACCTGCATCTCTGTCGGCTGCGGCCTGCTTGTGCATTTTACAAACATTTGGGAGAAAACCAGGTAAGACGGCATCAACCCTGCTGTGGCTGGAAAGAGGGACATTTGCAACTTTAAGCAGCTCACCATCAATGCAGTCGGTAAGTTTAGCTGCTGATATAAAGTTATTTTTTAGCATTAGCAGATAATGCTAATGCTAACAGGACAAGCCTAAAGGTTTAACCTCCTGCTGTGTACACATGAACCCCGAGTTTTATTTTCTTATATCTATCTTATCCTCTGCCATGTAAATGTTCATAAAAGACTTCTCTATTCCTCATTTTTAATGCCTGCTACCACACAGTAAGTAGAGTGTTCATGATGGTTGGTTTGTCATGATGCCGGTGTCCGACCATAACATGGCAGTTGTTATCATTTAATCTAACACGGTGACCATCATGTATTCTGATGCCGCCATCATTTCATCAGGAAGGAGATGTATTTGAATTAAAAAAGGGACATCTTACTGCCTTTTCATTTCCAGTAGCATCAGATTTTATCACTGAACCAGAACATAAACTTTTTATTTCTGACATTTTCACATATGTATAAAATTGGAGCTGTGCAGGACATTTGCAGATAGATTTTACTGGTAGCACTGGGCAGAAATGATCAACCTGGAGAAGTTGTCTGTGTATAGCAGTGTGTGAAATAAAATTAGTGTGTTTTTAATGGTTGTATATTTTGGTGTGTAAAAACCTGTTTTATTGAATATTCTTTTTAGAAAGTATGCAAAAGCTTTGGCATGAAAGTTCTCTATAAAGTTCGATTTCATCTGTTGGTATTTTTAATATTTTGATAACCCATAAACTGCAGCTATTTACAGCTAAAATCTATTCATGAGATGATCTGATATTTTTCTAACTTCTATTTGCAGATTTTAGTCCAGGACATCTCATGCCATGCGCAGCACCAGGAGTCTACAGGTAGATGTTGGCTGATAGACTGAACCAATGCAGGCAACAACTGGAACACAGCTGTCATCCAGGACTTTCCACCCTCACTTCAGAAGTACATGTTTGTCGTCTTTTTCATTCATTTTACTTACAGAAAATGATAATTAATCAAACACATATACATTATTAATGTAAGCTAAGAGGCATTTTCATTGCATGTTTTGATGTCAGTATCTGGATCTGTGCAGAAAAGGAACCCAGGCGACAGCAGTGAAGATGATGTAGGAGTCTGCACATCTCTTGATACCATGGTTCCAGCCTTCCCTGGTCCTAACAGCCATCCCTGAATAAGCCTCAACTCTGTCTGGAGGAAGAGGAAGAACCACAAGAGTCCACATTTAACCCAGAAAACTCAGCTACTGTGTTAACAGAGTCTAAGAGTAAGAGTGAACTAAGAGTGGAAAAATATCATTTTTATTTTATGACATTGAAAATGAGCATTGGTTTTTTATTTCTGTACAATAATAAAGACATTGTGTTTTAATTAGCTGTTTTTTTTTTTTTTTTTTTTTTTTTTTACTTCAGCTTTACATTTTATATTCAGGTGATTAGCTTTATTTCTGCTTTTTTTTGGGTCTAGAAGAGAAACTTCCCTCTAATTTCCTCCAATAGGTAAATGTACATCATCATGCTTATAAATCTTTCTTGCATTTTGTAATTAAAAAGCATTTAAACAGACAGGTTCCATGCCAGGATGTTGGATCAGACACAGGGGAGTTTGGAGCTCAATCCTTCCTTCTGAGCACCTGAGAAATGAAAGAGACATTTTATTTTCCAAGCACAGTAATAAGTAGTATCTTGCTGTGTCCCTGTTCTCTTTCTATTAGCAAAATTACCACATGTGCAGCTTAACAGAGACGATAATTAGAACATAAAAGATGGCAGGTGATGCTGCATATATAAAACAATGGGTCTACATATGTCAGCAGGAAGCCTCATCAGCATGTTGCAGCCAAACCGTGACGGTTTATTTATGCAGGATATTTAACTTCATGTTATTTATCTGTACAGTAACACGGCTGCACGGTGGCTAAACCAACCAGAGATCTGTCATGTGGAAATCACCACATATTCCAAGCTCCTGGCCAAAACATCTGAATAGGCGAATTAATTAAGACAAACACTGACTGTAAATAAAACCTAAAAGTAAATGTGCTGCTTTGTGCAGTTCCATGTCTTTAAATATGTGTGTGCTTATCGGGCTGCTGGCAAGTTCGGTGTGGTGTGTGTGTGTAAGTTTGGTAGGGAAATACGATGCAGCGTCAACATTACTTCATTTTTATATCTCTAACTTTGTATTTTTTAAAAAGTATATTCAGAGTTTAAAAAATGGTCCAACACAGAATAAAACTGAGACGTATCAACATGAACAACATGCCTCGTTGTCAACATGCTATCTGACTTTACAGCAAGGTTAGCAGACATTAAAATGATGACTTTACTATTCAGAGACAGTTTTTTGTAAACGTGCTCCTTCCACCATCTCCGTATCTTCTCTCTCAGGCTCAGTCGGGTTCATACATAGATGGTTGAATTCAGAAAGCTGCTGCTGTCAGTTAGCTGCTATCACTAGCTGCTATTTTTTAGTATCAGACGTACTGGCCCCGCCCCCCTTGCGATGCTGGACTTCCAGCAACCAATCAGCGCGCACCTAATTAACATTATTTAAACTAACATCTGTGTTGATCAAAATCTGACATGAAATCTCACGAGAAAATTTTTGTAATGATTAAATGGTCAGAAAAAGCCCTTTTAATGGAAAGACCAGGTTATAACTCCGTCTACTCTTTGACTGTTAACCCTTCATGGGGCAAGTGCCTATTTTTGATCACTTTGTTTTCTTTCATATTCAGCATGAAACTATTTTTCGTTGTTAATGTGACAACACAATAGAAGTCTTGGTATATACCAGAAGGACAATTTTAGGTTAAAATTTCTCATTTCAAGGTATTTCATTAAGTGCCCTATAAAAGGTTAAAGACGTAGTTTGACATATTTTTGAATCTGAACATTCGCTGCAAAAGATGTCAGAAGATATATTTGGTGATTGTTTCTGCAGACTCCAAATCGTGTGGGACCTCACAAAGATGAGCCAGATGCTCCAAAACGCTGGCAGAATGAGGCGCTCTGCCCTCACAATGGCTGGCAGCCAGTCAGTTAAACCCATTCACATACAGATTAATAACATGAGGTGGAAATAAATAACGAGAGAGCATAATCATACTGTCACGGGAAAAATCATTAAGTCACCCTTTTTTTTTTTAACAAATGTACCTTTAGTTGTGTCAGGCATTGAAAATAAACGTTAAGGTTTGTAAAGAAGGGTGATCTAATCATTTTTCCGTGACTATATCTAAAAACACTACCGCTTCACAGAGCTGCAGCAGTTAATTCTCCCAGATTTAGATTTTCTCATTGTTTTCATCATATACTTTATTCAAAGGTAGGAGCTTTAAATACACGCAGCTGATTGTCGGCAGAGGAAGATGTTAATGTCGGCGGAGGTAATGAGAGTGGAAGCCAGACTTTGTAGCTTCTGAATAAAACAAACCCTTGTTTTTTGTAAAAAGAATGAATATGCATACATCTGTGTGTGTGAAGACAGTTTCATTTGTCAAACAACACAGTTTGGTGCATGTGGTCCCTGGAGAGGAGGAGAAGAGTTTCTCTTGTTGGAGATGTGACAGTCTGTCAGCATCAATAATGTTAAACTGCAATGAACAGGCCTGTGCTCTGGGACTCGTTTGACATTGGAGCAGTAGAGGGTGGTGTGTTCATGAGCAGTGTGACATGAAGGGGAACAAATAGGAGGAGATGGCTCTTGTCTCTGAGCATCTTAGAAAGACCTTCCTCCGCCTTCCGCCTCTCATCGCCCTCAGGAAGGCTCTCTTCGTCATATTTATCACCTTCAGTTATGACCTACAACACCTTTGGAGCAATAATGAGCCGAAATCATCCAAGAGTTTCCACTGATGACAGATGACACATTGATAACTTCACCAAGTCTCAGGCTGTCCTTCAGGATGAATATTGCAGAAGAAGCTGTGGAAGCTCCTGTTGTAAACGTCTGCAGGAGGAGCGGCCTCCTGAAGCGATGTTCCAGCCCACCTGAAGAAGCCTCTGACAGAACCCACCATTTCCTGCATTGTCTTGACGGTATGCAGCGGCTGTGCAGCGTTCTTCTCTGGACACTCAGATCCACGAGCCCAGAACAAACAATACCAGAACTTCTGGAACAGGTTTTTAGTTTTCTTGAGTTGTCTGGTTCTGGTTCTGGTTCTGTCTTCCCAATAGATGCTGAGCGGCAGAATGAACTCTCCGCCACAAACTGGTAGAAATTATGTCAGCTTCCTTCAGTCGTCTCTGATTCTGCTCTGTCCTTTCTTCTAAATCAGGGATCGTCAGTCTTGGTCCTAGCATCCTGCAGGTTTTAGATGTTTCCCTGCTGCAACACGCCAGCGCTTAATATGAAGCTCAAAGAAAGCTTCCAGTCCTTTATGACTATAAAGACAAATTGTGATGGTCTGATGTTGTTGTTACTGAACATCACAACTTGTTTAGGTAAAGATGGTGACTAGAAATTCAACTGTACGGTCTGTGAGATGGTGGTTCGCTGTTCAGGCGTATGAACTATCACATGGAGCGATACAGATTGTACAGAAATGGTCAGAATTTCTGGATGTATTAAAGCTTAAACAGTCAGTGGGAAGGTTTTGTCTCTGTAAGTGTACTGTGGGTACGGCATTTTCCACGTTAAGAGGAAACAAATGTATGATTGTTGTATTTAATTGATGCAGCCGACCTGTTCTGCCTGTAGAAGTCTGACTCTGGCCTTTCATATTGGACACAACAGTTCAGGCTGTGTTAGCGTCGCTGGATTCAGAGCTGACCTGAAAATATGGCAGTACCACAATGATCTTTTCATGCTGAAAACATACAAATCTGTTATTTTTGTTGCTGTTCTCCTGCTCCCTGCAGTCAGTCTTTCCTCCACTTCCACCGACAGACCCTTGTTGTCAGCCACGAGTGGGGGTCAGTCTGCCTGATAGGAAAATACTGCCTGGAGTGAGAATTCTACAAATAAAAGTTGTTTTTCCAAAGATGTTGACTGCAAACATCTTTAGTGTTTATCTTTACTGTTTATTGTTTATCTTTACTGTTTATTGTAGTACTGAATTATTGTCAGATGAAGATGCATATGCGTTTGGTCAGAAGCTGCAGTCTCTTGTGTGGTGAAACCAGCAGAGCGCTGTGTTGTTAGACCAATTCTTAGTTTTTGTCTGCTCCTTTAGCAATCTGTTCTTTAAAGGGCCTGGTGATGTTTATGGGACTTTCATCCTAAATCCTAAATTTAAATCTGGAAGTGGTGTTTTTAAAAAGGCAAAAATGCAGCCTGATAAATGTCCTGACCAGCATGCTGATCTGTTTCTCTGCAGTGCTGCTGGGGGGGCTGCCGACATGGGCCCAGACGGAGATGAAGAGGGTTGTTGGAGACAACGCCACGCTGCCCTGCCACCATCGGTTGTGGGTGGGGAATGACCCCGCTCTGGACATTGAATGGCTGCTTCTGAAGCCAAACAGCAGAAAGAGAGTAGTGAGTGTCTCCATGTTCCACATCTTAGTGATTTGACAACTATTTTATAATCCAAGGTTAAAATGGACAAACCAGATGGACAGAAAGTTATTTCACCTAATAAAAACACAAACCACAAATTTGACAAAACAAATATTTAAACATCCAAGAAACACACCAAAACGATTCTTCTATATATAAACTAATACCTGGTACTTTGGAATAATAGCTGCACAGGTGTAAATATGTAAAAGTCTTCATGTAAAGTTGCTGCACAGTTTAATGGGCTGCTGCAGCTGCTGATTAACTGGAAACATGGTGGAAACTATGGAAAAGATATGAAGCTCCTTCAGAGAGAGGGAAGATGCTGGTTGTTGGAGCAAGAACAAACAACATGGGAAGGTTCTGAAAAGGAAACATGCAGGTAGACTGAGGAAGACATTAAAGCATCTGGACAGAAAATAGAAAATGTCTGTGAAAAGAAGTGACAAGCAGATGGAGAGGGATTTTATAGAGCAAGCAGGAAGACAGCAGTGCAATGAAATGAAATGTAAACTGTCACTAACAGCTGATCAGAAGGAAACAGGAGCCTTGTTTATCAATCTTTCTGATTTGTGTGTATTTAATGCGTGAAAACATCTTCCCACAAGGAAAATTTGACATCTTGTAGTTCTACTTAGAAATGTTCCTAAACAGGTGTGGTAAAAGAGAGAATCATGCTTTGAATGATGCCGGGAATGTGTGACATAGTGTGGAGACCGCCGGCAGAGGCTGAGCTCATACACACACACACACACACACACACACACACACACCTGGCTAGTTTCAGAGGGACGGGTGCGTATTCTGACAGTCACGTTGCAGCAGCATACCACCCAGGCATTCCGTCTGACACACAGCGCTACTTGTAAAAACGATTTATACGTGGAAATTGGGAAGTATCCTGTCCGAGGGGAGGGGCTTCAGGTAAAGGGAGCTCACTCTATCTGTCTGTCTGTCTATAGACTACACTGTGGAGGATAGTTTGGGGATAGTACAAGCACTATAAAGCACCACAACTCAGCCACGATTGAGCCTGGGTTACTGCCCATCAAAGAACCCCGTCACATGTGGTATCAGAAGTGGGATGGCCAGTTGTGGAAAGAAGGGGGCTTAACCTCCCAGACAAAACTGGGCTGGGTTCTCAGGCAAGGGTTGTCTTGGACCAGGCAGCAGCTGCAGCAGGTGGAGAGGAAGAGGAATGGGGAACCAAGGCATCATCAGAAGAGGAGGAGGTTAAAGACCGGCCATTTCCTGGGCCTGGTGTCAGTTGACCTTGTTAATGTGGTGAGGACCTTCCTAAAAGCCCAGCAGAGAAGGGAAGAGGGCCTACCGCGAACTGCATGACATCAGGGTGTCACTCCGGCCATCTCCCCAGCAGCTAACTATTGTCTCTGTTCCTACTCCTGGACCAGTCGCAGAAAGCCCCAACAGAGAACCTGCCAGTAGTCCAAGACTGGTGCTTCCAACACCTACACCTTGACGACTTATTGCTGTCACTTTCACACCCCCAAGTGATGCCAGTGACACAGCTGATGCAGCAGTTGGATCAGACTAGAAGAGGCTGGAAACCATTTGCAACACACAGCCAAAGACAAGGTGGGAAAGGACATCGAAAACTTGCATTTTGAGAGAGATGCTAAGACTTGGAAGGGGCCAAAATGGCCATGTAGACTTCTACAAAGATCTAGAATCAGCTTTATTGAGCAAGTTTGACATATCATCTGAGACATACAGACAGAAGTTTCGCTATTCATCCATGCCACCAGGGGAAACGCCCACTGAGGCATATCATCACTTAAAACTGTTGAATCCAGCCGGAGCAATGAAGCAAGGTTGGAGATCAGAGAGACCATTATCCGGGAACAACTTCTTCAGGTACACACCTCCTATCCCTGGAGGTGTGTACCGGGGTGAAAGAGCATGACACGGAAGATGAACTGAAAGCAGCCAAGTTGGCTCTACAGTACCTCAATGCAAGGTAAGATGGACCTTCTACACGACCCACCACCATTGCTCGTCCCATCATGGATGTACATCCTCCAGCACATCCAACTTTATCGGTCTGGACAGGACGAGGAGCAGCTGCATGATATCCTCCTGGTACCACTAGCACAGTGACCGAGCAACAGGCAACCGGTAAGACACTGATTTGCTATTATTGCCAGCAGTCAGGACACAAAGCTTCGGTGTGTCCGCTAAAAAAGACAAAAGTCACATGTGCTTATTATGTACCTAGAAATGAGGTTAACCCAATTGAAAATGAGGAACTAAGGAGTAGAACCTATAAAACTGTGACTGTGAATGGTGAAGCAGTAACTGCATTTACATCATTAATCAACAACTGCTTCTGGTTGGGAATCTGGACTACGCAATACTACCGACATTGTGTGTGTTAATGGGAATAATCATGCCTACCCTCAGACGGAAGTAACTGTCTATGTTGATGAACAGCCTTACCTTCTTACTGTTGGGGTAGTAGACAATCTGCCCATGGACTTTCTGTTGGGCAGGGACCTCCCTGTATTGATGTGTTTGTTACAAGAAGACTGGGACAAAGTCACTGGGACTGGTAAAGCTGATGCCGATGCTGCTGTTTTAACAATTGCTAATGACTATATTGGTGATAATGACTATGTTTCATGCCCAGTTAATACACCAAGCCCAGGCAAAAGCTGGTGTTATGCCTCTGCCTGACTTTGATGATAGTCTGTGTGAAGGCAGCATCAAGGGGCCAAAGAAGTCCAGGCACAATGTCACTTTGAAAAGCCGCTGGGCATGACGGCACCCAATACACAAGGGTTAGCTGCTAATGAGATGTGGAAAATACCTGAAAGCATTGTGGAGTTGCGACAGCAAGATGACACTGAAACCGCTGTTTGCTAAATTTGTTGATTTTGGGGTTGTTCATTATGTCAGGAAGGATTGTTTCATGATTGAAAATGGTTTGTTGTATACAGAAAATGACAACCACAAACATCTTGTGCTCCCTGTTAGTTGCCGGCCTATAGTAATGTAATTAGGCTGATACTGTTCCTTGGGCGAGACACCTTGGTAGACTTAAAAAATGTATGTGTGTTAGCTCACGGTGGCCGGGTATGTACACTGACATTCAATCATACTGCTTGACGTGCCCAACTTGTCAGAAAACAAGTGTTCCTTGCAGGTCAGATTGCGCTTGTCTCCATCCACTGTCTGTCATCTCCACACCCTTCCAAAGAATTGCAATGGACATTGTTGGACCGAAGAGCAGCCAGGGACATGAATACAAACATTTCCTCTGCGTGCAGTCACTACAACTGCAGTTGTTTATGCTCTGGTTGAACTATTCTCCAGAGTGGGAATGCTGGATAAAATCTTCATAGACCAGTGCACCAACTTCACCTCACAACTCATGCAGCAGTTCCACCAACAACTGGGCATCAAAATGATCAAAACAACGCCTTACCATCCACCGACTGATGGATTGGTGGAAAGATTTGACCAGACTCTAAAACAGATCTTGCAGAAGTTTGTGTCTGATACAGGCAAAGATTGACGTTGATGGCTACCTTTCCTGCTTTTTGTCTACCGTGAGGTTCCATAAGCATCCACTGGGTTCTCCCATTCAAACTGCTGTATGGTTGGGATGTCCAGGGACACCTGTATCTCCTCCTCAAAAGCAGGGACGTGCCAGTAGGACTGATAAGGAAGGTATGATGCAGTTTTTTCGGGAGATGCATTGACGTTTGGCAGTATATTGTGAGGAGGCAAAGATGAGTCTCCAGGAGGCACAAAGGGCCCAAGAGACTTGGTATGATAACAGGCATGACAGCATGACTTTCAGGCTGGACAGACGATACTTCTGCTCCTTCCTTCCTCCAACAGTAAATTTTTGTCCAAGTGGCAAGGACCGTAGTATGTGTGATCTAGTTGCAGTGCTGGCAACTGGAATAGATAAATATTCATGGAATGTCTTTGTAAATGAATATTTTATAGTTTTGGCAAAGCACAAATGCAGTAAACCACCACAACTCAGCTGCGACTGACGACTTACTGTCCATCAAAGAACCCTGTCACAGAATTATGCTGGAAATGATGCTGGAAATTAATCTGGGAACTATGCTTAGAATGAAGCTGGGAATTAAGCTCGGAATCATGATGGAAATTAATCTGGGAATGATGCTTGGAGTAATGCTGGGAATGATAATGTAAATTAATCTAGAAATGATGTTTGGAATGATGCTGGAAATGTATTGGTAATAATGCTGGAAATGATGTTTGGAATGATGCTAGGAATGGTTTTTGAGAAAGATGTTTGGAATGATGCTCAGAGTGATGCTGGGGATGATGATGGAATGATGCTGGCAATTATGCTTTGGAGGATGGTTATAATTATTCTGGAAATTGGGCTTGGAATGATGTTTTTTTTGTTTGTTTTTTTTTGTCTTGTCCAGCATTTAAGCAGGCAGAATGATTATCTGGACGCTGTATTCTGCTGAGCATATTATAGATATAATGCGCCCCTTGATATTCTCAATTCTTATTTTATTTTTCTAATTATTTTACATAATTGTTTGCATTACAAAGTTTGTATTGCTGGACCAGACTGGAGAGGACAGAAAGAGAATCAAGAAGAAGAGAAAACAGAAAAACACCTTGTAGAGAGAAAAAGAGAGAGAAAGAGAACAACCTACATACATTTACATGTGCATAAGCACACATACACACACACATATCCATACACCTATACACACTGTAGTCATGTTCCCCCTATGGGAGGATGAAGCCATCAACTATCAGGAAAACCTAGAACTCACAAGCTAGATCAGAAACTCAGAAAGAAAACCAGCTGCTGTTAATAAATGAACCTGCAGGCAACTCAGTGACTGTGTCACATGCAGAACATACAGAGTGGAACGTGTTCAGAGAAGAGTGATCATGCCAATGTGGCCCCGCCCACACAAAAGCAAGAGGAAGGCCAGGAGAACCCCAAGATCTGGGAAGCCGGCAGCCACCACCAAGCACAGACCCGGAGCCAGCCACACAGAGCCCCACACGGTCAGTGGGAACAGGCCCCAGCAGGCCTGGACCGGCACCGGCCACCCTTGGCAGACAGAGCACGGGTCCCAGGGCCCCAAGAGCCCAAAGGCAACCCCCCACCCACGAAGACACAGAGCCAAGCCTGGACACCCAGACCACCACCAAGCTTCAGCCAGGCCGCATCCCAGCGCACTGGTCACGCTCCCTTTGTTCTCGCGGACGTGTTTTCACGTGCAATTACATTACATTCCCAAAGTGTTTTGGACTTCAGAAAATAATTATTTACAGTTACTGCAGAGACCCCCTCATGATGACATCTTCTTGCCATGGGACAAGACCTTGAGGTGTCTGGAAGAACTCACAAAAGTCCTTTCTTGTGGTGTGAGCTGCCCTTGATGCTCGGGCTCCAGATAAGTTTCCTGGGTCCTGGAAGTTGCTGTCCCCTTCCACCTGTCTCTGCAAAGTTTGCAGGGATGTATCTTACAGCTGGGGCATTAGCAGCATCTCTGTAAGTAAGGTAGTCGTGAAGAGCAACACAGGCTTTGACCATATCCCCAACCTTGTCTGGCAAACACTCTATTGGACGCCCAAATAGCCTCCATCTTGCTGCTAGGATGCCAAATGCATTTTCAATGACACGTCTGGCATGAGAGTGGCGGTAATTGAAGATGAGTTCTCTCGCTGTGAGATTCCGAGCTGTACATAGAAAAAAAAAAAAAGCATGGATTAATTACATTTATTATTTCATACATACAGTATTTTGTGGTCTCAACATGTTCCAGCAGTATAGCTACATACCTGAATAGGGACGAGTGAGGTTGACATGTAGAGGAAATGCAGCATCTCCCACAAACATGTATGGAGTCTTGATTGTCGTCCCAGGGAGATGTGATGGTGGCAGCAAAGAAAGATTCCCGTTCTTGAGTGCAGACCCAAATAAGCTTTGTTCAAACACTCTGCCATCACTTTCCTTGCTGTAGGCCCCGACATCAACCATCGTAAACCGGTATCGTGCGTCACACGCTGCCATCAAAACAATGGAGTGGTGACCTTTATAATTAAAATAGTCACTTCCTGCTTTTGGTGGGGCTTGATTTTAATGTTTCCCATCAATAGCCCCGACACAACTGGGAAAGTTCCACCACCTCCAAAAGTCCTGAGCGACATCAATCATCTGCTGGTGATGGGAAGGCAACAAAGTCGCCCTTCAAAGCGAGCCTTGCACACCTCGGAGACAAAGGAGCACACAGTTGTCAACCCCATTTTGTAGCTAGCAGCTACGCTGCTCTGTGTGCTACCAGAGGCTAATATTCAGAGTGTGACCGCTAATCTCTCCTGAATAATGATCGGCATGCTGTGTGTGGGAGCGTGCTGAATGAACGGCGTGATCTGGTCGACAAGCTAGTCAACAAACAAATTTTACTCTTCTTCCGCCTGGAGCATAATGTTTTCCTCTTCATTTTCCTCCTCTATCAGCTCAAAAAGTGCCAAGGCAGCCATTAGTGTGGTGTTACTGTGTTGTTTATAGGCTTCGTTGTGTGGCGTGTGTTTTTTGTTGCTCTTCTTCGGCTGACCAAAGACGAAACTTCAATTGTTTGCTGCCATCTATCGATCAGTTTATTCAGCATAACGTATGCTAGAGTGAGTGGGTCGTATGAGGACTTCGGCAGCGTGACTTCTGGTGGAGTATGAATGCCATGCCGAGCAAGAACTTCTTTCTTTTTATTGCAGCCTCAAGAACAAGAAAAAAGTTCTCGCTTCTTGTGGAGTATGTAACAAGCTTTACACACACCCCACCCCGCCTCCACTTATACACTCCCCCCTATACATGCCCACCACTCCGACCCCATCCCTCCACCTCTATACACCCACACACACCCCATCACATACTCCACTCTACACACATATTCACCCCATAGCCCCCCTTCCATCCGGCCTCATACTCCTTATACACAAGCACACTGCATCATACACACACCCATCACATTGTGTCACCCCCCTAACATGGCCCTTCCAATACCCCAGCCATCTGCGTCCCATTGTCCACCCACTTACCTGAATTATTTCAACCTGATTCCTCCCCTTACCCCCCCCCCACCTTCCTCTCTTCTTCCCAACATGCCCTGTGTGAGACACCTTGGGGGGACAGAGGGGAGGCAGGCCCCGACCAAGGCCCCCAGGACCACCACCCACAATGCCCTCCCCATCCCCACAGATCCAGCTGACCCGACATCCCCTCCACAACCCCTCACCTCTCTCATCCCTTCCTAACCACTACCCCTCCACCTCCCATACACACTTACCCCTACAACCGCTCAAATACTTCACACACCCCTATCCCCCACGTGTCTACACACTCCCCGAGACCCCACCGTACATGCACCACCACACTCCTCCATACTTCCCCAAACTAACACCTCTTTTGCCATCACACACTCATGCACCATCACACTACCCTAAACATCTGATCTGAGGATCATATTCCCTGCTGAGTCTTTAATAGAGGCTATGGTGTTATTTCCTTATTCATTTTTAACTGATTGGCTAAATGTTTCCCAGACCTGTTGGTATTTTTTAAGTTCTCCAAGTGAAGCGTTTGTGCTAGAAACTATTTTCTTCTCTAGTATTTCATTTAGCTCTAGCTAGGCCTTCCTCATTTTATTCAAATTTTGTCACCTGGGGAGGTACCATTGGCATCGTCTCGAGTTTTAATTTGAAGTTCTAACTATGATTTTCTTGCACTCTCATTTTTTTCTTATAAGATGAAAAACTCATTATTTGTCCTCGCATTACAGCTTTTCCTGCTTCCCACAACATGCATGCTGATGTTCCTGAAAGGTCGTTATTTTGTAAATATATATTCCACTCTTTTTTAAAGAAACTAATAAAGTCAGTATCTTTAAGTAATGATGTGTTGAATCTCCAGTTTTTAGATGGTGATGTGGCTTCCTTATTTATCAAAGTAAAAGAGACTGGTGTGTGATCACTAATAATGATGGGGTGGATTTTAACTTCTGATACATTGCTCAGCAAGGAACTGTTAACTGAAAAGTAATCTAACCTAGAATATGAGTGGTGAATTGATGAGAGGAATGTGTATTCTCTTAAAGTAGGATTGTGAGATTACCATGCATCACAAAGACCAAAATCCTTCATGTATTGTTTAACAATATTGACAGAGCCTGTCCACAGCAGAGTTCAAGACGAGGTTGAGGTCTCCTCCCACAATGATAATATCATCTAGGTGGTTTGAGAGTGCAGCAAAAAAGAAATGAAAGAAGGAGGAGTCATCGACATTTGGACCGTAAACATTAGCTATGAATATTTTAATATTCTGAAAAGAAAAGTTAACTATAATAAATCTACCTTCAGGGTCTGCCACTGTGCTGTTTAGGGTAAAATTCTTTTTCCTATTTAAGAGGATGGCTACACCTCTGTCTAGAGTTGTAACAGGCTGCACATACATGGGGAATTGAGGTATTCTGAGTACATCTATTGTAGATTTAGCTATATGAATCTCTTGTAATAAAATGATGTCAGCCTGTAAGTCTTCCAATTGACTAAAGATTTTTTACTCTGTTTTTTATTCTTTTCTCTGAAACCAGCTCCATGTACATTCCACGTAACAAGGTTAAGTGTTTTCATGCCCGGGTTTACATTACTAATATCAAATAAACTACTGGTGCAACCAGCAGTGATGAGGTGAAAAGTTAGAAAGAAAAGGAGGAAAGATAGAGGAGATAGAAGAAAAGAAAGAAAACGTTTATGCCCCAAAGACTAGCAGTGATGTTAACATTCTTTATTCTAAACTAGATACAATCAAACCTAACAGTGCGGAGAAAGAAGTCAAAAGAAGGAAAGAGAAATCATTTATACAGCTGACCTGGGATTAGTAAAGCCAAGGTGTAATGGACTGTTCCCTGTAGAGCATCCCCTTCACGAAAAGTGTGTCCACGGAGATGACTGCGCATGAGCGTCCTCCATGAATCTTTTCCTGATTGGGAACAGAATCCTAAGTAGCTCCAAGATCTCACGGGGAAACTGCTCACTAAGGCTATAATTGGAACCTTTGAGCTCTTTCCCGCAACATTTGACCTGTTCTTTAAATACTCGCTTGAAATACTCAAACGTATCCATGATGATTCTTGGTTGGCTGGGATCTTCTAGCTCCGATACGTTGGACCTGGTGAAACGTGATGTTATTAACGGCTTCATCAGGGAGTTTGAGCTGAGTTTTGATAAAGTTATTTACTGTGGCTTCTGGATCTTTGATTCTTTGATGCACTTATTTTCCCCCTGGAGTCGGGCCATCCCCTTTGTGAGAGATTTGATGGACTCTTTGAGAGTGGCGTTTTCCAAGACTAACTCCTGGACCTGGTGTTGGTTGTATTCTCTTCATTAAAGGAGCTTTGTTAGTAGCTGATGCTGCTGCGCTGGACTCCCATGACAATCCGCTCGAAACACTCAAAATAATCTTTCAGGTGATCCAAATCTTTGTTTTGCTCCATTATGTTTTTGAGAAGGAAACTGTTAATCAGCTCGCACAAGGGGGTCCGGTACCCCATACTCCCGGAGTACCCCCCACAGGAGCCCCCGGGGGACACGGTCGAACGCCTTCTCCAGGTCCACAAAGCACATGTAGACTGGTTGGGCAAACTCCCATGCCCCCACCAGGACCCCAAAGAGGGTATAGAGCTGGTCCACTGTTCCGCGACCAGGACGAAAACCACACTGCTCCTCCTCAATCTGAGATTCGACTATCTGGCGGACCCTCCTCTTCAGGACCCCTGAATAGACCTTACCAGGGAAGCTGAGGAGTGTGATTCCCCTGTAATTGTAACACACCCTCCGGTCCCCCTTCTTAAAAAGGGGGACCACCACCCCAGTCTGCCAGTCCAGCGGCACTGTCCCCGATGTCCACACGATGCTGCAGAGGCGTGTCAGCCAGGACAGCCCTACAGCATCCAGAGCCTTAAGGAACTCCGGGCGGATCTCATCCTCCCCCGGGGCCTTGCCGCCAAGGAGCTTTTTGACCACCTCAGCGACTTCAGCCCCAGAGATTGGAGAGTCCACCCCTGAGTCCGCCAGCTCTGCTTCCTCATCAGAAGACGTGTTGGTAGGATTGAGGAGGTCTTCGAAGTATTCCCTCCACCGACCCACAACGTCCCGAGTTGAGGTCAGCAGCTCCCCATCTCCACTGTACACAGTGTTGATGGAGCACTGCTTCCCCCTCCTGAGCCGCCGGATGGTGGACCAGAATCAACTTGAAGCCGTCCGGAAGTCTTTCTCCATGGCCTCGCTGAACTCCTCCCATGCCCGAGTTTTTGCTTCGGCGATAGCCGAAGCCGCATGCCGCTTAGCCCGTCGGTACACTCTCAAAAATAGAGGTACAAGATGAGGACATTTCTGTACCTATAGGTACATTTTAAAGAAATGTTCTCTCAAAAGTACAATTCTGGTCTTTAAGAGACCAGAAGCACACCTTCAGAGTATGAAAAAGGGTTCGAAGTGACATAAAATACAAATTTGTACCATTTTAACCATAAGGGTACCTGCAGCATTGAAAAATGTTTGTCGTGACAAAAACTATTGTTAGAAGCAGTGCTTTAAGTGGGCCGGCACGCAACGGTACGCAGTCCAATAACAAAACACCATTTGGGTTCAGAGGGGGGGACCATGCCTCCCAATCACTCCACTCCAGGTCTCACTGTCATTGCCCACGTGAGCATTGAAGTCCCCCAGCAGAACAATGTCTGGTCCCTGTACGACAGGTGTCAGAGCTTGGTCCGTATTGCCGGTAGTAAGTCGGATTCGTTTCCAGTGAGGGTTGGACTCCGCCAAGGCTGCCCTTTATCACCGATTCTGTTCATAACTTATATGGACAGAATTTCTAGGCGCAGCCGAGGTGTTGAGGGGATCCAGCTTGGTGGTCTCAGGATTGGGTCCCTGCTTTTTGGGGATGACGTGGTCCTGTTGGCTTCATCTGGTCGTGATCTCCAGCTCTCACGTGAGCGATTCGCGGCCGAGTGTGAAGAGGCTGGGATGAGAATCAGCACCTCCAAATCTGAGACCATGGTCCTCAGCCGGAATAGGGTGGATTGCCCTCTCCGGGTCGGGAGTCAGGTCCTGCCTCAAGTGGAGGAGTTTAAATATCTCGGGGTCTTGTTCACGAGTGAGGGAAGGATGGAGCGTGAGATGGACAGACGGATCGGTGCGGCGTCTGCAGTAATGCGGACTCTGCGCCGGTCTGTCGTGGTGAAGAAGGAGCTGAGCCAGAAGGCGAAGCTCTCCATTTACCAGTCGATCTACGTTCCTACCCTCACCTATGGTCATGAGCTGTGGGTCGTAACCGAAAGAACAAGATCTCGTATACAGGAGGCTGAAATGAGTTTCCTCCGCAGGGTGGCCGGGCTCTCCCTTAGAGATAGAGTGAGGAGCTCGGTCATCCGGGAGGAGATCAGAGTAGAGCCGCTGCTCCTCCGCATCGAGAGGAACCAGTTGAGGTGGCTCGGGCATCTGGTCAGGATGCCTCCTGGACCTCCCTGGTGAGGTGTTCCAGGCACGTCCCTCTGGGAGGAGACCCCGGGGAAGACCCAGGACACGCTGGAGGGATTATATCTCTCGGCTGGCCTGGGAACGCCTCGGGATCCCCCCCGCAGAGTTGGCAAATGTGGCTGGGGAGAGGGAAGTCTGGGCTTCCCTGCTTAGGCTGCTGCCCCACTGCTTACATGAATAAGTAAATAAATATGGGAAACACATAATCCTTACCTTGTAATGCAAAGTCAGTCTGACTTCTGGAATATCAATCTGTCCAGTTAGGAAGCAACACGAGGCACGTTTACGTGACGACTTTTTGTCTTTCTGATTGAAATCATTCTGATTTCAGATAAACTGTTTGCATGTGATGTGTTCTATTTTAATCTAGTGTTTACATGTGATACATTTAATCCGAGCCGTCATGTTACGGCCGTGTGACATCCACAGACCTACACAGCATGAAGTTGATGATTTATCATGGTGGTGTATGTAATTAGCACACTAGTGGCTTTGTTGTTTTCACAACGTGAAATGTGACCCTATTATAGACAATGACGAGGAGAAGGCGTCCAGAAGACAGTTTGTTATAGAAATTCTCTGCCACAGACCAGTTCCGTGTGCTGCATTTACACGCCATATTTTCAAGTGAGTAAACGTCACCGTGCTCGTCAAATAGAAGCATGTGCAGTCAGAACGCAGCCTAACGTTCCATTTCACCATTTACATGAAAAAACGTTACTTTTAATCCATTTTGGAAACTATATTCTTCATTTTTTAAACTGAATTAAACTTTATTTGGTTTCGGACAGTTTATTCTGATTGAGGTCTTTATTTGGAGAACTTTAATTCAGTTTGTGCTTCCAAACCAATTTTATTCAGAATATTTGGTTCCATGTAAACTCAGCTATAGATTGTAAATCAAGCTTACCTGCCGTTGTCATAACAACGCCAGACAACAGGTGGAAATGAGAGCGGTTAGCAAGACAACGCTTATAAATGAAAGGTTTTGCAGGTGTTGGTCACTGACCATTTCTCTGTCTTCATCCATTCTGGCTGATATTGGTTGGGTGTGCATTTAGCCAGTACCTGTACCACTAGAGGTAACAGGCAGTGTCTGCAATCATGCTAAGGTAGTGTAGCTCATCCAGGATGGCTTATTGAGGTGGGCTGTGGAAGGAAGGTTTGCTGTGTCTCTCAGCGCTGTATGGAGAACATGGAGGAGACAGGAGACAGGGCCGTATGTTGGAGACATGGAGGGAGCCACCAACCCAACAGCAGGACTGCTAACTGCTCCTTTTCTGCTAGGAAGCACTGCCAGAGCCCTACAAGATGACCTCTAGTGATGTGCATGCCTCTGCTCAAACAGAAACAGACTTTATGTAGGTATAACACCGTGCCGCCTTGGCATCTGCCAGATAACACCTGGATTGGCCATTACTGCCACATGTTCTTCATGGACAAGAATGTGTGGAACTTTCTGCTCCTCCAGCATAAATGGTTTGATAGTCATGGTCTGGGGAGTGTCCTGCTGTCTGATACTTTCGGAATTTAGGAGGCATTCACACCAGGCTAATCTGGGGAACTCAGTGTGATTGGATGGAGATGGATCACGTGCTGAACCATCACGTTACATGTTATTTAGTTCTCAGCATACTGCACCATGTAATGAAACTGGAATATTCCATCCATTCCTTCAAGATCTAAGATGCTTTTAAAGTGTTCCACAAACATTTTATTTTAACTTTTGAGATTAAACAGATGAAGATAGCTCGTCACACATACAGTATTTCACAGTTATAATGTCCAACACAACAAATAAAATATGGGCCGATGACCATTTGAAATAAATGAATGATGTTTTTATTGTTATCTTACCTAACATTTCTGATACGTTAAGACATAGCTTGTCCATTTTTAGACACATTTGAAATACATTGACATATGATGCAGCAAAATGTACTTAGACTCAATGATTGTGTGGGTTGTAGAGTGAAAGCACCGCCAGCATTCAGACCAAAACATCAGCCAGAAAGCATCGGAACTGAGAAGTGGTCTGTGGTCTCCACCTGCAGAACCACTGCTTTATTGGGTGTGTCTTGCCAGTTGCCTATAATTTCCACCTGTTGTCTATTCCATTTGCACAACAGCAGGTGGAACTGATTGTCAATCAGTGTTGCTTCCTAAGTGGACAGTTAGATATCACAGAAGTCTGGTTGACTTGGAGTTACATTGTGTTGTTTAGGTGTTCCTTTTATTTTTTTGAGCAGTGTATAATATATATATATATATATATATATATATATATATATATAAATAAATATGTCATTTCAGAATGTGAAACCCATATATTACATAAATTCATTACAGATAGTCAAACTTTCAAATATTTACTTCTTGAAATGTTAGTCATTGTGGCTTACAGATAATAATAACCCAAAATGTCTCATAAAATTAGAATATTGTGAAAACTTAAACCTTAGAAAGTCATAGTGTCACACCCTGATCCACTGATTAACTAAAGAAGCTGCTTGTTCACAGAGAGCTGGATTCAAGCATGTTAATGGAAAGCTGAGTGGAAGGAAAAGCTGCACCAGCAGAAGGCAGAACCGCCTGGAGAGGATCGTCAAACAACATCCATTCAGGAATCTGGGGACTTCACAAGGAGTGGACTGAAGCTGGACTCATTAAGAGCCGCTACGTTCAGACGGATCCTAGACATGGACTACAGACGTCCCATTCCTCGTGTCGAGCCTCTCCTGGACCAGAGACACCGACAGAACCGTCTCACCTGGGCTACGGAGGAACAGGACTGGATCTCAGATGGAAGCAGATTCTGCATTTCATTTGGAAACCAAGGTCCCAGAGTCTGGAGGAAGAGTGGAGAGGCCCAGAATCCATGTTGCTGGAAGTCCAGAAGGAAGTTTCCAGTCAGGGATGGTTTGGGAGCCATGTCATCTGCTGGTGTTGCTCCACTGGGTTTTCTGAAGGTCACAGTCACCACAGCATCTAGCAGGACATTTTAGAGACATTCCTTCTGCTGACAAGCTTTATGGAGATGCAGATTTCATTTCCCAGCAGGACACCTGCCTGCACTGCCAAAGGTATAAAAGCTGCTCCAATGACCACGCTGTTACTGTGCTGGATCGGCCAACAGACCACCTGATCTGAACCCGGTAGAGTACAGGTGTCAAACTCCAGTCCCCAATTGCCAGTATCCTGCAGGTTTTTGATGTCTCCATGCTCTAACACACCTGACCGAAATTCCTAAAAAGGTTGACAAGAAGCTGCTGGGTTCTTTTGATTTGAATCAGCTGTGTTGGTAGAAGGAAACAACAACAAACCTACTGGATATTGGCTCTCGAGGTCTGGAGTTTGACACCCCTGCCATAGAGAATCTGTGGGGTGTTGTCAGGAGGAAGATGAGAGACACCAGACCCAACAATGTAGATGACCTGAAGGCTGCTATCAAAGCAACCTGGGCTTCCATTACACCTGAGCAGCGCCACACGCTGGTGGCTTCCATTGCCACGCCGCGTTGATGCAGTAATTCATGCAGGAGGCCCAACCAGGTACTGAGTGCATGGAAATAATCATACTGTTCAGAAGCCTGACATTTCTGTTTAAGATATCCTTTATTTTCATTGATCTTATTCTAATTGTCTGAGACGCTGCATTTTGGGTTTTCATTATGTATGAAAACCCAATATTTCAAGAAATAAATATTTGAAATGTTTTACTCTATGTGGAATGAATCTATTTAATATATAGGTTTTTCATTATTTTCTGAGATGTACCTGTACATGTGTGTGTATGTATGTATATATGTGTTTTTTATTATGAGTGTGTGGAGAAATGTAAATTGAATGTTTGTAAGTGCAGCTGTTGTAGATTTTTAAATCCCTTTGAAAGGGACTGCAGATGGAAGCTAGCTAAGGCTAAACCTGGAGTCAGGCATCTTTTCTTCATGTTTTTCACACATGCTCCCTGACAAATGAACTAAAAACTAAAAACGGACTAAAAATGGGGATTTACTTTAGTTAAATTTGTAGTCAAGTGAAAGATTTAAACCTTAATTCAGAATTAAACTTCACACTCAACATGCAGGAAACTGGAATTATGTGTTTCGTTATTTACCTTTCCATCAGGATGATGATAAACAACTGTATGAAAATCAAAAATGAATTATTGTAAATATTATCCTTTGATTTAGATGCTACCTGTCGCCCCCTGTCACCCGCCTGCCCACCCACCACCACTCTAACTTCTGCCGCCAGGTGATAACCTACTTCGCTGGCCGGGTTTTTGCCCCCAGTGACGCCGACCGTGGGCGAGTAGCTTTCGGCGGAGAGTTCTTAAAAGGCGACGCCTCTCTGCTGATCAGGGACTTGTCACTGACGGATGCAGGAGAGTACAGCTGCAAAGTCAAGACGGGTTCTCAGTACCACTGGAGCACCATCAGCCTCACGGTTCTGGGTGAGTGGCAGGTCAACGCTTGGTTACCTTTAACATGTTGCTTTCAAACAGGCTGAATCGTGTCTCATAGTCGTGTTGCAGGACCCTCACTGAGCCGCCAGCCGTTGATCGTGCTAACAGTGTCCGAGCCTCGACATCAGATTTCATGGTCCAACAACCCTAACCCTTTTTCTGTGAGGAGAAAGAATGAAAATGTGTCCATTTTCTCATAAAACAATACCGAGGTAAATATGAGTATAATCGTTGCCCATGGATTACAAAAGGGTCCAAAATGCCACCGAAAAGATTTATACATATACATATTTATACATTTACAGGAAATATCTACAACACGGTGGGCTTGGGGTTCCCACCATGGTGTCATTGTGGTGTTGGCCTGCAGTGGTTTTGCTCTGGGCGGCGGGGCCCGCAGGGTCTCGGTCGGGGCTTGGAGGGTATGGGTGGTCTTTAGGCCTGTGGGGTTCTGGCTCCCTGTGTGGCCCGCGCTTCGGCGCCCGGTGCCCGCCGGGTCTGCTCGCCATCGTCCTGTGCTACTTGGAGCCGTCGCGCCTGGAGGGTTCCTCTGCTCTGGGCTCGGGGGTGCCTTGGGTTCCTTCCCGACGCTTCGGGTCGTGGTCGCGCTCCTCTAACTAGTACTCAGCTGATGCTTGACGGCATGACCAAAGGTTGACCATTCACATGTGCACGCCCACTAAAGTGCTCATCTTTCCACCTATGTCCTACTAAATGTTGCACATGTTTACCTGTTAAGTCTCTCTGCAGGTACATCCGATAATGTTGTGTGCGTGCGCCGACTGTATTTATTTATTTTTTTGCATATCCTTATGACTCCACTTTAAATATTTTGTTTTACTGTAATATTGCAGTACTTTAAATAGTTTTGGAAATACTGTGTTTTTAGCAGCTTAAACATGCTTTTCTTTCCTTTTCTTTTCTCTTTTTATTTTTCCCTGCCAGGTCCAGATATCAAGATTGATTAGGATTTCAATAAAAATAATTATGCAAATATTCAGAATATCAAGGGCAGCCATATACATGACATGTCCCGCATGACAAAGCAAATCTGTCTGGAAAATATATGGCGCACAGATGGCCATCTGTTGTGATGCTGGACAGGACAGGCTAAAAGAAAAAAAAAAAAATATATATATACATATATATATATATATATATATATATATATATATAAATAAGACAGAACTATCGAAGCTGAAGTCAAATATAAGAAGTATAAAAATAAATGAACCACCATCATGAGATCATGCAAGAAAAATTACTATGGTGAAATATTAGAAGAAAACAGAAGCCATATAAGAGAGATTTGGAAAATATTATACACTAATAATTATAGGTGTAAATATAATTTTGTGATTATTTTATTGATAATGGCAAAAAAAAATTACCAACATAAATGATAAAAGCAAAAGGTATATTGAGTTCTTTGTTAATGTTGGACCAAAGCAGGAGAAATGAAAATGGGCGGAAGATGATGAAGAAACTATAAGAAGAAACGTTCGCTTGATGTTTACAAGTGAAGCTGGAGACAATGAGAAAGTAAATATTGTAAGCAAATACAAAAATACGACATGAACAGCCTGGAGTGAAACTGATGTGACGATACTCATAAAGGTCCTTCAGGAGATTTGGAAAATATGAACGCATATCTGCAGTCCATCATTCACTTTATATCGCTGTTCAAAACACCAGTTTCCACGTTACAGACCAGTTTCACTGCTCTTGCTTTTCCAACGTCCAGGGAAAATTATTGATGATAAATTTATTGACAAACCCCTCAGTTTACTGTAAATATTTAAAAACTCCAATCCAAACGTTCAGACCCAAATGGAGTTGTTCATTTCTCATAAAACAGCCTCAGATCACGCAAGGAGCAGAACCAGAGGGGGAGGGGCCACTGTAGGAGGAGTGGCCAAGGCAGGGGGAGGGGCCAAGACAGTGCGCCACTTTCACATCTTGCTAACTCCCCAACATCCCCTACCCCAGTTTTAATAGAAGTAACTGACAGTATGGATGAGAAACTCTTGGGAGCAGGAGTTGATCCTGATATTTTGATTAATAAATTGGAGTGGTATGAAGAGAGACGGGTTCTGCTGTCCAGCATGGCTTATTTGTTTGGAATTTTTTCCAAACAAATAAGCATTATGGTGCTAAAAACACATTTTCAAGAGTATTCAGTTTTTACAAAATTACATATTACATATTAAAAACCAATTCTCATTCAGACCAAAGAACCGGACTCGGTCCACCTACAAACGCAGGTCTCGGTCCGTTTCAAGCGGACCAAATCCAGGAAGCGGACTACAAACCAAGTCCCTTCCTGCATGTGGCGTAGCGTTGCATTGTGGGTAAATCCATAGCGATGGCGTTAAGGGTCCTCTGCCTCGTCTGGTGTTCATACTGCGTCCATTGTTGCAGTGGATTTCTGCAGGATACTTGCATAAGACACAATAAAAACCCAAAACAGCCATAGTTTGGTCTCCATGTTTAACTGGCAGGTGGAGGAAACAGTTTTCTTCTTCACGCCGGTCTGGTCCCTCCTCCCCTCTCTGAGCTCCTTCACCCCTGCTCTCCTGCCTCAGGACAACCTGCTGCTCCTGGACGTACCGAGGTCCGAACAGAAGCTCAGAGGGGATCAGAGCTTTTTTTGTTACCGGTTCTAAAGTGTGGAATGGCTCCACATGAGACAAGCCTCCTCCCTGTCCATGTTTAAAACTCATCTGAAAACCTATTTTTATTCCTTTCCTTTAACCCAACGTAAGGCAGTTCCGGTCAGTGTGCTTTAGTTTATTTTTATTATTGGTTTTATTTACTATTTAATCAGTTTGTTTTATTGTCTTACTTCCTTGTTCCTTGTGTGACCTCTTGTTTTATTGTGTTATTTGTTTGCATTTGAACTGTTTTCTTCTGTTTTTATTTTGGCCGACTGTGTACAGCACTTTGTTTCGATTGGTTGTTTTTCAGGGCTTTATAAATAAAGTTGAGTTGTCCTCTCTTCTGCTAAATACTAGTGCAGCGCCACGTCTGGTAGTCAATCTGCTTGGTCAGTGCTATTTCATCAGCTCTCCATCCAATAATTTCTGATGACCCTTTCTTTTTGTTTTTGTAAACATAAAAAATCCCTACAAGTCTGTTTTGGCCCAGATTGGACGGCAGGCCCTGTGTCTTCTGACAGATCTAAATAGGAATCTCACTCAATAATTCTGTTAAGACTTCTTTTTGCCTTTGTGAGTGAGCGTTCGTTTTGAAAAAAAAGTGTAAAACACCAGAACAAAGTCCTGATGTGTACCACAGTATACGTTGATTAATAAGTCATTTTCCCCATTAAAGTAAAAAGTTTGGGCCTTGGAGCGGGGCGGCTCTCGGGCCGGGGGTCTGGGCGGGTCATTGCTTTGGGCGCTGCCCGCCTGGCCGGCTTGGAGCTCTGGTGGCCCAGAGGCTGGGGTCGCTTGGGGGCGGGCCGGGGGGCGGTCGGGGGCTGGCCTGGGCTGGGTGGCCGGGTTGCTGTTGTGCGGGCTGCGTGGGGGGCCGGGCCCCCCGGGTTTCGCGGCTGCCTCCCTCTGGGATGGGGGGGCCTGGCCTGGACCTGGGGGGCCTTGGTCACCTGGGGCATGCCCTCGGGGTCGCGCTGCTATGGTACCTGGCGGGTTCCCTGGGGATTGTGTCCGTAGAGGGATGGGGTTTGGTGCGGGTTGGTAGAGGGAGGGGGTGGGGGAAGGAGGGGCGTAAGAGGGGGTGGGGGGGCATGGGGGGCGCGTAGGAGGTGGGGGGAGTAGGGCGGCGTGGTAGGGGGGGACGGTGTAGGAGGGGGGGTGGCAGCAGAGGAGGGGGTAGACGGGGGGGAGGGGGGGATGGTTGGGAATGGGTGGGGTAGGAATAGGGTCCATGGCGGAGGGGCTCCTCCCGTCGGCGGCAGTCTTGGCGTTGCTGGTGGCGCCGGGCCCCGGACCTGGATGGATGTCTGGGTGGGAGCCGGGGACTCTCCGGCCCCTGGAGTGCTGGCGCTGGGCCGCCGGGGATGGGGGGACAACCGGGCTGCTGCCTCCTGCTCCACTTGGCGGGCCGGAGCTTGCCCTTCTGCCCTGGGGCTGTCCCGGTGAGGTGGGGGCACCTACTGCAGCCAGCTGAGGAGTTGGTCGCCCAGGGGAGGAGTCCTTCTCCCCTGGTTGTGCCCCTCCCCATGCCCCCCTCCGACATCATACATACAGCATATAGGGCACGGTGGGGGGGTGAAGTCGGTGGTCCCGGCAACCCTAAGGGGCATTTTCCGATGGACCCCGGCGACCACCTGCCCCACTAAATTTTAATTGCAACATAGACACCAATATACATTTAGGGTTTGGAGGGGACAGGCGCCTTGGCCATGGGGGGGGGGACAGGAGCTACAGCGGTGGCCCTTGCCCATCCCCTCCCATTGGGGTCTTTCTCCCCCCGATTTTACTCACAACTTAGACACTATTACATTTACACAAGCAGCACACACACTTAACACACACACACACACAGACACTCACATAAACAAGGGAATGCTGGGGAGGGGGGGTCTGGCTGTCTGGCAGCAGCTGGTCCCACCCCCCCACGGCCACCCCTTTTTTTTACTGGCACTACAACCACGACCCACCCATGCACACACCACAGAGGCGGGCGGATGGGGGGGGCAGGGGTCTTCCTATGCCCCTTCTTCATGGGGAGCACTCGGGGTGCGGGGGGTGGGCCTGGTGCTGGCCTGGGGGTTGGGGTCGGGGCGCTGTGGGGGGCCCTCTGTCCTGGGCGATGCCTGGGCCGCATGGGAGGGCCGGCAGGGTCTCTGGTTGGCTGCATAAGTGTGTGTGTGTGTGTGTGGAGAGTTCAGGTCTGGGGCCTGCAGTCCTCCGGCTCCGGCTGTCGCTGGGGGGGGGATTGGGAGGGAGAGGGAGGATTGAATGGGAGGGGGTGTGTGCGAGGGAGTGATGGGGCGGGGAGGGGGGGGGTGTTGGGGACGGTAGGGCTTGGGAGGGAGAGGGATGGGGAGGGTGCTGGAGAGGGGGAATAGGAAGCAGAGGGAGGGTTGTGGGGAGGGTTGTTGGGGGGAGGGTCTACGGACGTGTCCTTGGGGATCCCGCCCCTGGTATCGTGGTGGCGCCGGCCCGCGATGGTTTTGCTCTGGGTGGGCGGGGCCCGCTGGGTCTTGGCTCTGCCGGGGGGAACGGGTGGTCCTGGGGCCTGTGGGCTGCCGGCTCTCTGTGCGGCCTGCGCTTCAGCACCCGGCGCCCGCCGGGCCGGCGTGCCGTCGCCCTGTGCTACCCGGTGCCCCTGCCTCGTGGCGCCGGGTGGCGCCTGCCTGGAGGCTTCCACTGCTCTGGGCTTCGGGGGACGGAGGCTCTCTCTGCTTTGCCTGCCCGGGCTCTGTGCGCGGTGGGCTTGCCGGGCCCTGGGGGCCTTGGCTTCCTCCCCTACACCTCGGGTCGTGGTCGTGCTCCCCTACAAGCACTCAGCTGATCTTTGATTGCATGATCACAGGTTGAACAGTCACACGTGCACGCCCACATGCGCTCATCTTCCCATCTGCTTCCTACTAAATGTTGCTGATGACTCTCTGTAGGTATGTTTAATAACGGTTGGTATTGTAATTGTTATTTTATTCATTCATTTACTTTTTTTACTTTTATTTTTCTTTTTTTTTTGTCTGTTTTTGAATATTGTCACTATCCTACTGATGTCTTGTTGTATTTTTTCAGTACTTTATATTGTTTTGCAAATACTGTAACTTTAGCAGCTTAGACACGCCTTTCTTTTCTCTCTCTCTTTTTCTCCTTTCATTTCCTCTTTTATTTCCTCTTTCCCTGCCAGGTCCAGCTCGGCCATATCAAGACTGACGATGATTGCAAAATGATAAAAGGAAAATAAATAAATAAATAAATAAATAAATAAAATAAAATAATTATCATAATAATAAAAATATTCAGATTATCAAGGGCAGCTATTTACATGAGATGTCTCCCTTGACAGAGCAAATCTGTCTGGCAAAAATATGGCAGGTAGATTGTTGTTCTGTATGCTGAGATGCTGGACAGGACAGGTTTTTAAAAAAAAAAAAAAAAAAAAAGTTTGATACTAAAAATTTACTCAAATAACATATTAAATGTTGTTTGGTCTAAACTGTCCCTAGGAGTGAGTGGTTGTATGTCTCTGTGTGCCCCTGCGATGGACCGGCGAGCTGTCCAGGTTGTCCCCCGCCTTTCGCCCAGAGACCACTGGGATAGGCTCCAGCCTCCCCGCCACCCTTCATCGGACTAATCCGTTAGGATGATGAATGAATGAATGTTTCTTTCTGCCATAAAATGGGCTCGTTGAGATGCGAGCTAATTTTGAAAGACAGGAAAAGGAAAGTTGGCGTGGCCACACCCTCATGATGTCGTCTTAAAGCTACGGTTGCCCTCTCTAAGACCCACTACGACTTGGCGCAGTGGCATGTGTAGAACGAAAGAGACGAGCAAAAAGTAAATCTGTACTACAGTACACAAAAATGCATTGCTGGGTCTCCGGATTTGGTTTCCTCTCGATATTCTGAATATTTTAATTATTATTTTTATTATGATCATTGGTCCTGATAAGGCAAGGCTGAACCTGGCAGGGAAAGAGAAGGTTAGAAATAAAGGAGATAAAATTCCTTACACATGTGGATAAATATGTGTTTAAAGGTGTATACATGAGTTTGTGTACATGTCTATTTTTACTTTGTTATTCTTGTCTGAAATAAAGGAATATCAATCAGGGATTGCATACCTAAGCAAAGATAGACATATACTGTAGGTACAAAGCTACAGTAAGTGTTCAGCTGAGATCACGTGGAGAAACATAGGAAGTTACGTTTTAAAGCATAAACGCTGCCTGAATGGGAGCAGTGGTAATAACTCACTGGATCCAGTACAGCCTCCACCAGGTAAATCATCATCATCATCCTTTCAGGACACTCAGGATCGCCTCACAAATACCATGGAAATACTGTAAATAAAAAGTAAGTAAAGTAAAATAAAGGAAAAACCTCAAAAAATCAGATATAAAATCAGCAAACCACAGTGAGGCAGTGGGATCATTCCATCTAGCTGTGTGTGTGTGTGTGTGTGTGTGTGTGTGTGTGTGTCAGGCAGGGGTACTAATGGGGAGGAGTTCAGTAGAAATGGCGGTCTGAGGTTGGGATGAGGATGTTTCAGGATGAGGGTTTCCATGGCGATGAGGCTGAGATGGTCGGTGTAGCAGATGATAGAGTTTAACTGCGAGCGGAGTTAGAGTAATGCGGAGACATATTCAGGAACGCATGGCAAGTCAAGCCAGATGTTGTTCACTGGCATTAAAACAGCTTTAGTAAAATCACCGACTGGTCCCGGACTCGTGGAAACACTGGATTTGCTGCACTCACTCTGCCTTGTGTTCAGACTGCACAAGTTACAGAAAGAAGGAATATGAAGGCTTCTGCTGTGTTGCGGTGAAATGTTCATGTGAGAAAACGTTGTTTGGCATTCAGGCAACCGCCGGCAGACATTGACAACAGCATCTTTCTGCCGTGTTTCCCTGTAAATGATCCAACAAGTCCTCATCAGGAGAATGTGTTTGCAGAATATTACGGGGCTGACATTCATGACTCCTTAAATTAAAACAAGTTTTAGATGCTCCTGGTTTTTCACACCCTCGCTGTGATTCCAGTTTTAGCCGCATTTGGCCAGGTTTAGGCATCAGAACTACGTCTGTAGGTTTAAAAAGGATAAAAATCTGCTTTAAAATGTACAGGCTCAGAATGAAAATGATATTTGTTCCAAAATGACAAGAAAATGCAAGAAATGTGTTGTGACGCTAAAGATGTGTGTGCTGGTTGTCCTCCACAGTAAAGCCGTCCAGACCTCGGTGCTGGATGGAGGGAAGTCTCTCTGAGGGTGGGGATGTTAGGATGAACTGCAAGTCTGCTGATGGATCTGAACCCATCCTCTACAGATGGGAGAGGGTACTGGAAAAGGGCAGGTATGCTAGCAGGCTACCTCCACTGGCCCATATAGGTGAGTCTGCCATTGGACTGGTTGTTAGCCCACCAGCTTGTCAGTGTCCAACTCCTCCTGTCCACAAGTTGAGCTGTGACTAGTTGAGACCCAACAAGCACCAACAATGTGTGCGTTGAAGCTCTCAGCTTGCTAGCTTGTCTCCTCCATGTCCATCTCAGCATAGGCTACATCGGAGATGTGTGGGTCCCACTGCTGAACACATCCTAACACTTATGAAGCTGTATTTGAAACATCATAGTTTGGACTGGAGTAGCAGACTCCGTCGTCTTTCCATGATCTTACTGAAGATAACACCCTTCACACTGGGGACATCAGAACTACAAAAACACCTTCCAGATGAGATTCCAGGACATTGGCTGACGTTGCAGGGGGGTGGATGTCTGGGAGTCCTGATGAACCAACAGTTCATGATGTCATCATAGAAAACTAGACTTCCCGTCTCCGTTACAATCATATGCTTGATATTTACTCATTTTAAATGCTTTTTATTTAGCCTTGAAGGTCTGGTTTAAATTTAAGATCTGTTTTTCGTGAGTCCTGATAAAGAGCTGCTCATTATAAGTTTGGCCAGTTTAAAATCCCAGCATGGACCTGTTTTGTCTATCTTTTTACCTCAGATTGGAAAAACCCAGAAACTGTGACCTTGAGGAATGTGACAAAGAACAACAGCGGAGTGTACAGATGCACAGCCACCAATGATGTTGGAGAGGAGAGCTGCACACTGGATGTTAAGATAACCTGTAAGTGGACCATTGCTGGACCCAGAGGTTGCTCATCTGAAGCTCTCTAACACGACTGTAAAGCTGCACACACATGACCAGTCATCCTTCAGTCGAACCAGTCACAGTAATGGGACATCATTTACCCTGCTTTCAATGTCAGCTGGGTTACCATTCAGGACACAGATGATGGATGGATAGATGGATGGATGGTGGATGGATGAATGGATGGATGGATGATGGATGATGATGGATGGATGATGATGGATGGATGATGGATGATGATGGATGGATGGATGATGGATGATGATGGATGGATGATGATGGATGGATGAATGCATGGATGGATGGATGATGAATGGATGATGGATGATGATGGATGGATGATGATGGATGGATGAATGCATGGATGGATGATGGATGATGATGGATGGATGATGATGGATGGATGAATGCATGGATGGATGGATGATGAATGGATGATGGATGATGATGGATGGATGATGATGGATGGATGAATGCATGGATGGATGGATGATGGATGATGATGGATGGATGATGATGGATGGATGATTGGATGGATGAATGGATGGATGATTGGATGGATGATTGGATGGATGAATGGATGGATGATTGGATGGATGATTGGATGGATGAATGGATGGATGGATGAATGGATGGATGAATGGATGGATGTTGGATGGATGAATGGATGGATGGATGGATGATGAATGGATGATGATGGATGATGATGGATGGATGGATGATTGGATGGATGAATGGATGGATGATTGGATGGATGAATGGATGGATGGATGATTGGATGGATGATTGGATGGATGATTGGATGGATGAATGGATGGATGATTGGATGGATGAATGGATGGATGGATGATTGGATGGATGGATGATTGGATGGATGAATGGATGGATGATTGGATGGATGAATGGATGGATGAATGGATGGATGGATGATTGGATGGATGATTGGATGGATGGATGATTGGATGGATGAATGGATGGATGATTGGATGGATGAATGGATGGATGAATGGATGGATGGATGATTGGATGGATGAATGGATGGATGGATGATTGGATGCGGGTTTGCACCAGTACAGATGATGGTTCAGTTCCACACATCAGGCTTCATGTTGGGTAAACTGGGACTGAACATACAAACTGGTCACCTGACCAGTCAGCCCAGTTTGCTCCTTGTCCTACTGCTGTGACTTTTGCGTCTGTATTCTGCTGTGTAGATGGAAGACGAGTGCGTGTGGTCGCTGGTGCCGTCATCGCCGTGTCGTCGGGTGTCTTCATCATCATCCTCGCTGGCTGGATGCTCATCCACAAAACAGAGAGGAAGAAATATGAAGACGAAACTCCGAATGAAATTAGGTAGATGAGGAAAAGTAACATTAAGTGCTACAAGCACTCTCATGTGATCTCTTGAAATCTGAGAAACATTTGTTGTTGTTAGACAGAGGGCCACTTCTGAGCTCTGCACCATTTAATCAGAGTACATGTTTGTTTTGAGCTGCAGGGTTCAGCAGAATCTGCCATAACAGTCCAAATCCTCGTTTTACTTCAACTTCTCATGCTTTAAAAACACAAATAAAAGAAAAGCAGCACTTAAACCTTAAATTCAAATACAACCATGGTTGTAACAAAGTTGGACCTTTGTGTGATACAATGATTTCCACATTGCATGAAGTCATATTTTATTCCCAGCTGGACATTAACGTCACATTTTAAAATGAGAAATTTTACATTTTCATGGAAACCATGAGCTCAGTTTACATCTGATGCAACAGCACATCTGTAAAGCGTAGTTCCATGTTTAGCATCGTTAGCATCGTTAGCATGTTTTACATTTTCATCGTTAGCATGTCTAGCATCGTTAGCATGTTTAGTATTGTTAGCATGTTTAGCATCTCCTCTTCCTCTAACGTCTGGGAAGTGAGGAGACAGCTGCTGGAATGTTGTTCCATCCTGGTCTGGTCCAGGATTCCAGCTGCTCTGCTGGACCTTGTTACTGGATTTCTGCTTCCATGACGCTCCAGATGTTTTATACTGGTGAAAGGTCTGGTCTGATGTAGACCGGTTCTCCTGTCCCACCATGCTACTGGTCTGATGTAGACCAGTTCTCCTGTCCCACCATGCTGCTGGTCTGATGTAGACCAGTTCTCCTGTCCCACCATGCTGCTGGTCTGATGTAGACCAGTTCTCCTGTCCCACCATGCTGCTGGTCTGATGTAGACCAGTTCTCCTGTCCCACCATGCTGCTGGTCTAATGTAGACCAGTTCTCCTGTCCCACCATGCTGCTGGTCTGATGTAGACCAGTTCACCTGTCCCACCATGCTGCTGGTCTGATGTAGACCAGTTCTCCTGTCCCACCATGCTGCTGGTCTAATGTAGACCAGTTCTCCTGTCCCACCATGCTGGACTGTGTTTACGGTGATGTTATACTGTATACCTAGAGCACCTTCTTTCTCTGCCGCATTCAGTCTTGTTTTGCTAAAATAAGCGTTAACTCCCACATCATTTTGAAAACGGCCCCTTTGCTGAGAATAAACGATGCCTTCGCTTTCTACCTCACAGAGTCAGATTTTTTAAGCTGTAGTGTTCCCTCGCCTCTGATCCACAGACATGATCCAGAATGTCTGAAATGACCTTTCCAGACGTTTTAGAAAACATTTCCCTTACAAGAAAAAAAATCTTCAGTTTTGAGATTGTTGTTTACAACTTTCTAATGAACGAATTGTTTACAGTTGATGGCATGTTATTTTCACTTACTTTTGATGTCATTTCCCAAGTTATTTTTTAAAGTGTGCAAAGTGTTTTAGTCCTTTTTGTGAACAAAGCAATATTTCCGGGCTGCCTGTTCTTCTCTGTGAATCGTTTTGTGTGGAGTTTTAATAAAACATCTTGTGATTTCAGGGAGGATGCAGAAGCCCCTAAAGCCAAGCTGATGAAGCCCAGTTCCTCATCCTCATCCCGTTCTGGAAGCTCCCACTCAGGTTCCTCCTCTACGCGGTCCATGGTGAACGGAGCGTTCAGCCAACAGTCCAGTGTTCATGCTGTTGTGGAAAACTGTCATGTTTCTACATTTCCTCAGACTGGATGCAGTCTGGAAGTTGTTTCCAGTTCTACAGCAGCTTCCTTGTCTGTCTTGAACTCCAAACCCAGCTCGTCTCCTGAGTGGCGCCATGGGAATGTCACCCACACCTGTCAATGATCCGGACATACCTTTCTGAGCTGTTACGATGCAGAATAGAAGGACATGAACCAACTTTGTGAACTAAAGCAGGATAAGATGATAAGGTGGTGCATGTAAACTTCACTGTCTTTGTGTCTTCAAATCATTTTATAAGAGGAGTGTGTGTTTCAGCTGCAGTGTGTTTTAAACATCTTTACGTTTCCCGTGATGGCTGGACTCTCAGCCAAGGCTGACCTTTGTCACCAATTCTGTCCGGAGCTTCATGAACATAATTACTATGGAGACAATCAGGAGGTTACAAGTGACAACAAATAAACATCCTTTTTTTTTTTTTTAATAGCATTTTGTCTAAATCAGGGTTGCAGGAGCCGATCCCAGCTATTAGCAGGCAAAAGGCGTGGTACAGCCAAGACAGGCCACCAGTCCATTGCAGGGCCACCACAAAGGGACAACCAACCATTCAATTACCTAAATGGTGGGAAATAGAGAAACTAATGTATACTCAGGGAGAACATGCAAAGCCCACACAGAAAGGCCATCATTCAACCCACCCCCCAAGCTGAGACTCAAACCAGCAACCAGAACCACTACACCGCTGTGTTGCCTGCTTGCCAAACAATACCTAACAATATTAAAACAGATATTAAAACATTTAAATTATGTTACCTTGATACTTCCCTGCGATGCACTGGTGAGCTGTCCAGGGTGTTCCCTGCCTTTCGCACAAAGCCAGCTGGGATAGGCTCCAGCTTCCCGCCACCCTGAATTGGATTAAGCGTTAGGAAATTAATTGAATGATTTTGATACTTGTTGTAAATTTGCAACAAACCACTCCTGGTCTTTGTTTATATTATTTATTTCTATTTAACTGACAAACTGTATTATTTATTGATCTATTTTATTGAAGTAATTATATATTTTATGTTACTCCCAACTTTATTCAATCATTTTTGCTTTGCAGAAACAAACCTCAGTAGAGGAACAAATTAGATTAAATAAAGAGGTGCACAGGGAAATGGACATTGGAGAGCAAAAAATTTCCCAAAATAATATCCATTTATCAACTTTTCTAATATACACTGCTTTAATAAATGATCGCTGCCTGAAACTCACTGCTCATCTATCATTGTTTTCCTCCAAGAAATACTGCTGAAATATCTACCATCAATTTTGTTGTAGCTTCCAAAAGTCATTTTGTTCACCGACTGAGTGACATGGTTATCCGAATATGCTCCTCCACAAGCCTCGTCCCACACACTGAAGACATCAGTCAAGACAAAGCTTCCAGAGACTTCTCTGAAACTTCTGGAAACTCTTCTATCCTGAAAACCCTGCAGCAGGAGGGAAAAGCTGGTCAAACTACACTACCAGTCAAATGTTTGGAAACATCAAATAATTCCTATGGTAGAGTGTGTCCAAATAGGGAGGGAATTATGAAATATAAAGCCCATCCATTGAATCATCAAGTCCTTCTAGTACCAAATTGGAGCCTCCCGAACCCTCCAGAACAGACTTAATTCTTGATTCCACAAATTCAAAAAGGAGTTGGGCACATTGCTAAAATATTTTGTTCCATTTTGACATTATGACATCACAAAATTGCTTCAGATTTCTCGGCTGCACATTACGATTAAAATCTCCCGTTCCACCTCATCACCATGAGAATCTCCCGTTCCACCTCATCACCATGTGAATCTCCCGTTCCACCTCATCACCATGACAATCTCCCCTTCCACCTCATCACCATGAGAATCTCCCGTTCCACCTCATCACCATGAGAATCTCCCATTCCACCTCATCCCCATGAGAATCTCCCTTTCCACATCATCCCCATGAGAATCTCCCTTTCCACATCATCACCATGAGAATCTCCCGTTCCACATCATCACCATGAGAATCTCCCGTTCCACCACATCATGATGAGAATCTCCCATTCCACCTAATCATGATGAGAATCTCCCGTTCCACCACATCACCATGAGAATCTCCCTTTCCACCACAACATGATGAAAATCTCCCGTTCCTCCTCATCACCATGAGAATCTCCCATTCCACCTCATCACCATGAGAATCTCCCGTTCCACCTCATCACCATGAGAATCTCCCGTTCCACCTCATCACCATGTGAATCTCCCATTCCACCTCATCACCATGAGACTCCCCCGTTCCGCCTCATCACCATGAGAATCTCCCATTCCACCTCATCACCATGAGAATCTCCCGTTCCACCTCATCACCATGAGAATCCCCCGTTCCGCCTCATCACCATGAGAATCTCCCATTCCACCTCATCACCATGAGAATCTCCCGTTCCACCTCATCACCATGAGAATCTCCCGTTCCACCTCATCCCCATGAGAATCTCCCGTTCCACCTCATCCCCATGAGAATCTCCCTTTCCACATCATCACCATGTGAATCTCCCGTTCCACCTCATCCCCATGAGAATCTCCCGTTCCACCTCATCACCATGAGAATCTCCCGTTCCACCTCATCCCCATGAGAATCTCCCGTTCCACCTCATCCCCATGAGAATCTCCCTTTCCACATCATCACCATGTGAATCTCCCGTTCCACATCATCACCATGAGAATCTCCCGTTCCACCTCATCCCCATGAGAATCTCCCTTTCCACTTCATCACCATGAGAATCTCCCGTTCCACCTCATCACCATGAGAATCTCCCGTTCCGCCTCATCACCATGTGAATCTCCCATTCCACCTCATCACCATGAGAATCTCCCGTTCCACCTCATCACCATGAGAATCTCCCGTTCCACCTCATCACCATGTGAATCTCCCATTCCACCTCATCACCATGAGAATCTCCCGTTCCACCTCATCCCCATGAGAATCTCCCGTTCCACCTCATCCCCATGAGAATCTCCTGTTCCACCTCATCCCCATGAGAATCTCCCTTTCCACATCATCACCATGAGAATCTCCGGTTCCACCTCATCCCCATGAGAATCTCAGGTTCCACCTCATCATGATGAGAATCTCCAGTTCCACCTCATCACCATGAGAATCCCCCGTTCCACCTCATCACCATGAGAATCTCCCGTTCCACCTCATAATGATGAAAATCTCCCGTTCAACCTCATCACCATGAGAACCTCCCGTTCAACCTCATCATGATGAAAATTTCCCATTCCACTACATCACCATGAGAATCTCCCGTTCCACCTCATAATGATGAAAATGTCCCGTTCCACCTCATCCCCATGAGAATCTCCCGTTGCACCTCATCATGATGAGAATCTCCCGCTCAACCTCATCACGATGAGAATCTCCCGTTCCACCTCATCACCATGTGAATCTCTTCATTCCACCTCATCACCATGAGAATCCCCCGTTCCGCCTCATCACCATGAGAATCTCCCATTCCACCTCATCACCATGAGAATCTCCCGTTCCACCTCATCACCATGAGAATCTCCCATTCCACCTCATCCCCATGAGAATCTCCCGTTCCACCTCATCCCCATGAGAATCTCCTGTTCCACCTCATCCCCATGAGAATCTCCCGTTCCACATCATCACCATGAGAATCTCCCGTTCCACCTCATCCCCATGAGAATCTCCCTTTCCACGTCATCACCATGAGAATCTCCCGTTCCACCTCATCACCATGAGAATCCCCCGTTCCGCCTCATCACCATGTGAATCTCCCATTCCACCTCATCACCATGATAATCTCCCGTTCCACCTCATCACCATGTGAATCTCCCATTCCACCTCATCACCATGAGAATCTCCCGTTCCACCTCATCACCATGAGAGTCTCCCGTTCCACCTCATCCCCATGAGAATCTCCCGTTCCACCTCATCCCCATGAGAATCTCCTGTTCCACCTCATCCCCATCAGAATCTCCCTTTCCACATCATCACCATGAGAATCTCCGGTTCCACCTCATCCCCATGAGAATCTCAGGTTCCACCTCATCATGATGAGAATCTCCAGTTCCACCTCATCACCATGAGAATCTCCCGTTCCACCTCATAATGATGAAAATCTCCCGTTCAAACTCATCACCATGAGAACCTCCCGTTCAACCTCATCATGATGAAAATTTCCCATTCCACTACATCACCATGAGAATCTCCCGTTCCACCTCATAATGATGAAAATGTCCCGTTCCACCTCATCCCCATGAGAATCTCCCGTTGCACCTCATCATGATGAGAATCTCCCGCTCCACCTCATCACGATGAGAATCTCCCGTTCCACCTCATCACCATGAGAATCTCCCATTCCACCTCATCACCATGAGAATCTCCCGTTCCACCACATCCCCATGAGAATCTACCTTTCCACCTCATCAATATGAGAATCTCCCGTTCCACCACATCCCCATGAGAATCTACCTTTCCACCTCATCAATATGAGGATCTCCCGTTCCACCTCATCATGATGAGATTCTCCCGTTCCACCTCATCACCATGAGAATCTCCCGTTCCACCTCATCACCATGAGAATCTCCCGTTCCACCTCATCACCATGAGAATCTCCCGTTCCACCTCATAATGATGAGAATCTCCCGTTCCACCTCATAATGATGAGAATCTCCCTTTCCACCTTATCACCATGAGAATCTCCCGTTCCACCTCATAATGATGAAAATCTCCCGTTCAACCTCATCACCATGAGAACCTCCCGTTCAACCTCATCATGATGAAAATTTCCCATTCCACTTCATCACCATGAGAATCTCCCGTTCCACCTCATAATGATGAAAATGTCCCGTTCCACCTCATCCCCATGAGAATCTCCCGTTGCACCTCATCATGATGAGAATCTCCCGCTCCACCTCATCACGATGAGAATCTCCCGTTCCACCTCATCACCATGAGAATCTCCCTTTCCACCTCATCACCATGAAAATCTCCCATTCCACCTCATCATGATAAGAATCTCCCGTTCCAACTCATCACCATGAGAATCTCCCGTTCCACCTCATCACCATGAGAATCTCCCGTTCCACCTCATCATCATGAGAATCTCCCATTCCACCTCATCACCATGAGAATCTCCCGTTCCACCTCATAATGATGAAAATCTCCCGTTCAACCTCATCACCATGAGAACCTCCCGTTCCAACTCATCACCATGAGAATCTCCCGTTCCACCTCATCACCATGAGAATCTCCTGTTCCACCTCATCACTATGAGAACCTCCCGTTCCACCTCATCATGATGAGAATCTCCCGCTCAACCTCATCACGATGAGAATCTCCCGTTCCACCTCATCACCATGAGAATCTCCCTTTCCACCTCATCACCATGAGAATCTCCCGCTCCACCACATCACCATGAGAATCTCCCGTTCCACCTCATCACCATGAGAATCTCCCGTTCCACCTCATCATGATGAGAATCTCCCATTCCACCTCATCACCATGAGAATCTCCCATTCCACCTCATCACCATGAGAATCTCCTGTTCCACCACATCCCCATGAGAATCTACCTTTCCACCTCATCAATATGAGGATGTCCCGTTCCACCTCATCATGATGAGAATCTCCCGTTCCACCTCATCACCATGAGAATCTCCCGTTCCACCTCATCACCATTAGAATCTCCCGTTTCCACCTCATCACCATGAGAATCTCCCGTTCCACCTCATAATGATGAAAATCTCCCGTTCCATCTCATCCCCATGAGAATCTCCCGTTCCAACTCATCACCATGAGAATCTCCCGTTCCACCTCATCACCATGAGAATCTCCCGTTCCACCTCATCACCATGAGAATCTCCCGTTCCACCTCATCACCATGAGAATCTCCCTTTCCACCTCATCACCATGAGAATCTCCCGTTCCACCTCATAATGATGAAAATCTCCCGTTCAACCTCATCACCATGAGAACCTCCCGTTCAACCTCATCATGATGAAAATTTCCTATTCCACTACATCACCATGAGAATCTCCCGTTCCACCTCATAATGATGAAAATGTCCCATTCGACCTCATCCCCATGAGAATCTCCCGTTGCACCTCATCATGATGAGAATCTCCCGCTCCACCTCATCACGATGAGAATCTCCCGTTCCACCTCATCACCATGAGAATCTCCCTTTCCACCTCATCACCATGAAAATCTCCCATTCCACCTCATCATGATGAGAATCTCCCGTTCCACCACATCCCCATGAGAATCGACCTTTCCACCTCATCAATATGAGGATCTCCCGTTCCACCTCATCATGATGAGAATCTCCCATTCCACCTCATCACCATGAGAATCTCCCGTTCCACCTCATCACCATGAGAATCTCCCGTTTCACCTCATCACCATGAGAATCTCCCGTTCCACCTCATAATGTTGAGAATCTCCCGTTCCACCTCATCCCCATGAGAATCTCCCGTTCCAACTCATCACCATGAGAATCTCCCGTTCCACCTCATCACCATGAGAATCTCCCGTTCCACCTCATCACCATGAGAATCTCCCATTCCACCTCATCACCATGAGAATCTCCCTTTCCACCTCATCACCATGAGAATCTCCCGTTCCACCTCATAATGATGAAAATCTCCCGTTCAACCTCATCACCATGAGAACCTCCCGTTCAACCTCATCATGATGAAAATTTCCCATTCCACTACATCACCATGAGAATCTCCCGCTCCACCTTCTAATGATGAAAATGTCCCGTTCCACCTCATCCCCATGAGAATCTCCCGTTCCACCTCATCATGATGAGAATCTCGCGCTCAACCTCATCACGATGAGAATCTCCCGTTCCACCTCATCACCATGAGAATCTCCCTTTCCACCTCATCACCATGAAAATCTCCAATTCCACCTCATCATGATGAGAATCTCCCATTCCACCTCATCACCATGAGAATCTCCCATTCCACCTTATCCCCATGAGAATCTCCCGTTCCACCTCATCACCATGAGAATCTCCCGTTCCACCTTATCCCCATGAGAATCTCCCGTTCAACATCATCACTATGAGAACCTCCCGTTCCACCTCATCATGATGAGAATCTCCAGTTCCACCTCATAATGATAAAAATCTCCCGTTCCAACTCATCCCCATGAGAATCTCCCGTTCCACTTCATCCCCATGAGAATCTCCCGTTGCACCTCATCATGATGAGAATCTCCCGTTCCACCTCAACACCATGAGAATCTCCCTTTCCACATCATCACCATGAGAATCTCCCGTTCCACCTCATCACCATGAGAATCTCCCTTTCCACCACATCATGATGAGAATCTCCCGTTCCACCTCATCACCATGAGAATCTCCCGCTCAACCTCATCACGATGAGAATCTCCCATTCTACTTCATCACCATGAGAATCTCCCGTTCCACCTTATCATGATGAGAATCTCCCATTCCACCTCATCACCATGAGAATCTCCCGTTCCACCTCATCACCATGAGAATGTCCCGTTCCACCTCATCACCATGAGAATCTCCCATTCCACCTCATCACCATGAGAATCTCCCGTTCCACCACATCCCCATGAGAATCTCCCATTCCACCTCATCAATATGAGGATCTCAGGTTCCACCTCATCATGATGAGAATCTCCCGTTCCACCTCATCACCATGAGAATCTCCCGTTCCACCTCATCACCATGAGAATCTCCCGTTTCCACCTCATCACCATGAGAATCTCCCGTTCCACCTCATAATGAGAATCTCCCGTTCCACCTCATCCCCATGAGAATCTCCCGTTCCAACTCATCACCATGAGAATCTCCCGTTCCACCTCATCACCATGAGAATCTCCCGTTCCACCTCATCACCATGAGAATCTCCCGTTCCACCTCATCACCATGAGAATCTCCTGTTCCACCTCATAATGATGAGAATCTCCCGTTCCACCTCATCCCCATGAGAATCTCCCGTTCCAACTCATCACCATGAGAATCTCCCGTTCCACCTCATCACCATGAGAATCTCCCGTTCCACCTCATCACCATGAGAATCTCCAGTTCCACCTCATAATGATAAAAATCTCCCGTTCCAACTCATCCCCATGAGAATCTCCCGTTCCACTTCATCCCCATGAGAATCTCCCGTTGCACCTCATCATGATGAGAATCTCCCGTTCCACCTCAACACCATGAGAATCTCCCGTTCCACCTCATCACCATGAGAATGTCCCGTTCCACCTCATCACCATGAGAATCTCCCATTCCACCTCATCACCATGAGAATCTCCCGTTCCACCACATCCCCATGAGAATCTACCTTTCCACCTCATCAATATGAGGATCTCAGGTTCCACCTCATCATGATGAGAATCTCCCGTTCCACCTCATCACCATGAGAATCTCCCGTTCCACCTCATCACCATGAGAATCTCCCGTTTCCACCTCATCACCATGAGAATCTCCCGTTCCAACTCATAATGAGAATCTCCCGTTCCACCTCATCCCCATGAGAATCTCCCGTTCCAACTCATCACCATGAGAATCTCCCGTTCCACCTCATCACCATGAGAATCTCCCGTTCCACCTCATCACCATGAGAATCTCCCGTTCCACCTCATCACCATGAGAATCTCCTGTTCCACCTCATAATGATGAGAATCTCCCGTTCCACCTCATCCCCATGAGAATCTCCCGTTCCAACTCATCACCATGAGAATCTCCCGTTCCACCTCATCACCATGAGAATCTCCCGTTCCACCTCATCACCATGAGAATCTCCCGTTCCACCTCATAATGATGAGAATCTCCCTTTCCACTTCATCACCATGAGAATCTCCCGTTCCACCTCATCACCATGAGAATCTCCCGTTCCACCTCATCACCATGAGAATCTCCCGTTCAACCTCATCATGATGAAAATTTCCCATTCCACTACATCACCATGAGAATCTCCCGTTCCACCTCATAATGATGAAAATGTCCCGTTCCACCTCATCCCCATGAGAATCTTCCGTTGCACCTCATCATGATGAGAATCTCCCGCTCCACCTCATCACGATGAGAATCTCCCGTTCCACCTCATCACCATGAGAATCTCCCTTTCCACCTCATCACCATGAAAATCTCCCATTCCACCTCATCATGATGAGAATCTCCCGTTCCACCACATCCCCATGAGAATCTACCTTTCCACCTCATCAATATGAGGATCTCCCGTTCCACCTCATCATGATGAGAATCTCCCGTTCCACCTCATCACCATGAGAATCTCCCGTTCCACCTCATCACCATGAGAATCTCCCGTTCCACCTCATCACCATGAGAATCTCCCGTTCCACCTTATAATGATGAGAATCTCCCGTTCCACCTCATCCCCATGAGAATCTCCCGTTCCAACTCATCACCATGAGAATCTCCCGTTCCACCTCATCACCATGAGAATCTCCCATTCCACCTCATCACCATGAGAATCTCCCTTTCCACCTCATCACCATGAGAATCTCCCGTTCCACCTCATCACCATGAGAATCTCCCGTTCCAACTCATCACCATGAGAATCTCCCGTTCCACCTCATCACCATGAGAATCTCCCATTCCACCTCATCACCATGAGAATCTCCCTTTCCACCTCATCACCATGAGAATCTCCCGTTCCACCTCATCACCATGAGAATCTCCCGTTCCAACTCATCACCATGAGAATCTCCCGTTCCACCTCATCACCATGAGAATCTCCCGTTCCACCTCATCACCATGAGAATCTCCCGTTCCACCTCATCACCATGAGAATCTCCCGTTCCACCTCATAATGATGAGAATCTCCCTTTCCACTTCATCACCATGAGAACCTCCCGTTCAACCTCATCATGATGAAAATTTCCCATTCCACTACATCACCATGAGAATCTCCCGTTCCACCTCATAATGATGAAAATGTCCCGTTCCACCTCATCCCCATGAGAATCTTCCGTTGCACCTCATCATGATGAGAATTTCCCGCTCCACCTCATCACGATGAGAATCTCCCGTTCCACCTCATCACCATGAGAATCTCCCTTTCCACCTCATCACCATGAAAATCTCCCATTCCACCTCATCATGATGAGAATCTCCCGTTCCACCACATCCCCATGAGAATCTACCTTTCCACCTCATCAATATGAGGATCTCCCGTTCCACCTCATCATGATGAGAATCTCCCGTTCCACCTCATCACCATGAGAATCTCCCGTTCCACCTCATCACCATGAGAATCTCCCGTTCCACCTCATCACCATGACAATCTCCCGTTCCACCTTATAATGATGAGAATCTCCCGTTCCACCTCATCCCCATGAGAATCTCCCGTTCCAACTCATCACCATGAGAATCTCCCGTTCCACCTCATCACCATGAGAATCTCCCATTCCACCTCATCACCATGAGAATCTCCCTTTCCACCTCATCACCATGAGAATCTCCCGTTCCACCTCATCACCATGAGAATCTCCCGTTCCAACTCATCACCATGAGAATCTCCCGTTCCACCTCATCACCATGAGAATCTCCCATTCCACCTCATCACCATGAGAATCTCCCTTTCCACCTCATCACCATGAGAATCTCCCGTTCCACCTCATAATGATGAAAATCTCCTGTTCAACCTCATCACCATGAGAACCTCCCGTTCAACCTCATCATGATGAAAATTTCCCATTCCACTACATCACCATGAGAATCTCCCGTTCCACCTCATAATGATGAAAATCTCCCGTTCAACCTCATCACCATGAGAACCTCCCGTTCAACCTCATCATGATGAAAATTTCCCATTCCACTACATCACCATGAGAATCTCCCGTTCCACCTCATCCCCATGAGAATCTCCCATTGCACCTCATCATGATGAGAATCTCCCGTTGCACCTCATCATGATGAGAATCTCCCGCTCAACCTCATCACCATGAGAATCTCCCTTTCCACCTCATCACCATGAAAATCTCCCATTCCACCTCATCATGATGAGAATCTCCCATTCCACCTCATCACCATGAGAATCTCCCATTCCACCTTATCCCCATGAGAATCTCCCGTTCCACCTCATCACCATGAGAATCTCCCGTTCCACCTTATCCCCATGAGAATCTCCCGTTCAACCTCATCACTATGAGAACCTCCCGTTCCACCTCATCATGATGAGAATCTCCAGTTCCACCTCATAATGATAAAAATCTCCCGTTCCAACTCATCCCCATGAGAATCTCCCGTTCCACTTCATCCCCATGAGAATCTCCCGTTGCACCTCATCATGATGAGAATCTCCCGTTCCACCTCAACACCATGAGAATCTCCCTTTCCACATCATCACCATGAGAATCTCCCGTTCCACCTCATCACCATGAGAATCTCCCTTTCCACCACATCATGATGAGAATCTCCCGTTCCACCTCATCACCATGAGAATCTCCCGCTCAACCTCATCACGATGAGAATCTCCCATTCTACTTCATCACCATGAGAATCTCCCGTTCCACCTTATCATGATGAGAATCTCCCATTCCACCTCATCACCATGAGAATCTCCCGTTCCACCTCATCACGATGAGAATCTCCCGTTCCACGTCATCACCATGAGAATCTCCCTTTCCACCTCATCACCATGAAAATCTCCCATTCCACCTCATCATGATGAGAATCTCCCATTCCACCTCATCACCATGAGAATCTCCCATTCCACCTTATCCCCATGAGAATCTCCCGTTCCACCTCATCACCATGAGAATCTCCCGTTCCACCTTATCCCCATGAGAATCTCCCGTTCAACCTCATCACTATGAGAACCTCCCGTTCCACCTCATCATGATGAGAATCTCCAGTTCCACCTCATAATGATAAAAATCTCCCGTTCCAACTCATCCCCAAGAGAATCTCCCGTTCCACTTCATCCCCATGAGAATCTCCCGTTGCACCTCATCATGATGAGAATCTCCCGTTCCACCTCAACACCATGAGAATCTCCCTTTCCACATCATCACCATGAGAATCTCCCGTTCCACCTCATCACCATGAGAATCTCCCTTTCCACCACATCATGATGAGAATCTCCCGTTCCACCTCATCACCATGAGAATCTCCCGCTCAACCTCATCACGATGAGAATCTCCCATTCTACTTCATCACCATGAGAATCTCCCGTTCCACCTTATCATGATGAGAATCTCCCATTCCACCTCATCACCATGAGAATCTCCCATTCCACCTCATGACCATGAGAATCTCCCGTTCCACCTCATCACCATGAGAATATCCTGTTCCACTTCATCATGATGAGAATCTCCAGTTGCACCTTATCATGATGAGAATCACCCGTTCCACCACATAATGATGAGAATCTCCCTTTCCACCTCATAATGATGAGAATCTCCCATTCCACCCGATCATCATGATCAGTATGTCCCGTTCCACCACATCACCATGAGAATCTACCTTTCCACCCGATCATCATGATCAGTATGTCCCGTTCCACCTCATCACCATGTGAATCTCCCGTTCCACCACATCATGATCAGAATCTCCCGTTCCACCTCATCAATATGAGGATATCCCGTTCCACCTGATCATAATTAGAATCTCCCATTCAACCTCATCACGATGAGAACCTCCCATTCCACCTCATCATGATTAGAATCTCGAGTTCCACTCTATTATGATGATGAGTATCTCCCGTTCCACCACATCACCATGAGAATCTCTCGATCCACCTCATAACCATGAGAATCTCCCGTTCCACCTCATCACCATGAGAATCTCCCGTTCCACCTCATCACCATGAGAATCTCCCGTTCCACCACATCATGATGAGAATCTCCCGTTCCATCTCATCACCATGAGAATCTCCCGCTCAACCCCATCACGATGAGAATCTCCCATTCCACCTCATCACCATGAGAATCTCCCGTTCCACCTCATCACCATGAGAATCTCCCGTTCCACCTCATCCCCATGAGAATCTCAGGTTCCACCTCATCATGATGAGAATCTCCAGTTCCACCTCATCACCATGAGAATCCCCCGTTCCACCTCATCACCATGAGAATCTCCCGTTCAACCACATCACCATGAGAATCCCCGTTCCACCACATCACCATGAAAATCTCCCGTTCCACCTAATAATGATGAAAATCTCCCGTTCAACCTCATCACCATGAGAACCTCCCGTTCAACCTCATCATGATGAAAAATTCCCATTCCACTACATAAACATGAGAATCTCCCGTTCCACCTCATCCCCATGAGAATCTCCCGTTGCACCTCATCATGATGAGAATCTCCCATTCTACCTCATCACCATGAGAATCTCCCGTTCCACCTCATCACCATGAGAATCTCCCGTTGCACCTCATCATGATGAGAATCTCCCATTCTACCTCATCACCATGAGAATCTCCCGTTCCACCTCATCACCATGAGAATCTCCCGTTCCACCTCATCACCATGAGAATCTCCCATTCCACCTCATCAACATGAGAATCTCCCGTTCCGCCTCATCCCCATGAGAATCTCCCGTTCCACCTCATCCCCATGAGAATCTCCCTTTCCACATCATCACCATGAGAACCTCCCGTTCCACCTCATCATGATGAGAATCTCCCATTCCACCTCATCCCCATGAGAATCTCCCTTTCCACATCATCACCATGAGAACCTCCCGTTCCACCTCATCATGATGAGAATCTCCCGTTCCACCTCATCCCCATGAGAATCTCCCTTTCCACCTCATCACCATGAGAATCTCCCGTTCCACCTCATCCCCATGAGAATCTCCCGTTCCACCTCATAACCATGAGAATCTCCCGTTCCACCTCATAATGATGAAAATGTCCCGTTCCACCTCATCCCCATGAGAATCTCCCGTTGCACCTCATCATGATGAGAATCTCCCGCTCAACCTCATCACGATGAGAATCTCCCGTTCCACCTCATCACCATGAGAATCTCCCTTTCCACCACATCACCATGAGAATCTCCTGTTCCACCTCATCACCATTAAAATCTCCCAATCCACCTCATCATGATGAGAATCTCCCATTCCACCTCATCACCCTGAGAATTTCCCGTTCCACCTCATCACAATGAGAATCTCCCGTTCCACCTCATCACCATGTGAATCTCCCATTCCACCTCATCACCATGAGAATCTCCCGTTCTACCTCATCACCATGAGAATCTCCCGTTCCACCTCATCCCCATGAGAATCTCCCATTCCACCTCATCCCCATGAGAATCTCCCGTTCCACCTCATCCCCATGAGAATCTCCCTTTCCACATCATCACCATGAGAATCTCCCGTTCCAGCTCATCCCCATGAGAATCTCAGCTTCCACCTCATCATGATGAGAATCTCCAGTTCCACCTCATCACCATGAGAATCTCCCTTTCCACCACATATCCATGAGAATCTCCTGTTCCACCTCATCACCATGAAAATCTCCCATTCTCATCATGATGAGAATCTCCCATTCCACCTCATCACCATGAGAATCTCCCACTCCACCTCATCACCATGAGAATTTCCCGTTCCACCTCATCATGATGAGAATCTCCCGTTCCACCTCATCCCCATGAGAATCTCCCTTTCCACCTCATCACCATGAGAATCTCCCGTTCCACCTCATCCCCATGAGAATCTCCCGTTCCACCTCATCACCATGAGAATCTCCCGTTCCACCTCATAATGATGAAAATGTCCCGTTCCACCTCATCACCATGAGAATCTCCCTTTCCACCACATCACCATGAGAATCTCCTGTTCCACCTCATCACCATGAAAATCTCCCATTCCACCTCATCATGATGAGAATCTCCCATTCCACCTCATCACCCTGAGAATTTCCCGTTCCACCTCATCACCATGAGAATCTCCCGTTCCACCTCATAACAATGAGAATCTCCCGTTCCACCTCATCACCATGTGAATCTCCCATTCCACCTCATCACCATGAGAATCTCCCGTTCTACCTCATCACCATGAGAATCTCCCGTTCCACCTCATCCCCATGAGAATCTCCCATTCCACCTCATCCCCATGAGAATCTCCCGTTCCACCTCATCCCCATGAGAATCTCCCTTTCCACATCATCACCATGAGAATCTCCCGTTCCAGCTCATCCCCATGAGAATCTCAGCTTCCACCTCATCATGATGAGAATCTCCAGTTCCACCTCATCACCATGAGAATCTCCCTTTCCACCACATATCCATGAGAATCTCCTGTTCCACCTCATCACCATGAAAATCTCCCATTCCACCTCATCATGATGAGAATCTCCCATTCCACCTCATCACCATGAGAATCTCCCACTCCACCTCATCACCATGAGAATTTCCCGTTCCACCACATCACCATGAGAATCTACCTTTCCACCTCATCAATATGAGGATCTCCCATTCCACCTCATCATGATGAGAATCTCCCGTTCCACCTCATCACCATGAGAATCTCCCGTTCCACCTCATCACCATGAGAATCTCCCGTTCCACCTCATAATGATGAGAATCTCCCGTTCCACCTCATCCCCATGAGAATCTCACGTTCCACCTCATCACCATGAGAATCTCCCGTTCCACCTCATCCCCATGAGAATCTCCCGTTCCACCTCATCACCATGAGAATCTCCCGTTCCACCTCATAATGATGAGAATCTCCCGTTCCACCTCATCCCCATGAGAATCTCCCGTTCCAAATCATCCCCATGAGAATCTCCCGTTCCACCTCATCACCATGAGAATCTCCCGTTCCACCTTATCCCCATGAGAATCTCCCGTTCCACCTCATCACCATGAGAATCTCCCGTTCCACCTTATCCCCATGAGAATCTCCCGTTCAACCTCATCACTATGAGAACCTCCCGTTCCACCTCATCATGATGAGAATCTCCAGTTCCACCTCATAATGATAAAAATCTCCCGTTCCAACTCATCCCCATGAGAATCTCCCGCTCAACCCCATCACGATGAGAATCTCCCATTCCACCTCATCACCATGAGAATCTCCCGTTCCACCTCATCACCATGAGAATCTCCCGTTCCACCTCATCACCATGAGAATCTCCCTTTCCACATCATCACCATGAGAATCTCCCGTTCCACCTCATCCCCATTAGAATCTCCCTTTCCACATCATCACCATGAGAATCTCCCGTTCCACCTCATCACCATGAGAATCTCCCGTTGCACCTCATGATGAGAATCTCCCGCTCAACCTCATCACGATGAGAATCTCCCGTTCCACCTCATCACCATGAGAATCTCCCTTTCCACCTCATCACCATGAAAATCTCCCATTCCACCTCATCATGATGAGAATCTCCCATTCCACCTCATCACCATGAGAATCTCCCATTCCACCTCATCACCATGAGAATCTCCCGTTCCACCACATCCCCATGAGAATCTACCTTTCCACCTCATCATGATGAGAATCTCCCGTTCCACCTCATCACCATGAGAATTTCCCGTTCCACCTCATCATGATGAGAGTCTCAAGTTCCACCTCATCAAGATCAGTACATCCCGTTCCACCACATCACCATGAGAATCTTCCATTCCAACTCATCATGATGAGTATCTCCCGTTCCACCACATCACCATGAGAATCTCCCGTTCCACCTCATCACGATGAGAACCTCCCGTTGCACCTCATCACCATGAGAATCTCCCATTCCAACTAATCATGATGAGAATCTCCCGTTCCACCTCATCACCATGGGAATTTCCCGTTCCACCTCATCACCATGAGAATCTCCCGTTCAACCTCATCATGATGAAAATTTCCCATTCCACTACATAAACATGAGAATCTCCCGTTCCACCTCATCCCCATGAGAATCTCCCGTTGCACCTCATCATGATGAGAATCTCCCATTCTACCTCATCACCATGAGAATCTCCCGTTCCACCTCATCACCATGAGAATCTCCCGTTCCACCTCATCACCATGAGAATCTCCCATTCCACCTCATCAACATGAGAATCTCCCGTTCCGCCTCATCCCCATGAGAATCTCCCGTTCCACCTCATCCCCATGAGAATCTCCCGTTCCACCTCATCCCCATAAGAATCTCCCGTTCCACCTCATCCCCATGAGAATCTCCCTTTCCACATCATCACCATGAGAAGTTCCCGTTCCACCTCATCATGATGAGAATCTCCCGTTCCACCTCATCCCCATGAGAATCTCCCTTTCCACCTCATCACCATGAGAAACTCCCGTTCCACCTCATCCCCATGAGAATCTCCCGTTCCACCTCATCACCATGAGAATCTCCCGTTCCACCTCATAATGATGAAAATGTCCCGTTCCACCTCATCCCCATGAGAATCTCCCGTTGCACCTCATCATGATGAGAATCTCCCGCTCAACCTAATCACGATGAGAATCTCCCGTTCCACCTCATCACCATGAGAATCTCCCTTTCCACCACATCACCATGAGAATCTCCTGTTCCACCTCATCACCATGAAAATCTCCCATTCCACCTCATCATGATGAGAATCTCCCGTTCCACCTCATCAACATGAGAATCTCCCGTTCCACCTCATCACAATGAGAATCTCCCGTTCCACCTCATCACCATGTGAATCTCCCATTCCACCTCATCACAATGAGAATCTCCCGTTCCACCTCATCACAATGAGAATCTCCCGTTCCACCTCATCACCATGTGAATCTCCCATTCCACCTCATCACCATGAGAATCTCCCGTTCTACCTCATCACCATGAGAATCTCCCGTTCCACCTCATCCCCATGAGAATCTCCCATTCCACCTCATCCCCATGAGAATCTCCCGTTCCACCTCATCCCCATGAGAATCTCCCTTTCCACATCATCACCATGAGAATCTCCCGTTCCACCTCATAATGATGAAAATCGCGTGTTCAACCTCATCATGATGAAAATTTCCCATTCCACTACATCACCATGAGAATCTCCCGTTCCACCTCATCCCCATGAGAATCTCCCGTTGCAACTCATCATGATGAGAATCTCCCATTCTACCTCATCACCATGAGAATCTCCCGTTCCACCTCAACACCATGAGAATCTCCCGTTCTACCTCATCACCATGAGAATCTCCCATTCCACCTCATCACCATGAGAATCTCCCGTTCCGCCTCATCCCCATGAGAATCTCCCGTTCCACCTCATCCCCATGAGCATCTCCCGTTCCACCTCATCCCCATAAGAATCTCCCGTCCACCACATCACCATGAGAATCTCCCGTTCCACCTCATAATGATGAGAACCTCACGTTCAACCTCATCATGATGAAAATTTCCCATTCCACTACATCACCATGAGAATCTCCCGTTCCACCTCATCCCCATGATAATCTCCCGTTGCACCTCATCATGATGAGAATCTCCCATTCTTCCTCATCACCATGAGAATCTCCCGTTCCACCTCATCACCATGAGAATCTCCCGTTCCACCTCATCCCCATGAGAATCTCCCGTTCCACCTCATCCCCATAAGAATCTCCCGTTCCACCTCATCCCCATGAGTATCTCCCTTTCCACTTCATCACCATGAGAATCTCCCGTTCCACCTAATCACCATGAGAATCTCCCGTTCCACCTCATAATGATGAAAATGTCCCGTTCCACCTCATCATGATGAGAATCTGCCGTTCCACCTCATCCCCATGAGAATCTCCCTTTCCACCTCATCCCCATGAGAATCTCCCGTTCCACCTCATCCCCATGAGAATCTCCCGTTCCACCTCATCACCATGAGAATCTCCCGTTCCACCTCATAATGATGAAAATGTCCCGTTCCACCTCATCATGATGAGAATCTCCCGTTCCACCTCATCCCCATGAGAATCTCCCTTTCCACCTCATCCCCATGAGAATCTCCCGTTCCACCTCATCCCCATGAGAATCTCCCGTTCCACCTCATCACCATGAGAATCTCCCGTTCCACCTCATCATGATGAAAATGTCCCGTTCCACCTCATCCCCATGAGAATCTCCCGTTGCACCTCATCATGATGAGAATCTCCCGCTCAACCTCATCACGATGAGAATCTCCCGTTCCACCTCATCACCATGAGAATCTCCCTTTCCACCACATCACCATGAGAATCTCCTGTTCCACCTCATCACCATGAGAATCTCCCATTCCACCTCATCATGATGAGAATCTCCCATTCCACCTCATCACCATGAGAATCTCCCATTCCTCCTCATCACCATGAGAATCTCCCATTCCACCACATCACCATGAGAATCTACCTTTCCACCTCATCAATATGAGAATCTCCCGTTCCACCTCATCACCATGAGAATCTCCCGTTCCACCTCATCACCATGAGAATCTCCCGTTCCACCTCATAATGATGAGAATCTCCCGTTCCACCTCATCCCCATGAGAATCTGCGGTTGCACCTCATCATGATGAGAATCTCCCGTTCCACCTCAACCCATGAGAATCTCCCGTTCCACCTCATCACCATGAGAATCTCCCTTTCCACCACATCATGATGAGAATCTCCCGTTCCACCTCATCACCATGAGAATCTCCCGCTCAACCTCATCACGATGAGAATCTCCCATTCTACCTCATCACCATGAGAATCTCCCGTTCCACCTCATCATGATGAGAATCTCCCGTTCCACCTCATCACCATGAGAATCTCCCATTCCACCTCATCACCATGAGAATCTCCCATTCCACTTCATCACCATGAGAATCTCCCGTTCCACCTCATCACAATGAGAATCTCCCATTCTACCTCATAACCATGAAAATATCCCATTCCATCTCATCATGATGAAAATCTCTCGTTCCACCTCATCACCATGGGAATGTCCTGTTCCACCTCATCACCATGAGAATCTCCCGTTCCACCTCATCAAGATTAGAATCTCCCGTTCCAACCTATCATCATGATGAGAATCTCCCGTTCCACCACATCACCATGAGAATCTCCCGTTCCACCTCATCACCATGAGAATCTCCCGTTCCACCTCATCACCATGGGAATTTCCCGTTCCACCTCATCATGATGAGAGTCTCAAGTTCCACCTCATCAAGATCAGTACATCCCGTTCCACCACATCACCATGAGAATCTTCCATTCCAACTCATCATGATGAGTATCTCCCGTTCCACCACATCACCATGAGAATCTCCCGTTCCACCTCATCACGATGAGAACCTCCCGTTGCACCTCATCACCATGAGAATCTCCCATTCCAACTAATCATGATGAGAATCTCCCGTTCCACCTCATCACCATGGGAATTTCCCGTTCCACCTCATCACCATGAGAATCTCCCGTTCAACCTCATCATGATGAAAATTTCCCATTCCACTACATAAACATGAGAATCTCCCGTTCCACCTCATCCCCATGAGAATCTCCCGTTGCACCTCATCATGATGAGAATCTCCCATTCTACCTCATCACCATGAGAATCTCCCGTTCCACCTCATCACCATGAGAATCTCCCGTTCCACCTCATCACCATGAGAATCTCCCATTCCACCTCATCAACATGAGAATCTCCCGTTCCGCCTCATCCCCATGAGAATCTCCCGTTCCACCTCATCCCCATGAGAATCTCCCGTTCCACCTCATCCCCATAAGAATCTCCCGTTCCACCTCATCCCCATGAGAATCTCCCTTTCCACATCATCACCATGAGAAGTTCCCGTTCCACCTCATCATGATGAGAATCTCCCGTTCCACCTCATCCCCATGAGAATCTCCCTTTCCACCTCATCACCATGAGAAACTCCCGTTCCACCTCATCCCCATGAGAATCTCCCGTTCCACCTCATCACCATGAGAATCTCCCGTTCCACCTCATAATGATGAAAATGTCCCGTTCCACCTCATCCCCATGAGAATCTCCCGTTGCACCTCATCATGATGAGAATCTCCCGCTCAACCTAATCACGATGAGAATCTCCCGTTCCACCTCATCACCATGAGAATCTCCCTTTCCACCACATCACCATGAGAATCTCCTGTTCCACCTCATCACCATGAAAATCTCCCATTCCACCTCATCATGATGAGAATCTCCCGTTCCACCTCATCAACATGAGAATCTCCCGTTCCACCTCATCACCATGTGAATCTCCCATTCCACCTCATCACAATGAGAATCTCCCGTTCCACCTCATCACAATGAGAATCTCCCGTTCCACCTCATCACCATGTGAATCTCCCATTCCACCTCATCACCATGAGAATCTCCCGTTCTACCTCATCACCATGAGAATCTCCCGTTCCACCTCATCCCCATGAGAATCTCCCATTCCACCTCATCCCCATGAGAATCTCCCGTTCCACCTCATCCCCATGAGAATCTCCCTTTCCACATCATCACCATGAGAATCTCCCGTTCCAGCTCATCCCCATGAGAATCTCAGCTTCCACCTCATCATGATGAGAATCTCCAGTTCCACCTCATCACCATGAGAATCTCCCTTTCCACCACATATCCATGAGAATCTCCTGTTCCACCTCATCACCATGAAAATCTCCCATTCCACCTCATTGTGATGAGAATCTCCCATTCCACCTCATCACCATGAGAATCTCCCACTCCACATCATCACCATGAGAATTTCCCGTTCCACCACATCACCATGAGAATCTACCTTTCCACCTCATCAATATGAGGATCTCCCATTCCACCTCATCATGATGAGAATCTCCCGTTCCACCTCATCACCATGAGAATCTCCCGTTCCACCTCATAATGATGAGAATCTCCCGTTCCACCTCATCCCCATGAGAATCTCACGTTCCACCTCATCACCATGAGAATCTCCCGTTCCACCTCATCCCCATGAGAATCTCCCGTTCCACCTCATCACCATGAGAATCTCCCGTTCCACCTCATAATGATGAGAATCTCCCGTTCCACCTCATCCCCATGAGAATCTCCCGTTCTAACTCATCCCCATGAGAATCTCCCGTTCCACCTCATCACCATGAGAATCTCCCGTTCCACCTTATCACCATGAGAATCTCCCGTTCCACCTCATCACCATGAGAATCTCCCATTCCACCTTATCCCCATGAGAATCTCCCGTTCAACCTCATCACTATGAGAACCTCCCGTTCCACCTCATCATGATGAGAATCTCCAGTTCCACCTCATAATGATAAAAATCTCCCGTTCCAACTCATCCCCATGAGAATCTCCCGCTCAACCCCATCACGATGAGAATCTCCCATTCCACCTCATCACCATGAGAATCTCCCGTTCCACCTCATCACCATGAGAATCTCCCGTTCCACCTCATCACCATGAGAATCTCCCTTTCCACATCATCACCATGAGAATCTCCCGTTCCACCTCATCCCCATTAGAATCTCCCTGTCCACATCATCACCATGAGAATCTCCCGTTCCACCTCATCACCATGAGAATCTCCCGTTCCGCCTCATCACCATGTGAATCTCCCATTCCACCTCATCACCATGAGAATCTCCCGTTCCACCTCATCACCATGAGAATCTCCCGTTCCACCTCATCACCATGTGAATCTCCCATTCCACCTCATCACCATGAGAATCTCCCGTTCCACCTCACCATGAGAATCTCCCGTTCCACCTCATCCCCATGAGAATCTCCCGTTCCACCTCATCCCCATGAGAATCTCCCGTTCCACCTCATCCCCATGAGAATCTCCCGTTCCACCTCATCATAATGAGAATCTCCCGTTCCACCACATTCTGAGAATCTCCCGTTCCACCACATCATGATGAGAATCTCCCGTTCCACCACATCACCATGAGAATCTCCCGTTCCACCTCATCACCATGAGAATCTCCCATTCCACCTCATCCCCATGAGAATCTCCCTTTCCACATCATCACCATGAGAATCTCCCGTTCCACCTCATCCCAATGAGAATCTCAGGTTCCACCTCATCATGATGAGAATCTCCAGTTCCACCTCATCACCATGAGAATCCCCCGTTCCACCTCATCACCATGAGAATCTCCCGTTCAACCACATCACCATGAGAATCCCCCGTTCCACCACATCACCATGAGAATCTCCCGTTCCACCTCATAATGATGAAAATCTCCCGTTCAACCTCATCACCATGAGAACCTCCCGTTCAACCTCATCATGATGAAAATTTCCCATTCCACTACATCACCATGAGAATCTCCCGTTCCACCTCATAATGATGAAAATGTCCCGTTCCACCTCATCCCCATGAGAATCTCCCGTTGCACCTCATGATGAGAATCTCCCGCTCAACCTCATCACGATGAGAATCTCCCGTTCCACCTCATCACCATGAGAATCTCCCTTTCCACCTCATCACCATGAAAATCTCCCATTCCACCTCATCATGATGAGAATCTCCCATTCCACCTCATCACCATGAGAATCTCCCATTCCACCTCATCACCATGAGAATCTCCCGTTCCACCACATCCCCATGAGAATCTACCTTTCCACCTCATCATGATGAGAATCTCCCGTTCCACCTCATCACCATGAGAATCTCCCGTTCCACCTCATCACCATGAAAATCTCCCGTTCCACCTCATAATGATGAGAATCTCCCGTTCCACCTCATCCCCATGAGAATCTCCCGTTCCAACTCATCCCCATGAGAATCTCCCTTTCCACCTCATCACCATGAGAATCTCCCGTTCCACCTCATAATGATGAAAATCGCGTGTTCAACCTCATCATGATGAAAATTTCCCATTCCACTACATCACCATGAGAATCTCCCGTTCCACCTCATCCCCATGAGAATCTCCCGTTGCACCTCATCATGATGAGAATCTCCCATTCTACCTCATCACCATGAGAATCTCCCGTTCCACCTCAACACCATGAGACTCTCCCGTTCTACTCATCACCATGAGAATCTCCCATTCCACCTCATCACCATGAGAATCTCCCGTTCCGCCTCATCCCCATGAGAATCTCCCGTTCCACCTCATCCCCATGAGCATCTCCCGTTCCACCTCATCCCCATAAGAATCTCCCGTTCCACCACATCACCATGAGAATCTCCCGTTCCACCTCATAATGATGAGAACCTCACGTTCAACCTCATCATGATGAAAATTTCCCATTCCACTACATCACCATGAGAATCTCCCGTTCCACCTCATCCCCATGATAATCTCCCGTTGCACCTCATCATGATGAGAATCTCCCATTCTACCTCATCACCATGAGAATCTCCCGTTCCACCTCATCCTCATGAGAATCTCCCTTTCCACCTCATCCCCATGAGAATCTCCCGTTCCACCTCATCCCCATGAGAATCTCCCGTTCCACCTCATCACCATGAGAATCTCCCGTTCCACCTCATAATGATGAAAATGTCCCGTTCCACCTCATCCCCATGAGAATCTCCCGTTGCACCTCATCATGATGAGAATCTCCCGCTCAACCTCATCACGATGAGAATCTCCCGTTCCACCTCATCACCATGAGCATCTCCCTTTCCACCACATCACCATGAGAATCTCCTGTTCCACCTCATCACCATGAGAATCTCCCATTCCTCCTCATCACCATGAGAATCTCCCATTCCACCACATCACCATGAGAACCTACCTTTCCACCTCATCAATATGAGAATCTCCCGTTCCACCTCATCACCATGAGAATCTCCCGTTCCACCTCATAATGATGAGAATCTCCCGTTCCACCTCATCCCCATGAGAATCTGCGGTTTCACCTCATCATGATGAGAATCTCCCGTTCCACCTCAACCCATGAGAATCTCCCGTTCCACCTCATCACCATGAGAATCTCCCTTTCCACCACATCATGATGAGAATCTCCCGTTCCACCTCATCCCCATGAGAATCTCCCGTTCCACCTCATCACCATGAGAATCTCCCTTTCCACCACATCATGATGAGAATCTCCTGTTCCACCTCATCACCATGAGAATCTCCCGCTCAACCTCATCACGATGAGAATCTCCCATTCTACCTCATCACCATGAGAATCTCCCGTTCCACCTCATCATGATGAGAATCTCCCGTTCCACCTCATCACCATGAGAATCTCCCATTCCACTTCATCACCATGAGAATCTCCCGTTCCACTTCATCATGATGAGAATCTCCAGTTGCACCTTATCATGATGAGAATCACCCGTTCCACCTCATCACAATGAGAATCTCCCATTCTACCTCATAACCATGAAAATATCCCATTCCATCTCATCATGATGAAAATCTCTCGTTCCACCTCAACACCATGGGAATGTCCTGTTCCACCTCATCACCATGAGAATCTCCCGTTCCACCTCATCAAGATTAGAATCTCCCGTTCCAACCTATCATCATGATGAGAATCTCCCGTTCCACCACATCACCATGAAAATCTCCCGTTCCACCTCATCACCATGAGAATCTCCCGTTCCACCTCATCACCATGGGCATTTCCCGTTCCACCTCATCATGATGAGAGTCTCAAGTTCCACCTCATCAAGATCAGTACATCCCGTTCCACCACATCACCATGAGACACTTCCATTCCAACTCATCATGATGAGTATCTCCCGTTCCACCACTTCACCATGAGAATCTCCCGTTCCACCTCATCACGATGAGAATCTCCCGTTCCACCTCATCACCATGGGAATTTCCCGTTCCACATCATCATGATGAGAATCTCCCGTTCCACCTCATCACCATGGGAATTTCCCGTTCCACCTCATCACCATGACAATCTCCCATTCCAACTCATCTTGATGAGAATCTCCCGTTCCACTTCATCACCATAATAATCTCCCGCTCCACCTCATCACCATGAGAATCTCAGGTTCCACCTCATCATGATGAGAATCTCCAGTTCCACCTCATCACCATGAGAATCCCCCGTTCCACCACATCACCATGAGAATCTCCCTTTCCACCACAACATGATGAAAATCTCCCATTCCTCCTCAGCACCATGAGAATCTCCCATTCCACCACATCATGATGAGAATCTCCCGTTCTACCACATCACCATGAGAATCTCCCGTTTCACCACATCACCATGAGAATCTCACGTTCCACCACATCATAATGAGAATCTTCCATTCTAACTCATCATGATGAGTATCTCCCGTTCCACCACATCACCATGAGAATCTCCCTTTACATCACAACATGATGAAAATCTCCCGTTCCTCCTCATCACCATGAGAATCTCCCGTTCCACCACATCACCATGAGAATCTCCCGTTCCACCTCATCATGATGAGAATCTCCCGTTCCACTCGATCATCATGATCAGTATATCCCGTTCCACCACATCACCATGAGAATCTCCCATTCCAACTCATCATGATGAGAATCTCCCTTTCCACCTCATCACCATGAGAATATCTCGGTCCACCACATCATTATGAGAATCTCCCATTCCACTTCATCACCATAAGAATCTCCCGCTCCACCTCATCACCATGAGAATCTCCCGTTCCACCACATCACAATGAGAATCTCCCGTTCCACCTCATCACCATGAGAAACTCCCGTTCCAAGTCATCATGATGAGAATCTCCCGTTCCTCCTCATCACCATGGGAATTTCCCGTTCCACCACATCACCATGAGAATCTCCCATTCCAACTCATGATGAAAATCTCCCATTCCTCCTCAGCACCATGAGAATCTCCCGTTCCACCTCATCAGCCATGAGAATCTCCCGTTCCACCACATCATCATGAGAATCTCCAGTTCCACCTCATCATGATGAGAATCTCCAGTTCCACCTCATCATGATGAGAATCTCCCGTTCCACTCGATCATCATGATCAGTATATCCCTTTCCACCACATCACCATGAGAATCTCCCATTCCAACTCATCATGATGAGAATCTCCCTTTCCACCTCATCACCATGAGAATCTCCCGTTCCACCTCATCACCATGAGAATCTCCCGTTCCACCTCATCACCATGAGAATCTCCCATTCCACCTCATCACCATGAGAATCTCCCGTTCCGCCTCATCCCCATGAGAATCTCCCGTTCCACCTCATCCCCATGAGAATCTCCCGTTCCACCTCATCCCCAAAAGAATCTCCCGTTCCACCTCATCCCCATGAGAATCTCCCTTTCCACATCATCACCATGAGAACCTCCCGTTCAACCTCATCATGATGAAAATTTCCCATTCCACTACATCACCATGAGAATCTCCCATTCCACCTCATCCCCATGATAATCTCCCGTTGCACCTCATCATGATGAGAATCTCCCATTCTACCTCATCACCATGAGAATCTCCCGTTCCACCTCATCACCATCAGAATCTCCCGTTCCACCTCATCACCATGAGAATCTCCCGTTCCACCTCATCCCCATGAGAATCTCCCGTTCCACCTCATCCCCACAAGAATCTCCCGTTCCACCTCATCCCCATGAGAATCTCCCTTTCCACATCATCACCATGAGAACCTCCCGTTCCACCTCATCATGATGAGAATCTCCCGTTCCACCTCATCCCCATGAGAATCTCCCTTTCCACCTTATCACCATGAGAATTTGCCGTTCCACCTCATCCCCATGAGAATCTCCCGTTCCACCTCATAATAATGAAAATGTCCCGTTCCACCTCATCCCCATGAGAATCTCCCGTTGCACCTCATCATGATGAGAATCTCCCGCTCAACCTCATCACGATGAGAATCTCCCGTTCCACCTCATCACCATGAGAATCTCCCTTTCCACCACATCACCATGAGAATCTCCTGTTCCACCTCATCACCATGAAAATCTCCCATTCCACCTCATCATGATGAGAATCTCCCATTCCACCTCATCACCATGAGAATCTCCCATTCCACCTCATCACCATGAGAATCTCCCGTTCCACCACATCACCATGAGAATCTACCTTTCCACCTCATCAATATGAGAATCTCCCGTTCCACCTCATCACCATGAGAATCTCCCGTTCCACTTCATAATGATGAGAATCTCCCGTTCCACCTCATCCCCATGACAATCTGCGGTTGCACCTCATCATGATGATAATCTCCCGTTCCACCTCAACCCATGAGAATCTCCCTTTCCACCTCATCACCATGAGAATCTCCCTTTCCACCACATCATGATGAGAATCTCCCGGTCCACCTCATCACCATGAGAATCTCCCGCTCAACCTCATCACGATGAGAATCTCCCATTCTACCGCATCACCATGAGAATCTCCCGTTCCACCTCATCATGATGAGAATCTCCCGTTCCACCTCATCACCATGAGAATCTCCCGTTCCACCTCATCACCATGAGAATCTCCCGTTCCACTTCATCACCATGAGAATCTCCCGTTCCACTTCATCATGATGAGAATCTCCAGTTGCACCTTATCATGATGAGAATCACCCGTTCCACCTCATCACAATGAGAATCTCCCATTCCACCTCATAACCATGAAAATATCCCATTACATCTCATCATGATGAAAATCTCTCGTTCCACCTCATCACCATGAGAATCTCCCGTTCTTCCTCATCACCATGAGAATCTGCCGTTCCACCAGATTACCATGAGAATCTCCCGTTCCAACCTCATCACCATGAGAATCTCCCGTTCCACCTCATCACCATGGGAATTTCCCGTTCCAGCTCATCATGATGAGAGTCTCAAGTTCCACCTCATCAAGATCAGTACATCCCGTTCCACCACATCACCATGAGAATCTCCCATTCCAACTCATCATGATGAGTATCTCCCGTTCCACCACATCATGATGAGAATCTGCCGTGATACCACATCACCATTAGAATTTCCCGTTCCACCTCATCACCATGAGAATCTCCGGTTCCACCTCATCACCATGAAAATCTCCCGTTCCACCACATCTCCATGAGAATCTCCTGTTCCACCTCATCACCATGAGAATCTCCCCTTCCACCTCACTACCATGAGAATCTCCCGTTCCACCAGATCACCATGGGAATCTCCCGTTCCACCTCATCACGATGAGAATCTGCCATTACACCTCATCACCATGAGAATCTCCCGTTCCACCAGATCACCATGGGAATCTCCCGTTCCACCTCATCACGATGAGAATCTCCCGCTCCACCTCATCACGATGAGAATCTCCCATTCCACTACATCAGCATGAGAATCTCCGGTTCCACCAGATCACCATGAGAATTTCCCGTTCCACATCATCTCCATGAGAATCTCCCATTCCAACTCATGATGAAAATCTCCCATTCCTCCTCAGCACCATGAGAACCTCCCGTTGCACCTCATCACCATGAGAATGTCCCATTCCAACTCATCTTGATGAGAATCTCCCGTTCGACCTCATCACCATGGGAATTTCATGTTCCAGCTCATCATGATGAGAATCTCCCGTTCCACCTCATCACCATGAGAATCTCAGGTTCCACCTCATCAGGATGAAAATCTCCAGTTCCACCTCATCACCATGAGAATCCCCCGTTCCACCTCATCACCATGAGAATCCCCCGTTCCACCTCATCACCATGAGAATCTCCCGTTCAACCACATCACCATGAGAATCCCCCGTTCCACCACAACATGATGAAAATCTCCCATTCCTCCTCATCACCATGAGAATCTCCCGTTCCACCTCATCACCATGAGAATCTCCCGTTCCACCTCATCACCATGAGAATCTCACGTTCCACCTCATCACCATGAGAATCTCACGTTTCACCACATCATAATGACAATCTTCCATTCCAACTCATCATGATTAGAATCTCCCGTTCCACCCTATCATCATGAGAATCTCCCGTTCCACCACATCACCATGAGAATCTCCCGTTCCAACCTCATCACCATGAGAATCTCCCATTCCAATTCATCTTGATGAGAATCTCCCGTTCCACTTCATCACCATAATAATCTCCCGCTCCACCTCATCACCATGAGAATCTCCCTTTCAACCACAACATGATGAAAATCTCCCATTCCTCCTCATCACCATGAGAATCTCCCGTTCCACCTCATCACCATGAGAATCTCCCGTTCCACCTCATCACCATGAGAATCTCCCGTTCCACCTCATCACCATGAGAATCTCACGTTCCACCACATCATAATGAGAATCTTCCATTCCAACTCATCATGATGAGAATCTCCCTTTCCACCTCATCACCATGAGAATATCTCGGTCCACCACATCATTATGAGAATCTCCCATTCCACTTCATCACAATAAGAATCTCCCGCTCCACCACATCACCATGAGAATCTCCCATTCCAACTCATCTTGATGAGAATCTCCCATTCCACTTCATCACCATAATAATCTCCCGCTCCACCTCATCACCATGAGAATCTCAGGTTCCACCTCATCATGATTGGAATCTCCAGTTCCACCTCATCACCATGAGAATCCCCCGTTCCACCTCATCACCATGAGAATCCCCCGTTCAACCACATCACCATGAGATTCTCCCGTTCCACCACATCGCCATGAGAATCTCCCTTTCCACCACAACATGATGTAAATCTCCCATTCCTCCTCATCCCCATGAGAATCTCCCGTTCCACCTCATCACCATGAGAATCTCCCGTTCCACCTCATCACCATGAGAATCTCCCGTTCCACCCTATCATCTTGATGAGTATCTCCCGTTCCACCACATCACCATGAGAATCTCCCTTTACACCACAACATGATGAAAATCTCCCATTCCTCCTCATCACCATGAGAATCTCCCGTTCCACCTCATCACCATGAGAATCTCCTGTTCCACCTCATCATGATGAGAATCTCCCGTTCCACTCGATCATCATTATCAGTAAATCCCGTTCCACCACATCACCATGAGAATCTCCCTTTCCACCTCATCAACATGAGAATATCTCGGTCCACCACATCATTATGAGAATCTCCCATTCCACCACATCACCATGAGAATCTCCCGCTCCACCTCATCACCATGAGAATCTCCCGTTCCAACTCATCATGATGAGAATCTCCCGTTCCTCCACATCACCATGAGAATCTCACTTTCCACCACATCATGATGAAAATCTCCAATTCCTCCTCATCACCATGAGAATCTCCCTTTCCACCACATCATGATGAAAATCTCCAATTCCTCCTCATCACCATGAGAATCTCCCATTCCAACTCATCATAATGAGTATCTCCCGTTCCACCACATCACCATGAGAATCTCCCTTTCCACCTCATCACGATTGGAATCTCCAGTTCCACCTCATCACCATGAGAATCCCCCATTCCACCTCATCACCATGAGAATCTCCCGTTCCTCCTCATCACCATGAGAATCTGCCATTCCACCAGATTACCATGAGAATCTCCCGTTCCAACCTCATCACCATGAGAATCTCCCGTTCCACCTCATCACCATGGGAATTTCCCTTTCCGCATCATCATGAGAATCTCACGTTCCACCACATCATAATTAGAATCTTCCATTCCAAATCATCATGATGAGTATCTCCCGTTCCACCACATCACCATGAGAATCTCCCGTTCCACCACATCACCATGAGAATCTCCCGTTCCACCTCATCATGATGAGAATCTCCCGTTCCACTCGATCATCATGATCAGTATATCCCGTTCCACCACATCACCATGAGAATCTCCCATTCCAACTCATCATGATGAGAATCTCCCTTTCCACCTCATCACCATGAGAATATCTCGGTCCACCACATCATTATGAGAATCTCCCATTCCACTTCATCACCATAAGAATCTCCCGCTCCACCTCATCACCATGAGAACCTCCCTTTACACCACAACATGATGAAAATCTCCCGTTCCTCCTCATCACCATGAGAATCTCCCGTTCCACCTCATCACCATGAGAATCTCCTGTTCCACCTCATCACCATGATAATCTCCCGTTCCACCTCATCATGATGAGAATCTCCCGTTCCTCCTCATCACCATGAGAATCTCCCATTCCATCTCATCATAATGAGTATCTCAGGTTCCACCTCATCATGATTGGAATCTCCAGTTCCTCCTCATCACCATGAGAATCCCCCGTTCCACCTCATCACCATGAGAATCTCCCGTTCTTCCTCATCACCATGAGAATCTGCCGTTCCACCAGATTACCATGAGAATCTCCCGTTCCAACCTCATCACCATGAGAATCTCCCGTTCCACCTCATCACCATGGGAATTTCCCGTTCCAGCTCATCATGATGAGAATCTCCCGTTCCACCTCATCAAGATGAGAGTCTCAAGTTCCACCTCATCAAGATCAGTACATCCCGTTCCACCACATCACCATGAGAATCTCCCATTCCAACTCATCATGATGAGTATCTCCCGTTCCACCACATCATGATGAGAATCTGCCGTGATACCACATCACAATTAGAATCTCCCATTCCACCTCATCACCATGAGAATCTCCGGTTCCACCAGATCACCATGAGAATCTCCCGTTCCACCACATCTCCATGAGAATCTCCCTTTCCACCTCATAACCATGAGAACCTCCCGTTCCACCACATCATGATGAGAATCTGCCATTATACCACATCACCATGAGAATCTCCCGTTCCACCTCATCACCATGAGAATCTCCCATTCCACCTCATCCCCATGAGAATTTCCCGTTCCACCTAATCACCATGAAAATCTCCCGTTCCACCACATCTCCATGAGAATCTCCTGTTCCACCTCATCACCATGAGAATCTCCCCTTCCACCTCACTACCATGAGAATCTCCCGTTCCACCAGATCACCATGGGAATCTCCCGTTCCACCTCATCACGATGAGAATCTGCCATTACACCTCATCACCATGAGAATCTCCCGTTCCACCAGATCACCATGGGAATCTCCCGTTCCACCTCATCACGATGAGAATCTCCCGCTCCACCTCATCACCATGAGAATCTCCCATTCCACTACATCAGCATGAGAATCTCCGGTTCCACCTCATCACCATGGCAATTTCCCGTTCCAGCTCATCATGATGAGAGTCTCAAGTTCCACCTCATCAAGATCAGTACATCCCGTTCCACCACATCACCATGAGAATCTCCCATTCCAACTCATCATGATGAGTATCTCCCGTTCCACCACATAACCATGAGAACCTCCCATTCCACCACATCATGATGAGAATCTGCCGTTATACCACATCACCATTAGAATCTCCCATTCCACCTCAACACCATGAGAATCTCCGGTTCCACCAGATCACCATGAGAATCTCCCATTCCACCACATCTCCATGAGAATCTCCTGTTCCACCTCATCACCATGAGAATCTCCCGTTCCACCTCATCACCATGAGAATATCCCGTTCCACCTCATCACGATGAGAATCTCCCATTCCACCACATCTCCATGAGAATCTCCATTTCCACCTCATCACCATGAGAATATCCCGTTCCACCTCATCATAATGAGAATCTCCCATTCCAGCTCATCATGATGAGAACCTCCCGTTCCACCTCATCACCATGACAATCTCCCGTTCCACCTCATCACCATGAGAATCTCAGGTTCCACCTCATCATGATTGGAATCTCCAGTTCCACCTCATCACCATGAGAATCCCCCGTTCCACCTCATCACCATGAGAATCCCCCGTTCAACCACATCACCATGAGATTCTCCCGTTCCACCACATCGCCATGAGAATCTCCCTTTCCACCACAACATGATGTAAATCTCCCATTCCTCCTCATCCCCATGAGAATCTCCCGTTCCACCTCATCACCATGAGAATCTCCCGTTCCACCTCATCACCATGAGAATCTCCCGTTCCACCCTATCATCTTGATGAGTATCTCCCGTTCCACCACATCACCATGAGAATCTCCCTTTACACCACAACATGATGAAAATCTCCCATTCCTCCTCATCACCATGAGAATCTCCCGTTCCACCTCATCACCATGAGAATCTCCTGTTCCACCTCATCATGATGAGAATCTCCCGTTCCACTCGATCATCATTATCAGTAAATCCCGTTCCACCACATCACCATGAGAATCTCCCTTTCCACCTCATCAACATGAGAATATCTCGGTCCACCACATCATTATGAGAATCTCCCATTCCACCACATCACCATGAGAATCTCCCGCTCCACCTCATCACCATGAGAATCTCCCGTTCCAACTCATCATGATGAGAATCTCCCGTTCCTCCACATCACCATGAGAATCTCCCTTTCCACCACATCATGATGAAAATCTCCAATTCCTCCTCATCACCATGAGAATCTCCCATTCCAACTCATCATAATGAGTATCTCCTGTTCCACCACATCACCATGAGAATCTCCCTTTCCACCTCATCACGATGAGAACCTCCCGTTGCACCTCATCACTATGAGAATCTCCCATTCCAACTCATCTTGATGAGAATCTCCTGTTCCACTTCATCACCATGAGAATCTCAGGTTCCACCTCATCATGATTGGAATCTCCAGTTCCACCTCATCACCATGAGAATCCCCCATTCCACCTCATCACCATGAGAATCTCCCGTTCCTCTTCATCACCATGAGAATCTGCCGTTCCACCAGATTACCATGAGAATCTCCCGTTCCAACCTCATCACCATGAGAATCTCCCGTTCCACCTCATCACCATGGGAATTTCCCTTTCCGCATCATCATGAGAATCTCACGTTCCACCACATCATAATTAGAATCTTCCATTCCAAATCATCATGATGAGTATCTCCCGTTCCACCACATCACCATGAGAATCTCCCGTTCCACCACATCACCATGAGAATCTCCCGTTCCACCTCATCATGATGAGAATCTCCCGTTCCACTCGATCATCATGATCAGTATATCCCGTTCCACCACATCACCATGAGAATCTCCCATTCCAACTCATCATGATGAGAATCTCCCTTTCCACCTCATCACCATGAGAATATCTCGGTCCACCACATCATTATGAGAATCTCCCATTCCACTTCATCACCATAAGAATCTCCCGCTCCACCTCATCACCATGAGAACCTCCCTTTACACCACAACATGATGAAAATCTCCCGTTCCTCCTCATCACCATGAGAATCTCCCGTTCCACCTCATCACCATGAGAATCTCCTGTTCCACCTCATCACCATGATAATCTCCCGTTCCACCTCATCATGATGAGAATCTCCCGTTCCTCCTCATCACCATGAGAATCTCCCATTCCATCTCATCATAATGAGTATCTCAGGTTCCACCTCATCATGATTGGAATCTCCAGTTCCTCCTCATCACCATGAGAATCCCCCGTTCCACCTCATCACCATGAGAATCTCCCGTTCTTCCTCATCACCATGAGAATCTGCCGTTCCACCAGATTACCATGAGAATCTCCCGTTCCAACCTCATCACCATGAGAATCTCCCGTTCCACCTCATCACCATGGGAATTTCCCGTTCCAGCTCATCATGATGAGAATCTCCCGTTCCACCTCATCAAGATGAGAGTCTCAAGTTCCACCTCATCAAGATCAGTACATCCCGTTCCACCACATCACCATGAGAATCTCCCATTCCAACTCATCATGATGAGTATCTCCCGTTCCACCACATCATGATGAGAATCTGCCGTGATACCACATCACCATTAGAATCTCCCATTCCACCTCATCACCATGAGAATCTCCGGTTCCACCAGATCACCATGAGAATCTCCCGTTCCACCACATCTCCATGAGAATCTCCCTTTCCACCTCATAACCATGAGAACCTCCCGTTCCACCACATCATGATGAGAATCTGCGATTATACCACATCACCATGAGAATCTCCCGTTCCACCTCATCACCATGAGAATCTCCCATTCCACCTCATCCCCATGAGAATTTCCCGTTCCACCTAATCACCATGAAAATCTCCCGTTCCACCACATCTCCATGAGAATCTCCTGTTCCACCTCATCACCATGAGAATCTCCCCTTCCACCTCACTACCATGAGAATCTCCCGTTCCACCAGATCACCATGGGAATCTCCCGTTCCACCTCATCACGATGAGAATCTCCCGCTCCACCTCATCACCATGAGAATCTCCCATTCCACTACATCAGCATGAGAATCTCCGGTTCCACCTCATCACCATGGCAATTTCCCGTTCCAGCTCATCATGATGAGAGTCTCAAGTTCCACCTCATCAAGATCAGTACATCCCGTTCCACCACATCACCATGAGAATCTCCCATTCCAACTCATCATGATGAGTATCTCCCGTTCCACCACATAACCATGAGAACCTCCCATTCCACCACATCATGATGAGAATCTGCCGTTATACCACATCACCATTAGAATCTCCCATTCCACCTCAACACCATGAGAATCTCCGGTTCCACCAGATCACCATGAGAATCTCCCATTCCACCACATCTCCATGAGAATCTCCTGTTCCACCTCATCACCATGAGAATCTCCCGTTCCACCTCATCACCATGAGAATATCCCGTTCCACCTCATCACGATGAGAATCTCCCATTCCACCACATATCCATGAGAATCTCCATTTCCACCTCATCACCATGAGAATATCCCGTTCCACCTCATCATAATGAGAATCTCCCATTCCAGCTCATCATGATGAGAACCTCCCGTTCCACCTCATCACCATGACAATCTCCCGTTCCACCTCATCATAATGAGAATCTCCCATTCCACCAAAATCATGATGAGAATCTCCCGTTCCACCCGATCATCAAGATCAGTACATCCCGTTCCACCACATCACCATGAGAATCTCCCGTTCTACCTCATCACCATGAGAATCTCCCGTTCCACCTCATCACCATGAGAATCTCCCGTTCCAACTCATCATGATGAGAATCTCCTGTTCTACCTCATCACCATGAGAATCTCACGTTCCACCACATCATGATGAGAATCTCCCGTTCCACGTCATCACCATGAGAATATCCCGTTCCACCACATCATGATGAGAATCTTTCGTTCCACCTCATCAATATCAGTACATCTCGTTCCACCACATCACCATGAAAATCTCCCGTTCCACCTCATCACCATGAGAATCTCCTGTTCCACCATATCATAATGAGAATCTACCATTACACCTCATCACCATGAGAATCTCCCGTTCCACCAGATCACCATGAGAATCTCCCGCTCCACCTCATCACGATGAGAATCTCCAATTCCACTACATCACCATGAGAATCTCCCATTCCACCTCATCACCATGACAATTTCCTGTTCCACCTCATCACCATGAGAATCTCCCATTCCACCACATCTCCGTGAGAATCTCCTTTTCCACCTCATCACCATGAGAATCTCCCGTTCCACCTCATCATAATGAGAATCTCCCATTCCACCTCATCATGATGAGAACCTCCCGTTCCACCTCTTCACCATGAGAATCTCCCGTTCCACCTCATCATAATGAGAATCTCCCATTCCACCTAATCATGATGAGAATCTCCCGTTCCACCACATCACCATGAGAATCTCCCTTTCCACCACAACATGATGAAAATCTCCCATTCGTCCTCATCACCATGAGAATCTCCCGTTCCACCTCATCACCATGAGAATCTCCCGTTCCACCTCATCACGATGAGAATCTCCCGTTCCACTTCATCATCATGAGAATCTCCCGTTCCACCACATCATAATGAGAATCTCCCATTACACCTCATCACCATGAGAATCTCCCGTTCCACCTCATCACGATGAGAATCTCCCATTCCAGTACATCACCATGAGAATCTCCCATTCCACCTCATCACCATGAGAATGTCCCGTTCCAACTCATCACGATGAGAATCTCCCATTCCAGTACATCACCATGAGAATCTCTCATTCCACCACATCACCATGAGAATCTCCCGTTCCACCTCATCATAATGTGAATCTCCCATTCCTCCTCATCATGATGAGAACATCCCGTTCCACCTCATCACCATGAGAATCTCCCGTTCCACCTCATCATAATGAGAATCTCCCATTCCACCTAATCATGATGAGAATCTCCCGTTCCACCTCATCACCATGAGAATCTCCGGTTCCACCTCATCACCATGAGAATCTCCGGTTCCACCAGATCACCATGAGAATTTCCCGTTCCACCTAATCACCATGAAAATCTCCCGTTCCACCACATCTCCATGAGAATCTCCTGTTCCACCTCATCACCATGAGAATCTCCCCTTCCACCTCACTACCATGAGAATCTCCCGTTCCACCAGATCACCATGGGAATCTCCCGTTCCACCTCATCACGATGAGAATCTGCCATTACACCTCATCACCATGAGAATCTCCCGTTCCACCAGATCACCATGGGAATCTCCCGTTCCACCTCATCACGATGAGAATCTCCCGCTCCACCTCATCACGATGAGAATCTCCCATTCCACTACATCAGCATGAGAATCTCCGGTTCCACCTCATCACCATGGCAATTTCCCGTTCCAGCTCATCATGATGAGAGTCTCAAGTTCCACCTCATCAAGATCAGTACATCCCGTTCCACCACATCACCATGAGAATCTCCCATTCCAACTCATCATGATGAGTATCTCCCGTTCCACCACATAACCATGAGAACCTCCCATTCCACCACATCATGATGAGAATCTGCCGTTATACCACATCACCATTAGAATCTCCCATTCCACCTCAACACCATGAGAATCTCCGGTTCCACCAGATCACCATGAGAATCTCCCATTCCACCACATCTCCATGAGATTCTCCTGTTCCACCTCATCACCATGAGAATCTCCCGTTCCACCTCATCACCATGAGAATATCCCGTTCCACCTCATCACGATGAGAATCTCCCATTCCACCACATCTCCATGAGAATCTCCATTTCCACCTCATCACCATGAGAATATCCCGTTCCACCTCATCATAATGAGAATCTCCCATTCCACCTCATCATGATGAGAACCTCCCGTTCCACCTCATCACCATGACAATCTCCCGTTCCACCTCATCATAATGAGAATCTCCCATTCCACCAAAATCATGATGAGAATCTCCCGTTCCACCCGATCATCAAGATCAGTACATCCCGTTCCACCACATCACCATGAGAATCTCCCGTTCCACCTCATCACCATGAGAATCTCCCGTTCCACCTCATCACCATGAGAATCTCCCGTTCCAACTCATCATGATGAGAATCTCCTGTTCTACCTCATCACCATGAGAATCTCACGTTCCACCACATCATGATGAGAATCTCCCGTTCCACGTCATCACCATGAGAATATCCCGTTCCACCACATCATGATGAGAATCTTTCGTTCCACCTCATCAATATCAGTACATCTCGTTCCACCACATCACCATGAAAATCTCCCGTTCCACCTCATCACCATGAGAATCTCCTGTTCCACCATATCATAATGAGAATCTACCATTACACCTCATCACCATGAGAATCTCCCGTTCCACCAGATCACCATGAGAATCTCCCGCTCCACCTCATCACGATGAGAATCTCCCATTCCACTACATCACCATGAGAATCTCCCATTCCACCACATCTCCATGAGAATCTCCTTTTCCACCTCATCACCATGAGAATCTCCCGTTCCACCTCATCATAATGAGAATCTCCCATTCCACCTCATCATGATGAGAACCTCCCGTTCCACCTCTTCACCATGAGAATCTCCCGTTCCACCTCATCATAATGAGAATCTCCCATTCCACCTAATCATGATGAGAATCTCCCGTTCCACCACATCACCATGAGAATCTCCCTTTCCACCACAACATGATGAAAATGTCCCATTCGTCCTCATCACCATGAGAATCTCCCGTTCCACCTCATCACCATGAGAATCTCCCGTTCCACCTCATCACCATGAGAATCTCCCATTACACCTCATCACCATGAGAATCTCCCGTTCCACCTCATCACGATGAGAATCTCCCATTCCAGTACATCACCATGAGAATCTCCCATTCCACCTCATCACCATGAGAATGTCCCGTTCCACCTCATCACGATGAGAATCTCCCATTCCAGTACATCACCATGAGAATCTCTCATTCCACCACATCACCATGAGAATCTCCCGTTCCACCTCATCATAATGAGAATCTCCCATTCCTCCTCATCATGATGAGAACATCCCGTTCCACCTCATCACCATGAGAATCTCCCGTTCCACCTCATCATAATGAGAATCTCCCATTCCACCTAATCATGATGAGAATCTCCCGTTCCACCCCATCATCAAGATCAGTACATCCCGTTCCACCACATCACCAAGAGAATCTCCCATTCAAACTCATCATGATGAGTATCTCCCGTTCCACCACATCACCATGAGAATCTCCCATTCAAACTCATCATGATGAGTATCTCCCGTTCCACCACATCACCATGAGAATCTCCCATTCCACCACAACATGAAGAGAATCTCCCATTCCTCCTCATCAACATTAGCATCTCCTGTTCCACCAGATCACCATGAGAATTTGCCGTTCCACCTCATCACCATCAGAATCTCCCCTTCCACCTCATTACCATGAGAATCTCCCGTTCCACCTCATCATGATGAGAATCTCCAATTCCAACTCATCATGATGAGAATCTGCCGTTCCACCACATCACCATGAGAATCTCCCCTTCCACCAGATCACCATGAGAATCTCCCATTCCACCTCATCACCATGAGAATCTCCCGTTGCACCTCATCACTATGAGAATCTCCCATTCCAACTCATCTTGATGAGAATCTCCTGTTCCACTTCATCACCATGAGAATCTCAGGTTCCACCTCATCATGATTGGAATCTCCAGTTCCACCTCATCACCATGAGAATCCCCCATTCCACCTCATCACCATGAGAATCTCCCGTTCCTCCTCATCACCATGAGAATCTGCCGTTCCACCAGATTACCATGAGAATCTCCCGTTCCAACCTCATCACCATGAGAATCTCCCGTTCCACCTCATCACCGTTTGAATTTCCCTTTCCGCATCATCATGAGAATCTCACGTTCCACCACATCATAATGAGAATCTTCCATTCCAACTCATCATGATGAGTATCTCCCGTTCCACCACATCACCATGAGAATCTCCCGTTCCACCACATCACCATGAGAATCTCCCGTTCCACCTCATCATGATGAGAATCTCCCGTTCCACTCGATCATCATGATCAGTATATCCCGTTCCACCACATCACCATGAGAATCTCCCATTCCAACTCATCATGATGAGAATCTCCCTTTCCACCTCATCACCATGAGAATATCTCGGTCCACCACATCATTATGAGAATCTCCCATTCCACTTCATCACCATAAGAATCTCCCGCTCCACCTCATCACCATGAGAATCTCCCTTTACACCACAACATGATGAAAATCTCCCATTCCTCCTCATCACAATGAGAATCTCCCGTTCCACCTCATCACCATGAGAATCTCCTGTTCCACCTCATCACCATGAGAATCTCCCGTTCCACCTCATCATGATGAGAATCTCCCGTTCCTCCTCATCACCATGAGAATCTCCCATTCCAACTCATCATAATGAGTATCTCAGGTTCCACCTCATCATGATTGGAATCTCCAGTTCCTCCTCATCACCATGAGAATCCCCCGTTCCACCTCATCACCATGAGAATCTCCCGTTCTTCCTCATCACCATGAGAAACTGCCGTTCCACCAGATTATCATGAGAATCTCCCGTTCCAACCTCATCCCCATGAGAATCTCCCGTTCCACCTCATCACCATGGGAATTTCCCGTTCCAGCTCATCATGATGAGAGTCTCAAGTTCCACCTCATCAAGATCAGTACATCCCGTTCCACCACATCACCATGAGAATCTCCCATTCCAACTCATCATGATGAGTATCTCCCGTTCCACCACATCATGATGAGAATCTGCCGTGATACCACATCACCATTAGAATCTCCCATTCCACCTCATCACCATGAGAATCTCCTGTCCCACCTCATCACCATGAGAATCTCCCTTTCCACCTCATTACCATGAGAACCTCCCGTTCCACCACATCATGATGAGAATCTGCCATTATACCACATCACCATGAGAATATCCCGTTCCACCACATCATGATGAGAATCTTTCGTTCCACCTCATCAATATCAGTACATCTCGTTCCACCACATCACCATGAAAATCTCCCGTTCCACCTCATCACCATGAGAATCTCCTGTTCCACCATATCATAATGAGAATCTACCATTACACCTCATCACCATGAGAATCTCCCGTTCCACCAGATCACCATGAGAATCTCCCGCTCCACCTCATCACGATGAGAATCTCCCATTCCACTACATCACCATGAGAATCTCCCATTCCACCTCATCACCATGACAATTTCCTGTTCCACCTCATCACCATGAGAATCTCCCGTTCCACCTCATCATAATGAGAATCTCCCATTCCACCTCATCATGATGAGAACCTCCCGTTCCACCTCTTCACCATGAGAATCTCCCGTTCCACCTCATCATAATGAGAATCTCCCATTCCACCTAATCATGATGAGAATCTCCCGTTCCACCACATCACCATGAGAATCTCCCTTTCCACCACAACATGATGAAAATCTCCCATTCGTCCTCATCACCATGAGAATCTCCCGTTCCACCTCATCACCATGAGAATCTCCCGTTCCACCTCATCACCATGAGAATCTCCCGTTCCACTTCATCATCATGAGAATCTCCCGTTCCACCACATCATAATGAGAATCTCCCATTACACCTCATCACCATGAGAATCTCCCGTTCCACCTCATCACGATGAGAATCTCCCATTCCAGTACATCACCATGAGAATCTCCCATTCCACCTCATCACCATGAGAATGTCCCGTTCCACCTCATCACGATGAGAATCTCCCATTCCAGTACATCACCATGAGAATCTCTCATTCCACCACATCACCATGAGAATCTCCCGTTCCACCTCATCATAATGAGAATCTCCCATTCCTCCTCATCATGATGAGAACATCCCGTTCCACCTCATCACCATGAGAATCTCCCGTTCCACCTCATCATAATGAGAATCTCCCATTCCACCTAATCATGATGAGAATCTCCCGTTCCACCCCATCATCAAGATCAGTACATCCCGTTCCACCACATCACCAAGAGAATCTCCCATTCCAACTCATCATGATTAGAATTTGCCGTTCCACCACATCACCATGAGAATCTCCCATTCAAACTCATCATGATGAGTATCTCCCGTTCCACCACATCACCATGAGAATCTCCCATTCCACCACAACATGAAGAGAATCTCCCATTCCTCCTCATCAACATTAGCATCTCCGGTTCCACCAGATCACCATGAGAATTTGCCGTTCCACCTCATCACCATCAGAATCTCCCCTTCCACCTCATTACCATGAGAATCTCCCGTTCCACCTCATCATGATGAGAATCTCCAATTCCAACTCATCATGATGAGAATCTGCCGTTCCACCACATCACCATGAGAATCTCCCCTTCCACCAGATCACCATGAGAATCTCCCATTCCACCTCATCACCATGAGAATCTCCCGTTGCACCTCATCACTATGAGAATCTCCCATTCCAACTCATCCTGATGAGAATCTCCTGTTCCACTTCATCACCATGAGAATCTCAGGTTCCACCTCATCATGATTGGAATCTCCAGTTCCACCTCATCACCATGAGAATCCCCCATTCCACCTCATCACCATGAGAATCTCCCGTTCCTCCTCATCACCATGAGAATCTGCCGTTCCACCAGATTACCATGAGAATCTCCCGTTCCAACCTCATCACCATGAGAATCTCCCGTTCCACCTCATCACCGTGGGAATTTCCCTTTCCGCATCATCATGAGAATCTCACGTTCCACCACATCATAATGAGAATCTTCCATTCCAACTCATCATGATGAGTATCTCCCGTTCCACCACATCACCATGAGAATCTCCCGTTCCACCACATCACCATGAGAATCTCCCGTTCCACCTCATCATGATGAGAATCTCCCGTTCCACTCGATCATCATGATCAGTATATCCCGTTCCACCACATCACCATGAGAATCTCCCATTCCAACTCATCATGATGAGAATCTCCCTTTCCACCTCATCACCATGAGAATATCTCGGTCCACCACATCATTATGAGAATCTCCCATTCCACTTCATCACCATAAGAATCTCCCGCTCCACCTCATCACCATGAGAATCTCCCTTTACACCACAACATGATGAAAATCTCCCATTCCTCCTCATCACCATGAGAATCTCCCGTTCCACCTCATCACCATGAGAATCTCCTGTTCCACCTCATCACCATGAGAATCTCCCGTTCCACCTCATCATGATGAGAATCTCCCGTTCCTCCTCATCACCATGAGAATCTCCCATTCCAACTCATCATAATGAGTATCTCAGGTTCCACCTCATCATGATTGGAATCTCCAGTTCCTCCTCATCACCATGAGAATCCCCCGTTCCACCTCATCACCATGAGAATCTCCCGTTCTTCCTCATCACCATGAGAAACTGCCGTTCCACCAGATTACCATGAGAATCTCCCGTTCCAACCTCATCCCCATGAGAATCTCCCGTTCCACCTCATCACCATGGGAATTTCCCGTTCCAGCTCATCATGATGAGAATCTCCCGTTCCACCACATCATGATGAGAATCTGCCGTGATACCACATCACCATTAGAATCTCCCATTCCAACTCATCATGATGAGTATCTCCCGTTCCACCACATCATGATGAGAATCTGCCGTGATACCACATCACCATTAGAATCTCCCATTCCACCTCATCACCATGAGAATCTCCTGTCCCACCTCATCACCATGAGAATCTCCCTTTCCACCTCATTACCATGAGAACCTCCCGTTCCACCACATCATGATGAGAATCTGCCATTATACCACATCACCATGAGAATCTCCCGTTCCACCTCATCACCATGAGAATCTCCGGTTCCACCTCATCACCATGAGAATTTCCCGTTCCACCTCATCACCATGAGAATCTCCGGTTCCACCAGATCACCATGAGAATTTCCCGTTCCACCTCATCACCATGAAAATCTCCCGTTCCACCACATCTCCATGAGAATCTCCTGTTCCACCTCATCACCATGAGAATCTCCCCTTCCACCTCACTACCATGAGAATCTCCCGTTCCACCAGATCACCATGGGAATCTCCCGTTCCACCTCATCACGATGAGAATCTGCCATTACACCTCATCACCATGAGAATCTCCCGTTCCACCAGATCACCATGGGAATCTCCCGTTCCACCTCATCACGATGAGAATCTCCCGCTCCACCTCATCACGATGAGAATCTCCCATTCCACTACATCAGCATGAGAATCTCCGGTTCCACCAGATCACCATGAGAATTTCCCGTTCCACATCATCTCCATGAGAATCTCCCGTTCCACCTCATCACCATGGCAATTTCCCGTTCCAGCTCATCATGATGAGAGTCTCAAGTTCCACCTCATCAAGATCAGTACATCCCGTTCCACCACATCACCATGAGAATCTCCCATTCCAACTCATCATGATGAGTATCTCCCGTTCCACCACATAACCATGAGAACCTCCCATTCCACCACATCATGATGAGAATCTGCCGTTATACCACATCACCATTAGAATCTCCCATGCCACCTCAACACCATGAGAATCTCCGGTTCCACCAGATCACCATGAGAATCTCCCATTCCACCACATCTCCATGAGAATCTCCTGTTCCACCTCATCACCATGAGAATCTCCCGTTCCACCTCATCACCATGAGAATATCCCGTTCCACCTCATCACGATGAGAATCTCCCATTCCACCACATCTCCATGAGAATCTCCATTTCCACCTCATCACCATGAGAATATCCCGTTCCACCTCATCATAATGAGAATCTCCCATTCCACCTCATCATGATGAGAACCTCCCGTTCCACCTCATCACCATGACAATCTCCCGTTCCACCTCATCATAATGAGAATCTCCCATTCCACCAAAATCATGATGAGAATCTCCCGTTCCACCCGATCATCAAGATCAGTACATCCCGTTCCACCACATCACCATGAGAATCTCCCGTTCCACCTCATCACCATGAGAATCTCCCGTTCCACCTCATCACCATGAGAATCTCCCGTTCCAACTCATCATGATGAGAATCTCCTGTTCTACCTCATCACCATGAGAATCTCACGTTCCACCACATCATGATGAGAATCTCCCGTTCCACGTCATCACCATGAGAATATCCCGTTCCACCACATCATGATGAGAATCTTTCGTTCCACCTCAATATCAGTACATCTCGTTCCACCACATCACCATGAAAATCTCCCGTTCCACCTCATCACCATGAGAATCTCCCGTTCCACCTCATCACCATGAGAATCTCCCGCTCCACTTCATCATCATGAGAATCTCCTGTTCCACCACATCATAATGAGAATCTACCATTACACCTCATCACCATGAGAATCTCCCGTTCCACCAGATCACCATGAGAATCTCCCGCTCCACCTCATCACGATGAGAATCTCCCATTCCACTACATCACCATGAGAATCTCCCATTCCACCTCATCACCATGACAATTTCCTGTTCCACCTCATCACCATGAGAATCTCCCATTCCACCACATCTCCATGAGAATCTCCTTTTCCACCTCATCACCATGAGAATCTCCCGTTCCACCTCATCATAATGAGAATCTCCCATTCCACCTCATCATGATGAGAACCTCCCGTTCCACCTCTTCACCATGAGAATCTCCCGTTCCACCTCATCATAATGAGAATCTCCCGTTCCACCTAATCATGATGAGAATCTCCCGTTCCACCACATCACCATGAGAATCTCCCTTTCCACCACATCACCATGAGAATCTCCCGTTCCACCTCATCACCATGAGAATCTCCCGTTCCACCTCATCACCATGAGAATCTCCCGTTCCACTTCATCATCATGAGAATCTCCCGTTCCACCACATCATAATGAGAATCTCCCATTACACCTCATCACCATGAGAATCTCCCATTACACCTCATCAACATTAGCATCTCCGGTTCCACCAGATCACCATGAGAATTTGCCGTTCCACCTCATCACCATCAGAATCTCCCCTTCCACCTCATTCCCATGAGAATCTCCCGTTCCACCTCATCATGATGAGAATCTCCAATTCCAACTCATCACCATGAGAATCTCCCCTTCCACCAGATCACCATGAGAATCTCCCATTCCACCTCATCACCATGAGAATCTCCCATTCCACCTCATCACCATGAGAATCTCCCGTTCCACCTCATCACCATGAGAATCACCCTTTCCACCACATCACCATGAGAACCTCCCGTTCCACCTCATCACCATGAGAATCTCCCGTTCCACCTCATCATAATGAGAATCTCCCATTCCACCTCATCATGATGAGAACCTCCCGTTCCACCTCATCACCATGAGAATCTACCGTTCCACCTCATCATAATGAGAATCTCCCGTTCCACCTAATCATGATGAGAATCTCCCGTTCCACCCGATCATCAAGATCAGTACATCCCGTTCCACCACATCAACATGAGAATCTCCCTTTTCACCTCATTACCATGAGAACCTCCCATTCCACGTCATCACCATGAGAATCTCCCGTTCCACCACATCATGATGAGAATCTCCCGTTCTACCTCATCACCATGAGAATCTCACGTTCCACCACATCATGATGAGAATCTCCCGTTCCACGTCATCACCATGAGAATATCCCGTTCCACCACATCATGATGAGAAACTTTCGTTCCACCTCATCACCATGAGAATCTCCCGTTCCACCTCATCATGATGAGAATCTCCCGTTTCACCTAACCATGATGAGAATCTCCCGTTCCACCTCATCACCATGAGAATATCTCGGTCCACCACATCATAATGAGAATCTCCCATTCCACTTCATCACCATAAGAATATCCCGCTCCACCTCATCACCATGAGAATCTCCCATTCCACCTCATCACCATGAGAATCTCCCGTTCCACCTCATCATGATGAGAATCTCCCGTTTCACCTAACCATGATGAGAATCTCCCGTTTCACTACATCACCATGAGAATCTCCCATTCCAACTCATCATGATGAGAATCTCCCTTTCCAAGTCATCACCATGAGAATATCTCGGTCCACCACATCATGATGAGAATCTTCCATTCCACTTCATCACCATAAGAATATCCCGCTCCACCTCATCACCATGAGAATCTCCCGTTCCACCTCATCTCCATGAGAATCTCCTGTCCCACCACATCTCCATGACAATCTCCTGTTCCGCCCCATCACCATGAGAATCTCCCCTTCCACCTCATTACCATGAGAATCTCCCGTTCCACCTCATCATGGTGAGAATCTCCAATTCCACCTCATCACGATGAGAAACTCCCATTCCACTACATCACCATGAGAATTTCCCATTCCACCTCATCACCATGACAATCTCCCGTTCCACCTCATCACCATTTGAATCACCCGTTCCAGCATATCACCATGAGAACCTCCCATTCCACCTCATCACCATGAGAATCTCCTATTCCACCTCATCACCATGAGAATCTCCCATTCCACCTCATCATGATGAGAACCTCCCGTTCCACCTCATCACCATGAGAATCTCCCGTTCCACCTCATCACCATGAGAATCTCCCGTTCCAACTCATCATGATGAGAATCTCCCGTTCATCCTCATCACCATGAGAATCTCCCGTTCCACCAGATTACCATGAGAATCCTCCGTTCCACCTCATCACCATGAGAATCTCCCGTTCCACCACATCTCCATGAGCATCCTCCGTTCCACCTCATCACCATGAGAATCTCCCTTTCCACCTCATCACGATGAGAATCTCCTTTTCCACCTCATCACCATGAGAACCTCCCATTCCACCACATCATGATGAGAATCTGCCGATATAACACATCACCATGAGAATCTCCCATTCCATCTCATCACCATGAGAATCTCCTGTTCCACCAGATCACCATGAGTATTTCCCGTTCCACCTCATCACCATGAAAATCTCTGGTTCTACCAGATCACCATGAGAATTTCCCGTTCCACCTCATCACCATGAGAATCTTCCATTCCACCTCATCACCATGAGAATCTCCCTGTCCACCTCATCACCATGAGAATCTCCCGTTCCACCACATCACCATGAGTATTTCCCGTTCCACCTCATCACCATGAAAATCTGCCGTTCCACCAGATCACCATGAGAATTTCCCGTTCCACCTCATCACCATGAGAATCTCCCGTTCCACCTCATCACCATGAGAATCTCCCGTTCCACCTCATCACCATGAGAATCTCCCGTTCCACCAGATTACCATGAGAATCTCCCGTTCCACCACATCTCCATGAGAATCTCCCGTTCCACCTCATCACGATGAGAATCTCCTTTTCCACCTTATCACCATGAGAACCTCCCATTCCACCACATCATGATGAGAATCTGCCGTTCCACCAGATCACCATGAGAATCTCCCGTTCCACCTCATCGCCATGAGAATCTCCCGCTCCACCTCATCACGATGAGAATCTCCGGTTCCACCAGATCACCATGAGAATTTCCCGTTCCACCTCATCACCATGAGAATCTCCCTTTCCACCTCATTACCATGAGAACCTCCCATTCCACCACATCACCATGAGAATCTGCCGTTATACCACATCACCATGAGAATCTCCCATTCCACCTCATCACCATGAGAATCTCCGGTTCCACCTCATCCCCATGAGAATCTCCCGTTCCACCTCATCATGATGAGAATCTCCAATTCCAACTCATCATGATGAGAATCTCCTGTTTCACTTCATCACCATGAGAATCTCCCGTTCCACCTCATCATGATGAGAATCTCCTGTTTCACTTCATCACCATGAGAATCTCCCGTTCCACCTCATCATGATGAGAATCTCCAATTCCAACTCATCATGATGAGAATCTCCTGTTTCACTTCATCACCATGAGAATCTCCCATTCCACCTCATCATGATGAGAATCTCCCGTTCCACTTCATCACCATGAGAATCTCCCGTTCCACCTCATCACCATGAGAATCTCCCATTCCACCTCATCATGATGAGAATCTCCCGTTCCACTTCATCACCATGAGAATCTCCCATTCCACTTCATCACCATGAGAATCTCCGGTTCCACCAGATCACCATGAGAATTTCCCGTTCCACCTCATCACCATGAGAATCTCCCTTTCCACCTCATTACCATGAGAACCTCCCATTCCACTTCATCACCATGAAAATCTCCCGTTCCACCTCATCATGATGAGAATCTCCTGTTTCACTTCATCACCATGAGAATCTCCCGTTCCACCTCATCATGATGAGAATCTCCAATTCCAACTCATCATGATGAGAATCTCCTGTTTCACTTCATCACCATGAGAATCTCCCATTCCACCTCATCATGATGAGAATCTCCAATTCCAACTCATCATGATGAGAATCTCCCGTTCCACTTCATCACCATGAGAATCTCCCGTTCCACCTCATCACCATGAGAATCTCCCATTCCACCTCATCATGATGAGAATCTCCCGTTCCACTTCATCACCATGAGAATCTCCCATTCCACTTCATCACCATGAGAATCTCCCGTTCCACTTCATCACCATGAGAATCTCCCGTTCCACCTCATCACCATGAGAATCTCCCGTTCCACCTCATCACCATGAGAACCTCCTGTTTTACTTCATCACCATGAGAATCTCCCGTTCCACCTCATCATGATGAGAATTTCCCATTTCACCACATTAAAATGAGATTTTCCGATTGTAACCCTAACTCTAACAACCCCACTGCCTACCACAATGTAAAAAATGGATCGTGGCAACTGCAGACTGGTAAAACAAAAACATCTCCATTAGTTTGATGCAAGGACTGGTTAAACCTGTTGAAGAAGTTATTCGGTTAGTTAGCTCTCTCATTGTTCCTGTTACAGCTCTGGTCTTTGTGTTGAGACCTGTGCTGATCCTCACAGCTTTCCCAGACCTCCCAAATTTCACATTCTATCAGCTTCTGCTCCACGTAGCTGTTCTTTACTTCCTTCACACAGTGTTTCATCTCCTGCTGTGCTTCTTTCATGGTCTCCCTATCTCTGCTCCTTTTGGCAGCCTTCTTGTTGTTGAGGACAGTCTTGAGTTCCCATGTTACCCAGTCAAACAAGGGGTGATTCTCAATTCTCCCCCTTCCACTTAGTCCTATCCCTCCATATTGCGCATCATGTGGGGGGAAGGGGTATCCCAATTCTCCTTTGGACAAAGGTTAAGGGGGAGGGGGAGGGCTACACACCTTAAAGTGAAGATTTTCCAGGACCACACTTCATTGAAGAAGGGGTAGAAGCGTACGGCTGCCAGTTACTAGTTCCTGTCCAGCGCGTTCACCGGCAACATGTCTACCAATGCTGAAAAAGAGGTTTACACATTTAAGTATTTTCAGCATTAAAATACGATTTAATAACAAGACTGAAATTACGGCGTTTTATTTTACGATGGTATGTTCTGCTCTGGGAAAGTTTGCTACAGTTAGCACAAGAGGGTAGCATTTGCTGAACTCCTGGTTTGATATATGAACACATAAAACCACTGTGGCTGTTTTCTTTCAGGGACAATCATCTATATGTTGCAGCATTTCCTTTACTTTTATGCACAGTGCTAAATTGTATCATATGTTTAAACCAGAGACACCAGAACACACAAGGGCACTTATCCACTACCGAGCAGAAAAAGAGGAGTTTATCATTTACGTTCCTGTTCTTGTACTAATTTCTGTTAAAAAGCCTCTATTAAGTTATAATTACATAAAGAAGTTACACGTTCAATTCCCATGTTGTGAATACAATGTCTGCAAAGCAACGTTCCACGGACAGAAGTTCCCGTTTATACAGTTTACACAGCATTAAAATTTTTATACAATTACTACTACAGTCTGTATTTATATCTACATTTTTTTAAAAAAAAATCAAGCTATGCATATGTATCTCATAGACAACTTGTGTCTGACCCTTGTAATGGAATGCATTGGGCTGATGAAAACAAACAAAACATTTCTACTTTCGATACAGAACATTCATAAAAGAGGTGTGGTTGGAAGGAAAGGTGACTGGCCAACAACAGACAAGAAATGGGAGATATACTGATTGGTCAGACAGCAGAAAGTAGCACAGCTGACGGCATCTTGGAAAACAATCACTCATCACCTCTGATTGCGTAGCAGCTAGAGTGCCGCAGCTTGATGACGTCGTCATGGTGGAGTGGTGTCCCATTGAAGTGGTGGGAACATTTTCACTACTTGACACTTACCCCTCCACTGGGGGGCCGAGGGCTAGGACTAGGAGAAGGGCTAGGGGAAGGGGTAAAAGATAGAATTGAGACATAGCCAAGGTCTGCATCACGTACTGAGGAACCAAGGCACAGTGACGACAAATGGGCTACTGGAACAAAAATTAGTCAGCATAGACAAGGCATTGTTGGAATGCTACTGTGCAAGTAACCCTAGTAAGTGGGGTTACATGAAGAGGTTGGTGGATATATGGATACTTTGATACCCACATTCTACACTGATATCAAAACAACCCTACTGCAACCATCACCTAAACCAATGAGCTGATATACAGTACAGCAACAGTAATACTGGATAAGCTTGGCCGGCATAACACCAACATAGGAGGCTCCATGGAAGAGAAGGTTAGAAGCCAAAATCAAGGCAAACTCAAAGAGAAGTTAGCCATCTGTCAGAACTGCAGAAGGGTAAAACCGTGAAAGGGATACCCAAGAGAAACAGCCAAGATTGTCATATGTGAGGCTCTGAAAACTGCCAAACAAAAGCAGCATTTCCATTACATTTTTTTTTTTGCAAAACAAAAGCAATATTTCCAATGTTCAACAAACAGCAATTGCAATTTACAGGTGTTTCCATTCAACAGTGTTAAGTGCATAAGTCTCTCATAAAATCTTGTCCAGCTGATAAGATTTTACAAAAATTGCAAGCTTTTGCAAGGTAGCCATGAAGAGTTATGCTGGGGTTTTTCCACTTGTGGAGAATTTGCTATGGATTTTCAAAGCATTTTCTTTTCTAAAACTTTGAAATTTGCTGTCCTAACTCATGAAGCATATAAACCTTTTAGCATTCTTTAAGACTTTTTTTCAAAATGAAGGTGTTTCCATTTGTGTTTTTTTTTTTTTTAATTGTGACATTTAGTTTTTTTTCTCAATTCTAGGTTGAATGGAAACACACCTAAAGACTCCAAGGATTGGCTGCACAACTGTGGAAATACACAAGCAAAATAGCGGCCAGGCAAATAAACCAGCTGTTCTCGATTTACCCAGCTAAGGTGTACTCCCAGAGGCAAGGTAATATATATATATATATATATATATATATATATATATATATATATATATATATATATATATTTATATTTATATATATATATATATATATTTATTTATATAGGAGTAGGGGTGGGCTCTCCTATCTCTGGGGCTGAAGTCGCTAAAGGGTTAAAAAGCTCCTTGGCAGCAGGGCCCCGGGGGTGGATGAGATCCGTCCAGAGTTCCATAAGGCTCTGGATGCTGTGGGGCCGTCCTGGCTGACACGCCTCTGCAGCATCGTGTGGACATTGGGGACAGTGATGGAGTCGTGGTGAAGAAGGAGCTTCGCCTTCTGGCTCAGCTCTCCATTTATCAGTCGATCTACGTTCCTACCCTCACCTATGGTCATGAGCTGTGGGTCGTGACCGAAAGAAGGAGATCTCGTATACAGGCGGCTGAAATGAGTTTCCTCCGCAGGGTGGCCGGGCTCTCCCTTAGAGATAGGGTGAGGAGCTCAGTCATCCGGGAGGGGCTCAGAGTAGAGCCGCTGCTCCTCCGCATCGAGAGGAACCAGTTGAGGTGGCTCGGGCATCTGGTCAGGATGCCTCCTGGACCTCCCTGGTGAGGTGTTCCAGGCACGTCCCTCTGGGAGGAGACCCCGGGGAAGACCCAGGACACGCTGGAGGGATTATATCTCTCGGCTGGCCTGGGAACGCCTCGGGATCCCCCCCGCAGAGTTGGCAAATGTGGCTGGGGAGAGGGAAGTCTGGGCTTCCCTGCTTAGGCTGCTGCCCCCGCGACCCGACCCCGGATAAGCGGCAGAAGATGGATGGATGGATGGATACACACACACACGCACACACACACACACACACACACACACATATATATATATATATATATATATATATATATATATATATATATATGTATATCTCACAAAAATAAGTACACCCCTTGCATTTTTTCAAATATTTTATTATATCGGTTCATGGGGCAGCACTACAGAAATGACACTTTGATACGATATACAGTAGTCGGTGTACAGCTTGTATAACAGTCTAAATTCACTCTCCCCTCAAAATAATTCAACACACAGCCATTAATGTCTAAAATGCAGGCAACAAAGTGAGTACACATGTTTGTCTGTCTGATTTTGCAGACTGTTCTGTCAACCAGCAGCTGATGTTTGGCTCCTCTGGCTCCTCTGCCAATGCCTTTCTGTGTCTCCGTCATCTATTGATCCATGTGTAGACTTAGCCACTATGATGCCTGACAGGAGCTTCCATGTCGTGGAGAGGCAGGTTATTGGCCGGTAGTTGGATGGGACTGATCCCTTGTGGGGGTCTTTTAGTATCAGGACTGTTCATCCCTTGGTCAGCCATTCAGGATGAGTCCCATCCCTCAGGAGTTGGTTCATTTGTGCTGCCAGGCGTTCATGGAGTGAAGTCAGCCTCTTTAGCCAGAAGGCATGGATCATATCAGGGCCAGCGCTGACCAGTTCTTCATACCTTAAACAGTAAAAACTGGAGTGTCAATGTCAGAGTCAACCTATTTTAACCCAGATAGTGTATTTACAACTCTTCGAGGAGTAAATCAGCTCTAACAGTAGAGTTAAAGGTCAGTGTCAAGTTCTGCAGAAACGCAGTGAAAAATTCAACTCTGAAGAGTGATTATAAAACTCCCACCCAGTCCACATGTGGTTTTGGAAGCTCTGCAGCACATGGTGGAGAGGTGCCTCGGTCAGGTAAATAATCTTAACATTTATATGGTTGTAACAGCATCAACTGTTTTTAAACTTTTTTTTTTTTTTTTTTTTTTTTAAAAAGAAAAAGTTTCATTAATGCCAGTTTGGGACTTGTTGCTAACATGTACCTTTTATTTTGATGGTCAAGTTGAAAATCAGCTAACTATTGCTAGCCGGTCAGAATTTCTATATCTTCCTTATTCAGTTAAAATGTAACCATTTAACTACATTGCTCCACTATGCAGAAAATATCCTTGCTGCCTGTACTATGATACTGTTTTGACAAATATATAATTAATGTTAGTATGCTAATATTTGCTAATTAGCTTCTATGCTAGACAAACTTTTAGAAAGACTTATTTTTATTTTGCCTTCACTAGTTTATTGTTTGTGTCATTTGAACGGCTGATAAAAGCAACAGAAAATTTTTAGCATAATTCAAATTACTGTAACTCTTCAAACATTTAGGCGACTGACGTAATGCCAACGGATTATGAAAGCTTAGAAGTGAGCTTCCCGGTATGTTTGTTAGCCACGTGATTAACCGTGTGGAGGATGGTGGAAGTAAAACAGAATGCAGTGATATGCCCAGCCTTAAATCCGTGGTATTTTCTGCTTTTCCTGGATTGTTTACTCATGTATTTTAATTTTTCCTTGTTCTTCACAGAACTTGAACGAACTGTTGTAGGAGCAGAACGATCATTGGTAAGCAAATTCAGTGTTAAGATACTGCCAGACCTGATCTATTACAGTAACTCATAAATTATTTAAACTAATTGACCAATGCATGTAAACTTGTTATTTATATGTCTTTACTCCAAAAGAGCTAAGTAATATTACCTTTAAATTAATACTTCAATTTAATATTTTAACAAATACTACTTCTGAAGTACAGTAATAGTTTACTTGATGTTCAACTATTTTGTTGTTTATTATTTTGCTCTTCGTTTATTTGAACAGAATATGCTGCTGCAGGTTTTGTTTGGAGGAGAGCAGAAGTATGTCAGGCTGTCAGACCTAACATTTGATGCCTTCAAAAAAGAAGGTACATTAAACATAAAGCAGTATTTCAGTTTTTACATGTCTAATATGTTTAATTAATGAAAAAGACATTCATTTTAAACTAGAAGAGCTAATAGTAAATCTGCTGTGTGCTACAACGAATGGGAGTGACCAGCATGCTTTAACTCATCAGCATTTTATAAAGACAGACTGTTAATTAGCTGAAAATATGATTTCAATCAGAAAAGCATGTCATTTCATACCTAGTAAAAATGTGTATTTTTCCCCTTGTCTTATCTTTCCTGCTACTTCAGTGTGACATACCAGAAGGCAGACAGATATGAAGGTGTATGACGAGTCTAAGACAGAGGTTGATGCAGAGGTTTTTGAAGAAATATTGAGGGAGTCACCTGGAACCTTTCAAATCATACTGAGGAATGAAGAACTTGGTAATTCTCAACCATTTACATATGTATTTATATAAAATATAAAAGCTGGGATAGGAGCATTAACAGTTCCATTTAATGCTTGTGATTTGTTCACAGTTTGTAATGCACAGGTGCATCTCTGTCATCATCGTCCTCCTCCGCAGCATCTGATGACACTATCATTCTGAACTTCACCATGTGTGACCCTGCCGGAGAAGTTGTTGAAGGTCAGCCTAAAAGGCCATGCCATTTAAACTTAGAGGCAGAAGCGGTGGGTATTGAGCACTATTAAATCACATCTGGGAGGTGTTCTTTTTATGTTATTGTTTTCTGAATTGATATTTTATCTCAATTTAAGTTGATTGAAAAAATTCTAACCACAAAGTGAACACATCATGAAAGAGTATGCAAAAACCACATTTCTGACAGATGCAACCAGAAGACGGATGATAAATATACTTGCTGCTGAGATGACAGAAACTCATGGGTAAGAATCATACATGAGATATTTGATTATTTTTGAGTGTCAAATGGGTGATGTCATCTGAACTTGTACATTAGGACATCTCCAGGGTCCCACAGGGAATTGTTGCCGTGTTTCCATGTCTTGAAGACCCACTTTCACATCATGGATATGGAAGTAAAATGGTCTTGCAACATTAAACACATGATTGTTCTCAGAAATATTGATAATGTGTGTTTTTTTTATTGCCATGAGCATTACTATGATCCAGAGAGTGGTTCAGGATATCTTGCATGGCGATTGAAGACAATACAAAGAAAATCTGCAGAAGAAAGAAGTGTCTTGGTTGCCAAATCTCCCAAAAGTAAGTCGTTTTATTAGTTACATATGATACTGATGGAATTTTTAGGCAGGAGTAAAGAATTGTATTTTTTCTTCAGGTGGTGGACCCGGCCACGGTCGAGCCAGACCCTTTACAACTGACACAGTGTGGTCAGATGAGGATGTGCAAGCGGCTATTGCTGTTTTGAGACACTCTGCTGATGCAGACACCATCTGCAAGAAGATGAAAGCTACCTTCATATATGTCTTCTCAGTCTTTCTGCGTTTTGTGGACACACAAGGACTGGTAAGAGATCCTCATCTGTGAATCACTGAAAAATTCCATGAAGAATGCATTAACAATCTCCTTTCTACATGCTGTAGTTTTTTTTATTATAGATTGACCAAGACTTCAGACTCCTGTTTGGTAAGGTTACTGCTAACAAATTCTTAGAGAGGTGGCCCACAAGTCTTAAAGCAAAAATTGTGAAGGAAAGCCATACACTAGCACCCACCACAGACATCTTGGACTTAATGTCGAATGCTGAGTCAGCTGCTGACATTGAGAATTATATGAATTGCTTTTCATCATCATTGTTTTAATCTATTGCTATAGGTTATACCATGGTCATTATGAATTCTAATAACAACTGGCGTGCATTATTTTCATATAAACACCTACGTAGTTCGGTGAGTTAAATCACTTTAATATCCATCTGTTATGGGGCGTTACTGTGGCAACGCGTTAATCAGCTGGTTTAGATCCGCTGGCTTTTAACAGGTGAATGAGAGAAACGCGCTTGAACTTGACAGCGGTTGTTTAGCATTAAAAGTACATCAAGGCTAGCATGAAATAGTTCCTATACTTTAGCATATTCAGCAAGTGTCCAAAAGTTATACAAATTTGTTAAAAGTGTTAACTGTGTGGGACCCTGGCATACTATATAGGCAAATGCCAATTTAATGCATTTATGGCATAAAGGTAATTGATGTGTGTTGGTCTGTAGGCTGGGACAGTGACATGTCTGCTATCTTGCTGCTGCTACATCTGCTACCACCATCTGCACAAGGACCAAAGAGACCAGGAAAGATATCTGCATCTCAAGCTGCAGATAACCTCATCAAATTCCCGAATGTTTGTTAAAAAGCTGGTTGAAATATACTTTCATCACCTACATTTAATGATCAGATCTATTGTCAGAGGTTGGTCACCAAATTCTGCAGTTCCCTGTGCTTTTGCAGACTGGAACCAGTGTACAGCAGCATCTCAACAACATCACTAAAAGCAGTCAGCCTTACCTTCTTGCTCATGGACCTACAAGAAGCAGCATCAACACCTTCATTGTGATTGACAAGCATGCCCTTCCATGTAAGGCAGCAGGTTCAGTAGGAGCCCTTGATGAGCTTTTTAAAGCTCATTATGTGTTTGGTACATCATACAGTTCTTCCCTTGCTAACTTTTTCACTTGTCTGCAAACAACCATTTATAACATAGATGTTGGGCAAACAAAGGAAACTTCTAGGGTTGCAGAATGATGCATTAAAACCCCTTCAGATGAAAAAAATGAAACACTTTATTTTCAAACATACTTTACAAACTACATTGAAGAAGCCAAATTTAAGAATATAGTTTTGATTGTAGGTTCATGGACAAACATTTTGCCAGTAGCTGTATATTGTGGTGTAGAGACAATTGATCAGACTGAGTTCAGTCATTGTTCTTATTGATGAATGTTTCCCTCATGTTTGTAGATGTGATAAGTTTTTCTAACAAACAATGGGACCTTCTGCTTATTTCACACTTACAGTTGTATCCAATATTACATTAGGTACCTATGTTTAAAAAAACAGGTATTGTGAAACACTACAAAATGTTCAAATTGTTGTATTCCTTTTTTTAAAAAAGCACAATTTTAATGCTTACCATCTTAACAGTATCCGAAAATAAAACCGGTATTATGGCATAGGTTTGTAGACAGTTAACTGTTTGTCCAGGTGTATCATAAAGGGATGTTCTGCATTTTTCATGGTAATACAAGTGCACCCATATCGCTGAACATTATAACGCTATTAAGAATGTAATGGGTTGTAAGTTACTTGGTATTGGCTAAATAAAGACTGTTATTTCTATTATTATGTATTAGTATTTTTCTCTTTTATAAGTTAGATTACTGTAAATGTAGTTATACAGCATCATATAATGTGCAACTAAAATAACACTGCAGAGAAATAAAATTGTTACACTTTATAGTGTCATTTTTACACAAAATTTGAAATGAGAATAGCTTTATAAAGTGTAAAAATTACTCTGACGGAGAAAAAAAACCCCACAGTGTTAAATATTTGTACACATTTCATTGTTAATTTTGACACCAAATTGAGTAGAATTGACTCTGAAAAGTTAACACTGGCAATAGAGTAAGTTTTATTCTGATTTGGAGTGGGACCATATGTTATCTGAAACAGAGTTAAATTTAACTCTTAAAGAGTTCAGTTGACACCCTGGTTTTTACTGTGTGAGAGTCTGGGCTGGATATCTGCCACTGTGATGGGAACTGGGTCTTGTTCGGGAAGGGAGCTGTGGTCTGCTCTGAGGTCTTTTAACCACTCTGCCTGTTATGGGACGCCTCCTTCTCCCATTCCAGTATCTCCAGCCTTGGTTGGTATTACCCTGTCACTGGGGGTCGACTTTAGCTGGGTTAGTTGAGAACAGCCAGTTTATTCTTCTTGCCTGAACTTCTCTCGTGTCTTCAGTCACACAGGAGTTCTGACAGATGACTAACTTCCCTTTGAGTTTCCTTGATCCTGGTTTCTAACCTCCTCTCCATGGTGCCTCCTTCTTGCCCTTGATGTTCCGCCGGCCACTCTTCTCCAGGATCCCTGTTGCTGGATATCAGCTCATTGGTTTGGCTCATGGTTGCGGTAGGGATTGTACTTGTTGCTGCACTCCCCTCAGTTAGAAGGCTTTCTGGTGGTACATTGCTAATTCTGGATCACTCTCATCTTAGCTATGATGCTGTCTCTGAGGCTGATTATTCCCTCACTTATCTCTATCTCTGGGGCTTGGTACCGAGTCTCAATAAGTTGATCTTAGTGCAGTATTAGTGTGTTGTATCTCAATCTCTGTGATAGCAGCGCTGTGATATTGTGCTACAAGGTGTTTCAGTGTCTATGTGGACCGTGGGTATGGAACTATATATATGTAACCCTAGTGATGGCTCTTCATATAGCCCGTCACTAGGGTTACTTGCATGGTAGCATTCCAACAGTTTCCTTATTAGCTTCTTGCCCAACTGGATGATGTTACTTTGGAGCTATGTAAATACCTAGCAGAACTCCAGGCACACACACACACACACACACACATATATATATATATATATATATATATATATATATATATATATATATATATATATATATATATATATATATATATATTTAACCTCAGGCACACACACACACACACATATATATATATATATATATATATATATATATATATATATATATATATATATGTGTGTGTGTGTGTGTGTGTGTGTGTGTGACTGAGGTTAAATAAAACTGAAACTACTTTTATTTTCCACGTGTACTTGTGTTAGTTGACGCTCCTCATCTCAGCCCTTTTGGAAAACAAATAGACATAAGATATTTTTGACAACATGATGTCTGAGTCTGAAAGCACATTTGTGAACTAGGACTTACTTTTATATTGTCACCCCACATTTTGTGATCATTTAGCAGACAGAACAACCATGTTTTTATCAGTCACATCACACATAACAGCCTGAGTAGTCCACAGATGACATGTTACTTGGGCTACCCTTCCCTGCACAAGGAAAACATCAGCACAAAGGTCATGAGTGTGTGGTGTCTGCTGTGGAAAAACAGCAGCAGTCAGTGTTTTAAAAACACTTTGAAGCTGCATCAGCTTCCAAATTCCCTGCGGAAAGAAGGTCAGCCTCATGGCTGTCACAAAGGGAGCAAAGGGGGGTAAAACAGCTTTCAGTGGTCCAGTCAGCTTATACATCACAGTGTAGTAAAATCATGCACTTTTCTATAAACATAACATGAGCATGCATAGATGTTTAAAGGATTGCCTGCATCTTGTTTACATGCCTTAGTGCTGCTGCTAGTGCAGAGAAGTTTCAGTCCTGAAACCAATTTTAAAGCAGGAAACTGAACCATTAATGATTATTTCCTGCTCCAATAGCGCATGGAGGGAGGGCGTTGAGACGCAACTTAAGTTGACATGGAGCATCGTGACTGGTCTTTGGTTTCCACCTCCTTCCTGCAACAGAACACTTTGTCCATATAAAGCTATGCTCATATCTGACATCCCTGATGTAGGAGGAGAAACTTCAAGTCATCAAAAGCTTTGTCTGAGTCAGCGCTCCAAGTGAGCAGTGACTCAGACCTGAACAGCCAGACGCTTGTCATGACACTCCTTTTCTGTATATTCAGGTCTGCACTGCCACCATCAAGAAACTCATTCAGTCCTTTTAGTTTGCAATGTCACAACCCATAACGCTGCTAAATAACTAACCCAAAAACCAGCACCTGTCTACACCTGGTCACTGAATAAACTGGGTTTGTCGGTGGCTCTGTATTGACCCAGTTCCCCTTGAAAACTGCAAACCTCTTCAGAATAAGAAATCTTGGAGTCATTATTGATCAGGGCTTGTCTTTTAGCTCACATTTAAGACAGGTTTCTCTGCAGGTTTACTGGTGGTTCCCAGAGTCTCAAAGAGTCCTATGGGAGGAAGGGCCTTTAGCTATCAGGCTCCTCTCTTATGGAACCAGCTCCCACCGTGGGTTCGGGAGGCAGACTCCCTCCACACCTTTAAGATGGAGCTGAAAACCTTCCTTTTCCATGATTCTTATAGTTAGGATATGAGCATCTCCTGAGTTGGAGTCTGCATGTACGGGACCCAACTGTCCAGGTTCTGCTCATTGCTCTTATAGTTATGGGTAGTCTAGCCATCCATTACTGATGTAGCAATGGGGATGTTACCTGATGCACTGAGAAGTACCTCGCTCTATTTCTCTAATATATTAATGTATAAATATATGACAATATTGCAGTTTCTAACTTATTTCTCCTTTTTTCCGCAGGTCTTCCTGAATAAGTGCAGTTGTACATGTTGATCTGTCTTTCCTGTCGTCTCCACCCCAACCAGTCGAGGCAGATGGCTGCCAGGACCGAGAAACACTCCTGAAGACCAAACTGGTTATAATGGAGAACACTGTTACCACCTACCAGACTGCCATAACTCCACAGATGTCCTGTTTTGTCTCAGTCTCCAGTGCTTCACTTCTTCATCCTCCTCTGAGCCACAAACTGCTCCAGACAAGTTCCAGGAGGAGAAATCTCCCTTGCTCCAATTCAAAGTGGAAGGATACAAATACACTGATAGTCCAAGCAAACTCAGATCCTGCCACTTCCTGCCTGAACCAGCCAGGCGTGCCAAGTCTTGATCCTGGCATAAACTCACTGACAGGCCAACAAAGTTTGACACCCAAGAAGTTCAGCGTGTTATGCCATGTGCACTAACACAGGAATGGCCAGATTGAGAGGAAAAATTTTCCCAACGGGGCAAAAATGTCCATAAGGACACATGGTTTTGGTAAAGACCCATAGACTGTGTACCAACAGCTCACCTGATGGTATTCGTGCAGCTGGCATTACTGCACATGTTGGAACTTCTTCAAAACTGTTGGATAAAATAAAGGAGCTCTTTGAGATTTATGTTCTAATAATGTTCTAGATACAAATGGATATCAGGAGCACCACAGCAGTGGTATTTAAAGACAATAAACTCACAAAAATAACTAAATAACAATGTCATTATATGAAAGAACTGCATAAAAATAGAACATAAAAATTACTACTACTAATAATAAAAAGTAATTCTGTGTAAAGTCTGAACAGTCAGTTTTAAACTATAATGGAGCAGAACATACAACTGGGGGATTCTGGTTGGGACAGGCTCGATCGATTTATTTTAACACAGTTTTGTTGTTGTTTACATCTGTAAACATAGGTCATATTATAACAGTTGCATATAAAAGTCATGTTCAGTGTTCCTGTGTTCATGGGGGGGGGGGGGGTAACATTTAGGGTGAGTTGTACTTTGGGGTGTTTTACTTTTCTTGCATCATCACCTCAGACAGACAAACCAGAACTGTTCAGCAGTTTCAGCAGATGCCTGATGTCCATGGAAATGAATGGAAAATTCAGGACAGCATTCATTGGCTAAAAATCCAGCAAGAAAGGTCTAAGACTGTAGAACAGCTGCTCTTCTCACTCCCAGATGTTTACCGACAGATGTTAAAAGGAGACGGGATACTACACAAAGCTGAACATCACACTGGAACTCATTTTTACCAATGTGTTGCAGCATCTAATTAAAATTCAGCTCATATCTAATTTATATATATATATATATATATATATATATATATATATATATATATATATATATATATATATACATATATATCATTCGGGGAATTGTTTAGTTTACATTTTACACAGCTGCAGTTGTTTGGAAAGTGGGTATTAAATGCATTTGGTTCGCAGTCCCTTCTCGGGCTCCACCTGCTGTTTCTCACATGTTACTGCAGGGCGGCGGAATGTCCAGCAGGAGTGTGTTCCAGCTCGGATCCGGACAGCCAGAAAACTTCTACAAGTTGCAAACATCCAGCGGACTGAGACTCATTCAGGTTGTAAGGATGGAGGGGCTCCCAGACTGTCTCGGACTTCGGTTTCCAGCCCTCTTTGCGCCTAAAGCGGAGCTCAGTCGCAGTAAAGACCGCCTGGAGGCCAGTCTGACTGCCTTGCATGAGCTGGAGCTCCTCAGACAGAGGCAGGAAAGCCGGGTCCGAGGCGCTCTTTGCCCCGCGGACTCTCCGTTCACCCCCCGCCGGCCTTGGGGTGCGCTGCGCCCACAGCTTCGTGTCCTGAACGCACCACAGCTTCGTGCCCTGAACGCACCACAGCTTCGTGCCCTGAACGCACCACAGCTTCGTGTCCTGAACGCACCACAGCTTCGTGCCCTGAACGCACCACAGCTTCGTGCCCTGAACGCACCACAGCTTCGTGCCCTGAACGCACCACAGCTTCGTGCCCTGAACGCACCACAGCTTCGTGCCCTGAACGCACCACAGCTTCGTGCCCTGAACGCACCACAGCATGGCCTCAAACTCCGAACAGTAAGTTCTTCTGACTGTAAGAGGTTTGATGATTTGTAAAAGGTGGCGCGTGAAAAACTTAATGGAGTTGCAAAGATTCTATTCTATTCTATTCTACAGGCATTTTCCGGACGCTTTTATCCAAAGTGACTTACGTAAGAGACTGACAACAACACAAGCATGATGAAATCAACCAGAGGACATCATAGGAAGGTGCTGGTGGACTGCTGGAGTCCAGTAGCAGGGTCTTAAATGAAGTGCTTCAGGCTGTTTGTTGGTTTTTATCCCTTCCCACCTCACAATATTACCTATGTTAAAATACAAAGAATGAATACCATAATGTTTGTCGCCAAAAACTGGGCTAAGTTCTCCAGCTCCTCTGACAAATAGACTAAGCGCAGAAGTGCTGCTTGAAGAGCTGAGTCTTCAGCTTGCTCTTAAAAGTGCTCAATGTTGGTGCAAAAGGAGCCCCGTTAGCCAGAGGTCCCTTTCCAGGAGGACTGACTCAGTCTGCAGAAACTCTCCCACATTTATTACATGATGGCCAGTCAATTAAGGAGTTAATGTTAGATATTCATTTTCATAATGTTTTGCAGCCAACCTGAGCAGGAATGTTTTCTGAGACACCTGAGAGCGTGAAGATGTTGACAGTACAGAGGAAAACAAAGAGAAGACAAGTTTATCATTAAACTGGGATCCTTACTGGGAGTCATGGTACATTTAGGAGGTCATCTTCTCTTTTAAAGCATGTGGAGGCTTCTAGTTTGTCATCTTTCTGTTCCAAAGAGACGGTTGCTGATAGATTCTTTCTGACATGTAGGAAGTAAATGTTTTCAGTGTTATGAATGCTCCATTTACTCTGGTCCAGCTCTCTGATTGGTTAGCAGACGGTCAATAAATAACCAGCACCCTGTGACCCTCGATTAGATTAGAGGGAAAGAGGCTCTGTAGAGAGACTGAAGAGCTGATGATGGTGATGATGATGCCATACCTCTTTTTGCTGTGAACATGCGTTGATCCAAACCTCAAAAGACTTATTTCATGTTACGTTCTTTCTCCTCGTTTATCAACATTAACTGTAGAACTGAGGATGTTTCAGCAGCCTGTTGTTGTGGCAGGGCTGAGCTGAAAGGCTGAACTTTCTGACGATGGATGGATGGATAATAGATGGAAGGATGATGATGGATGGATGATGATGGATGATGGATGGATGGATGGATAATAGATGGAAGGATGATGATGGATGGATGATGGATGGATGATGATGGATGATGGATGGATGGATGGATAATAGATGGAAGGATGATGATGGATGGATGATGATGGATGATGGATGGATGATGGATGGATCATGGATGGATGATGGATGGATCATGGATGGATGATGGATAGATGATGGATGGATGGATGGATGATGATGGATGATGATGGATGATGATGGATGGATGATGATGGATGGATGATGATGGATGGATGATGGATGGATGGATGATGATGGATGGATGATGGATGGATGGATGATGATGGATGGATGATGGATGATGATGGATGGATGATGATGGATGGATCATGGATGGATGATGGATGATGATGGATGGATGGATGGATGATGATGGATGGATGATGATGGATGGATGATGGATGGATGGATGATGGATAGATGATGGTTGGATGACGGATGGATGATGGATAGATGATGGATGGATGATGGATAGATGATGGATGGATGATGATGGATGGATGATGGATGGATGGATGATGGATAGATGACGGATGGATGATGGATGGATGACGGATGGATGATGGATAGATGATGGATGGATGTTGATGGATGGATGAATGGATGGACGGATGATGGATTATCATCCTGTGACACCAGCTGTGGTTCGTCTTTCATCCCTCTGTCCTCCTGAGCAGATGTAAGTGGAAGATATGGAGACAGAGATAAAGGACAGTAAGGAAAGAGTAATGTTGGACAGAAAGAATGTGAGTTTGTGTGTGTTCGATGTTTGTTGCTTACGAAGATCTACTGACTGTCATGTGACTACCAGCAGCAACGATCAGGCAGCACAGCTTGGTGGTCTCTGGATAGAGAAGGAATGTTTGCAGTGTGTTATACTCTGCATGAGGACGACTGTAGCAGCCACTGATTCCTCTCATCAGTGAGAGTCACAGAACCTGTAAAGATGTGACTACGCATGATGTTGAGCTGGAAATGGAGGTAGGATTGGTGGAGCCCAGCCTGAAAAACAGCAACAGACACCCAAAGCCTCTCCTCTTCCGCAGTAGCGTCTGTTGGAATGCACTTGAATGTGTCAGCGATCCACTGACCGGTGTGAAGGTCAGCATTCAGACAGTGAGGCATTGTGGGCTGATTGCATGTGTCCGCGCTGCTTCATAACACGTGTCTCCACTGGGGACATGTGCAGCTGTGTGGCCATGTTTCTCCATCGCACATCTCACAGTGTTGTGCTGTTCCTTCTGCTGCTCTGATTGGACCAGGGGGTGGATGGTTGGGGAGCTGTTCAATGACTCAGCATTTCACTTGAGAGGTCTTCAAAACAAAAAGTTGACTAGAAGTAAAGCTATGCAGCTTATATTAGGCTGAGAAAAAGCTTGTTTTATGACTAGCCAGTATGTGGTTGCCATAGTAACAGATTTCTGTGTCATGATGAGGGCCAGATTAAAAAGAATGAAGGTCACTGGGTCAGAGCCATGGTTGGACCCAGCCTACGCTGCATTTTTTGGTCTATTCAAGAGTTGTGTAGCGTGGGCACAGGGCAGTTAGCAGGCCGAGCCGGGGTGGGACTTTTCCACAGTTCAAACTGGTCACATCAAATCAAAGATACTTTATTCATCCCCGAAGGGAAATTCAAAGTTCAAGCCAGCTCGTCCAAGGTTTGACAGACAGACATGTAACATTAATGACAAAAGAATCATACAGAACCAAGCTTAAGCTCAGGCCACGCAGCCAGTTTTACTGGCACCGCCTTATAACAGATAAGAAAAGAGATACATTAGGATCATAGGGGGTCGAGGGAAAAAAGGTCATGTAACATATAAAAAAAACCTCATACATTGAACTACAAACTAAAACAAGACACACAAAGTCCAGGGAGGCGTTGAGTCATGTGGGGGGGGACTGAGGGTGATTGAGGAGGAGGGACAGAGCGTCTATGAACATGTCTTCTTCCGTTCTCAGGGGTGGGTTGCACCGGCCCAAGGCCAGTGGGAAGCCAAATCCAGAAATGATTGTTGTTTGGGTTCCAGCCAACGAAAACAATTTGCCCTTGGCCTTGAGTCCATAGCAGGTCTTAGGCTGGCAGCTCCATACAGCCAAATGGGGGGTCAATTTCCACCGATCCATGCAGACATTTTCTCCATGTTGTAGTCGATTCTGTGGACCAGCTCCGGTTCCTCGGCCAAATGACCAGTATGGACCAGACTGGTATCCTGCTTACGGTCAAGTGCGGTTAGCGCAAGAGTCTGTGCACTGCTAGCCCGGCACACACCGTTACAGAATTCTGGGAGCCTGCCAGTTGCCAGAATCTCAAGTGTCTTCAGGTAGATCAGGACTCCACCAGCGCCAATCAGCAGAATCCCAATCACCAATAATCCAAAGATGTAAACATCCTCCACGTCCTCAGAGGACAGAACCGCCAGACACATCGGTCTCCATCTGGCCCATGAGTCCTGAACTTATCCATCCGGAAGTGTCCCCTCAGGACATGCGGGTTCCCCTCTGCCTGATCTTCGGGTTGAGAAAATTTGATCAATTGCGTTGAGAGACCAGCCAATCAGATCCATGATGTAGTTTGAGAGGAAGTAAAGAGATGTAAAAAGAGGCTCAGAGTCACACAGGACAAAGTCGCAGGCCAGAGTGGGAGGGAGGGGAGGAAACAAGAGAAAAGCGTCCGCCTTCACTAAAAGCACGAGTGGAATGGGGTTCCCATGGGAGTCAATGAAGTTGGACTCCATTGTGAGTTCACATGAGAACCCATTCAACCCATCAACACCATCAAACCCATCAAACCCATCAACACCATCAAACCCATCAAACCCATCAACAACATCAAACCCATCAGCTCCATCAACCCCATCAACCCCATCAGCCCCATCACCTCCATCAACCCCATCAACCCCATCACCCCCATCACCTCCATCAACCCCATCAACCCCATCAACCCCATCAGCCCCATCACCTCCATCAACCCCATCAACCCCATCAGCCCCATCAGGCCCAACATCCCCATCACCTCCATCAACCCCGTCAACCCCATCAACCCCATCAGGCCCATCACCTCCATCAACCCCATCAACCCCATAAACCCCATCAGCCCCATCACCTCCATCAACCCCATCAACCCCGTCAGGCCCATCACCTCCATCAACCCCATCAGGCCCATCACCTCCATCAACCCCATCAGGCCCATCAGCTCCATCAACCCCATAAACCCCATCAGCCCCATCACCTCCATCAGCCCCATCAGGCCCATCACCTCCATCAACCCCATCACCTCCATCAACCCCGTCAACCCCATCAACCCCATCACCTCCATCAACCCCATCACCTCCATCAACCCCATCAACCCGTCAACCCCATCAACCCCATCAGCCCCATCACCTCCATCGACCCCATCAACCCCATCAACCCCGTCAGGCCCATCACCTCCATCAGCCCCATCAGGCCCATCACCTCCATCAACCCCATCACCCCCATCACCTCCATCAACCCCGTCAACCCCATCAACCCCATCAACCCCATCACCTCCATCAACCCCATCACCTCCATCAACCCCATCAACCCGTCAACCCCATCAACCCCATCAGCCCCATCACCTCCATCGACCCCATCAATCCCATAAACCCCGTCAACCCCATCAGGCCCATCACCTCCATCAACCCCATCAGCTTTATCACCTCCATCAACCCCATTACCTCCATCAGCCCCATCAACCCCTCAACCCCATCAACCCCATCACCTCCATCAGCCCCATCAACCCCTCAACCCCATCAACCCCATCACCTCCATCAGTTCCATCAACCCCGTCAACCCCATCAACCCCATCAGCCCCGTCAACCCGTCGGTTCAGTTTTATTACTTTATCATAAAACCATGTTGTTTGCTATCTAATGTCTTCCACTATCTCTGACATCTGGCATCTCACAATACAACAACACCATGGCACCTTACATGGTTTACACATTTCACACACAGTTTCAGACCTTTGTCAATATTTTGTAAAGGTAGGTATTCACTCACTTTTCGGCCCGTGTTCTGCATGCATATCTTCCATGGGAGAAGTTTCTGACAGTATGACCATACGGTATGCTTGAAATATTAAGTTAAGCATTTGGTTTTGGGACTCTTTTTACTCCTCCATACCTGAAAGAACTGCCCGCCTACACCCACTGTATCTGATAAAAGCTTATTTATCCCAAATAAAGCATCATATTTACATTTTATCAGTATATACAATTTGGAAGCAGTGTACAATAATCACTAGTTTGGCTGATTAGCTATTTGATTTTTGCAAGTGCCCACCCCTGTTGGAAAGTTGGAACACGAGTTATTACATGAAAGCTCGGGTCTTGAACTTTCTCCATGTCTGTAGCCTCTGAAGAAATGTTGATGGGAAATTATTAAAATAAAAGTTGGAACATTTATATCTGTTAGCCTCATCTTAATCAACAAACAAAAAAGAAAGATCCTCTTGCATTGCAGGGCAGAAGCTGTGTCTAGCAGGATTCCCAGCAGTCTGACCAGCTCTTATCCACACTGGACCCTCCTGTTTTATTCACTGCTTGTGTTGTTGTCAACTCATGTTGTATAAGTCGCTTTGAAAAAAAGCTTGTGCTAAATGGCAGTAGCGGAAGTAATAATCTCATTTCTACATTAATAGCTGAACTTAGGTTCTTGAGTTTTGTTTGTTGTTGTTTGGCATGTTGTTTTCCCCTCTGTATAATTTAGTGTGGCTCAAGCACTAATAAAAGTAACACTAATATACTAATAAATTACCCTTATGTGTCTTTGTAGCAGGTCAGTTTTCTTTAGTTGAGTTTGATCTCTTCAAGTGACACTGAATACCATTATATTTAGTTGAGATCTTTTAAAGGCTGGCTAGTTTAGTCATTTCTTTGATTTATTTGCAATTAGTTTTGGGCAATAGACCGGGTTTTGAAATCACCTCTGTGTCCTCATGGCTTTACTGCTTGGTCCCTGACACTACCTTCTTCTTTAATGTCATAAGGCGGCTCAGTTAATGTAAACTTATTCTTTCTGAGGTGAAAAATTATTCAGGGCTTAATGAGAAATGTTCAGGATGAGAGCCAGAATGCCCAGGCCAGGCGACACCACTGATCTGTCCATGTTTGCTCATGCAGAATAATTATGTAATGCACTGCTGGGCTTTTAATACAATGCAACAAGTCCAGTTTGACTAATCAAATGCAAGTAAAACAGAGTCTAATCGAGGACATGGTCTATAAATACCAATGTAAGCCTACATTAATCATGTTTTTATAGTAAATAGCTATAAGCAAATGCAAGCAAATGTTTCTTTAGGTGAAAATACCATGGAAGTGCTTTATTAGATGCCATTGTAAACTGAATAAACAAGAATAAAATGAGGAAAAACCTCCTGTATATACCTGAAATATTCACAAAAACAGACAGCCTGCAAAGCAGCTGGCTGCTGGTGGTAGCCCATTTTATACACTCCTCCACAACCTGGGAACTGACTGTTCCTCCATGTTCTCATATCATCCATTACGGTTTGAGGAACTCAACAACGTTTAGTGAGAGCTCCGGGTACGTCAGATAACGATGCATGAGCCTGACCAAGCGACGAGTAAATGGTGGGTGTGTTCCGGGTATGCCCTAACATTTAACTATTTACCGTACAGTGTGTGTTCTCATGTTTCAGGGTGGTCTGCAGTGCGCTCATACCGGTGTGAAGTCTTCTTTAGAGCAGCAGGTGGGAGAGCTGAAGGTGGACTCTGAAGTCAGAACCGCAGATCCTACAAAACTGGAGGACAAACAACTGAGTTCAGGTACCATCATCTCTATGTCTAATATTGCAAACATGTATATGGAGTCCAAAGGTTCTCACCAGGTCCAGGGCCAAACCTGACCCACTAAAAGCCATACTGTGATCTGGTTCCACAGCGAGGGTCTGGTCCTGAAGCCAGACTGGTATCTGGTTCCACAGAGAGGGTCTGGCACCTGAAGGTTCTGGTCGTGAAGCCAGACTGGTATCTGGTTCAACAGAGAGGGTCTGGCACCTGCAGGTTCTGGTCCTGAAGCCAGACTGGTATCTGGTTCCACAGAGAGGGTCTGGCACCTGAAGGTTCTGGTCGTGAAGCCAGACTGGTATCTGGTTCAACAGAGAGGGTCTGGCACCTGCAGGTTCTGGTCCTGAAGCCAGACTGGTATCTGGTTCCACAGAGAGGGTCTGGCACCTGCAGGTTCTGGTCCTGAAGCCTGCAGTGTGAGAATCAAGTGATTTAGTGATAAATATTTGTTCTATTTCATGTATTGATTGTTATACATACAAATAATGTCATAATTCTGATTAATAGGAAATAATATGTGTAATTTTTCTTGTATGTTGTGTTTTTATTTAGTATAGTTTATATAGTTTAATACATGTATGTACAGCTTCAACTGGGGCTTTATCACCTCCAAAGGATAACGTTGTCCCGTCTGCCAGGCACGCCAACATGACAGTGACCCGATTCTTTTAGTTTCCAGATGATTTCACAATAACAATTTCTCACCTTTTTTGTGCAAGGTCACAGGTGTTGGCATATCACAAAACACGGGGGTTTGATCGGCGTTGCCGATTTGATCAAGTGGATATGAATGTTTTTTCCTTAAGCCAATGACCTTTGAAAAGACCGCAGCTTCTCTCCAAAGTCTGAGGGCAGGTGCTGGGCAAGGCTGGTTTTGCGCCTTAATGCTAGGCCGCTACGGCGCATCATCCTTCGGCACCAGCCGAGGCTAGCTTTAAACTCGGTGGTTGGTATGTTTAACTCCTTTGCGATGTCCAAGGCTTTCAGTTGGATGACAGCTCTGGTAATGGGCATACCGTCGTTACGTTTCTCAGGAACAAACTCTGCTGTCAATCTCTTGGAAGCGCCCACTTTTAGAACCACGATAAGCTTTTCTCTTACTGTTAGCGCTGCATTTGATACAGTCGATCATAACATTCTGTTACAGAGACTAGAACAGGTGGTTGGAATTACAGGTACAGCGTTAAGCTGGTTTAAATCATATTTATCTGATAGACTTCAGTTTGTTCATGTAAATGATAAGTCCTCCTCACAAACTACAGTAAGTCATGGAGTTCCTCAAGGTTCTGTACTTGGACCAATACTCTTCACGCTATATATGCTCCCTTTAGGTAAAATTATTAGACAGCATGGAATAAACTTTCATTGTTATGCAGATGATACTCAGATATACTTATCCTTTAAACCAGATGAAACAAATCAGCCTGATAGGCTACAAAATTGTCTCATAGACATAAAGACTTGGATGGCTAGAAATTTTCTCCTCTTAAACTCAGATAAGACTGAAGTAATTCTCTTTGGATCTGAAAAACTCAGAGCTAAAATTTCCAATTTTGTAATGAACCTGGATGGCATTACTTTAGCTTCCAGTGCTACAGAGAGAAACCTTGGAGTTATATTTATATATATATATATATATATATATATATATATATATATATATATATATATATATATATATATATATATATATGTATATATAGCTTCTGCAGCCGGGGATCGGACCGCCAGGGTCCCCGCCCCTTGCTGCCGCCCAGCTCACATTGCACCCGACCCCTACGGCTTCTCCTGCAGATGGTGAGCCCACAGGAGGTGGGGCCCATGTAACCCTTTCGGGCTGAGCCCAACCGGGCCCCATGGGCGAAGGCCCGGCCACCAGACGCTCGCTCTCGTACCCCAACTCCAGGCCTGGCTCCAGAGGGGGGTCCCGGTAACCCGCGTCCGGGCAAGGGAACATTCATGCCCAGGTTGGTCGTCATCATAGAGGTCGATTTCCCTCTCCGGGTCGGGAGTGAGGTCCTGCCACAAGTGGAGGAGTTTAAATATCTCGGGGTCTTGTTCACGAGTGAGGGAAGGATGGAGCGCGAGATCGACAGACGGATCGGTGCGGTGTCTGCAGTAATGCGGACTCTGCGCCGGTCTGTCGTGGTGAAGAAGGAGCTGAGCCAGAAGGCGAAGCTCTCCATTTACCAGTCGATCTACGTTCCTACCCTCACCTATGGTCATGAGCTGTGGGTCGTGACCGAAAGAACAAGATCTCGTATACAGGAGGCTGAAATGAGTTTCCTCCGCAGGGTGGCCGGGCTCTCCCTTAGAGATAGGGTGAGGAGCTCGGTCATCTGGGAGGAGATCAGAGTAGAGCCGCTGCTCCTCCGCATCGAGAGGAACCAGTTGAGGTGGCTCGGGCATCTGGTCAGGATGCCTCCTGGACCTCCCTGGTGAGGTGGTCCAGGCACGTCCCTCTGGGAGGAGACCCCGGGGAAGACCCAGGACACGCTGGAGGGATTATATCTCCCGGCTGGCCTGGGAACGCCTCGGGATCCCCCCCGCAGAGTTGGTAAATGTGGCTGGGGAGAGGGAAGTCTGGGCTTCCCTGCTTCGGCTGCTGCCCCCTCGACCTGACCCCGGATAAGCGGCAGAAGATGGATGGATGGATGGATGGATGGATATATATATATATATATATATATATATATATATATATATATATATATATATATATATATTTATATATATATACATATGAAAAAGAACCCTAAAAAAAAACCAAAAAAACCCAAAAACAACAAAAAAAAACCCAACCTACAGATGTATACATACATATACACATATACGTATACATATATATATATATATATATATGTATATATATATATATATATATATATGTATATATATATATATATATATATATATATATATATATACACACATCTGTGCACACACACACATGCATACGTACAAACATATACGCACTCGCCAGTATTAACACATATACATACACATACAAGCCAACTTTAGATCGTAGTGACTAAACTATTAATCTAAAGTTAAATATAAATGAGAAACAAACAGAAATGACCGGGGCCATCGGCAGCCACCCCCAGGCGCAGACCCCAACTGCCCCACACCAGAGCCAGCCATGCGGCAGAGGCGGCAGAGGGGGGGGGTCCCAGCCAGAGTCCCCCGCAGTCAGGGGGAACAGGCCCCAGCAGGCCCGGACCAGCGAGGACCGGCCCCCCAGGGCAGACAGAGCGCGGGCCCCACGGCCCCAAGAGCCCAGAAGCAACCCCCCACCCCTGCAGGCAGAGGGCCCAGCCCACACCGACGGAGGGCCGGGATCCCCAGACCGCCACCGAGCGGCAGCCAGGCCGCACCCCAGTTCACCGAGCACCAAGACCCCCCCCCCCACACACACACACACACACACACATACCCACTCACATACACACACACACACACACACACGCCCACTCACACACACACACACTTCCTCCTTAAGCACACCCTATTGACCCATTCTTTTACACACGCTCAAACTCACACTCTCCTACCCCCGTGCCCCCACTCACATACTCCCCTATACACACATACACACCTCATAACACACCCACACACAAGCTCCCCGTATATACACCTCAACATGCACCCCCCCTACTAAGACCCCATTCACACACTCCCTTCTTTATACACACACACTCCATCACACACACATCCCTGCTCCCTCTGTAATCACACATTCTTCCATACACACACCCCACTCTACACACACACACATACTTCCCTACACCCCTCTATCCACATTCACACTCCTCATTGTACACCCACCCCATCACTCCCCCGTACCACCAACATAACCGGGATAGGAGGGCCCCAATCAGCCAGCAGCAGTCCCTCCCCTGCCAGGCCAGCCCAGACCCAGGCCCCGTGAACAGCACCACTCCCCCGCCCAAACCCCCCCGGCACAGCCCCAGAAATAGGGGCGTGGCAGGACCCCATCGTCACCCCCTCCCTCCCAGCTTATGAATGATTGTGAAGTGTGTGTTGTTTGCAATTAAAATTGGGAAGAAGTAACCACATCATGTTGGGAGCGGGACCACCAAAGCAGCCCGCCCCCCGCACACTGCATGGCCCGCCCCCCAAAACATGTCCATGTGTTGTCAGTGTGTGTTTTTTGTGTTATGTTGACTAAGTGTAATTAAAACTGGGAGGTGAACCGATGCTGGGTGCAGCGATGGAGACCACCTTGATGGCCTCTCTCACCATCCAGATCAACGTGTCCACCTCCCAATGCCCTGCCTGTGTGTGGTGGAAGAAGGGAAGGAGGGGGGTCCGGGGATTTAGGTCCCGAGGGAAGCGCCCCTCCCTCAAGAAGATGAGCCACCTGCGGCACGAGGCACGTCCCCCATTCCCGGGGCCCCCGAAGGCCAGGACAGGCCAAGGGCAGCTGCCCCAACAACCAGGGCCCTTAGCAAATTGACCGTGGCTTGGCACCACCAATTTATCGATGCGCTGTCGCTCTGGCAGCACAGTGCCATCTAGCGGTGCAGAGGGAAAGAACCTCCAGCCACACAGACGTTCATAGAACCTAGTTTACAAATTTAATATCTGTGTCTATTAATTGATTCAGTCATCCAGTCTGTAATTCATTAGATTATTTTTGATTTAAATCCAGTCCCCCCACCCGCCCCATACACACACACACACACACACACACACTGAGTAAGAAAACAAAGACTCTGCAGTGAAATAACACACAAATAGATTATTGACTAGGAAATATAAAAGTAAATTAAAGCCGCAAGCGGCATCCATCGGGTCCTCGCCTCATGCCGAACCCTCCACCCGAACTTGTCACAAAGCTTCCAGGTGGATGTGAAGTTAAAGGCACGAATCCAAAACTAGTTTGTTCAAATACAATGCACATACCGTGCTAAATGGGTGTGAATACCAAGATGGCGGACACCCCGTTGTCATGGTAACAGTTGCTTAATACACTTTTTTGCTTGTCTTGGGATGTTACACATGTGTGCCAAATTTCGTAGCCCTAGGTCAAAGTAGACTTTTGGGACCCTCGGGACTCTCCCCAACAACACCCCCTCCTACAATACATATTACAATGCGTTAAGGACCTACCAAATATTAATGATTTTAATTTTGGTTCCGATCGGATGTATTTCTGCTAAGATGAGTGAACCGTGTTTCATGGTGAGAACACTTTTTTCCATGGGTTGCCACGGTAACACGCTTTCTCCTATCAGAAAGATTTGAATAACTTTTGGTCCCCATCTTGTCACGAAGCTCCATGGCGAATGCGGAGCCAATCGCATGAATCCCCTCAGACTAGTTCGTTCAAATGTGATGCGCCCAAATTAAAAAAAAAGGGACAAAAAAAAAAAATGTCCACAAACACACCCCGGGTGCAATGTGAGCTGGGCGGCAGCAAGGGGCGGGGACCCTGGCGGTCTGATCCCCGGCTGCAGAAGCTGGCTCTAGGGACGTGGAACGTCACCTCTCTGGTGGGGAAGGAGCCTGAGCTTGTGCGCGAGGTTGAGCGGTTCCGACTAGATATAGTTGGACTCACCTTGACGCATGGCTTGGGCTCTGGAACCAGAACCCTCGAGAGGGGCTGGACCTTCTTCCACTCTGGAGTTGCTCATGGTGAGAGGCGCCGAGCAGGTGTGGGCATTCTCATCAGCCCCCAGCTTGGTGCCTGCACGTTGGGGTTTACCCCGGTGGATGAAAGGGTAGTTTCCCTCCGCCTCCGGGTAGGGGGACGGGTCCTGACTGTTGTCTGTGCTTATGCACCAAACAGCAGTTCAGAGTACCCACCCTTTCTGGAGTCCTTGGAGGGAGTGCTGGAGGGTGCTCCTTCTGGGGACTCCATTGTTCTGCTGGGGGACTTCAATGCTCACGTGGGCAATGACAGTGAGACCTGGAGGGGAGTGATTGGGAGGCATGGTCCCCCCCTCTGAACCCAAATGGTGTTTTGTTATTGGACTTCTGTGCTCGTCATGGATTGTCCATAACGAACACCATGTTCCAACATAAGAGTGTCCATATGTACACCTGGCATCAGGATTCCCTGGGCCGCAGTTCAATGATCGACTTTGTAGTCGTATCGTCGGACTTGCGGCCACATGCCTTGGACACTCGGGTGAAGAGGGGGGCGGAGCTGTCAACTGATCACCACCTGGTGGTGAGTTGGCTCAGATGGTGGGGGAGGAAGCCGGTCAGATCTGGCAGGCCCAAACGTGTTGTGAGGGTCTGCTGGGAACGTCTGGCTGAGTCCCCCGTCAGAGCGAGCTTCCCCTCCCACCTTCAGCAGAGCTTCGAACATGTCCCGAGTGAGGCGGGGGACATTGAGTCCAAATGGGCTGTGTTCCGTGCCTCTATTGCTGAGGCGGCCAGCCGGAGCTGTGGCTGTAAGGTAGTTGGTGCCTGTCGTGGCGGTAATCCCAGGACTCGTTGGTGGACACCAGCAGTGAGGGATGCCGTCAAGCTGAAGAAGGAGTCCTACCGAGCCTTCTTGGCCTGTGGGACTCTGGAGGCAGCTGATGGGTACCGGCGGGCTATGCGGCATGCGGCTTCGGCTGTTGCCGAGGCAAAAACTCGGGCATGGGAGGAGTTCGGCGAGGCCATGGAGAAAGACTTCCGGACGGCTTCGAGGAGATTCTGGTCCACCATCCGGAGGCTCAGGAGGGGGAAGCAGTGCTCCATCAATACTATGTACAGTGGAGGTGGGGAGCTGCTGACCTCAACTCGGGACGTTGTGGGTCGGTGGAGGGAATACTTCGAAGACCTCCTCAATCCTACCAACACGTCTTCCCATGAGAGAGCAGAGCTGGTGGACTCAGGGGTGGACTCTCCTATCTCTGGGGCTGAAGTCGCTGAAGTGGTCAAAAAGCTCCTTGGCGGCAAGGCCCCGGGGGTGGATGAGATCCGCCCGGAGTTCCTTAAGGCTCTGGATGCTGTGGGGCTGTCCTGGCTGACACGCCTCTGCAGCATCGCGTGGACATCGGGGGCAGTACCGCTGGACTGGCAGACTGGGGTGGTGGTCCCCCTTTTTAAGAAGGGTGACCGGAGGGTGTGTTCCAATTACAGGGGAATCACACTCCTCAGCCTCCCTGGTAAGGTCTATTCAGGGGTCCTGGAGAGGAGGGTCCACCGGATAGTCGAATCCCGGATTGAGGAGGAGCAGTATGGTTTTCGTCCTGGTCGCGGAACAGTGGACCAGCTCTATACCCTCTCTGGGGTCCTGGAGGGGGCATGGGAGTTTGCCCAACCAGTCTACATGTGCTTTGTGGACCTGGAGAAGGCATTCGACCGTGTTCCCCGGGGGCTCCTGTGGGGGGTACTCCGGGAGTATGGGGTACCGGACCCCCTTGTACGAGCTGTCCGGTCCCTGTACGACAGGTGTCAGAGCTTGGTCCGCATTGCCGGTAGTAAGTCGGATCCGTTTCCGGTGAGGGTTGGACTCCGCCAAGGCTGCCCTTTATCACCGATTCTGTTCATAACTTATATGGACAGAATTTCTAGGCGCAGCTGAGGTGTTGAGGGGATCCGACTTGGTGGCCTCAGGATTGGGTCCCTGCTTTTTGCGGATGACATGGTCCTGTTGGCTTCATCTGGTCGTGATCTCCAGCTCTCGCTTGAGCGATTCGCGGCCGAGTGTGAAGCGGCTGGGATGAGAATCAGCACCTCAAAATCTGAGACCATGGTCCTCAGCCGGAATAGGGTGGATTGTCCTCTCCGGGTCGGGGGTCAGGTCCTGCCTCAAGTGGAGGAGTTTAAATATCTCGGGGTCTTGTTCACGAGTGAGGGAAGGATGGAGCGCGAGATCGACAGACGGATCGGTGCGGCGTCTGCAGTAATGCGGGCTCTGCGCCGGTCTGTCGTGGTGAAGAAGGAGCTGAGCCAGAAGGTGAAGCTCTCGATTTACCAGTCGATCTACGTTCCTACCCTCACCTATGGTCATGAGCTGTGGGTCGTGACCGAAAGAAGGAGATCTCGTATACAGGCGGCTGAAATGAGTTTCCTCCGCAGGGTGGCCGGGCTCTCCCTTAGAGATAGGGTGAGGAGCTCGGTCATCCGGGAGGAGATCAGAGTAGAGCCGCTGCTCCTCCGCATCGAGAGGAACCAGTTGAGGTGGCTCGGGCATCTGGTCAGGATGCCTCCTGGACCTCCCTGGTGAGGTGTTCCAGGCACGTCCCTCTGGGAGGAGACCCCGGGGAAGACCCAGGACACGCTGGAGGGATTACATCTCTCGGCTGGCCTGGGAACGCCTCGGGATCCCCCCCGCAGAGTTGGTAAATGTGGCTGGGGAGAGGGAAGTCTGGGCTTCCCTGCTTAGGCTGCTGCCCCCGCGACCCGACCCAGGATAAGCGGCAGAAGATGGATGGATGGATGGATGGTCCGCAAACGCCAAGATGGGAAACAGCACGTTGCCATGACAACAGTTCTACAATTGACTTTTTTGGTCGTCTTGAGGTACTAAACATTTTGTCGTCCTACGTCAAACTAAACTTTTTTGACCTCATTCTAGGGGCCATTGTTGGCGTTTCTAGGGGGCGCTGATGAGGTACTTCTGCATTGGCGTGCATGCGGACCCAACAATATCGCTATTTTTGCCGGGCTTGAGGTGTGTGCCAAGTTTTGCAACTTTTCATGGGGCCTAAGGGGGTCAAAATTGAGTGAGTTGTGATTATAAAAATAATAATAAACATTTCAACAACAATAGGGCCCTGCCATACTTTGTATGGCTCGGACCCTTATAATGTTAAAATAAATATGAGTAAATAAAAACAGATCAAACATAAAAATAACAAATATAAAACAGTTGGTAACAGCAGTGGTAAAGCTGTTGAGCTAAAATAGCCCACTGAATTATTGAGAACTATTGGTCTTTTTATTTGTTGGATTAAAGATGTTTGCTCAGAATTTTTCTTTCTATTTCTCTTTCTTCTTTTTCTCAGAAGACGTCCATAAAACTAAGGAGATCAGATCATCTGAAGTAAACTGCCAGCTCGGGGTCAGTCGTTCCCTCGTATCTTCTGAGAAGACTGGAGACCCAAAGAGGAAAGAACTGTGGCTGTCCGACCTGGCTAGACAGGTCATTGTTATTAGAGACACAGAAACCAGTCAGCAAGACAATGAAGAAACACCAAAGTTAGAGGTGTTCATTTCTGGACTGATCCAACATCAAGCTCTGCTGATGAGGCCCTCAAAGCCTTGCACTAGCCTGGCACATGATGCCAAAACTGTTGGTGTGGTGGGGCAAGGTAGGTTCTCCTGGAAGGGTGAACAGCCTTCATCAAATCAAGTTTGTCTTCCAAAAATCTCCACTCCGTCCCAGTGCTCAGATGGAAGTTCTTCACAGGCTTACCATGAGCTGGATCAGGAGCAACACATCAAGACTGAGTATGCTGATGAAGCTTTGTCACCAGATCATCATCACCTCCATCAAAGTGTACAGCATCAGCTGGGGCACAAGCACGCCTCCATGATGAACGCTCCTCTATCAGTCTCACATGACTACCCCTCTTCCAGGGTACCACAAGCCCATAGATACTGCAGCGCTACTGAACATGAGTCACCCAAACCTTTGCTTGCCTGTCCTTCCCCTAAGTCTCCTGCTGAGGAGCAGCTGGTCAGTGCAGAGTATATTCCAGCGCAGCCCTGCCAGGCCTCCACCAGAGCATACACACATCACCTCCCCAGTTCTCACAGAGGCTCTGAGGGCTCCAAACCCAGTAAAAGCACATATGCTTCAGAAAGAGACCACCATCAGGATCAGGCCCAACACTGCAAATCCAGCGGAGGCCAAAAGAAGTGTCGGCTATATGAAGACAGAAGTGGTTTTGGCAGAAAGGCTGGTAGGAAGGCTTACAGGTCTCAGTCGCAGAGCAGCCTGCGGAGGCTTCCCGAGCGCCGCTACAACACAGTAGAGAGGGACGGTGGAGGAAGTGGAAGCTTCAGAAGGGTTGGTCACAGCATGCAATGCAAGAGCAAGAAACAACAGCCAGGAAGCAGCAGCTCCAGACAATGGCAGTCCACCATGGAGCTCAGCCTGGACGGCGCCGATCCGTCACAGAAGCAGGCATCTGTCCAAAACATCACCTCAAAGCAAAGGGAGCATTTTTCAAGGTGCCCACGTAAACCTCACCAAAGCCATGTGGCCTGCAGCTACCATCCCCACCCCCGCCATCACACGCCCAAAGAGAGTCTGGCAGAGAGACACCATCTGGGTCAGCCCAACGTGGACTACACCTACCCAGGTCAGGGTCCAGAGTCTGACTCCACCATGAGTGAAGCTGACTCTCCAGATTCCACTTTATCAAGTGACTTGGATGAAAGTGGAGCTCTTGTTTGGCCTCAGCAGTTACCCCCCCAACTTTCTCTCCCGCCACCCCCACCAGCTTCACCGGGAGCACCTTTGCAGCCCAAAGCATTTGTCAAGATCAAGGCCTCGCATGCTCTCAAGAAGAAGATCTTGCGCTTCCGCACCAGTTCTCTGAAGCTAATGACCACTGTGTAAAACCCTCGCTGCCCAAACTGGGAACAAGAGGAGTGAAACTATTCAGAAAACCTGATGCACAAACATTCAGGCGCCATCCCATGTTGGTTGAGTGGATTTATTAATTAGTAAGAAAGGAAGTGTCTGCCATCATATCAGCTTTAAAGCTAAGATGTAGACTCAGACTTTTTAATGAAGTTGTACCTCTTTGTAAAATGTAAATAAAACCAGAATTCACTCATTTCCAGTTCTCGTCGATCCATATTTTATTCCCAGTAAAACAAACAGCATATCAAATGTTGCAACTAAGATAATTTACATTTTCATCGTTAGCATGTTTAGCATCATTAGCATGTCTAGCATCTCCTCTTCTTCTAATGTCTGGGAGGTGAGAAGACCAGCTGCTGGAATGTTGTTTCATCCTGGTCTGGTCCAGGATTCCAGCTGCTCTGCTGGACCTTGTTACTGGATTTCTGCTTCCATGACGCTCCAGATGTTTTATACTGGTGAAATGTCTGGTCTGATGTAGACCGGTTCTCCTGTCCCACCATGCTGCTGGTCTGATGTAGACCAGTTCTCCTGTCCCACCATGCTACTGGTCTGATGTAGACCAGTTCTCCTGTCCCACCATGCTGCTGGTCTGATGTAGACCAGTTCTCCTGTCCCACCATGCTGCTAGTCTGATGCAGACCAGTTCTCCTGTCCCACCATGCTGCTGGTCTGGTGTAGACCAGTTCACCTGTCCCACCATGCTGCTGGTCTGATGTAGACCAGTTCTCCTGTCCCACCATGCTGCTGGTCTGATGTAGACCAGTTCTCCTGTCCCACCATGTTGCTGGTCTGATGTAGACCAGTTCTCCTGTCCCACCATGCTGCTGGTCTGATGCAGACCAGTTCTCCTGTCCCACCATGCTGCTGGTCTGATGTAGACCAGTTCTCCTGTCCCACCATGCTGCTGGTCTGATGTAGACCAGTTCTCCTGTTCCACCATGCTGCTGGTCTGATGCAGGATGTGGTCCAGCATGGTCCTACTGGACCAGTTCTCCTGTTCCACCATCAGGATGTGGTCCTGCTGGACCAGTTCTCCTGTTCCACCATCAGGATGTGGTCCTGCTGGACCAGTTCTCCTGTTCCACCATCAGGATGTGGTCCTGCTGGACCAGTTCTCCTGTTCCACCATCAGGATGTGGTCCTGCTGGACCAGTTCTCCTGTTCCACCATCAGGATGTGGTCCAGCATGGTGGAAGGTCTTCCCTGAAAGAGACGTTGTCTGGATGGGAGCAGATGTTTCAGCATTGATGGAGCTTCCCAGATGTGGAAGCTGCCCACGCCATCGGCACTAATGCAACCCCATCCCATTCTCTGAATCTTTTGATGGTTTTATAGACTGGAGATGGTGATGCTGTCATCTTCACTGTCTAAACAATTTCATGTTGGGGAGCATTTTTAGGGGCTACACGGTGGCACAGTGGTTAGCACTGTGGCCTCACAGCTAGAAGGTCAATCCTGGTTCAATCCTTGGCTGGGGAGGGGTTTGGTCAGTGGCCTTTCTGTGTGGAGTCTGCATGTTCTCCCCGTGTATGCGTGGGTTCTCTCCAGGTACTCCGGCTTCCTCCCACCATCCAAAGACATGCATGTTAGGTTAATTGGTTACTCTAAATTGCCCCTAGGAGTGAGTGGTTGTTCGTCTCTCTCTGTGTGTCCCTGCGATGGACTGGCGAGCTGTCCAGGGTGTACCCTGCCTGTTGCCCAAAGCCAGCTGGGATAGGCTCCAGCTTCCCCACAACCCTGAATTGGATTAAGCGGTTTTGAAAATGGATGGATGGATGGAACATTTTTACAAATTTGATCCACAACTTTTAGACCTGGTTTGTCTCACACTGATGAAGCTCTGTCTATCTGTGGCTGTTTGAAATACTCCTCTAATACCCAGTCATGTCAATGACTTGTTGTCAATGAACCTAATAACTGTCACATGATCCTGGTTTGTACCAGTTTGCTCTCCAGCCTTTCCATGCTCCTGTTCCAACATTTTACACACAAAGTGCTCCATGAAATGGTAAAATGTCTCAGTTTTATCTGTGTTCATTTGCTGGAAATAAAATGAGTCGATGAGAAATAATTTTATTCTGGTTTTAATGGTGTTTACACTGACATCTGACTTTCTATGCATTGTAGATAAATCCTAACTCTGCCTCACGAATAAAACATGCCAGTAATTTCTGCATTTGACTTTGTTTATTTACCTTTTTCTTTTTTTAGTTTCATGTTGTGCTTTATTTGTAGTATGAATGTGAGAAACCTGATCAACCAAACAGCAAAACCGTCTTCCAACACCGTCGTGCTGCAGGCCAAGCGTTGGTCCGCTACTGAAATGTTGTGATCAGCAGCTCTGTTCGACCCTCTGGCGTAGAGCTGATGAGGAAACGACACAAGTCTGAACACAAAGAGAATGTCACATTACTGCAACACACCAGATGTATTCACCGTTTCATCAACATAAACGCTGAGCAGACACTTTCATCTGGAGGCGGATGAGAGCAGTGGGAAATGTGAACTGGCAGAGTTTATGTTGAAGAAAAACCAGTTTAACTCCCAGTACAGAACATTTGGATAAAAGTCTTTCTGGTTTCTGCTGGAATATCTGCTTTCCATCACTGATACCAACTCTGTGTGATGGAAGTAGAAACCAGGTTGGTCCATCAGGGGATGTGATGGGATCCAGGTCACATGGTTTGTGTGAGCAGATGAAGCAGAAAGATCCCTGCAGGGTGTTCCTTCCATCGTGCACATAACTCCCATCATGTACTCCCAGTGTAGATCATTCCTCTGATACAGAAAACCTGAGACAAAAAATTACTTTTGTTCTCATGGCTTGAATAAAACATCTTATGTTTTCAGAAATGGGATTTCTTTCTGGAAGCTAATGCAGACTTGCCCAATCCAGAGAACTACATTCACCAGAAAATTTGAAAAAAGTCATTTTTCTCATTTTAACGTATTTTCACACATTTACGTCCAAAGTAATCTCTGGGATTCCTTCCCTAAACATTCCTTCCTAGAAATATTGACTCATTGAGATTAAGACTCTCTTTTAGCAACGCATTCTGGCCATGACAGCAGCAGCAAACACAATAACACAAATGAACTATTAACAACAGGAAAAAAATACTCATTGTAGGCAAAACGGACGTAAACACAGACTGAAACATTATCAGAGCTAAAAGAAAAAAGTACCATGAGCTCTAAAAGATGTTAATCATCACTCTGATTTACCAGGTGACCGCAGCAAGACCAGCTGCTTCAATCACAGGTCTTTTTCCAGGTCTAGTTCCAGGTGATTCAAGGTAGCAGGAGCAGTGTTTTTAAACCTGCTCTCTCACTCACACGTGCACGCCCACAAAGCGCTCATCTTCCCATCTGCTTCCTACTAAATGTTGCTGATGACTCTCTGTAGGTATGTTTAATAACGGTTGCTATAGTAATTGTTATTTTATTAATTCGTTTACTTTTCTTTTTCTTTTTTTTGTCCTTTTTTGAATATTGTCACTATCCTACTTTTGTCTTGTTGTATTTTTTCAGTACTTTATATTGTTTTGCAAATACTGTAACTTTAGCAGCTTAGACACGCCTTTCTTTTCTCTCTCTCTTTTTCCTCCTTTCATTTCCTCTTTTATTTCCTCTTCTCCTGCCAGGTCCAGCTCGGCCATATCAAGACTGACGATGATTGCAAAATGATAAAAGGGAAAAAAATAAAAAATAAAATAATTATCATAATAAAAATATTCAGATTATCAAGGGCAGCTATTTACATGAGATGTCTCCCTTGACAGAGCAAATCTGTCTGGCAAAAATATGGCACGCAGATTGTTGTTCTGTGTGCTGAGATGCTGGACAGGACAGGTTAAAAAAAAAAAAAAAGAAAAAAAAAACCTACTCTCTTCACACCTCAGGCAGCGAAGCCGTCTTGTGATCAGAGAATACACCTGGTTTATTTAGTAAGTAGACTTGTAGATATGCAGGAAAGATTTACAGATGAGTACGTATCAAAGCTTCAGCCTTCTGATAAGCGAATCATACCAACCAGCAGGAGCTAGAGAAACGGTGATAACGGTAAGACCGTTTCAGTTCATGATGAACCGCGATGCATCATGGGAACCATGTCATGCCTGTAGAAGAGACGCTCATTTAAATAACATTACCATACTCTCACTGACATGAAAGAAGAAGGCAGTCGGTTTTTAGCCTGAAAAGAAGCCAGGATGTAATCTTCAGCTTGAGCTGAACTGGTTTTACCAGCTGGTTGTTTGGCATTAGGCTGTCCTCTAATACAAGGAATGTGTACTGCTCCAGGAGTTGGTCTTTAGGTGATTCCAGGATGGTTCTGCAGTTTTAACTTTGAGAACGTGCAATCAGTTTGAAATCATAAAAATGTGACTGTGCCACATAGTTGCAAAAGAGCCTGGCAAGCTGTAGATGCTGAGGTACGTATGACAAAAAATCTGCTAAGGAGGAGCGGTTCGAGGACTGGCCCCTGTGGTACACCGTTAGAAACTGTACGTGACCCTTGTTCTCACTGAGTGGTATGACTGCAGTAGTTTTCAACCTGTTAAGAGATATGGACCACTGGGGACCAACCTGGACTGCCATGGACTGATCTGGAATGATCCGTGTTTGTAGAAGTTAACATAATTCAGTCGTTTGATGGAAACTTGATGCGACTGAATGAGAAGTTACTCTTCAACGCAGCAGGAACTTGGTCTAATTTATTCCACTTTATTCTTCCTGAATGTCTCAGTTAAAAAAACAGGATTTTTTTGTTTGTATTTTATTTAAATGCACTTCAGAAAACACAACTTGTGCGCTCATACATGTGTTTGCGTTAAAATATAAAAAGAGTCGCTGATGGTCCAGGTTGTCAGTAGAGTAGAACGACCAGCACCCCCAGTTTCTGTCAAATAAAGTAACTGGTAACGTGACTGGTATTAACAGCTCAGACGGGAAAGTATGCGATGACATATCCCAGTTTAACCAACTCCTGCCCAGCTCTCGTGCTTCAGCTCCCTGCATGCTCCATCTGTTCCATGTTTGAGGAAACATGGACCTCTCAGGACCAGGAACTTGGAGTATTTCCTGCTTTGGCAGAGAGCGAAGGAAGAGAGGAGAGTTAAAGCCATGTCCAGAGAAACCAGGAGAGGAAGATGCTGGATGGAGGCCTCTGCAAACATCTGGCTTTGATTAGAAACACAGAGGACTGTGTGGGAATGCAGATGTTTGTTCTGCAACGTCTCTTTTCTCAGCTCTTTATGGCTCCTGGAAGCAGCCTCTTCGATCAGATGTTCCTGTCTGAGATGTGGACCCTCTGCCATCCTGACCAGAACTGGTTTATAAGGTTCTCTGCATGAACAGCAGAACTGTCACAGAACCAATAAACAAATCAATAAATGTTTTCTTTTTTTACGACTCAAAAAGTTGGTGAAAAAATGCAAAAAAAAAAACAAGATGCAGTGGTTCTTCTCAAGGAGCCATATTTTATTCCCGCTAGATGGCGTCAGTCCAAATATACGCGTGAAAATGCCAAGATTTTGAAAAAGGAAATGAAAGACATAACTGTAAACTGTTACTGGTGAAGACTACTGGTGAACGCTAATGGTGAAGGCTACTGGTGAATGCTGTTGGTGAACTCTACTGTCAAATGCAACTGGTGAATGCTACTGGAGAGTGCTACTGGTGACTGTTACTGGTGAAGGCTACTGGTGAATGCTACTTATGAACACGACTGGAAAATGCTAATGGTGAAGGCTACTGTTGAGTGCTACTGGTGAATGCTACTGGTGGAGGCTACTAGTGAATGCTACTGGCAAATGCTCCTGACAAGTGGTACTGGCGAATGCTAGTAGTAAAGGATGCTGGTGAATGCTACTGGTGAATGCTACTAGTGTATGCTACTGGTGAATGCTAATGGTGTAGGCTACTGGTGACGGGTAAGGGTGGAGGCTGCTGGTCATGGCTACTGGTGAACGCTACTGGTGAATGTTACTGCTTAAGGCTACTGGTGAATTTCACTGGTAAATGCTACTGGTGAATGCTACTAGTAAATGTGATTGGTGAAGGTTACTTGTAAATGCTACTGGTGAATGCTACTGGGAAACGCTACTGGTGAATATTACTGGTGAATGCTACTGGTGAATCCTACTGGTAAATGCTACTGGTGAAGGCTACTGGTGAATGCTACTGGTGAATGCTACTGGTGAATGATACTGGTGAAGGCTATTGGTGAGTGCTACTGGTGAAAGCTACTTGTGAATGCTACTGGTGAACGCTAATGGTGAATGCTGTTGGTGAACTCTACTGTCAAATGCAACTGGTGAATGCTACTGGTGAGTGCTACTGGTTACTGTTACTGGTGAAGGCTACTGGTGAAGGCTACTTATGAACACGACTGGAAAATGCTAATGGTGAAGGCTACTGTTGAGTGCTACTGGTGAGCGCTACTGGTGGAGGCTACTGGTGAATGCTACTGGCAAATGCTCCTGGCAAATGGTACTGGCGAATGCTAGTAGTAAGGGATACTGGTGAATGCTACTGGTGAATGCTACTAGTGTATGCTACTGGTGAGTGCTAATGGTGAATGCTACTGGTGAAGGCTAACGATGGAGGCTACTGGTGAATTCTACTGGAGAAAACTTCTGGTGAATGCTACTGGTTGAGGCTTCTTGTAAAGGCTACTGGTGAGTGCTACTGGCAAATGCTACTGGCGAATGCTACTGGTGAAGGCTATTGGTGAAGGCTACTGGTGAAGGCTACAGGTTGAGGCTTCTTGTGAGTGCTACTGGTGAGTGCTACTCAAAGTAGTAGTAGTAGTAGTAGTAGAGAAAGTAGTGGCTGAACAGCTAACTACATTTTTGGAAGAAAATGATTTTTACGACAAATTTCAGTCAGGTTTCCGCAAAAAGCACTCTACTGAAACTGCCTTATTGAGAGTTTCAAATGATGTGATGATGGCCGCTGACTCTAGTCGCTACACAGTTTTGGTTTTACTAGATTTAACGTCTGCCTTTGACACAGTAGACCATGACTTATTGATTGATCGACTTAAATCAGAGATGGGTTTTTCTGGGACTGTTCTTCAGTGGTTCTCCTCATACATAAAAGGTAGAACCTTTAATGTTGCGGTAAACAATATAATGTCTCATGTGTCTAAACTGTCGTGTGGAGTGGCCCAAGGTTCTGTCCTGGGACCTGTTTTGTTTCTTTTGTACTTATTGCCTCTTGGCCGACTTATTTGTGGTTTTGAAAATGTATCATCACTTTTACGCTGATGATATTCAGTTGTACTGTTCCTTCAATGATTCAGAGTTTTATTTTTTATCTATGTTGTTAGAATGTGTGTCCTGCATTAAAAACTGGCTCTCCTCAAATTACCTTCAGATAAATTCTAACAAAACAGAAACTCTGATCATTGCCCCTGATAAAAAGATACCTATGATCAAAAACTATCTTGGTGCTCTGGGACTGTCTGTGAAAACCAGTCTCAGAAACCTTGGGGTTGTGTTTGATCAGGCCATGTCTTTGGAGAGTCACACCCGACAACTGACCAAAAACAGTTTCTATCATCTAAGAAACATCTCTAAAGTAAGGAGGTTGTTGTCAAAATCAGATCTTGAAATGATCATCCATGCTTTCATCTCGAGTCGCATTGATTACTGTAACTCTGTTTTCACTTACATAAATAAGACGACTCTAAATAAGCTTCAAATTGTGCAGAACTCTGCTGCCAGACTTTTGACAGGTGCAGCCAGAACAGCCCACATCACCCCTGTTTTGACACGTCTTCATTGGCTTCCTGTTAAATTTCGCATAGATTTTAAAATTTTAGTATTGACCTTTCAGGCGTTACATGGTCAGGCCCCTCAGTATATCACCGACTTACTATGTCCATACTCTTCTGGACGCTCTCTTCGGTCTTCTGGCCAGAACCTCCTGAAGGTTCCAAAAACTCGTTTTAAAACTCGTGGTGACCTGTCTTTCCAGTCTGTTGCTCCCAGACTCTGGAATGAGCTGCCTCTGTCCCTTCGTGTGCTTGACTCTGTGGACTCTTTTAAAATGCAGCTAAAGACTCTACTGTTTAGAAGAGCTTTTTGTTGATTCTTGGATGATTTTAATTTTTGCTGATTGTTGCTGATTGTGTTATTGTACCCATTTTTATGTACAGCACTTTGTGATTTTTATCTGTGAAAAGCGCTTTATAAATAAACTTTACTTACTTACTTACTTACTTACTGGCAAATGCAACTGGCGAAGGCTACTCGTAAAAGCTAAAAGTGAATGCTACTGGTGAAGGCTACTGGTGAAGGCTACAGGTTGAGGCTACTATTGAATGCTACTGGTAAATGCTACTGGTGAAGCCTAAAGATGGAGGCTACTGGTGAATGCTACTTGTGAAAGCTTATGGTGAATGCTACTGGTAAATGCTACTGGTGAAGGCTACAGGTTGAGGGTACCTGTGAAGGCTACTGGTGAGTGCTAATGGCAAAGGCTACTAGTGAAGGCTACTGGTAAAAGCTACTGGTGAATGCTACAGGTGAATGCTAATGGTGGAGGCTACTGGTGAAGGCTACTGGTGACGGCTAAGGGTGGAGGCTGCTGGTCATGGCTACTGGTGAATGTTACTGCTTAAGGCTACTGGTGAATGCTTCTGGTAAATGCTACTGGTGAAGGCTCACAATGGAGGCTACTGGTGATTGCTACTGGTGAAAACTACTGGTGTATGCTACTGGTGAATGCTAATGGTGAAGGCTACTGGTGAAGGCTACTGGTGAACACTACTGGTGAACGCTACTGGTGAGTGCTACTGGTGAGTGCTACTGGTGGAGGCTACTGGTGAATGCTACTAGTAAATGTGAATGGTGAAGGTTACTTGTAAATGCTACTGGTGAAGGCTACTGGTGAATGCTACTGGGAAACGCTACTGGTGAACGCTACTGGTGAACGCTACTGGTGAATATTACTGCTGAATGCTACTGGTGAAGGCTAACGGTGGCGGCTACTGGTGAAGGCTACTGGTGAATGCTACTGGTGAATGATACTGCTAAAGGCTAGTGGTGAATGCTACTGTCAAATGCAACTGGTGAATGCTACTGGTGAGTGCTACTGGTGACTGTTACTGGTGAAGGCTACTGGTGAATGCTACTGATGAACACGACTGGAAAATGCTAATGGTGAAGGCTACTGTTGAGTGCTACTGGTGAATGCTACTGGTGGAGGCTACTGGTGAATGCTACTGGCAAATGCTCCTGGCAAGTGGTACTGGCGAATGCTAGTAGTAAAGGATGCTGGTGAATGCTACTGGTGAATGCTACTAGTGTATGCTACAGGTGAATGCTAATGGTGTAGGCTACTGGTGAAGGCTACTGGTGACGGGTAAGGGTGGAGGCTGCTGGTCATGGCTACTGGTGAACGCTACTGGTGAATGTTATTGCTTAAGGCTACTGGTGAATTTCACTGGTAAATGCTACTGGTGAATGCTACTAGTAAATGTGATTAGTGAAGGTTACTTGTAAATGCTACTGGTGAAGGCTACTGGTGAATGCTACTGGGAAACGCTACTGGTGAATATTACTGGTGAATGCTACTGGTGAATCCTACTGGTAAATGCTACTGGTGAAGGCTACCGGTGAAGGCTACTGGTGAATGATACTGGTGAAGGCTATTGGTGAGTGCTACTGGTGAAAGGTAATTTTGAATGCTACTGGTGAACGCTAATGGTGAAGGCTACTGGTGAATGCTGTTGGTGAACTCTACTGTCAAATGCAACTGGTGAATGCTACTGGTGAGTGCTACTGGTTACTGTTACTGGTGAAGGCTACTGGTGAATGCTACTGATGAACACGACTGGAAAATGCTAATCGTGAAGGCTACTGTTGAGTGCTACTGGTGAGCGCTACTGGTGGAGGCTACTGGTGAATGCTACTGGCAAATGCTCCTGGCAAATGGTACTGGCGAATGCTAGTAGTAAGGGATACTGGTGAATGCTACTGGTGAATGCTACTAGTGTATGCTACTGGTGAGTGCTAATGGTGAATGCTACTGGTGAAGGCTATTGGTAAAAGCTACTGGTGAATGCTACATGTGAATGCTAATGGTGTTGGCTACTGGTGAAGGCTACTAGTGACGGGCAAGGGTGGAGGCTGCTGGTCATGGCTACTGGTGAACGCTACTGGTGAATGTTACTGCTTAAGGCTACTGGTTAAATTTACTGGTAAATGCTGCTGGTGAAGGCTAACGATGGAGGCTACTGGTGAATTCTACTGGAGAAAACTTCTGGTGAATGCTACTGGTTGAGCCTTCTTATGAATGCTACTGGTGAGTGCTACTGGTGAGTGATACTGGCAAATGCTACTGGCGAATGGTACTGGTTAAGGCTATTGATGAAGGCTACTGGTGAAGGCTACAGGTTGTGGCTTCTTGTGAGTGCTACTGGTGAGTGCGACTGGTGAATGCTACTGGCAAATGCTACTGGTGAATGCTACTGGTGAAGGCTATTGGTGAAGGCTACTGGTGAAGGTTACAGGTTGCGGCTTCTTGTGAGTGCTACTGGTGATTGCTACTGGCAAATGCTACTGGCGAATGCTACTGGTGGAGGCTATTGGTAGAGGCTACTGGTGAATGCTACTAGTAAATGTGATTGGTGAAGGTTACTTGTAAATGCTACTGGTGAAGGCTACTGGTGAGTGCTACTGGTGAAAGCTACTTGTGAATGCTACTGGTGAATGCTAATGGTGAAGGCTACTGGTGAATGCTGTTGGTGAACTCTACTGTCAAATGCAACTGGTGAATGCTACTGGTGAGTGCTACTGGTGACTGTTACTGGTGAAGGCTGGTGAATTCTACTGATGAACACGACTGGAAAATGCTAATGGTGAAGGCTACTGTTGAGTGCTACTGGTGAGCGCTACTGGTGAGTGGTACTGGTGAAGGCTACTAGTTAATGTTACTGGAGAAGGCTACTGGTGAATGCTACTGGAAAATGCTCCTGGCAAATGGTACTGGCGAATGCTAGTAGTAAAGGGTACTGGTGAAGGCTACTAGTGAATGTTACTGGAGAAGGCTACTGGTGGAGGCTACTGGTGAATGCTACTGGCAAATGCTCCTGGCAAATGGTACTGGCGAATGCTAGTAGTAAAGGGTACTGGTGAAAGCTACTGGTGAATGCTACTAGTGAATGCTACTGGTGAATGCTACTGGTGAAGGCTACTGGTGAAGGCTACAGGTTGAGGCTTCTTGTGAATGGTACTGGTGAGTGCTACTGGTGAGTGCTACTGGCAAATGCTACTGACGAATGAATCTGGTAAAAGCTCAAAGTGAATACTACTGGTGAACGCTACTGGTGAGGGCTACTGGTGAACACTACTGGTGAATGCTACTGGTGAGTGCTACAGGCGGAGGCTACTGGTGAATGCTACTAGTAAATGTGATTGGTGAAGGTTACTTGTAAATGCTACTGGTGAAGGCTACTGGTGAGTGCTACTGGTGAGTGCTACTTGTGAATGCTACTGGTGAACGCTAATGGTGAAGGCTACTGGTGAATGCTGTTGGTGAACTCTACTGTCAAATGCAACTGGTGAATGCTACTGGTGAGTGCTACTGGTGACTGTTACTGGTGAAGGCTACTGGTGAATGCTACTGATGAACACAACTGGAAAATGCTAATGGTGAAGGCTACTGTTGAGTGCTACTGGTGAGCGCTACTGGTGAGTGATACTGGTGAAGGCTACTGGTGAATGTTACTGGAGAAGGCTACTGGTGGAGGCTACTGGTGAATGCTACTGGCAAACGCTCCTGGCAAATGGTACTGGCGAATGCTAGTAGTAAAGGGTACTGGTGAAAGCTACTGGTGAATGCTACTAGTGAATGCTACTGGTGAAGGCTACTGGTGAAGGCTACTGGTGAAGGCTACAGGTTGAGGCTTCTTGTGAATGGTACTCGTGAGTGCTACTGGTGAGTGCTACTGGCAAATGCTACTGGCGAATGCTACTGGTAAATGCTACTGGTGAAGGCTACTGGTGAATGCTACTGGGAAAGGCTACTGGTGAACACTACTGGTGAATGTTACTGCTGAATGCTACTGGTGAATGCTACTGATAAATGCTACTGGTGAAGGCTAACGGTGGAGGCTACTGGTGAAGGCTGCTGGTGAATGCTACTGGTGACTGTTACTGCTAAAGGCTACTGGTGAATGCTACTGGTAAATGATACTTGTGAAGGCTACTGTTGAGTGCTACTGGTGAAAGCTACTTCTGAATGCTACTGGTGAACGCTAATGGTGAAGGCTCCTGGTGAATGCTGTTCGTGAACTCTACTGGCAAATGCTACTATTGAGGGCTACTGTCACATGCAACTGGTGAAGGCTACTGGCGAGTGCTACTGGTGACTGTTACTGGTGAAACTCTACTGATGAACACGACTGGAAAATGCTACTGGTGAAGGCTACAGGTTGAGGCTTCTTGTAAAGGCTACTGGTGAGTGCTACTGGCAAATGCTACTGGCGAATGCTACTGGTGAAGGCTATTGGTGAAGGCTACTGGTGAAGGCTACAGGTTGAGGCTTCTTGTGAGTGCTACTGGTGAGTGCTACTGGCAAATGCAACTGGCGAAGGCTACTCGTAAAAGCTAAAAGTGAATGCTACTGGTGAACACTACTAGTAAAGGCTACTGGTAAACACTACTGGTGAACGCTACTGGTGAAGGCTATTGGTGAAGGCTACTGGTGAAGGCTACAGGTTGAGGCTTCTTGTGAGTGCTACTGGTGAGTGCTACTGGCAAATGCAACTGGCGAAGGCTACTCGTAAAAGCTAAAAGTGAATGCTACTGGTGAACACTACTAGTAAAGGCTACTGGTAAACACTACTGGTGAACGCTACTGGTGAATGCTACTGCTGAATGCTACTGGTGAATGCTACTGGTAAATGCTAATGGTGAAGCTACTGGTGAGTGCTACTGGTGAGCCCTACTGGTGAATGCTACTAATGAAGGCTACTAGTGAATGCTACTGGTGACGGCTACTGGTGGAGGCTACTGGCAAATGGTACTGGTGAATGCCACGGGTGAATGCTACTAGTGTATGCTACTGGTGAAGGCTATTAGTAAAAGCTACTGGTGAAGGCTACAGGTGGAGGCTTCTTGTGAAGGCAACTGGTGAGTGCTACTGGTGAGTGCAACTGGCAAATGATACTGGTAGATGCTACAGGTGAAGGCTACTGGTGAAGGCTACAGGTTGAGGCTTCTTGTGAGTGCTACTGGTGAGTGCTACTGGCAAATGCTACTGGTGAATGCTACTGGTGAAGGCTATTGGTGAAGGCTACTGGTGAAGGCTACAGGTTGAGGCTTCTTGTAAAGGCTACTGGTGAGTGCTACTGGCAAATGCTACTGGCGAATGCTACTGGTGAAGGCTATTGGTGAAGGCTACTGGTGAAGGCTACAGGTTGAGGCTTCTTGTGAGTGCTACTGGTGAGTGCTACTGGCAAATGCAACTGGCGAAGGCTACTCGTAAAAGCTAAAAGTGAATGCTACTGGTGAACACTACTAGTAAAGGCTACTGGTAAACACTACTGGTGAATGCTACTGGTGAGTGCTACTGGTGGAGGCTACTGGTGAATGCTACTAGAAAATGCGATTGTGAAGGTTACTTGTAATTGCTACCGGTGAAGGCTACTGGTGAATGTTACTGCTGAATGCTACTGGTGAATGCTACTGGTAAATGCTAATGGTGAAGCTACTGGTGAGTGCTACTGGTGAGCCCTACTGGTGAATGCTACTAATGAAGGCTACTAGTGAATGCTACTGGTGAAGGCTACTGGTGGAGGCTACTGGCAAATGGTACTGGTGAATGCCACGGGTGAATGCTACTAGTGTATGCTACTGGTGAAGGCTATTAGTAAAAGCTACTGGTGAAGGCTACAGGTGGAGGCTTCTTGTGAAGGCAACTGGTGAGTGCTACTGGTGAGTGCAACTGGCAAATGATACTGGTAGATGCTACAGGTGAAGGCTACAGGTGAAGGCTACAGGTTGAGGCTACCTGTGAAGGATACTGGTGATTGCTAATGGCAAATACTACTGGTGAAGGATACTGGTAAAAGCTACTGGTGAATGCTACAGGTGAATGCTAAGGGTGGAGGCTGCTGGTCATGGCTACTGGTGAAGGCAACTGCTGACTTCTACAGGAAAATGCTACTGGTGAAAGTACCTGGTAAAGGCTATTGGTGAAGGCTACTGGTGAACCCTACTAGTGAAGGCTACTGGTGAGTGCTATTGGCAAATGCTACCGGTGAAGGCTACTCGTAAAAGCTAAATTTGAATGCGACTGGTGAACGCTACTAGTAAAGGCTACTGGTGAAGGCTACTGGTGAATGCTACTGGTGAACGCTACTAGTAAAGGCTAGTGGTGAAGGCTACTGGTGAATGCTACTGGTGAAGGGAACTGCTGAATTCTACTGGAAAATGCTACTGGTCAAAGTACCTGGTAAAGGCTATTGGTGAAGGCTACTGGTGAACCCTACTAGTGAAGGCTACTGGTGAGTGCTATTGGCAAATGCTACCGGTGAAGGCTACTCGTAAAAGCTAAATTTGAATGCGACTGGTGAACGCTACTAGTGAAGGCTACTGGTGAAGGCTACTGGTGAATGTTACTGGCAAATGCTCCTGGCAAATGGTACTGGCGAATGAAAGTAGTAAAGGGTACTGGTGAATGCTTCTGGTGAATGCTACTGGTGAATGCTACTGGTTAAGGCTAACGCTGGAGTATACTGGTGAAAGCAACTGGTGAACGCTACTGGTGAATGTTACTATGAAGTAACCAGGTCAATGTTACTGGTAAATGGTGCTGGTGAAGGCTACTGGTGAGTGCTACTGGTGAAAGCTACTTGTGAATGCTACTGGTGAATGCTAATGGTGAAGGCTAATGGTGAATGCTGTTGGTGAACTCTACTGTCAAATGCAACTGGTGAATGCTACTGGTGAGTGCTACTGGTGACTGTTACTGGTGAAGGCTACTGGTGAATGCTACTGATGAACACGACTGGAAAATGCTAATGGTGAAGGTTACTGTTGAGTGCTACTGGTGAGCGCTACTGGTGAGTGGTACTGGTGAAGGCTACTAGTGAATGTTACTGGAGAAGGCTACTGGTGGAGGCTACTGGTGAATGCTACTGGCAAATGCTCCTGGCAAATGGTACTGGCGAATGCTAGTAGTAAAGGGTACTGGTGAAAGCTACTGGTGAATGCTACTAGTGAGTGCTACTGACAAATGCTACTGGCGAATGCTACTGGTAAATGCTACTGGTGAAGGCTACTGGTGAATGCTACTGGGAAAGGCTACTGGTGAACGCTACTGGTGAATGTTACTGCTGAATGCTACTGGTGAATGCTACTGATAAATGCTACTGGTGAAGGCTAACGGTGGAGGCTACTGGTGAAGGCTGCTGGTGAATGCTACTGGTGACTGTTACTGCTAAAGGCTACTGGTGAATGCTACAGGTAAATGATACTTGTGAAGGCTACTGTTGAGTGCTACTGGTGAAAGCTACTTCTGAATGCTACTGGTGAACGCTAATTGTGAAGGCTCCTGGTGAATGCTGTTGGTGAATTCTACTGGCAAATGCTACCACTGAGGGCTACTGTCAAATGCAACTGGTGAAGGCTACTGGTGAGTGCTACTGGTGACTGTTACTGGTGAAGGCTACTGGTGAAGGCTACAGGTTGAGGCTTCTTGTGAGTGCTACTGGTGAGTGCTACTGGCAAATGCTACTGGTGAATGCTACTGGTGAAGGCTATTGGTGAAGGCTACTGGTGAAGGCTACAGGTTGAGGCTTCTTGTAAAGGCTACTGGTGAGTGCTACTGGTGAGTGCTACTGGCAAATGCTACTGGCGAAGGCTACTCGTAAAAGCTCAAAGTGAATACTACTGGTGAACGCTACTGGTGAGGGCTACATGTGAACACTACTGGTGAATGCTACTGGTGAGTGCTACAGGCGGAGGCTACTGGTGAATGCTACTAGTAAATGTGATTGGTGAAGGTTACTTGTAAATGCTACTGGTGAAGGCTACTGGTGAGTGCTACTGGTGAAAGCTACTTGTGAATGCTACTGGTGAACGCTAATGGTGAAGGCTACTGGTGAATGCTGTTGGTGAACTCTACTGTCAAATGCAACTGGTGAATGCTACTGGTGAGTGCTACTGGTGACTGTTACTGGTGAAGGCTACTGATGAACACGACTGGAAAATGCTAATGGTGAAGGCTACTGTTGAGTGCTACTGGTGAGCGCTACTGGTGAGTGGTACTGGAGAAGTCTACTAGTGAATGGTACTGGAGAAGGCTACTGGTGGAGGCTACTGGTGAATGCTACTGGCAAATGCTCCTGGCAAATGGTACTGGCGAATGCTAGTAGTAAAGGGTACTGGTGAAAGCTACTGGTGAAAGCTACTGGTGAATGCTACTGGTGAATGCTACTGGTGAAGGCTACTGGTGAAGGCTTCAGGTTGAGGCTTCTTGTGAATGGTACTGGTGAGTGCTACTGGCAAATGCTACTAGCGAATGCTACTGGTAAATGCTACTGGTGAAGAGTACTGGCGAATGGTGAAGGCTCCTGGTGAATGCTGTTGGTGAATTCTACTGGCAAATGCTACCACTGAGGGCTACTGTCAAATGCAACTGGTGAAGGCTACTGGTGAGTGCTACTGGTGACTGTTACTGGTGAAGGCTACTGGTGAATGCTACTGATGAACACAACTGGAAAAAACTAATGGTGAAGCCACTGGTGAGTGCTACTGGTGAGCCCTACTGGTGAATGCTACTAATGAAGGCTACTAGTGAATGCTACTGGTGAAGGCTACTGGTGGAGGCTACTGGCAAATGGTACTGGTGAATGCCACGGGTGAATGCTACTAGTGTATGCTACTGGTGAAGGCTATTAGTAAAAGCTACTGGTGAAGGCTACAGGTGGAGGCTTCTTGTGAAGGCAACTGGTGAGTGCTACTGGTGAGTGCAACTGGCAAATGATACTGGTAGATGCTACAGGTGAAGGCTACTGGTGAAGGCTACAGGTTGAGGCTACCTGTGAAGGATACTGGTGAGTGCTAATGGCAAATGCTACTGGTGAAGGATACTGGTAAAAGCTACTGGTGAATGCTACAGGTGAATGCTAAGGGTGGAGTCTGCTGGTCATGGCTACTGGTGAACGCTACTGGTGAATGTTACTGCTTAAAGCTACTGGTAAATGCTACTGGTAAATGCTACTGGTGAAGGCTACTGGTGATTGCTACGGGTGAATTCTACTGGTGAATGCTACTGGTGAAGGCTACTGGTGAATGCTACTGGTGAACGCTACTAGTAAAGGCTAGTGGTGAAGGCTACTGGTGAAGGCTACTGGTGAACCCTACTAGTGAAGGCTACTGGTGAGTGCTATTGGCAAATGCTACCGGTGAAGGCTACTCGTAAAAGCTAAATTTGAATGCGACTGGTGAACGCTACTAGTAAAGGCTACTGGTGAAGGCTACTGGTGAATGTTACTGGCAAATGCCCCTGGCAAATGGTACTGGCGAATGAATGTAGTAAAGGGTACTGGTGAATGCTTCTGGTGAATGCTTCTGGTGAATGCTACTGGTTAAGGCTAACGGTGGAGTATACTGGTGAAAGCAACTGGTGAACGCTACTGGTGAATGTTACTATGAAGTCAACAGGTCAATGTTACTGGTAAATGCTGCTGCTGAAAGCTAACAGTGGAGGCTACTGGTGAAGGATACTGGTGAGTGCTACTGGTGACTGTTACTGGTGAAGGCTACTGGTGAATTCTACTGATGAATGCTACTGGTTAAGGCTATTGGCGAAGGCTACTGGTGAAGGCTACAGGTTGAGGCTTCTTGTGAAGGCTACTAGTGAGTGCTACTGGAAAATGCTACAGATGAAGGCTACTGGTAAAAGCTGAAGGTGAATGTTACTGGTGAACGCTGCTACTGAAGGCTACTGGTGAGTGCTACTGGTGAGTGCTACTGGTGAAGGTTACTGGTGAATGCTACTGGCAATTGCTCCTGGTGAAGGCTACTGGTGAATGCTACTGGTGAATACTACTTGTAAAAGCTACTGGTGAAGTCTAGTGGTGAAGTTTACTGGTGAATGCTTCTTGTAAAGGCTACTGGTGAATGCTACTGGGGACTGTTTCTGGTGAACGTTACTGGTGAATGTTACTGGTGAATGTTACTGCTGAAGGCTACTGGTGAATATTACTGCTGAAGGCTACTGGTGAATTCTGCTGGCAAATGCTACTGGCGAGTGCTACTGGTGAATTCTACTGGTGAGTGCTACTGGTGAAGGCTACCTCTGACTGCAACTGATGAGTGCTACTGGAGAAGGCTACTTGTGAAGGCTACTGGCAAATTCTATGTGTGAACGCTACTGGTTAATGTACCTGGTGAATGCCACTTTGGAAGGCTACTGGTGGAGGGTACTGGTGTAGGCTACTGGTTAATGCTACTGGTGAATTCTACAGGTGAATGCTAATGGTGGAGCCTACTGGTGAAGGCTAAGGCTGGAGGCTGCTGGTGATGGCTACTGGCAAATTCTACTTTTGAATACTACTGGTGACGACTGATGAATGCTACTGGTAAATGCCACTGGTGAAGGCTAACAGTGGAGGCTACTGGTGAAGGCTACTGGTGAGTGTTACTGGTGACTGTTACTGGTGAAAGCTACTGGTGAAGGCTACTGGTAAATGCTGTTGGTGTTCTCTACTTGCAAATGCTTCTAGTGAAGGCGACTGTCAAATGCTACTGGTGATGGCTACTGGTGAGTGCTACTGATGACTGTTACTGGTGAAGGCTACTGGTGAATGCTACTTATGAACGCTACTGGTGAATGCTAACGATGGGGGCTACTGGTGAATGCTACTGGTGAATGCTACTTGTAAAGGCTACTGTTTCATGCTACTGGTGAAGGCTACTGGTGAATGCTACTAGAAAATGCGACTGGTGAAGGCTACTGGTGGAGGCTACTGGTGAATGCTACTAGAAAATGCGACTGGTGAAGGCTACTGGTAAAAGCTAAAGGTGAATGCTACTGGTGAGTGCTACTGGTGAGTGACACCGGTGAAGGCTACTGGTGAATGCTATTGTTAAAGGCTACTGGTGAGTGCTACTGGCAAATGCTACTGGTGAAGGCTTCTGGCAAATGGTACTGGTGAATGCTACTGGTGAATCCTACAGGTGAATGCTAATGGTGGAGAATACTGGTGAAGGCTACTGGTGAAGGCTAACGGTGGAGGCCGCTGGTGAACGCTACTGGTGAACACTACAGGTGAACAGTACTGCTTAAGTCTACTGGTAAATGCCACTGGTGAAGGCTAACGATGGAGGCTACTGGTGAATGCTACTGGTGAGTGCTATTGGTGAACGCCACTGGTGAATGTTACTGGTGAAGGCTACTGGTAAATGCTACTTGTAAATGCTACTGGTGATGGCTAACGGTGGAGGCTACTGGTGAGTGCTACTGGTGAACGCTACTGGTTAATACTACTGGTGAAGGCTACTGGTGAACGTTACTGGTGAATGCTACTGGTGAATGCTACTGTTGAATGCTACTGGTGAAGGCTACAGGTTGGGGCTTCTTGTGAAGGCTACTGGTGAGTGCTTCTTGTGAAGGCTACTGGTGAGTGCTACTGGCAAATGCTACTGGTGAAGGCTACACGTAAAAGCTAAGAGTTAATGCTACTGGTGAACGCTACTAGTGAAGGCTACTGGTGAAGGCTACTGGTGAGTACTACTGGTTAGTTCTACTGGTGGAGGCTTATGGTGAATGCCACTAGAAAAAGCATTTGGTGAAGGTTACTGGTAAATGCTACTGGTGAAGGCTCCAGGTGAATGCTACTGGGAAAGGCTAATGGTGAACTCTACTGGTGAATGTTACTGGTGAAGGCTAACGGTGAGTGCTACTGGTGAAAGATACTGGTGAATGCTACTGGTGAATGCTACTGGTGAAGGCTACTGGTGAAGGCTACTGGTGAACACGGCTGGAAAATGCTAATGGTGAAGGCTACTGGTGAGTGCATCTGGTGAGCGCTACTGGTGAATGCTACTGGTGTATTTTACTGGTGGAGGCCAGTGGTGAATGCTACTGGCAAATGCTCCTAGCAATAGGTACTGGCGAATGCTAGTAGTGAAGGGTACTGGTGAATGCTACTTGTGAATGCTACTAGTGTATGCTTCCGGTGAATGCTACTGGTGAATGCTACTGGTGAATATTACTAGTGTAGGCTACTGGTGAAGGCAACTGGTTAAGGCGACTGGTGAATGCTACTGGAAAATGCTACTGGTGAAAGTACCTGGTAAAGGCTATTGGTGAGGACTACTGGTGAATCCTACTAGTGAAGGCTACTGGTGAGTGCTACTGGCGAATGGTACTGGTGAATGCTACTGGTAAATGCTACTGGTTAAGGCTAACGGTGTAGTATACTCATGAAGGCAACTGGTGAACTCTACTGGTGAATGTTACTGCTGAATGCAACAGGTTAATGGTACTGGTAAATGCTGCTGGTGAAGGATAAGAGTGGAGGCTACTGGTGAAGGCTACTGGTGAGTGCTACTGGTGAACGCTACTGGTGAACGCTACTGGTGAACGCTACTGGTGAACGCTACCGGTCAATGCTACTGGTGAGTGCTACTGGTGGACACTACTGGTAAATGCTACTAGAAAATGCGACTGGTGAAGGCTACTGGTGCATGCTACTGGCAAATGCTACTGGTGAAGGCTACTGGTGCATGCTACTGGTGAGTGCTACTGGTGAACGCTACTGGTGAACGCTACTGGTAAAGGCTACTGGTGAGTGCTACTGGCAAACGCTACTGGTGAAGACTACTGGTAAATGCTACTGGTGAAGGCTAATGGCAAATTCTACTTCTGTATGTTACCGGCTAATGCTACTGGTGAAGGCTTCTGGCAAATGGTACTGGTGAATGCTTCTGGTGAATGCTACAGGTGATTGCTAATGGTGGAGAATGTTACTGCTTAAGGCTACTGGTAAATGCTACTGGTGAAGGCTAACGATGGAGGCTACTGGTGAACGCTACTGGTGAACGCTACTGGTGAACGCTACTGGTAAAAGCTAAAGGTGAATGCTACTGGTGAGTGCTACTGGTGAGTGCTACCGGTGAAGGCTACTGGTGAATGCTACTGGTAAAGGCTACTGGTGAGTGCTACTGGCAAACGCTACTGGTGAAGACTACTGGTAAATGCTACTGGTGAAGGCTACTGGCAAATTCTACTTGTGTATGTTACCGGCTAATGCTACTGGTGAAGGCTTCTGGTAAATGGTACTGGTGAATGCTACTGGTGAATGCTACAGGTGATTGCTAATGGTGGAGAATACTGGTGATGGCTACTGGTGAAGGCTAAGGGTGGAGGCTACTGGTGATGGCTACTGGTGAACGCTACTGGTGAATGTTACTGCTTAAGGCTACTAGTAAATGCTACTGGTGAAGGCTAACGATGGAGGCTACTGGTGAATGCTACTCGTGAAAGCTACTGGTGAATGCTACTGGTGGATGCTACTAGTGAATGCTACTGGTGAACACTACTGTTTAATGTTACTGCTTAAGGCTACTGGTGAATGCTACTTGGAAATGCTACTGGTGGAGGCTACTGGTGAAAGCTACTGGTGAAGACTAATGGTGGAGGCTGCTCGTGATGGCTACTGGCAAATTCTACTTGTGAATAATACGGGTGACTACTGATGAATGCCACTGGTAAATGCCACTGGTGAGTGCTACCTGTGAAGGCTACTGGTGAATGCTACTGGTGAAGGCTACTGGTGAGTGCTACTGGTGAGCACTACTGGCAAATGTTACTGGTGAAGGCTACTGCTAAAAGCTAAAGGTGAATGCTACTGGTAAACGCTACTCGTGAAGGCTACTGGTGAGTGCTACTGGTGGAGGCTACTGGTGAATGCTACTAGGAAATGCGACTGGTGAAGGCTCCTGGTAAATGCTACTGGTGAAGGCTACTGGCAAATTCTACTTGTGTATGCTACTGGCAAATGCTACTGGTGAACGCTACTAGGAAAGGCTACTGGTGAATGCTACTGGTAAATGTTACTGCTGAATGCTACTGGTGAATGCTACTGGTAAATGCTACTGGTGAAGGCTAACACTGGAGGCTACTGGTGAGTGCTACTGGTGAAAGCTACTGGTGAATTCTACTGGTGAACGCCACTGGTGAAGGCTAACGGTGGGGGCTACTGATGAAGGCTACTGTTGAATGCTGTTGGTGAACTTTACTGTCAAATGCTACTATTGAGGGCTACTGTCAAATGCTACTGGTGAAGGCCATTGGTGAGTGCTACTGGTGAATGCTACTGGTGAATGCTACTGGTGAGTGCTACTGGTGATGGCTACCTGTGAATGCAATTGGTGAGTGCTACTGGTGAAGGCTACTGGTGAAGGATACTGATGGAGAGTACTGGTGAAGGATACTGGTGAATGCTACTTGTGAAGGCTTCTGGCAAATGGTACTGGTGAATGCTACTGGTGAATGTTATAGGTGAATGCTAATGGTGTAGGCTACTGGTGTAGGCTACTGGTGTAGGCTACTGGTGAATGTTACTGCTTAAGGCTACTGGTGAATGCTACTGGTAAATGCTACTGGTGAAGGCTAACGATGGAGGCTTCTTGTGAAGGCTACCGGTGAGTGCTACTGGTGAGTGCTACTGGCAAATGCTACTGGTGAAGGCTACTGGTAAAACATTAAAAGTAAATGCTACTGGTGAACGCTACTGGTGAAGGCTACTGGTGAAGGCTACTGGTGAGTGCTACTGGTGAGTGCTACTGGTGGAGGCTGCTGGTGAATGCTACTAGAAAATGCGACTGGTGAAGGCTACTGGTAAATGCTACTGGTGAAGGCTACTGGTAAAGGCTACTGGTGAAGGCTAAGGGTGGAGGCTGCTGGTGATGGCGACTGCTGAACGCTACTGGTCAATGTTACTGCTTAAGGCTACTGGTGAATGCTACTGGTGAATGTTACTGCTTAAGGCTACTGGTGATTGCTACTTGTAGATACTGCTGGTGAAGGCTAACGATGGAGGCTACTGGTGAATGCTACTGGTGAATGCTCCTGGTGAATGTTACTGCTGAAGGCTACTGCTGAATGCTGCTGGCAAATGCTACTGGCGAGTGATACTGGTAAGTGCTACTGGTGAATGATACTGCTGAAGGCTACTGGTGAATGCTGCTGGCAAATGCTACTGGCGAGTGATACTGGTGAGTGCTACTGGTGAATGTTACTGCTGAAGTCTACTGGTGAATGCTGCTGGCAAATGCTACAGGCGAGTGCTACTGTGAGTGCTACTGGTGAATGTTCCTGGTGAAGACTACCTGTGAATGCAATTGGTGTGTGCTACTGGTGAAGGCTACTGGTGAAGGCTACTGGTGAATGCTATTGGTGAAGGCTAAGGGTGGAGGATGCTGGTGATGGCTACTGGTGAATGTTACTGCTTAAGGCTACTGGTGAATGCTACTGGTGAAGGCTAACAATGGAGGCTACGGGTGAATGATCCTTGTGAAAGCTATTGGTGAATGCTACTGGTGAACGCTACTGATGAATGTTACTGCTTAACACTACTAGTGAATACTACTGGTGAATGCTACTGGTGAATGCTACTGGTTAATGCTACTCGTGAAGGCTACTGGTGAAGGCTACTCGTGAATACTACTGGTGAATGCTACTGGTGAAGGCTATTGGTGAAGGCTACTGGTGAAGGCTACAGGTTGAGGCTTCTTGTAAAGGCTACTGGTGAGTGCTACTGGCAAATGCTACTGGTGAATGCTACTGTTGAATGCTACTTGTAAAGGCTACTGGTGAATGCCACTGGTGAACGCTACTGGTGAATGCAACTAGCAAATGCTACTCGTGAAGGCTACTGTCAAGTGCTACTGGGGAAAGCCACTGGTGAACGCTGCTGGTGAATGTTAGTGGCAAGTGCTACTGGCGAGTGCTACTGGTGAAGGCTACTGGTGAATGCGACTGGCGAAGGCTACTGGCAAATTCTACTGGTGAATGCAACTGGTGAACGTTATTCGTGAACGCTACTGGCGAAGGTTACTGGTGAATGCTACTGGTGAATACTACTAGTGGAGGCTACTGGTGAATGCTACTTGTAAAGGCTACTGGGGAATGCTACTGGTGAACGCTACTGGTGAAGGCTAACGGTGGAGGCTACTGGTGAATGCAACTAGCAAATGCTCCTCGTGAAGGCTACTGTCAAATGCTGCTATTGAGTGCTACTGGTGACTGTTACTGGTGAAAGCTACTGTTGAATGCTACTGATGAACACGAATGGCAAATGCTAATGGTGAAGGCTACTGGTGAGTGCGACTGGTGAGTGCTACTGGTGAAGTCTACTGGCAAATTCTGCTTGTGAACGCTACTGGTGAATGCACCAGGTGAATGCTACTGGTGAAGGCTACTGGTGAAGGCTAAGGGTGGAGGCTGCTGGTGATGGCTACTGGTGAACGCTACTGGTGAATGTTACTGCTTAAGGCTACTGGTGAATGCTAATGGTAAATGCTACTGGTGAAGGCTACCTGTGAATGCAATTGGTGCGTGCTACTGGTGAAGGCTACTGGTGAAGGCTAAGGGTGGAGGCTGCTGGTGATGGCTACTGGTGAACGCTACTGGTGAATGTTACTGCTTAAGACTACTGGTGAATGCTACTGGTGAATGCTACTGGTGAAGGCTACCTGTGAATGCAATTGGTGCGTGCTACTGGTGAAGGCTACCTGTGAATGCAATTGGTGCGTGCTACTGGTGAAGGCTACTGGTGAAGCCTACTGGAAAAATTCTACCTGTGAACGCTACTGGTGAATGCACCTGGTGAATGCTACAGGTGAACGCTAATCGTGGAGGCTACTGGTGAAGGCTACTGGTGAAGGCTAAGGGTGAAGGCTACTAGCGAAGGCTACTGGTGAAGGCTACTGGTGAGTGCTACTGGTGAAGGCTCCTGGTGAAGGCTACTGGCAAAATCTACTTGTGAACGCTACTGGTGAAGTCTACTGGTGAGTGCTACTGTTGACTGGTACTGGTGAAAGCTACTGTTGAATGCTACTGATGAACACGAATGGCAAATGCTAATGGTGAAGGCTACTGGTGAGTGCGACTGGTGAGTGCTACTGGTGAAGTCTACTGGCAAATTCTACTTGTGAACGCAACTGGTGAACGCTTCCGGTGAAGGTTACTGGTGAAGGTTACTGGTGAATGCTACTGGTGAATGGTACTGGTGAATGCTACTAGTAAAGGCTACTGGTGAGTGCTACTGGTGAAGGCTACTGGTGAAGGCTACTGGTGAAGGCTACTGGCAAAATCTACTTGTGAACGCTACTGGTGAAGGCTACTGGTGAGTGCTACTTGTGACTGTTACTGGTGAAAGCTTCTGGTGAAGGCTACTGATGAACACGAATGGCAAATGCTAATGGTGAACGCAACTGGTGAACGCTTCAGGTGAAGGTTACTGCTGAAGGGTACTGGTGAATGCTACTGGTGAAGGCTACTGGTGAATGCATACTGGTGAATGCTACTTGTAGAGGCTACTGGTGAATGCTACTGGTGAAGGCTACTGGTGAATGTTACTGCTGAAGGCTACTAGTGAATGCTGCTAGCAAATGCTACTGGCGAGTGCGACTGGTGAGTGCTTCTGGTAAAAGTTACTGCTGAAGGCCACTGGTGAATTCTGCTGGTAAATGCTACTGGCGAGTGCTTCTGGTGAATACTACTGGTGAGTGCTACTGGTGAAGGCCGTCGGTGAGTGCAATTGGTGAGTGCTACTGGTGAAGGCTACTGGTGAAGGCTACTGGCAAAATCTACTTGTGAAAGCTACTGGTGAATGCTACTGGTGAAGGCTAGTGGAGGAGGGTACTGGTGAAGGGTACTGGTGAAGGCTACTGGCAAATGCTACTGGTGATGGCTACTGGTGAATGCTAAAGGTGAATGCTAATGATGGAGGCTACTGGTGAAGGCTAAGGGTGGAGGCTGCTGGTGATGGCTACTGGTGAACGCTACTGGTGAATGTTACTGCTTAAGGCTACTGGTGAATGCTACTGGTGAAGGCTAATGATGGAGGCTACTGGTGAATGCTACTGGTGAAGGCTACTGGTGAATGCTACTAGTAAAGGCTACTGGTGAAGGCTACTGGCAAAATCTACTTGTGAACGCTACTGGTGAAGGCTACTGGTGAGTGCTACTGGTGAATGCTACTAGCGAATGCTACTAGTGAAGGCTACTAGCGAACGCTACTGGTGAATGCTACTAGTGAAGGCTACTGGTGAGTGCTACTGGTGAAGGCTACTGGTGAATGCTACTGGTGAAGACTACTGGTGAATGCTACTTGTAGAGGCTACTGGTGAAGGCTACTGGTGAAGGCTACTGGTGAATGCTACTTGTAGAGGCTACTGGTGAAGGCTACTGGTGAATGTTACTGCTGAAGGTTACTAGTGAATGCTACTGGCAAATGCTACTGGACAGTGCGACTGGTGAGTGCTACTGGTAAAAGTTACTGCTGAAGACCACTGGTGAATTCTGCTGGTAAATGCTACTGGCGAGTGCTTCTGGCGAATGCTACTGGTGAGTGCTACTGGTGAAGGCTACCCGTGAATGTAATTGGTGAGTGCTACTGGTGAAGGCTACTGGAAAAATCTACTTGTGAAAGCTACTGGTGAATGCTACTGGTGAAGGCTAGTGGAGGAGGGTACTGGTGAATGCTACTGGTGAAGGCTACTGGCAAATGCTACTGGTGATGGCTACTGGTGAATGCTAAAGGTGAATGCTAATGGTGGAGGCTACTGGTGAAGGCTAAGGGTGGAGGCTGCTGGTGATGGCTACTGGTGAACGCTACTGGTGAATGTTACTGCTTAAGGCTACTGGTGAATCCTACTGGTGAAGGCTACTGGTGAATGCTACTAGTAAAGGCTACTGGTGAAGGCTACTGGCAAAATCTACTTGTGAACGCTACTGGTGAAGGCTACTGGTGAGTGCTACTGGTGACTGTTACTGGTGAAAGCTTCTGGTGAATGCTACTGATGAACACGAATGGCAAATGCTAATGGTGAACGCAACTGGTGAACGCTTCCGGTGAAGGCTACTGGTGAAGGCTACTGGCAAAATCTACTTGTGAAAGCTACTGGTGAATGCTACTGGTGAAGGCTAGTGGAGGAGGGTACTGGTGAAGGGTACTGGTGAATGCTACTGGTGAAGGCTACTGGCAAATGCTACTGGTGATGGCTACTGGTGAATGCTAATGGTGGAGGCTACTGGTGAAGGCTAAGGGTGGAGGCTGCTGGTGATGGCTACTGGTGAACGCTACTGGTGAATGCTACTGGTGAAGGCTAGTGGAGGAGGGTACTGGTGAAGGGTACTGTTGAATGCTACTGGTGAAGGCTACTGGCAAATGCTACTGGTGAATGCTACTGGTGAATGCTAAAGGTGAATGCTAATAGTGGAGGCTACTGGTGAAGGCTAAGGGTGGAGGCTGCTGGTGATGGTTACTGGTGAACGCTACTGGTTAATGCTACTGGTGAATGCAACTGGTGAACGCTACTGGTGAATACTATTGGTGAATGCTACTGGTGAATGCTACTAGCGAATGCTACTAGTGAAGGCGACTAGCGAAGGCTACTGGTGAATGCTACTAGTGAAGGCTACTGGTGAGTGCTACTGGTGAAGGCTACTGGTGAATGCTACTGGTGAAGGCTACTGGTGAGAGCTACTGGTGAAGGCTACTGGTGAATGCTACTTGTAGAGGCTACTGGTGAATGCTACTGGTGAAGGCTACTGGTGAATGTTACTGCTGAAGGCTACTAGTGAATGCTGCTGGCAAATGCTACTGGCCAGTGCGACTGGTGAGTGCTACTGGTAAAAGTTACTGCTGAAGACCACTGGTGAATTCTGCTGGTAAATGCTACTGGCAAGTGCTTCTGGCGAATGCTACTGGTGAGTGCTACTGGTGAATGTTACTGCTTAAGGCTACTGGTGAATGCTACTGGAGAAGGCTACTGGTGAATGCTACTAGTAAAGGCTACTGGTGAATGTTACTGCTGAAGGCTACTAGTGAATGCTGCTAGCAAATGCTACTGGCGAGTGCGACTGGTGAGTGCTTCTGGTAAAAGTTACTGCTGAAGGCCACTGGTGAATTCTGCTGGTAAATGCTACTGGCGAGTGCTTCTGGTGAATACTACTGGTGAGTGCTACTGGTGAAGGCCGTCGGTGAGTGCAATTGGTGAGTGCTACTGGTGAAGGCTACTGGTGAAGGCTACTGGCAAAATCTACTTGTGAAAGCTACTGGTGAATGCTACTGGTGAAGGCTAGTGGAGGAGGGTACTGGTGAAGGGTACTGGTGAAGGCTACTGGCAAATGCTACTGGTGATGGCTACTGGTGAATGCTAAAGGTGAATGCTAATGATGGAGGCTACTGGTGAAGGCTAAGGGTGGAGGCTGCTGGTGATGGCTACTGGTGAACGCTACTGGTGAATGTTACTGCTTAAGGCTACTGGTGAATGCTACTGGTGAAGGCTAATGATGGAGGCTACTGGTGAATGCTACTGGTGAAGGCTACTGGTGAATGCTACTAGTAAAGGCTACTGGTGAAGGCTACTGGCAAAATCTACTTGTGAACGCTACTGGTGAAGGCTACTGGTGAAGGCTAAGGGTGGAGGCTGCTGGTGATGGCTACTGGTGAAGGCTACTGGTGAATATTACTGCTTAAAGCTACTGGTGAATGCTACTGGTGAATGCAACTGGTGAACGCTACTGGTGAATACTATTGGTGAATGCTACTGGTGAATGCTACTAGTGAAGGCTACTAGCGAAGGCTACTGGTGAAGGCTACTGGTGAGTGCTACTGGTGAAGGCTCCTGGTGAAGGCTACTGGCAAAATCTACTTGTGAACGCTACTGGTGAAGTCTACTGGTGAGTGCTACTGTTGACTGGTACTGGTGAAAGCTACTGTTGAATGCTACTGATGAACACGAATGGCAAATGCTAATGGTGAAGGCTACTGGTGAGTGCGACTGGTGAGTGCTACTGGTGAAGTCTACTGGCAAATTCTACTTGTGAACGCAACTGGTGAACGCTTCCGGTGAAGGTTACTGGTGAAGGTTACTGGTGAATGCTACTGGTGAATGGTACTGGTGAATGCTACTAGTAAAGGCTACTGGTGAGTGCTACTGGTGAAGGCTACTGGTGAAGGCTACTGGCAAAATCTACTTGTGAACGCTACTGGTGAAGGCTACTGGTGAGTGCTTCTTGTGACTGTTACTGGTGAAAGCTTCTGGTGAAGGCTACTGATGAACACGAATGGCAAATGCTAATGGTGAACGCAACTGGTGAACGCTTCAGGTGAAGGTTACTGCTGAAGGGTACTGGTGAATGCTACTGGTGAAGGCTACTGGTGAATGCATACTGGTGAATGCTACTTGTAGAGGCTACTGGCGAGTGCGACTGGTGAGTGCTTCTGGTAAAAGTTACTGCTGAAGGCCACTGGTGAATTCTGCTGGTAAATGCTACTGGCGAGTGCTTCTGGTGAATACTACCGGTGAGTGCTACTGGTGAAGGCCGTCGGTGAGTGCAATTGGTGAGTGCTACTGGTGAAGGCTACTGGTGAAGGCTACTGGCAAAATCTACTTGTGAAAGCTACTGGTGAATGCTACTGGTGAAGGCTAGTGGAGGAGGGTACTGGTGAAGGGTACTGGTGAAGGCTACTGGCAAATGCTACTGGTGAAGGCTACTGGCAAATGCTACTGGTGATGGCTACTGGTGAATGCTAAAGGTGAATGCTAATGATGGAGGCTACTGGTGAAGGCTAAGGGTGGAGGCTGCTGGTGATGGCTACTGGTGAACGCTACTGGTGAATGTTACTGCTTAAGGCTACTGGTGAATGCTACTGGTGAAGGCTAATGATGGAGGCTACTGGTGAATGCTACTGGTGAAGGCTACTGGTGAATGCTACTAGTAAAGGCTACTGGTGAAGGCTACTGGCAAAATCTACTTGTGAACGCTACTGGTGAAGGCTACTGGTGAAGGCTAAAGGTGGAGGCTGCTGGTGATGGCTACTGGTGAAGGCTACTGGTGAATATTACTGCTTAAAGCTACTGGTGAATGCTACTGGTGAATGCAACTGGTGAACGCTACTGGTGAATACTATTGGTGAATGCTACTGGTGAATGCTACTAGTGAAGGCTACTAGCGAAGGCTACTGGTGAAGGCTACTGGTGAGTGCTACTGGTGAAGGCTCCTGGTGAAGGCTACTGGCAAAATCTACTTGTGAACGCTACTGGTGAAGTCTACTGGTGAGTGCTACTGTTGACTGGTACTGGTGAAAGCTACTGTTGAATGCTACTGATGAACACGAATGGCAAATGCTAATGGTGAAGGCTACTGGTGAGTGCGACTGGTGAGTGCTACTGGTGAAGTCTACTGGCAAATTCTACTTGTGAACGCAACTGGTGAACGCTTCCGGTGAAGGTTACTGGTGAAGGTTACTGGTGAATGCTACTGGTGAATGCTACTGGTGAATGCTACTGGTAAAAGCTAAAGGTGAATGGTACTGGTGAATGCTACTAGTAAAGGCTACTGGTGAGTGCTACTGGTGAAGGCTACTGGTGAAGGCTACTGGTGAAGGCTACTGGCAAAATCTACTTGTGAACGCTACTGGTGAAGGCTACTGGTGAGTGCTACTTGTGACTGTTACTGGTGAAAGCTTCTGGTGAAGGCTACTGATGAACACGAATGGCAAATGCTAATGGTGAACGCAACTGGTGAACGCTTCAGGTGAAGGTTACTGCTGAAGGGTACTGGTGAATGCTACTGGTGAAGGCTACTGGTGAATGCATACTGGTGAATGCTACTTGTAGAGGCTACTGGTGAATGCTACTGGTGAAGGCTACTGGTGAATGTTACTGCTGAAGGCTACTAGTGAATGCTGCTAGCAAATGCTACTGGCGAGTGCGACTGGTGAGTGCTTCTGGTAAAAGTTACTGCTGAAGGCCACTGGTGAATTCTGCTGGTAAATGCTACTGGCGAGTGCTTCTGGTGAATACTACTGGTGAGTGCTACTGGTGAAGGCCGTCGGTGAGTGCAATTGGTGAGTGCTACTGGTGAAGGCTACTGGTGAAGGCTACTGGCAAAATCTACTTGTGAAAGCTACTGGTGAATGCTACTGGTGAAGGCTAGTGGAGGAGGGTACTGGTGAAGGGTACTGGTGAAGGCTACTGGCAAATGCTACTGGTGATGGCTACTGGTGAATGCTAAAGGTGAATGCTAATGATGGAGGCTACTGGTGAAGGCTAAGGGTGGAGGCTGCTGGTGATGGCTACTGGTGAACGCTACTGGTGAATGTTACTGCTTAAGGCTACTGGTGAATGCTACTGGTGAAGGCTAATGATGGAGGCTACTGGTGAATGCTACTGGTGAAGGCTACTGGTGAATGCTACTAGTAAAGGCTACTGGTGAAGGCTACTGGCAAAATCTACTTGTGAACGCTACTGGTGAAGGCTACTGGTGAGTGCTACTGGTGAATGCTACTAGCGAATGCTACTAGTGAAGGCTACTAGCGAACGCTACTGGTGAATGCTACTAGTGAAGGCTACTGGTGAGTGCTACTGGTGAAGGCTACTGGTGAATGCTACTGGTGAAGACTACTGGTGAATGCTACTTGTAGAGGCTACTGGTGAAGGCTACTGGTGAAGGCTACTGGTGAATGCTACTTGTAGAGGCTACTGGTGAAGGCTACTGGTGAATGTTACTGCTGAAGGTTACTAGTGAATGCTACTGGCAAATGCTACTGGACAGTGCGACTGGTGAGTGCTACTGGTAAAAGTTACTGCTGAAGACCACTGGTGAATTCTGCTGGTAAATGCTACTGGCGAGTGCTTCTGGCGAATGCTACTGGTGAGTGCTACTGGTGAAGGCTACCCGTGAATGTAATTGGTGAGTGCTACTGGTGAAGGCTACTGGTGAAGGCTACTGGAAAAATCTACTTGTGAAAGCTACTGGTGAATGCTACTGGTGAAGGCTAGTGGAGGAGGGTACTGGTGAATGCTACTGGTGAAGGCTACTGGCAAATGCTACTGGTGATGGCTACTGGTGAATGCTAAAGGTGAATGCTAATGGTGGAGGCTACTGGTGAAGGCTAAGGGTGGAGGCTGCTGGTGATGGCTACTGGTGAACGCTACTGGTGAATGTTACTGCTTAAGGCTACTGGTGAATCCTACTGGTGAAGGCTACTGGTGAATGCTACTAGTAAAGGCTACTGGTGAAGGCTACTGGCAAAATCTACTTGTGAACGCTACTGGTGAAGGCTACTGGTGAGTGCTACTGGTGACTGTTACTGGTGAAAGCTTCTGGTGAATGCTACTGAAGAACACGAATGGCAAATGCTAATGGTGAACGCAACTGGTGAACGCTTCCGGTGAAGGCTACTGGTGAAGGCTACTGGCAAAATCTACTTGTGAAAGCTACTGGTGAATGCTACTGGTGAAGGCTAGTGGAGGAGGGTACTGGTGAAGGGTACTGGTGAATGCTACTGGTGAAGGCTACTGGCAAATGCTACTGGTGATGGCTACTGGTGAATGCTAATGGTGAGGCTACTGGTGAAGGCTAAGGGTGGAGGCTGCTGGTGATGGCTACTGGTGAACGCTACTGGTGAATGCTACTGGTGAAGGCTAGTGGAGGAGGGTACTGGTGAAGGGTACTGTTGAATGCTACTGGTGAAGGCTACTGGCAAATGCTACTGGTGAATGCTACTGGTGAATGCTAAAGGTGAATGCTAATAGTGGAGGCTACTGGTGAAGGCTAAGGGTGGAGGCTGCTGGTGATGGTTACTGGTGAACGCTACTGGTGAATGCTACTGGTGAATGCAACTGGTGAACGCTACTGGTGAATACTATTGGTGAATGCTACTGGTGAATGCTACTAGCGAATGCTACTAGTGAAGGCGACTAGCGAAGGCTACTGGTGAATGCTACTAGTGAAGGCTACTGGTGAGTGCTACTGGTGAAGGCTACTGGTGAATGCTACTGGTGAAGGCTACTGGTGAGAGCTACTGGTGAAGGCTACTGGTGAATGCTACTTGTAGAGGCTACTGGTGAATGCTACTGGTGAAGGCTACTGGTGAATGTTACTGCTGAAGGCTACTAGTGAATGCTGCTGGCAAATGCTACTGGCCAGTGCGACTGGTGAGTGCTACTGGTAAAAGTTACTGCTGAAGACCACTGGTGAATTCTGCTGGTAAATGCTACTGGCAAGTGCTTCTGGCGAATGCTACTGGTGAGTGCTACTGGTGAATGTTACTGCTTAAGGCTACTGGTGAATGCTACTGGAGAAGGCTACTGGTGAATGCTACTAGTAAAGGCTACTGGTGAAGGCTACTGGCAAAATCTACTTGTGAACGCTACTGGTGAAGGCTACTGGTGAGTGCTACTGGTGACTGTTACTGGTGAAAGCTTCTGGTGAATGCTACTGATGAACACGAATGGCAAATGCTAATGGTGAACGCAACTGGTGAACGCTTCCGGTGAAGGTTACAGGTGAAGGTTACTGGTGAATGCTACTGGTGAATGCTACTGGTGAAGGCTACTGGTGAAGGCTACTGGTGAATGCTACTTGTAGAGGCTACTGGTGAAGGCTACTGGTGAATGTTACTGCTGAAGGCTACTAGTGAATGCTGCTGGCAAATGCTACTGGCGAGTGCGACTGGTGAGTGCTACTGGTAAAAGTTACTGCTGAAGACCACTGGTGAATTCTGCTGGTAAATGCTACTGGCGAGTGCTTCTGGCGAATGCTACTGGTGAGTGCTACTGGTGAAGGCTACCCATGAATGTAGTTGGTGAGTGCTACTGGTGAAGGCTACTGGTGAAGGCTACTGGCAAAATCTACTTGTGAAAGCTACTGGTGAATGCTACTGGTGAAGGCTAGTGGAGGAGGGTACTGGTGAAGGGTACTGGTGAATGCTACTGGTGAAGGCTACTGGCAAATGCTACTGGTGATGGCTACTGGTGAATGCTAAAGGTGAATGCTAATGGTGGAGGCTACTGGTGAAGGCTAAGGGTGGAGGCTGCTGGTGATGGCTACTGGTGAACGCTACTGGTGAATGTTACTGCTTAAGGCTACTGGTGAATGCTACTGGTGAAGGCTAATGATGGACGCTACTGGTGAATGCTACTGGTGAAGGCTAATGATGGAGGCTACTGGTGAATGCTACTTGTGAAAGCTACTTGTGAATGCGACTGGTGAATGCAACTGGTGAATGTTACTGCTTAAGGCTACTGGTGAATGCTACTGGTGAAGGCTACTGGTGAATGCTACTAGTAAAGGCTACTGGTGAAGGCTACTGGCAAAATCTACTTGTGAACGCTACTGGTGAAGGCTACTGGTGAGTGCTACTGGTGACTGTTACTGGTGAAAGCTTCTGGTGAATGCTACTGATGAACACGAATGGCAAATGCTAATGGTGAACGCAACTGGTGAACGCTTCCGGTGAAGGTTACTGGTGAAGGCTACTGGTGAATGCTACTGGTGAAGGGTACTGGTGAATGCTACTTGTAGAGGCTACTGGTGAATGCTACTGGTGAAGGCTACTGGTGAATGTTACTGCTGAAGGCTACTAGTGAATGCTGCTGGCAAATTCTACTGGCGAGTGCGACTGGTGAGTGCTATTGGTAAAAGTTACTGCTGAAGGCCACTGGTGAATTCTGCTGGTAAATGCTACTGGCGAGATCTTCTGGCGAATGCTACTGGTGAGTGCTACTGGTGAAGGCTACCCGTGAATGCAATTGGTGAGTGCTACTGTTGAAGGCTACTGGTGAAGGCTACTGGCAAAATCTACCTGTGAAAGCTACTGGTGAACGCTACTGGTGAAGGCTAGTGGAGGAGGGTACTGGTGAAGGGTACTGGTGAATGCTACTGGTGAAGGCTACTGGCAAATGCTACTGGTGATGGCTACTGGTGAATGCTAATGGTGGAGGCTACTGGTGAAGGCTAAGGGAGGAGGCTGCTGGTGATGGCTACTGGTGAACGCTACTGGTGAATGTTACTGCTTTAGGCTACCGGTGAATGCTACTGGTGAATGCAACTGGTGAACGCTACTGGTGAATACTATTGGTGAATGCTACTGGTGAACGCTACTAGTGAAGGCTACTATCAAAGGCTACTGGTGAAGGCTACTAGTGAATTCTACTGGTGAATGCTAATGGTAAAAGCTAAAGGTGAATGCTACTGGTGAAGGCTACTGGCAAAATCTACTTGTGAACGCTACTGGTGAAGGCTACCGGTGAGTGCTACTGGTGACTGTTACTGGTGAAAGCTTCTGGTGAATGCTACTGATGAACACGAATGGCAAATGGTAATGGTGAAGGCTACTGGTGAGTGCGACTGGTGAGTGCTACTGGTGAAGTCTACTGGCAAATTCTACTTGTGAACGCAACTGGTGAACGCTTCCGGTGAAGGTTACTGGTAAAGGCTACTGGTGAATGCTACTGGTGAATGCTACTGGTGAATGCTACTTGTAGAGGCTACTGGTGAATGCTACTGGTGAATGTTACTGCTGAAGGCTACTAGTGAATGCTGCTGGCAAATGCTACTGGCGAGTGCAACTGGTGAGTGCTACTGGTAAAAGTTACTGTTGAAGGAAACTGGTGAATTCTGCTGGTAAATGCTACTGGCGAGTGCTTCTGGGGAATGCTACTGGTGAGTGCTACTGGTGAAGGCTACCCGTGAATGTAATTGGTGAGTGCTACTGGTGAAGGCTACTGGCAAAATCTACTTGTGAAAGCTACTGGTGAATGCTACTGGTGAAGGCTAGTGGAGGAGGGTACTGGTGAAGGGTACTGGTGAATGCTACTGGTGAAGGCTACTGGCAAATGCTACTGGTGATGGCTACTGTTGAATGCTAAAGGTGAATGCTAATGGTGGAGGCTACTGGTGAAGGCTAAGGGTGGAGGCTGCTGGTGATGGCTACTGGTGAACGCTACTGGTGAATGTTACTGCTTAAGGCTACTGGTAAATGCTACTGGTGAAGGCTAATGATGGAGGCTACTGGTGAATGCTACTTGTGAAAGCTACTTGTGAATGCGACTGGTGAATACAACTGGTGAATGTTACTGCTTAAGGCTACTGGTGAATGCTACTGGTGAAGGCTACTGGTGAATGCTACTAGTAAAGGCTACTGGTGAAGGCTACTTGCAAAATCTACTTGTGAACGCTACTGGTGAAGGCTACTGGTGAGTGCTACTGGTGACTGTTACTGGTGAATGCTACTGGTGAATGCTACTGGTGAAGGCTACTGGTGAAGGCTACTGGTGAAGGCTACTGGTGAATGCTACTTGTAGAGGCTACTGGTGAATGCTACTGGTGAGTGCTACTGGTACAAGTTACTGCTGAAGACCACTGGTGAATTCTGCTGGTAAATGCTACTGGCGAGTGCTTCTGGCGAATGCTACTGGTGAGTGCTACTGGTGAAGGCTACCCGTGAATGTAATTGGTGAGTGCTACTGGTGAAGGCTACTGGTGAAGGCTACTGGCAAAATCTACTTGTGAAAGCTACTGGTGAATGCTACTGGTGAAGGCTAGTGGAGGAGGGTACTGGTGAAGGGTACTGGTGAATGCTACTGGTGAAGGCTACTGGCAAATGCTACTGGTGATGGCTACTGGTGAATGCTAAAGGTGAATGCTAATGGTGGAGGCTACTGGTGAAGGCTAAGGGTGGAGGCTGCTGGTGATGGCTACTGGTGAACGCTACTGGTGAATATTACTGCTTAAGGCTACTGGTGAATGCTACTGGTGAATGCAACTGGTGAACGCTACTGGTGAATACTATTGGTGAATGCTACTGGTGAATGCTACTAGTGAAGGCTACTAGCGAAGGCTACTGGTGAAGGCTACTGGCAAAATCTACTTGTGAAAGCTACTGGTGAATGCTACTGGTGAAGGCTACTGGTGAATGCTACTGGTGAATGCTAAAGGTGAATGCTAATGGTGGAGGCTACTGGTGAAGGGTACTGGTGAATGCTACTGGTGAAGGCTACTGGCAAATGCTACTGGTGAATGCTACTGGTGAATGCTAAAGGTGAATGCTAATGGTGGAGGCTACTGGTGAAGGCTAAGGGTGGAGGCTGCTGGTGATGGCTACTGGTGAACGCTACTGGTGAATGCTACTGGTGAATGCAACTGGTGAACGCTACTAGCGAACGCTACTGGTGAATGCTACTAGTGAAGGCTACTGGTGAGTGCTACTGGTGAAGTCTACTGGTGAAGGCTACTGGTGAAGGCTACTTGTGAATGCTACTTGTAGAGGCTACTGGTGAATGCTACTGGTGAAGGCTACTGGTGAATGTTACTGCTGAAGGCTACTAGTGAATGCTGCTGGCAAATGCTACTGGCCAGTGCGACTGGTGAGTGCTACTGGTAAAAGTTACTGCTGAAGACCACTGGTGAATTCTGCTGGTAAATGCTACTGGCGAGTGCTTCTGGCGAATGCTACTGGTGAGTGCTACTGGTGAAGGCTACCCGTGAATGTAATTGGTGAGTGCTACTGGTGAAGGCTACTGGCAAAATCTACTTGTGAAAGCTACTGGTGAATGCTACTGGTGAAGGCTAGTGGAGGAGGGTACTGGTGAATGCTACTGGTGAAGGCTACTGGCAAATGCTACTGGTGATGGCTACTGGTGAATGCTAAAGGTGAATGCTAATGGTGGAGGCTACTGGTGAAGGCTAAGGGTGGAGGCTGCTGGTGATGGCTACTGGCGAACGCAACTGGTGAATGTTACTGCTTAAGGCTACTGGTGAATGCTACTGGAGAAGGCTACTGGTGAATGCTACTAGTAAAGGCTACTGGTGAAGGCTACTGGCAAAATCTACTTGTGAACGCTACTGGTAAAGGCTACTGGTGAGTGCTACTGGTGACTGTTACTGGTGAAAGCTTCTGGTGAATGCTACTGATGAACACGAATGGTAAATGCTAATGGTGAACGCAACTGGTGAACGCTTCCGGTGAAGGTTACTGGTGAAGGTTACTGGTGAATGCTACTCGTGAATGCTACTGGTGAAGGCTACTGGTGAATGCTACTTGTAGAGGCTACTGGTGAATGCTACTGGTGAAGGCTAGTGGAGGAGGGTACTGGTGAAGGCTACTGGTGAATGCTAAAGGTGAATGCTAATGGTGGAGGCTACTGGTGAAGGCTAAGGGTGGAGGCTGCTGGTGATGGCTACTGGTGAACACTACTGGTGAATATTACTGCTTAAGGCTACTGGTGAATACTACTGGTGAATGCAACTGGTGAACGCTACTGGTGAATACTATCGGTGGATGCTACTGGTGAATGCTACTAGTGAAGGCTACTAGCGAAGGCTACTGGTGAAGGCTACTGGCAAAATCTACTTGTGAAAGATACTGGTGAATGCTACTGGTGAAGGCTAGTGGAGGAGGGTACTGGTGAATGCTACTGGTGAAGGCTACTGGCAAATGCTACTGGTGATGGCTACTGGTGAATGCTAAAGGTGAATGCTAATGGTGGAGGCTACTGGTGAAGGCTAAGGTTGGAGGCTGCTGGTGATGGCTACTGGTGAACACTACTGGTGAATATTACTGCTTAAGGCTAGTGGTGAATGCCACTGGTGAATTCAACTGGTGAATGCTACTGGTGAATGCTACTTGTGAAAGCTACTTGTGAATGCGACTGGTGAATGCAACTGGTGAATGTTACTGCTTAAGGCTACTGGTGAATGCTACTGGTGAAGGCTACTGGTGAATGCTACTAGCAAAGGCTACTGGTGAAGGCTACTGGCAAAATCTACTTGTGAAGGCTACTGGTGAAGGCTACTGGTGAAGGCTACTGGTGAGTGCTACTGGTGACTGTTACTGGTGAAAGCTTCTGGTGAATGCTACTGATGAACACGAATGGCAAATGCTAATGGTGAACGCAACTGGTGAACGCTTCCGGTGAAGGTTACTGGTGAATGCTACTGGTGAATGCTACTGGTGAATGCTACTGCTGAAGGCTACTAGTGAATGCTGCTGGCAAATGCTACTGGCCAGTGCGACTGGTGAGTGCTACTGGTAAAAGTTACTGCTGAAGACCACTGGTGAATTCTGCTGGTAAATGCTACTGGCGAGTGCTTCTGGCGATTGCTACTGGTGAGTGCTACTGGTGAAGGCTACCCGTGAATGTAATTGGTGAGTGCTACTGGTGAAGGCTACTGGCAAAATCTACTTGTGAAAGCTACTGGTGAATGCTACTGGTGAAGGCTAGTGGAGGAGGGTACTGGTGAAGGGTACTGGTGAATGCTACTGGTGAAGGCTACTGGCAAATGCTACTGGTGATGGCTACTGGTGAATGCTAAAGGTGAATGCTAATGGTGGAGGCTACTGGTGAAGGCTAAGGGTGGAGGCTGCTGGTGATGGCTACTGGTGAACGCTACTGGTGAATATCACTGCTTAAGGCTACTGGTGATTGCTACTGGTGAATGCAACTGGTGAACGCTACTGGTGAACACTATTGGTGAATGCTACTGGTGAATGCTACTAGTGAAGGCTACTAGCGAAGGCTACTGGTGAAGGCTACTGGCAAAATCTACTTGTGAAAGCTACTGGTGAATGCTACTGGTGAAGGCTAGTGGAGGAGGGTACTGGTGAAGGGTACTGGTGAATGCTACTGGTGAATGCTACTGGTGAATGCTAAAGGTGAATGCTAATGGTGGAGGCTACTGGTGAAGGCTAAGGGTGGAGGCTGCTGGTGATGGATACTGGTGAACGCTACTGGTGAATGCTACTGGTGAATGCAACTGGTGAACGCTACTGGTGAATACTATTGGTGAATGCTACTGGTGAATGCTACTAGCGAATGCTACTAGTGAAGGCTACTAGCGAACGCTACTGGTGAATGCTACTAGTGAAGGCTACTGGTGAGTGCTACTGGTGAAGGCTACTGGTGAAGGCTACTTGTGAATGCTACTTGTAGAGGCTACTGGTGAATGCTACTGGTGAAGGCTACTGGTGAATGTTACTGCTGAAGGCTACTAGTGAATGCCACTGGCAAATGCTACTGGCCAGTGCGACTGGTGAGTGCTACTGGTAAAAGTTACTGCTGAAGACCACTGGTGAATTCTGCTGGTAAATGCTACTGGCGAGTGCTTCTGGCGAATGCTACTGGTGAGTGCTACTGGTGAAGGCTACCCGTGAATGTAATTGGTGAGTGCTACTGGTGAAGGCTACTGGTGAAGGCTACTGGCAAAATCTACTTGTGAAAGCTACTGGTGAATGCTACTGGTGAAGGCTAGTGGAGGAGGGTACTGGTGAATGCTACTGGTGAAGGCTACTGGCAAATGCTACTGGAGAAGGCTACTGGTGAATTCTACTAGTAAAGGCTACTGGTGAAGGCTACTGGCAAAATCTACTTGTGAACGCTACTGGTGAAGGCTACTGGTGAGTGCTACTGGTGACTGTTACTGGTGAAAGCTTCTGGTGAATGCTACTGATGAACACGAATGGCAAATGCTAATGGTGAACGCAACTGGTGAACGCTTCCGGTGAAGGTTACTGGTGAAGGTTACTGGTGAATGCTTCTTGTAGAGGCTACTGGTGAATGCTACTGGTGAAGGCTAGTGGAGGAGGGTATTGGTGAAGGCTACTGGCAAATGCTACTGGTGATGGCTACTGGTGAATGCTAAAGGTGAATGCTAATGGTGGAGGCTACTTGTGAAGGCTAAGGGTGGAGGCTGCTGGTGATGGCTACTGGTGAACACTACTGGTGAATATTACTGCTTAAGGCTACTGGTGAATGCTACTGGTGAATGCAACTGGTGAACGCTACTGGTGAATACTATTGGTGGATGCTACTGGTGAATGCTACTGGTGAAGGCTACTGGTGAAGGCTACTGGTGAATGCTACTTGTAGAGGCTACTGGTGAATGCTACTGGTGAAGGCTACTGGTGAATGTTACTGCTGAAGGCTACTAGTGAATGCTGCTGGCAAATGCTACTGGCGAGTGCGACTGGTGAGTGCTACTGGTAAAAGTTACTGCTGAAGACCACTGGTGAATTCTGCTGGTAAATGCTACTGCCGAGTGCTTCTGGCGAATGCTACTGGTGAGTGCTACTGGTGAAGGCTACCCGTGAATGTAATTGGTGAGTGCTACTGGTGAAGGCTACTGGTGAAGGCTACTGGCAAAATCTACTTGTGAAAGCTACTCGTGAATGCTACTGGTGAAGGCTAGTGGAGGAGGGTACTGGTGAAGGGTACTGGTGAATGCTACTGGTGAAGGCTACTGGCAAATGCTACTGGTGATGGCTACTGGTGAATGCTAAAGGTGAATGCTAATGGTGGAGGCTACTGGTGAAGGCTACCCGTGAATGTAATTGGTGAGTGCTACTGGTGAAGGCTACTGGCAAAATCTACTTGTGAAAGCTACTGGTGAATGCTACTGGTGAAGGCTAGTGGAGGAGGGTACTGGTGAATGCTACTGGTGAAGGCTACTGGCAAATGCTACTGGTGATGGCTACTGGTGAATGCTAAAGGTGAATGCTAATGGTGGAGGCTACTGGTGAAGGCTAAGGGTGGAGGCTGCTGGTGATGGCTACTGGTGAACGCAACTGGTGAATGTTACTGCTTAAGGCTACTGGTGAATGCTACTGGAGAAGGCTACTGGTGAATGCTACTAGTAAAGGCTACTGGTGAAGGCTACTGGCAAAATCTACTTGTGAACGCTACTGGTGAAGGCTACTGGTGAGTGCTACTGGTGACTGTTACTGGTGAAAGCTTCTGGTGAATGCTACTGATGAACACGAATGGCAAATGCTAATGGTGAACGCAACTGGTGAACGCTTCCGGTGAAGGTTACTGGTGAAGGTTACTGGTGAATGCTACTCGTGAATGCTACTGGTGAAGGCTACTGGTGAATGCTACTTGTAGAGGCTACTGGTGAATGCTACTGGTGAAGGCTAGTGGAGGAGGGTACTGGTGAAGGCTACTGGTGAATGCTAAAGGTGAATGCTAATGGTGGAGGCTACTGGTGAAGGCTAAGGGTGGAGGCTGCTGGTGATGGCTACTGGTGAACACTACTGGTGAATATTACTGCTTAAGGCTACTGGTGAATACTACTGGTGAATGCAACTGGTGAACGCTACTGGTGAATACTATCGGTGGATGCTACTGGTGAATGCTACTAGTTAAGGCTACTAGCGAAGGCTACTGGTGAAGGCTACTGGCAAAATCTACTTGTGAAAGCTACTGGTGAATGCTACTGGTGAAGGCTAGTGGAGGAGGGTACTGGTGAATGCTACTGGTGAAGGCTACTGGCAAATGCTACTGGTGATGGCTACTGGTGAATGCTAAAGGTGAATGCTAATGGTGGAGGCTACTGGTGAAGGCTAAGGTTGGAGGCTGCTGGTGATGGCTACTGGTGAACACTACTGGTGAATATTACTGCTTAAGGCTACTGGTGAATGCCACTGGTGAATGCAACTGGTGAATGCTACTGGTGAATGCTACTTGTGAAAGCTACTTGTGAATGCGACTGGTGAATGCAACTGGTGAATGTTACTGCTTAAGGCTACTGGTGAATGCTACTGGTGAAGGCTACTGGTGAATGCTACTAGTAAAGGCTACTGGTGAAGGCTACTGGAAAAATCTACTTGTGAACGCTACTGGTGAAGGCTACTGGTGAAGGCTACTGGTGAATGCTACTGGTGACTGTTACTGGTGAAAGCTTCTGGTGAATGCTACTGATGAACACGAATGGCAAATGCTAATGGTGAACGCAACTGGTGAACGCAACTGGTGAATGCAACTGGTGAACGCTACTGGTGAATACTATTGGTGAATGCTACTGGTGAATGCTACTAGCGAATGCTACTAGTGAAGGCTACTAGCGAACGCTACTGGTGAATGCTACTGGTGAAGGCTAAGGGTGGAGGCTGCTGGTGATGGATACTGGTGAACGCTACTGGTGAAGGCTACTGGTGAATGCAACTGGTGAACGCTACTGGTGAATACTATTGGTGAATGCTACTGGTGAATGCTACTAGCGAATGCTACTAGTGAAGGCTACTAGCGAACGCTACTGGTGAATGCTACTAGTGAAGGCTACTGGTGAGTGCTACTGGTGAAGGCTACTGGTGAAGGCTACTTGTGAATGCTACTTGTAGAGGCTACTGGTGAATGCTACTGGTGAAGGCTACTGGTGAATGTTACTGCTGAAGGCTACTAGTGAATGCTACTGGCAAATGCTACTGGCCAGTGCGACTGCTGAGTGCTACTGGTAAAAGTTACTGCTGAAGACCACTGGTGAATTCTGCTGGTAAATGCTACTGGCGAGTGCTTCTGGCGAATGCTACTGGTGAGTGCTACTGGTGAAGGCTACCCGTGAATGTAATTGGTGAGTGCTACTGGTGAAGGCTACTGGTGAAGGCTACTGGCAAAATCTACTTGTGAAAGCTACTGGTGAATGCTACTGGTGAAGGCTAGTGGAGGAGGGTACTGGTGAATGCTACTGGTGAAGGCTACTGGCAAATGCTACTGGAGAAGGCTACTGGTGAATTCTACTAGTAAAGGCTACTGGTGAAGGCTACTGGCAAAATCTACTGGTGAATGCTACTGGTGAAGGCTAGTGGAGGAGGGTACTGGTGAATGCTACTGGTGAAGGCTACTGGCAAATGCTACTGGAGAAGGCTACTGGTGAATTCTACTAGTAAAGGCTACTGGTGAGTGCTACTGGTGACTGTTACTGGTGAAAGCTTCTGGTGAATGCTACTGATGAACACGAATGGCAAATGCTAATGGTGAACGCAACTGGTGAACGCTTCCGGTGAAGGTTACTGGTGAAGGTTACTGGTGAATGCTACTGGTGAATGCTACTGGTGAAGGCTACTGGTGAAGGCTACTGGTGAATGCTACTTGTAGAGGCTACTGGTGAATGCTACTGGTGAAGGCTAGTGGAGGAGGGTATTGGTGAAGGCTACTGGCAAATGCTACTGGTGATGGCTACTGGTGAATGCTAAAGGTGAATGCTAATGGTGGAGGCTACTGGTGAAGGCTAAGGGTGGAGGCTGCTGGTGATGGCTACTGGTGAACACTACTGGTGAATATTACGGCTTAAGGCTACTGGTGAATGCTACTGGTGAATGCAACTGGTGAACGCTACTGGTGAATACTATTGGTGGATGCTACTGGTGAATGCTACTGGTGAAGGCTACTGGTGAAGGCTACTGGTGAATGCTACTTGTAGAGGCTACTGGTGAATGCTACTGGTGAAGGCTACTGGTGAATGTTACTGCTGAAGGCTACTAGTGAATGCTGCTGGCAAATGCTACTGGTGAGTGCGACTGGTGAGTGCTACTGGTAAAAGTTACTGCTGAAGACCACTGGTGAATTCTGCTGGTAAATGCTACTGCCGAGTGCTTCTGGTGAATGCTACTGGTGAGTGCTACTGGTGAAGGCTACCCGTGAATGTAATTGGTGAGTGCTACTGGTGAAGGCTACTGGTGAAGGCTACTGGCAAAATCTACTTGTGAAAGCTACTGGTGAATGCTACTGGTGAAGGCTAGTGGAGGAGGGTACTGGTGAAGGGTACTGGTGAATGCTACTGGTGAAGGCTACTGGCAAATGCTACTGGTGATGGCTACTGGTGAATGCTAAAGGTGAATGCTAATGGTGGAGGCTACAGGTGAAGGCTAAGGGTGGAGGCTGCTGGTGATGGCTACTGGTGAACGCTACTGGTGAATATTACTGCTTAAGGCTACTGGTGAATGCTACTGGTGAATGCAACTGGTGAACGCTACTGGTGAATACTATTGGTGAATGCTACTGGTAAAGGCTAAGGGTGGAGGCTGCTGGTGATGGCTACTGGTGAACGCTACTGGTGAATATTACTGCTTAAGGCTACTGGTGAATGCTACTGGTGAATGCAACTGGTGAACGCTACTGGTGAATACTATTGGTGAATGCTACTGGTGAATGCTACTAGTGAAGGCTACTAGCGAAGGCTACTGGTGAAGGCTACTGGCAAAATCTACTTGTGAAAGCTACTGGTTAATGCTACTGGTGAAGGCTAGTGGAGGAGGGTACTGGTGAAGGGTACTGGTGAATGCTACTGGTGAAGGCTACTGGCAAATGCTACTGGTGAATGCTACTGGTGAATGCTAAAGGTGAATGCTAATGGTGGAGGCTACTGGTGAAGGCTAAGGGTGGAGGCTGCTGGTGATGGCTACTGGTGAACGCTACTGGTGAATATTACTGCTTAAGGCTACTGGTGAATGCTACTGGTGAATGCTACTGGAGAAGGCTACTGGTGAATGCTACTAGTAAAGGCTACTGGTGAAGGCTACTGGCAAAATCTACTTGTGAACGCTACTGGTGAAGGCTACTGGTGAGTGCTACTGGTGACTGTTACTGGTGAAAGCTTCTGGTGAATGCTACTGATGAACACGAATGGCAAATGCTAATGGTGAACGCAACTGGTGAACGCTTCCGGTGAAGGTTACTGGTGAAGGTTACTGGTGAATGCTACTGGTGAATGCTACTGGTGAAGGCTACTGGTGAAGGCTACTGGCAAATGCTACTGGTGATGGCTACTGGTGAATGCTAAAGGTGAATGCTAATGGTGGAGGCTACTGGTGAAGGCTAAGGGTGGAGGCTGCTGGTGATGGCTACTGGTGAACGCTACTGGTGAATGTTACTGCTTAAGGCTACTGGTGAATGCTACTGGAGAAGGCTACTGGTGAATGCTACTAGTAAAGGCTACTGGTGAAGGCTACTGGCAAAATCTACTTGTGAACGCTACTGGTGAAGGCTACTGGTGAGCGCTACTGGTGACTGTTACTGGTGAAAGCTTCTGGTGAATGCTACTGATGAACACGAATGGCAAATGCTAATGGTGAACGTAACTGGTGAACGCTTCCGGTGAAGGTTACTGGTGAATGCTACTGGTGAATGCTACTGGTGAAGGCTACTGGTGAAGGCTACTGGTGAATGCTACTTGTAGAGGCTACTGGTGAATGCTACTGGTCAAGGCTACTGGTGAATGTTACTGCTGAAGGCTACTAGTGAATGCTGCTGGCAAATGCTACTGGCGAATGCGACTGGTGAGTGCTACTGGTAAAAGTAACTGCTGAAGACCACTGGTGAAATCTGCTGGTAAATGCTACTGGCGAGTGCTTCTGGCGAATGCTACTGGTGAGTGCTACTGGTGAAGGCTACCCGTGAATGTAATTGGTGAGTGCTACTGGTGAAGGCTACTGGTGAAGGCTACTGGAAAAATCTACTTGTGAAAGCTACTGGTGAATGCTACTGGTGAAGGCTAGTGGAGGAGGGTACTGGTGAATGCTACTGGTGAAGGCTACTGGCAAATGCTACTGGTGATGGCTACTGGTGAATGCTAAAGGTGAATGCTAATGGTGGAGGCTACTGGTGAAGGCTAAGGGTGGAGGCTGCTGGTGATGGCTACTGGTGAACGCTACTGGTGAATGTTACTGCTTAAGGCTACTGGTGAATGCTCCTGGAGAAGGCTACTGGTGAATGCTACTAGTAAAGGCTACTGGTGAAGGCTACTGGCAAAATCTACTTGTGAACGCTACTGGTGAAGGCTACTGGTGAGTGCTACTGGTGACTGTTACTGGTGAAAGCTTCTGGTGAATGCTACTGATGAACACGAATGGCAAATGCTTATGGTGAACGCAACTGGTGAACGCTTCCGGTGAAGGTTACTGGTGAATTCTACTGGTGAATGCTACTGGTGAAGGCTACTGGTGAATGCTACTTGTAGAGGCTACTGGTGAAGGCTACTGGTGAATGCTACTGCTGAAGGCTACTAGTGAATGCTGCTGGCAAATGCTACTGGCGAGTGCGACTGGTGAGTGCTACTGGTAAAAGTTACTGCTGAAGACCACTGGTGAATTCTGCTGGTAAATGCTACTGGCGAGTGCTTCTGGCGAATGCTACTGGTGAGTGCTACTGGTGAAGGCTACCCGTGAATGTAATTGGTGAGTGCTACTGGTGAAGGCTACTGGTGAAGGCTACTGGCAAAATCTACTTGTGAAAGCTACTGGTGAATGCTACTGGTGAAGGCTAGTGGAGGAGGGTACTGGTGAATGCTACTGGTGAAGGCTACTGGCAAATGCTACTGGTGATGGCTACTGGTGAATGCTAAAGGTGAATGCTAATGGTGGAGGCTACTGGTGAAGGCTAAGGGTGGAGGCTGCTGGTGATGGCTACTGGTGAACGCTACTGGTGAATGTTACTGCTTAAGGCTACTGGTGAATGCTACTGGTGAAGGCTAATGATGGAGGCTACTGGTGAATGCTACTGGTGAAGGCTAATGATGGAGGCTACTGGTGAATGCTACTTGTGAAAGCTACTTGTGAATGCGACTGGTGAATGCAACTGGTGAATGTTACTGCTTAAGGCTACTGGTGAATGCTACTGGTGAAGGCTACTGGTGAATGCTACTGGTGAAGGCTACTGGTGAATGCTACTAGTAAAGGCTACTGGTGAAGACTACTGGCAAAATCTACTTGTGAAGGCTACTGGTGAAGGCTACTGGTGAGTGCTACTGGTGACTGTTACTGGTAAAAGTTACTGCTGAAGACCACTGGTGAATTCTGCTGGTAAATGCTACTGGCGAGTGCTTCTGGCGAATGCTACTGGTGAGTGCTACTGGTGAAGGCTACTGGTGAAGGCTACTGGCAAAATCTACTTGTGAAATCTACTGGTGAATGCTACTGGTGAAGGCTAGTGGAGGAGGGTACTGGTGAAGGGTACTGGTGAATGCTACTGGTGAAGGCTACTGGCAAATGCTACTGGTGATGGCTACTGGTGAATGCTAATGGTGGAGGCTACTGGTGAAGGCTAAGGGTGGAGGCTGCTGGTGATGGCTACTGGTGAACGCTACTGGTGAATATTACTGCTTAAGGCTACTGGTGAATGCTACTGGTGAATGCAACTGGTGAACGCTACTGGTGAATTCTGCTGGTAAATGCTACTGGCGAGTGCTTCTGGCGAATGCTACTGGTGAGTGCTACTGGTGAAGGCTACCCGTGAATGTAATTGGTGAGTGCTACTGGTGAAGGCTACTGGTGAAGGCTACTGGAAAAATCTACTGGTGAATGCTACTGGTGAAGGCTAGTGGAGGAGGGTACTGGTGAAGGGTACTGGTGAATGCTACTGGTGAAGGCTACTGGCAAATGCTACTGGTGATGGCTACTGGTGAATGCTAAAGGTGAATGCTAATGGTGGAGGCTACTGGTGAAGGCTAAGGGTGGAGGCTGCTGGTGATGGCTACTGGTGAACGCTTCTGGTGAATGTTACTGCTTAAGGCTACTGGTGAATGCTACTGGTGAAGGCTAATGATGGAGGCTACTGGTGAATGCTACTGATGAACACGAATGGCAAATGCTAATGGTGAACGCAACTGGTGAATGCTTCCGGTGAAGGTTACTGGTGAAGGTTACTGGTGAATGCTACTGGTGAATGCTACTGGTGAAGGCTACTGGTGAAGGCTACTGGTGAATGCTACTTGTAGAGGCTACTGGTGAAGGCTACTGGTAAATGTTACTGCTGAAGGCTACTAGTGAATGCTGCTGGCAAATGCTACTGGCGAGTGCGACTGGTGAGTGCTACTGGTAAAAGTTACTGCTGAAGACCACTGGTGAATTCTGCTGGTAAATGCTACTGGCGAGTGCTTCTGGCGAATGCTACTGGTGAGTGCTACTGGTGAAGGCTACCCGTGAATGTAATTGGTGAGTGCTACTGGTGAAGGCTACTGGTGAAGGCTACTGGCAAAATCTACTTGTGAAAGCTACTGGTGAATGCTACTGGTGAAGGCTAGTGGAGGAGGGTACTGGTGAAGGGTACTGGTGAATGCTACTGGTGAAGGCTACTGGCAAATGCTACTGGTGATGGCTACTGGTGAATGCTAAAGGTGAATGCTAATGGTGGAGGCTACTGGTGAAGGCTAAGGGTGGAGGCTGCTGGTGATGGCTACTGGTGAACGCTACTGGTGAATGTTACTGCTTAAGGCTACTGGTGAATGCTACTGGTGAAGGCTAATGATGGAGGCTACTGGTGAATGCTACTGGTGAAGGCTAATGATGGAGGCTACTGGTGAATGCTACTGGTGAAGGCTAATGATGGAGGCTACTGGTGAATGCTACTGGTGAAGGCTAATGATGGAGGCTACTGGTGAATGCAACTGGTGAATGTTACTGCTTAAGGCTACTGGTGAATGCTACTGGTGAAGGCTACTGGTGAATGCTACTAGTAAAGGCTACTGGTGAAGGCTACTGGCAAAATCTACTTGTGAACGCTACTGGTGAAGGCTACTGGTGAAGGCTACTGGTGAGTGCTACTGGTGACTGTTACTGGTGAAAGCTTCTGGTGAATGCTACTGATGAACACGAATGGCAAATGCTAATGGTGAACGCAACTGGTGAACGCTTCCGGTGAAGGTTACTGGTGAATGCTACTGATGAAGGCTACTGGTGAATGCTACTTGTAGAGGCTACTGGTGAATGCTACTGGTGAATGCAACTGGTGAATGTTACTGCTTAAGGCTACTGGTGAATGCTACTGGTGAAGGCTACTGGTGAATGCTACTGGTAAAGGCTACTGGTGAAGGCTACTGGCAAAATCTACTTGTGAACGCTACTGGTGAAGGCTACTGGTGAGTGCTACTGGTGACTGTTACTGGTGAAAGCTTCTGGTGAATGCTACTGATGAACACGAATGGCAAATGCTAATGGTGAACGCAACTGGTGAACGCTTCCGGTTAAGGTTACTGGTGAAGGCTACTGGTGAATGCTACTGGTGAAAGCTTCTGGTGAATGCTACTGATTAACACGAATGGCAAATGCTTATGGTGAACGCAACTGGTGAACGCTTCCGGTGAAGGTTACTGGTGAATTCTACTGGTGAATGCTACTGGTGAAGGCTACTGGTGAATGCTACTGGTGAAGGCTACTGGTGAATGTTACTGCTGAAGGCTACTAGTGAATGCTGCTGGCAAATGCTACTGGCCAGTGCGACTGGTGAGTGCTACTGGTAAAAGTTACTGCTGAAGACCACTGGTGAATTCTGCTGGTAAATGCTACTGGCGAGTGCTTCTGGCGAATGCTACTGGTGAGTGCTACTGGTGAAGGCTACCCGTGAATGTAATTGGTGAGTGCTACTGGTGAAGGCTACTGGTGAAGGCTACTGGCAAAATCTACTAGTGAAAGCTACTGGTGAATGCTACTGGTGAAGGCTAGTGGAGGAGGGTACTGGTGAATGCTACTGGTGAAGGCTACTGGCAAATGCTACTGGTGATGGCTACTGGTGAATGCTAAAGGTGAATGCTAATGGTGGAGGCTACTGGTGAAGGCTAAGGGTGGAGGCTGCTGGTGATGGCTACTGGTGAATGCTACTGGTGAATGTTACTGCTTAAGGCTGCTGGTGAATGCTCCTGGAGAAGGCTACTGGTGAATGCTACTAGTAAAAGCTACTGGTGAAGGCTACTGGCAAAATCTACTTGTGAACGCTACTGGTGAAGGCTACTGGTGAGTGCTACTGGTGACTGTTACTGGTGAAAGCTTCTGGTGAATGCTACTGATGAACACGAATGGCAAATGCTAATGGTGAACGCAACTGGTGAACGCTTCCGGTGAAGGTTACTGGTGAATGCTACTGGTGAAGGCTACTGGTGAATGCTACTTGTAGAGGCTACTGGTGAAGGCTACTGGTGAATGCTACTGCTGAAGGCTACTAGTGAATGCTGCTGGCAAATGCTACTGGCGAGTGCGACTGGTGAGTGCTACTGGTAAAAGTTACTGCTGAAGACCACTGGTGAATTCTGCTGGTAAATGCTACTGGCGAGTGCTTCTGGCTAATGCTACTGGTGAGTGCTACTGGTGAAGGCTACCCGTGAATGTAATTGGTGAGTGCTACTGGTGAAGGCTACTGGTGAAGGCTACTGGCAAAATCTACTGGTGAATGCTACTGGTGAAGGCTAGTGGAGGAGGGTACTGGTGAAGGGTACTGGTGAATGCTACTGGTGAAGGCTACTGGCAAATGCTACTGGTGATGGCTACTGGTGAATGCTAAAGGTGAATGCTAATGGTGGAGGCTACTGGTGAAGGCTAAGGGTGGAGGCTGCTGGTGATGGCTACTGGTGAACGCTACTGGTGAATGTTACTGCTTAAGGCTACTGGTGAATGCTACTGGTGAAGGCTAATGATGGAGGCTACTGGTGAATGCTACTGGTGAAGGCTAATGATGGAGGCTACTGGTGAATGCTACTTGTGAAAGCTACTTGTGAATGCGACTGGTGAATGCAACTGGTGAATGTTACTGCTTAAGGCTACTGGTGAATGCTACTGGTGAAGGCTACTGGTGAATGCTACTAGTAAAGGCTACTGGTGAAGGCTACTGGCAAAATCTACTTGTGAACGCTACTGGTGAAGGCTACTGGTGAGTGCTACTGGTGACTGTTACTGGTGAAAGCTTCTGGTGAATGCTACTGATGAACACGAATGGCAAATGCTAATGGTGAACGCAACTGGTGAACGCTTCCGGTGAAGGTTACTGGTGAAGGTTACTGGTGAATGCTACTGGTGAAGGCTACTGGTGAATGCTACTTGTAGAGGCTACTGGTGAATGTTACTGCTGAAGGCTACTAGTGAATGCTGCTGGCAAATGCTACTGGCGAGTGCGACTGGTGAGTGCTACTGGTAAAAGTTACTGCTGAAGGCCACTGGTGAATTCTGCTGGTAAATGCTACTGGCGAGTGCTTCTGGCGAATGCTACTGGTGAGTGCTACTGGTGAAGGCTACCCGTGAATGCAATTGGTGAGTGCTACTGTTGAAGGCTACTGGTGAAGGCTACTGGCAAAATCTACCTGTGAAAGCTACTGGTGAACGCTACTGGTGAAGGCTAGTGGAGGAGGGTACTGGTGAAGGCTACTGGTGAGTGCTACTGGTGACTGTTACTGGTGAAAGCTTCTGGTGAATGCTACTGATGAACACGAATGGCAAATGCTAATGGTGAACGCAACTGGTGAACGCTTCCGGTGACGGTTACTGGTGAAGGTTACTGGCGAATGCTACTGGTGAATGCTACTGGTGAAGACTACTGGTGAAGGCTACTGGTGAATGCTACTTGTAGAGGCTACTGGTGAAGGCTACTGGTGAATGTTACTGCTGAAGGCTACTAGTGAATGCTGCTGGCAAATGCTACTGGCGAGTGCGACTGGTGAGTGCTACTGGTAAAAGTTACTGCTGAAGGCCACTGGTGAATTCTGCTGGTAAATGCTACTGGCGAGTGCTACTGTTGAAGGCTACTGGTGAAGGCTACTGGCAAAATCTACCTGTGAAAGCTACTGGTGAACGCTACTGGTGAAGGCTAGTGGAGGAGGGTACTGGTGAAGGGTACTGGTGAATGCTACTGGTGAAGGCTACTGGCAAATGCTACTGGTGAATGCTACTGGTGAATGCTAAAGGTGAATGCTAATGGTGGAGGCTACTGGTGAAGGCTAAGGGTGGAGGCTGCTGGTGATGGCTACTGGTGAACGCTACTGGTGAATGTTACTGCTTTAGGCTACCTGTGAATGCTACTGGTGAATGCAACTGGTGAACGCTACTGGTGAATACTATTGGTGAATGCTACTGGTGAACGCTACTAGTGAAGGCTACTAGTGAAGGCTACTATCAAAGGCTACTGGTGAAGGCTACTAGTGAATTCTACTGGTGAATGCTAATGGTAAAAGCTAAAGGTGAATGCTACTGGTGAATGCTACTAGTGAAGGCTACTGGTGAGTGCTACTGGTGAATGCTAATGGTAAAAGCTAAAGGTGAATGCTACTGGTGAATGCTACTAGTAAAGGCTACTGGTGAAGGCTACTGGCAAAATCTACTTGTGAACGCTACTGGTGAAGGCTACCAGTGAGTGCTACTGGTGACTGTTACTGGTGAAAGCTTCTGGTGAATGCTACTGATGAACACGAATGGCAAATGCTAATGGTGAAGGCTACTGGTGAGTGCGACTGGTGAGTGCTACTGGTGAAGTCTACTGGCAAATTCTACTTGTGAACGCAACTGGTGAACGCTTCCGGTGAAGGTTACTGGTGAAGGTTACTGGTGAATGCTACTGGTGAATGCTACTGGTGAATGCTACTTGTAGAGGCTACTGGTGAATGCTACTAGTGAATGCTACTGGCAAATGCTACTGGCGAGTGCAACTGGTGAGTGCTACTGGTAAAAGTTACTGCTGAAGGCCACTGGTGAATTCTGCTGGTAAATGCTACTGGCGAGTGCTTCTGGCGAATTCCACTGGTGAGTGCTACTGGTGAAGGCTACCCGTGAATGCAATTGGTGAGTGCTACTGGTGAAGGCTACTGGTGAAGGCTACTGGCAAAATCTACTGGTGAAGACTACTGGTAAATGCTACTGGTGAAGGCTACTGGCAAATTCTACTTGTGTATGTTACCGGCTAATGCTACTGGTGAAGGCTTCTGGTAAATGGTACTGGTGAATGCTACTGGTGAATGCTACTGGTGAATGCTAAAGGTGAATGCTAATGGTGGAGGCTACTGGTGAAGGCTAAGGGTGGAGGCTGCTGGTGATGGCTACTGGTGAACGCTTCTGGTGAATGTTACTGCTTAAGGCTACTGGTGAATGCTACTGGTGAAAGCTACTTGTGAATGTGACTGGTGAATGCAACTGGTGAATGTTACTGCTTAAGGCTGCTGGTGAATGCTACTGGTGAAGGCTACTGGTGAATGCTACTAGTAAAGGCTACTGGTGAAGGCTACTGGTGAATGCTACTAGTAAAGGCTACTGATGAATGCTACTGGTGAATGGTACTGGTCAAGGCTATTGGTGAAGGCTACTGTTGAAGGCTATTGGTGAAGGCTACTGTTGAAGGCTATTGGTGAAGGCTACTGTTGAAGGCTACTGGTGAAGGCTACTGGTGAATGCTACTGGTGAAGGCTATTGGTGAAGGCTACTGGTGAATGCTACTGGTCAACGCTACCTAACAAGCAAACGGAACAAAAACAATTTAAAGACAAATACACACACAGAAATTATTCAAGCAAATAAGCTAAAGTAAATGGACTGGTTACAAATGAGTGACAGCAGGCATAAAGGGGTTAAACTGGTCAAGTGGTTTCAGTGTCTGTTGCAGGTTTCTGTTATTTTCAAAGACAAGCTCAACATGTTTTACAAATCACTCTCAATGCAATCAATACCAGGCCATTTTTCTGCTGCCCAGTATGGTTAAAAATTAAACTAGTACAACAGTAGAAATAACCAAGCTTTGCAGTTTTTTGCAGGTATGCTAACATGTAGCATAGCAACATGGCTGGGAGAAACTCAGCTAAAAGCCACCAGCATCCAAACCAAAGTGAGAGCATCACTGTCCACTTCAGAGCTTCTGGTAGTTTCGTCGCTTCAAGCAAACCACTTGAACTGTGAAGTTCTGTCTTTCCTGGGCTTCACGTCTTTCTGGACCCTATTGTGGTGTTTCTAAGGTGAATGTGGAGTCTTTCTCTGGATTCTCCTTACTCTGACCATTGATAGAGGTGTCGAGGTCCATCATCATCAACAGCCAATGGCTTTCTGAGATATTCACCGCTGGTTTTCATTTAATATAACAGTTTTTTAGGAATACCCTTTAACATTTTCTGCTGTATTCCAGGTGAATTTCCTCTTCATGCAGTAATTCTGACACTTCTCTGGTATTCTCATATGTAGTTGTACTTTTTTTTTCTTTTTTACCACCACTCTGAAGTCAGACTCAGCATTAGAAACGTGACTGGACCGGTTCTTCTTTCTCATGGTGTTCAGAAGAATAATATCACAACAGAATCACACGGTGAAAAAACGATGTTGCTTCTACGGTCTCTGGCTTCAGTCTAAGTCTAATTTGCAGCTTCCAGTGACGTCGGAAACTAAACACTTATAAAATGATACATTTTAGCAAATAAAAGCTTTCTAACTCCAAATCTTTTAAAATGTTTTACTTCTCCTTTAAACTAAATTATAAAATGTAAAATAATACATTTGGCTCCATCATCATGTCTGAGCTTTGTTTTGAGATCCAGTCCTTGTAGCTGTAATTCATTCATGTCAGGCAGAGTGCAGAGAAACAGCCCTCATCAAGAAGCTGTCACCATAAGTTGATGGACAACGTGGATCATTTCTGGCACTTTTCCAGTTTGTCCAAATTCCCATTTTAAATAATCCTTTTAGTAAATATTAACCTTTAACTTAAACCCTCATTGCTATGCTTCTCTGGATAAACATCACACTGAATGCTGTAAATGACTCTGAAGGCAGTCGTCACTACTGTAGCCTCACAGCAAGAAGGTCGCTGGTTCGATCCTCGGCTGGGGGGTTGAACGGTGGTCTTTCTGTGTGGAGTTTGCATGTTCTATGCGTGTGTTCTCTCCAGGTTCTCCGGCTTCCTCCCACCATGCAATGACATGCATGTTAGGCGACCTGGTTGCTGTACTGTCCTTAGGAGTGTGTGTGTGTGTGTGTGTGTGTGTGGCCCTGTGGTGTACTGGCAAGCTGCCCAGTGATTACTGGGACAGACTCCAGCTCCAGGACCAGGCAGTAAGGAAAAAGACTGAGAGATTGTGAGGGGAAGGCTTCTTCGCGGTGGTTTAGAGGTTGAGGTTGAAGCAGCAGACTGGAAACAGTTACATGGACCAGCTGGTTTCTAGAATCATTTATTCAGGTGTCACATGTTTCACCTACATATCAAAACATCAGTTTTTCATTTTCCTCTCAAAAGTATCTCCAAGACGAAGCTACAAACACTGCATCAGTAAGTAGTCTGGAGCCGACGTGTGTGATCTGCGCACGGCTTTGGTCGACTGAAGGATGAAGTACAACAAACACCTTGTTGGAATAAAGCAATTTCAAACATAAAGGAGCAGAACAGGACTGACCTCACAGACAATCATGTTTGTGGGAGGTACAGGGAAACAATAATATGCTCTCCCTCCTCCTCTTCTTCCTCAGCTAAGCCACAGCCTCTTGTCACATCGCCCTCTGGTGGCTGAACTTGGTATTAAACAACAAATCAGGTTGAACCAGGTTAAACTAATGTTTAGTTGCCTTCTACAGACGTCTTAGCTAACTAATGTGACCACACAGTAATTCCCCTTACAAGAGCTTGAAGATGAAGTAAAGTCCCATTAAAAAAGATTTATTTGGCAATGAAATTTATTTTGATTTCAGTCTTTCACAGAACTGTAAAACCTGCTGACTCAGTTCTTGGTGTCTAACCAGGAAATGATCCCTGACTGAGTCACAGCAGGACAGAGACGGCTGTGCGCTGACCACACTTCACATCCGATGGAAAAACCGCCGTGACAACAGAGCTGCTGAGCCAGGAGCAGGTGAGAGGATTTAATAGAATCATTGTTGGATTAGGTTGTCATGACAACGGCTAGAGAAGCTGCTGCCCTGAGAAGTCCTGCAGGATGTTGCTTCAGTGTCTGACACAGCTGAACCTCAAACTGCAGCACTGCAAAGAGCTCGGCGCATCTCAGACGTAACAGACCCACGTCTACACGTGTCCTCGCAGTTACGTCCAAAGGGTTCTGGGAACAGTTGGACATGCAGAAGCTACACATTGCACCAGTTGACCTGATCTCCACACAGCGGCAGGGCTCAGCTCCTCAGGCAGGGGGGGGCTGCTTCCGGAGTCGTAGGGGACGCTGGGGGGGTCAGGCGGTACAAGGACGACTGACTCTGGGACGGTCCAATTGAGGATTTGCGGGTCGCTGAGCTGTAAGGACAGAGGAGACGAATTAAAACCCCGCCCACTTTTTGTAAACTGTAGAAGCCCCGCCCCCTTTAATCCCAGCGACATGATGTCAGACAGCCAATTAACAGCTGATGTCACATGTCTGGTTCAACATGTGCAGCACGATGAAGACCCAACAGAACTTTGCACTGTGTAGAAACTTGGATTAAACTGGTAAATATGGAAATAACAACAGAAATTTACTGGAATTCTGGAAGAAAAGTAACAAATTATTTTCATTTTCATCATCAAATGTCAAAACATTTCCGAGCCGGTTGTCATGGCGATCACATCCGGGACTCAGAGCGACTACATGTGAACTGGTTCTGGTCCAGGTGGGAACTGCTTCTACATGTGAACTGGTTCTGGTCCAGTTGGGAACTGGTTTTGGTCCAGGTGGGAACTGGTTCTACATTTAAACTGGTTTTGGTCCAGGTGGGAACTGGTTCTACATTTAAACTGGTTCTGGTCCAGGTGGGAACTGGTCCTGGTCCAGGTGGGAACTGCTTCTACATGTGAACTGGTTCTGGTCCAGTTGGGAACTGGTTCTGGTCCACGTGGGAACTGGTTCTACATTTAAACTGGTTCTTGTCCAGGTGGGAACTGGTCCTGGTCCAGGTGGGAACTGCTTCTACATGTAAACTGGTCCTGGTCCAGGTGGGAACTGCTTCTACATGTAAACTGGTCCTGGTCCAGGTGGGAACTGCTTCTACATGTAAACTGGTCCTGGTCCAGGTGGGAACTGCTTCTACATGTAAACTGGTCCTGGTCCAGGTGGGAACTGCTTCTACATGTAAACTGGTTCTGGTCCAGGTGGGAACTGATTCTGTTCCAGGTGGGAACTGGTTCTACATTTAAACTGGTTCTGGTCCAGGTGGGAACTGATTCTGTTCCAGGTGGGAACTGGTTCTACATTTAAACTGGTTCTGGTTCAGGTGGGTACTGGTTCTGGTCCAGGTTGAGACTGGTTCTACATGTGAACTGGTTCTGGTCCAGGTGGAGACTAGTTCTATATGTGAACTGGTTCTGGTCCAGGTGGGAACTGATTCTGGTCCAGGTGGGAACTGGTTCTGGTCCACGTGGGAACTGGTTCTACATGTGAACTGATTCTGGTTCAGGTGGGTACTGGTTCTGGTCCAGGTTGAGACTGGTTCTACATGTGAACTGGATCTGGTCCAGGTGGGAACTGGTACTGGTCCAGGTGGAGACTGGTTCTATATGTGAACTGGTTCTGGTCCAGGTTGAGACTGGTTCTACATGTAAACTGGATCTGGTCCAGGTGGGAACTGGTACTGGTCCAGGTTGAGACTGGTTCTACATGTGAACTGGATCTGGTCCAGGTGGGAACTGGTACTGGTCCAGGTGGAGACTGGTTCTATATGTGAACTGGTTCTGGTCCAGGTTGAGACTGGTTCTACTTGTAAACTGGATCTGGTCCAGGTGGGATCTGGTTCTGGTCCAGGTGGAGACTGGTTCTATATGTGAACTGGTTCTGGTCCAGGTGGGAACTGGTACTGGTCCACGTGGGAACTGATTCTACATGTGAACTGATTCTGGTCCAGGCGGGAACTGGTTCTACATGTGAACTGGTACTGGTCCAGGTGGAGACTGGTTTTACATGTGAACTGGTTCTGGTTCAGGTGGGAACTGATTCTGTTCCAGGTGGGAACTGGTTCTAAATGTGAACTGGTTCTGGTCCAGGTGGGAACTGATTCTGGTCCAGGTGGGAACTGGTTCTGGTCCATGTGGGAACTGGTTCTACATGTGAACTGATTCTGGTCCAGGTGGAGACTGGTTCTACATGTGAACTGGTTCTGGTCCAGGTGGAGACTGGTTCTGGTCCAGGTGGGAACTGATTCTGTTCCACTTGGGTACTGGTTCTACTTTTGAAGTGGTTCTGGTTCAGGTGGGAACTGGTTCTGGTCCAGGTTGAGACTGGTTCTACATGTGAACTGGTTCTGGTCCAGCTGGAGACTAGTTCTATATGTGAACTGGTTCTGGTCCAGGTGTGAACTGGTTCTGGTCCATGTGGGAACTGGTTCTACATGTGAACTGGTTCTGGTCCAGGTGGGAACTGCTTCTACATGTGAACTGGTTCTGGTCCAGTTGGGAACTGGTTCTGGTCCACGTGGGAACTGGTTCTACATTTAAACTGGTTCTGGTCCAGGTGGGAACTGGTTCTGGTCCACATGGGAACTGGTTCTACATGTGAACTGGATCTGGTCCAGGTGGGATCTGGTTCCTGTCCAGGTGGAGACTGGTTCTAAATGTGAACTGTTTCTGGTCCAGGTGGGAACTGATTCTGTTCCAGGTGGAGACTGGTTCTGCATTTGAACTGGTTCTGGTCCAGGTGGGAACTGGTTCTGGTCCACGTGGGAACTGGTTCTACATGAGAACTGGTTCTGGTCCAGGTGGAGACTGGTTCTATATGTGAACTGGTTCTGGTTCAGGTGGGAAGTGGTTCTACATGTGAACTGGGTCTACATGTGAACTGGTTCTGGTCCACGTGGGAAGTGGTTCTACATGTGAACTGGGTCTAAATGTGAACTGGTTCTGGTCCAGGTGGAGACTGATTCTGGTCCACGTGGGAACTGGTTCTACATGTGAACTGGTTCTGGTCCAGGTGGGAACTGGTTTTTGTCCAGGTGGAGACTGGTTCTACAAGTGAACTGGTTCTGGTCCAGGTGGGAACTGGTTCTGTTCCACGTGGGAACTGGTTCTACTTGTGAACTGGTTCTGGTCCTGGTGGAGACTGGTTCTGTATGTGAACTGGATCTAGTCCAGGTGGGAACTGTTCTGGTCCAGGTGGGAACTGGTCCTACATGTGAACTGGATCTGGTCCAGGTGGGAACTGGTTCTGGTCCAGGCGGGAACTGATTCTACTTGTGAACTGGATTTGGTCCAGGTGGGAACTGGTCCTACATGTGAACTGGATCTGGTCCAGGTGGGATCTGGTTCCTGTCCAGGTGGAGACTGGTTCTAAATGTGAACTGTTTCTGGTCCAGGTGGGAACTGATTCTGTTCCAGGTGGAGACTGGTTCTGCATTTGAACTGGTTCTGGTCCAGGTGGGAACTGGTTCTGGTCCACGTGGGAACTGGTTCTACATGAGAACTGGTTCTGGTCCAGGTGGAGACTGGTTCTATATGTGAACTGGTTCTGGTTCAGGTGGGAAGTGGTTCTACATGTGAACTGGGTCTACATGTGAACTGGTTCTGGTCCACGTGGAGACTGATTCTGGTCCACGTGGCAACTGGTTCTACATGAGAACTGGTTCTGGTCCAGGTGGAGACTGGTTCTATATGTGAACTGGTTCTGGTTCAGGTGGGAAGTGGTTCTACATGTGAACTGGGTCTACATGTGAACTGGTTCTGGTCCACGTGGAGACTGATTCTGGTCCACGTGGCAACTGGTTCTACATGTGAACTGGTTCTGGTCCAGGTGGGAACTGGTTCTTGTCCAGGTGGAGACTGGTTCTACAAGTGAACTGGTTCTGGTCCAGGTGGGAACTGATTCTGTTCCACGTGGGAACTGGTTCTTCTTGTGAACTGGTTCTGGTTCTGGTGGAGACTGGTTCTGTATGTGAACTGGATCTAGTCCAGGTGAGAACTGGTTCTGGTCCAGGTGGGAACTGGTCCTACATGTGAACTGGATCTGGTCCAGGTGGGAACTGGTTCTGGTCCAGGTGGGAAGTGGTTCTACATGTGAACTGGGTCTACATGTGAACTGGTTCTGGTCCACGTGGAGACTGATTCTGGTCCACGTGGCAACTGGTTCTACATGTGAACTGGTTCTGGTCCACGTGGAGACTGATTCTGGTCCACGTGGCAACTGGTTCTACATGTGAACTGGTTCTGGTCCAGGTGGGAACTGGTTCTGTTCCACGTGGGAACTGGTTCTTCTTGTGAACTGGTTCTGGTTCTGGTGGAGACTGGTTCTGTATGTGAACTGGATCTAGTCCAGGTGAGAACTGGTTCTGGTCCAGGTGGGAACTGGTCCTACATGTGAACTGGATCTGGTCCAGGTGGGAACTGGTTCTGGTCCAGGTGGGAACTGGTTCTACTTGTGAACTGGATCTGGTCCAGGTGGGAACTGTATCTGGTCCTGGTGGGTTCTGGTTTAGGCGGAATGTGTCTGTCAAGAATGAACAGGTTAAGGAAGGTGAACATCCTCCAGGTGAGGTCACCTGTCCTGCAGGTCCTCCTGGTTCTCTCCGTCCACGGATCCCTCGGCACCACTCTGCTCTTCATCATCATCATCAGCATGTTTGGAGGCGAGGCGGTGAGCTGGCCAGACCAGCTCCCCGCTCTCCTGCTCGCTGGACTCGGTAGGCTCCACCACGATGGACGGCAGGCGCTCCCTCCGGTACAGGAACTCCTCTGGATAGTCGGACTCGTCGTTCATACTGACTTCAGGGAAGATCTGGATCAGGGAGGAGATCCGGTCAGAACCACAGTTTGTGTCAAATCAGTCACTTCATTTCATTTGGCAGACACACACACAGACGTAGCCACGTAGCCAGCCATCAGAACCAGGTCAGAACCAGGTCAGAACCACAGCCTCGGTCAAATCAGTCACTTCATTTCATTTCAGATTTTATCAATAATTATTTCCTCTGTTTTCATTCAGAACCATCAGAACTGTCCTGGAACCACACACACACACACACACACACACACACACACACACACACATACACACACACACGTAGCCACGTAGCCAGCCATCAGAACCAGTTTAGAACCAGGTCAGAACCAGATCAGAACCAGTTTAGAACCAGATCAGAACCAGTATAGAACAAGGTCAGAACCAGATCAGAACCAGATCAAAACCAGTTTAGAACCAGATCAGAACCAGGTCAGAACCTGGTCAGAACCAGGTGGAACTCCTACCTGATAGGCTCGGCTCCCCCGTCTCTGGACCGGAACCTCCTCCATCTGGGAGTCGGCCGGACTGAGGATGGTGTTCAGACTGCAAACACACAACAATGTGGAAACAATAATCTGCTGTTCCACGTGAGATTACAGGTTAGAGCCGAGGTTTCCGTCAGGATGAACCGCTGCTCAGAATGAATGAATGAATGAACCAATGGATGAACAAAAGAATGAACATGTGAACGAACGAATGAATGAATTAACTAATGAACAAATGAATGAATGATTGAACGAATGAATGAACAAACGAATGAATGAATGAACAAATGAATGAACCAATGAATGAATGAACCTATGGATGAATGAAAGAACGAACAAATGAATGAACGAACGAATGAATGAACGAACGAATGAATGAACCAATGAATGAATGAACCAATGAATGAATGAACCTATGGATGAATGAAAGAACGAACAAATGAATGAACGAACGAATGAATGAACGAACGAATGAATGAACCAATGAATGAATGAACCAATGAATGAATGAATGAGTAAATGAACCAATGAATTAATGAACGAATGAAAGAATGAATGAATGAATGAAGGCCTACTGCTTGAGCTGAGGAACAATGTAAGGTAAATTAGATCACGGATGGATTAAATATCTGTATTCATGTGTTAAGGACAAGTTTCCTTTGGAGGAGCTGGTGAATGGAAGAATGTGAAGGGATGAATTCTTCTTCAGGTAGCGGAGGCCAAAGGAAGAGCTGCTGCTGAGTTAATCTGAAGATAATCTCTTAATGACATAATGGGCTCGATCTTCCCCTGCGAAACCAGGAAAGGCTGAACGTTGGTCTGCAGGACTTGGGGTCCATCAGACGCCATAACCGACTTGCTGATTTCAATTCCTGCACATGCTCAGAAGCGACATCAGTGTTGACTCAGTCCAGTCCTTCAGTCATCTGAAGACAATGTTCAGATGGTCCGATATTTCGATAGTCAGATGTTTAGTCAGATGTTTAGATGTTTAGATGGTCAGATGTTTAGATAGTCAGATGTTTAGTCAGATGTTTAGATGTTTAGATGGTCAGATGTTTAGATGGTCAGATGTTTAGATAGTCAGATGTTTAGATGGTCAGATGTTTAGATGGTCAGATGTTTAGATGGTCCGATGTTTCGATAGTCAGATGTTTAGTCAGATGTTTAGATGTTTAGATGTTTAGATGGTCAGATGTTTAGATGGTCAGATGTTTAGATGGTCAGATGTTTAGATGTTTAGATAGTCAGATGTTTAGATAGTCAGATGTTTAGATGTTTAGATGGTCAGATGTTTAGATGGTCAGATGTTTAGATGGTCAGATGTTTAGATGTTTAGATGGTCAGATGTTTAGATAGTCAGATGTTTAGATGTTTAGATGGTCAGATGTTTAGATGGTCAGATGTTTAGATAGTCAGATGTTTAGATGGTCAGATGTTTAGATGTTTAGATGGTCAGATGTTTAGATGGTCAGATGTTTAGATGGTCAGATGTTTAGTCAGATGTTTGATGTTTAGATGGTCAGATGTTTAGATGGTCAGATGTTTAGATGGTCAGATGTTTAGATGTTTAGATAGTCAGATGTTTAGATAGTCAGATGTTTAGATGTTTAGATGGTCAGATGTTTAGATGGTCAGATGTTTAGATGGTCAGATGTTTAGATGTTTAGATGGTCAGATGTTTAGATAGTCAGATGTTTAGATGTTTAGATGGTCAGATGTTTAGATGGTCAGATGTTTAGATGGTCAGATGTTTAGTCAGATGTTTAGATGGTCAGATGTTTAGATGTTTAGATGGTCAGATGTTTAGATGGTCAGATGTTTAGATGGTCAGATGTTTAGTCAGATGTTTGATGTTTAGATGGTCAGATGTTTAGATGGTCAGATGTTTAGATGGTCAGATGTTTAGTCAGATGTTTAGATAGTCAGATATTTAGATAGTCAGATGGTCAGATGTTTAGATGGTCAGATGTTTAGATAGTCAGATGTTTAGATGTTTAGATGGTCAGATGTTTAGATGGTCAGATGTTTAGATGTTTAGATAGTCAGATGTTTAGATGGTCAGATGTTTAGATGGTCAGATGTTTAGATAGTCAGATGTTTAGATAGTCAGATGTTTAGATGGTCCGATGTTTAGATAGTCAGATGTTTAGATAGTCAGATGTTTAGATGGTCCGATGTTTAGATAGTCAGATGTTTAGATGGTCAGATGTTTAGATAGTCAGATGTTTAGATGGTCCGATGTTTAGATGGTCAGATGTTTAGATAGTCAGATGTTTAGATGTTTAGATGGTCAGATGTTTAGATGGTCAGATGTTTAGATAGTCAGATGTTTAGATAGTCAGATGGTCAGATGTTTAGATAGTCAGATGTTTAGATGTTTAGATGTTTAGATGGTCAGATGTTTAGATGGTCAGATGTTTACATGGTCAGATGTTTAGATAGTCAGATGTTTAGATGTTTAGATGTTTAGATGGTCAGATGTTTAGATGGTCAGATGTTTAGATAGTCAGATGTTTAGATGGTCAGATGTTTAGATAGTCAGATGTTTAGATGGTCAGATGTTTAGATAGTCAGATGTTTAGATAGTCAGATGTTTAGATAGTCAGATGTTTAGATGTTTAGATGGTCAGATGTTTAGATGGTCAGATGTTTAGATGGTCAGATGTTTAGATAGTCAGATGTTTAGATGGTCAGATGTTTAGATAGTCAGATGTTTAGATGTTTAGATGGTCAGATGTTTAGATGGTCAGATGTTTAGATGTTTAGATGGTCAGATGTTTAGATGGTCAGATGTTTAGATGTTTAGATGGTCAGATGTTTAGATGGTCAGATGTTTAGATGTTTAGATGGTCAGATGTTTAGATGGTCAGATGTTTAGATGGTCAGATGTTTAGATGTTTAGATGGTCAGATGTTTAGATAGTCAGATGTTTAGATGTTTAGATGGTCAGATGTGCAGATCTGTTCTTATTAAGTTGAATAAACTCTGACGCCATTTTACCAGAGTTCTGCTGAAACGAGCAGGTTAGTGTGGGCGTATCCGAGTGTGTTGCGTCTTACCTGTGTGAGGCGGGAATGCAGCTCATCTTTCCTCAGAACGAGAAGAAGCTCCAACCAAGCAAGACTCGGACTGTTCAGGATCTGCAGCTCTGCAGATTCCCGTCTCTTTCTGTCAGCAGCTTAGCTTCCTTTCCTCCATCGCTACCTCCCTCCTTCTGGGTTTACCCCCCCTCCCCCGTGGGATTTTCCATGGTGTAATGCAGAGTGACGCAGACCGCCATGCAACATGCCGACAGGCTGACAGGCTCAGCAGTTATCCACTCAGCCTGGATGGAACATGTGAGGATGCAGCAGCTCAGATTATCAGATAGCAGATTAGCAGATAGCAGATTAGCAGCTAAGCTCTGTGCAAACGTGACATTTTGGAGATTATTTGACATCATGATTATTGTTGCGAGTGTTTGTCCAAATAACCATCCAGATGGCCTGGTAGCAAGCAGCTCCAGCAGAGGACTGGGAACGAGGCTACTGGGTTTCATCCCAGTGAAACACCAACATGCTGAAACGTGGAAAATCGTCCCTTTAAAGTCGTTTTTATCAGGAACTGATTTATTTATCGGATGACGATCAGAATCCAGAAATCTGAACCCACGTCTAGATGTTCAGCTGGATCTGGGACTGAGAGCTACCAGTCCTCCCAGTGCTCCCAGTGCTACCAGTCCTCTTAGTGCTACCAGTCCTCCCAGTGCTAGCAGTCCCCCCAGTGCTACCAGTCCCCCCAGTGCTACCAGTCCTCCCACTGCTCCCGGTGCTACTAGTCCTTCGGGTGCTACCAGTCCTCTTAGTGCAACCAAGTCCCCCCAGTGCTACCAGTCCTCCCAGTGCTACTAGTCCTCCCAGTGCTACCAGTCCCCCCAGTTTTACCAATCCCCCCAGTGCTCCCAGTCCTTCCAGTCCTTCCAGGGCTACCAGTCCTCCCAGTTCTACCAATCCTTCCAGTGCTACCAGTCCTCCCAGTGCTACCAGTCCCCACAGTGCTACAAATTCTAAAAGTGCTAACAGTCTCCCCAGTGCTACCAGTCCTCCCAGTGCTACTAGTCCTCCCAGTGCTATCAGTTCCCCCAGTTCTACCAATCCCCCCCAGTCCTTCCAGTGGTACCAGTGCTACCAGTCCTCTTAATGCTACCAGTCCTCCCAGTTCTACCAATCCTTCCAGTGCTACCAGTCCTCCCAGTGCTACCAGTCCCCACAGTGCTACGAGTTCTAAAAGTGCTAACAGTCTCCCCAGTGCTACCAGTCCTCCCAGTGCTACCAGTCCCCCCAGTGCTACCAGTCCCACCAGTGCTACGAGTCCTCTTAGTGCTACCAGTCCTGCCAGTGCTACCAGTCCTCCCAGTGCTACCAGTCCTCCCAGTCCTCCCGGTACTACTAGTCCTCTTAGTGCTACTAGTCCTCCCAGTGCTCCCGGTGCTGCCAGTCCTCTTAGTGCTACTAGTCCTCCCAATGCTCCCAGTGCTACCAATCCTCCTAGTTCTACCAGTCATCCCAGTGCTACCAGTCCTCTTAGTGCTACCAAGTCCCCCCAGTGCTACCAGTCCTCCCAGTGCTACTAGTCCTCCCAGTGCTACCAGTCCCCCCTGTTTTACCAATCCCCCCAGTGCTCCCAGTCCTTCCAGTCCTCCCAGTGCTACCAGTCCTCCCAGTTCTACCAATCCTTCCAGTGCTACCAGTCCTCCCAGTGCTACCAGTCCCCACAGTGCTACGAGTTCTAAAAGTGCTAACAGTCTCCCCAGTGCTACCAGTCCTCCCAGTGCTACTAGTCCTCCCAGTGCTATCAGTTCCCCCAGTTCTACCAATCCCCCCCAGTCCTTCCAGTGGTACCAGTGCTACCAGTCCTCTTAATGCTACCAGTCCTCCCAGTTCTATCAATCCTTCCAGTGCTACCAGTCCTCCCAGTGCTACCAGTCCCCACAGTGCTACGAGTTCTAAAAGTGCTAACAGTCTCCCCAGTGCTACCAGTCCTCCCAGTGCTACTAGTCCTCCCAGTGCTACTAGTCCCCCCAGCGCTACCAATCCTCCCAGCGCTCCCAGTGCTACCAGTCCTCCCAGTTATACCAGTCCTCCCAGTGATACCATTCCTCCCAGTGATACCATTCCTCCCAGTGCTACCAGTCCTCCCAGTGCTCCCGGTGCTACCAGTCCCCACAGTGCTACCAGTCCCACCAGTGCTACCCGTCCTCCCAGTGCTACCAGTCTTGTTAGTGCTACCAGTCCTCCCAATGCTCCCAGTGCTACCAGTCCTCTTAGGGCTACCAGTCCTCCCAGTCCTCCCAATTCTCCCAGTGCTACCAGTCCTCTTAGGGCTACCAGTCCTCTTAGTTCTACCAGTCATCCCAGTCCTATCAGTCCCCCCAGTGCTACCAGTCCCCTCAGTGCCACCAGTCCTCCCAGTGCTACCAATCCTCCCAGTGCTACCAGTCCCCCCAGTGCTACCGGTCCTCCCAGTGCTCCCGGTGCTACCAGTCCTCCCAGTCCTCCCAGTGCTACCAGTCCTCCCAGTGCTACCAGTCCCCACAGTGCTACCAGTCCCACCAGTGCTACCCGTCCTCCCAGTGCTACCAGTCCCCCCAGTGCTACCAGTCCTCCCGGTGCTACCAGTCCACTTAGTGCTACCAGTCCTTCCAGTCCTCCCAGTGCTCCTGATGCTACCAGTCCTCCCAGTGCTACCAGTCCTCCCAGTGCTACCAGTCCCCCCAGTGCTACGAGTTCTAAAAGTGCTAACAGTCTCCCCAGTGCTACCAGTCCTCCCAGTGCTACTAGTCCTCCCAGTGCTACTAGTCCCCCCAGCGCTACCAATCCTCCCAGCGCTCCCAGTGCTACCAGTCCTCCCAGTTATACCAGTCCTCCCAGTGATACCATTCCTCCCAGTGATACCATTCCTCCCAGTGCTACCAGTCCTCCCAGTGCTCCCGGTGCTACCAGTCCCCACAGTGCTACCAGTCCCACCAGTGCTACCCGTCCTCCCAGTGCAACCAGTCTTCTTAGTGCTACCAGTCCTCCCAATGCTCCCAGTGCTACCAGTCCTCTTAGGGCTACCAGTCCTCCCAGTCCTCCCAATTCTCCCAGTGCTACCAGTCCTCTTAGGGCTACCAGTCCTCTTAGTTCTACCAGTCATCCCAGTCCTATCAGTCCCCCCAGTGCTACCAGTCCCCTCAGTGCCACCAGTCCTCCCAGTGCTACCAATCCTCCCAGTGCTACCAGTCCCCCCAGTGCTACCGGTCCTCCCAGTGCTCCCGGTGCTACCAGTCCTCCCAGTCCTCCCAGTGCTACCAGTCCTCCCAGTGCTACCAGTCCCCACAGTGCTACCAGTCCCACCAGTGCTACCCGTCCTCCCAGTGCTACCAGTCCCCCTAGTGCTACCAGTCCTCCCGGTGCTACCAGTCCACTTAGTGCTACCAGTCCTCCCAGTCCTCCCAGTGCTCCTGATGCTACCAGTCCTCCCAGTGCTACCAGTCCTCCCAGTGCTACTGGTCCTCCCAGTGCTACCAGTCCTCCCAGTGATCCCAGTACTACCAGTCCTCCCAGTGCTCCCATTGCTACGAGTCCTCTTAGTGCTACAAGTCCTTCCAGTGCTACCAGTCCTCCCAGTGCTACCAGTCCCACCAGTGCTACAGGTCCTCTTAGTGCTACCAGTCCTCCCAGTCCTCCCAGTGCTACCAGTCCTCCCATTGCAACCAGTCCTCTAAGTGCTACCAGTCCCCCCAGTGCTACCAGTCCTTCCAGTGCGACTAGTCCTCCCAGTGCTGCCCGTCCTCCAGGAGCTACCAGTCCTCCCAGTGCTACCAGTCCTCTTAGTGCTACCAGTCCTCCCAGTGCTACCAGTCCTCCCAGTACTACCTGTCCTCTTAGTGCTACCAGTCCTCCCAGTACTACCAGTCCACTTAGTGCTACCAGTCCTCCCAGTGCTCCCAGTGCTACCAGTCGTCTTAGTGCTACCAGTCCTCGCAGTGCTACCAGTCCTCCCAGTGCTCCGAGTGCTACCAGTCCTCTAAGTGCTACTAGTCCTTCCAATGCTCCCAGTGCTACCAGTCCTCTGAGTGCTACCAGTCCCCCGAGTGCTACCAGTCCTCCCAGAGCTACCAGTCCTCCCAGTGATACCAGTCCTCCCAGTCCTACCAGTCCTTCCAGTACTACCAGTCCTCTTCGTTCTACCAGTCCTCCCAGTGCTATCAGTCCCCCCAGTGCTACCAGTCCTCCCAGTGCTACCAGTCCTCCAAGTACCACCAGTCCACTAAGTGCTACCAGTCCTCCCAGTGCTACCAGTCCTCCCAGTGCTACCAGTCCTCCCAGTACCACCAGTCCACTAAGTGCTAGCAGTCCTCCAAGTGCTACCAGTACTAGCAGTCCTCTTAGTGCTCCCAGTCCTCCCAGTGCTCCCAGTTCTACCGGTCTTCTTAGTGCTACCAGTCCTCCCAGTGCTACCAGTCCCACTAGTACTAGCAGTCTTCTTAGTGCTACCAGTCCTCCCAGTCCTCCCAGTGCTACAAGTCCCCCCAGTGCTACCAATCCCCCCAGTACTACCAGTCCTCCCAGTGCTACCAGTCCTCCCAGTGCTACCAGTCCTATTAGTGCTACAAGTCCCATCAGGACAGTTCACCATGTTCTCCTGCAGCTTCTAGAGGATCCTGATGGAGATGTTCTCCTGCAGTTTCTGGAGGATGCTGATGGAGACGTTCTCCTGCAGCTTCGGGAGGATCCTGATGGAAACGTTCTCCTGCAGTTTCTGGAGGATCGTGATGGAGACGTTCTCCTAACCTTCTGGAGGATCGTGATGGAGACGTTCTCCTAACCTTCTGGAGGATCCTCATGGAGACGTTCTCCTGCAGCTTCTTGAGGATCCTGATGGAGACGTTTTCTTGCAGCTTCTGGAGGATCCTGATGGAGACGTTCTCCTAAACTTCTTTAGGATCCTGATGGAGATGTTGTCCTGCAGCTTCTGTGGGATCCTGATGGAGATGTTCTCCTGCAGCTTCTGGAGTATCCTGATGGAGACGTTCTCCTGCAGCTTCTGTAGGATCCTGATGGAGATGTTCTCCTGACCTTCTGTAGGATCCTGATGGAGACGTTCTCCTAACCTTCTTTAGGAACCTGATGGAGACGTTCTCCTAACTTTCTCGAGGATCCTGATGGAGACGTTCTCCTAACTTTCTGGAGGATCCTGATGGAGACGTTCTCCTGCAGCTTCTGGAAGATCCTGATGGAGACGTTCTCCTGCAGCTTCTGGAGGATCCTGATGGACACGTTCTCCTAACCTTCTTGAGGATCCTGATGGAGACGTTCTCCTAACTTTCTGGAGGATCCTGATGGAGATGTTCTCCTGCAGCTTCTGAAGGATCCTGATGGAGACGTTCTCCTGCAGCTTCTCGAGGAACCTGATGGAGACGTTCTCCTAACCTTCCGAAGGATCCTGATGGAGACGTTCTCCTGACCTTCTGTAGGATCCTGATGGAGATGTTCTCCTAACTTTCTGGAGGATCCTGATGGAGACGTTCTCCTGCAGCTTCTGGAGGATCCTGATGGAGACGTTCTTATGCAGCATCTTGAGGATCCTGATGGAGACGTTCTCCTAACCTTCTGGAGGATCCTGATGGAGACGTTCTCCTAACTTTCTCGAGGATCCTGATGGAGACGTTCTTCTAACTTTCTCGAGGATCCTGATGGAGATGTTCTCCTGCAGCTTCTGGAAGATCCTGATGGAGACGTTCTCCTGCAGCTTCTGGAGGAACCTGATGGAGACGTTCTCCTAACCTTCCGAAGGATCCTGATGGAGACGTTCTCCTGACCTTCTGTAGGATCCTGATGGAGATGTTCTCCTAACTTTCTGGAGGATCCTGATGGAGACGTTCTCCTGCAGCTTCTGGAGGATCCTGATGGAGATGTTCTCCTGCAGCTTCTGAAGGATCCTGATGGAGACGTTCTTATGCAGCTTCTTGAGGATCCTGGTGGAGACGTTCTCCTAACCTTCTGGAGGATCCTGATGGAGACGTTCTCCTAACTTTCTCGAGGATCCTGATGGAGATGTACTCCTGCAGCTACTGAACGATCCTGATGGAGACGTTCTCCTAACCTTCTGGAGGATCCTGATGGAGACGTTCTCCTAACTTTCTCGAGGATCCTGATGGAGACGTTCTCCTGACCTTTTATAGGATCCTGATGGAGATGTTCTCCTGCAGCTTCTGGAAGATCCTGATGGAGACGTTCTCCTAACTTTCTCGAGGATCCTGATGGAGACATTCTCCTAACCTTCTGGAGGATCCTGATGGATTCGTTCTCCTGCAGCTTTTGGAGGATCCTGATGGAGACGTTCTCCTAACCTTCTGTAGGATCCTGATGGAGACGTTCTCCTAACCTTCTGGAGGATCCTGATGGAGATGTTCTCCTAACTTTCTGTAGGATCCTGATGGAGATGTTCTCCTAACCTTCTGGAGGATCCTGATGGAGATGGTAAATGGTAAATGGACTTGTACTTCTATAGCGCTTTTCTAGTCATACAGACCACTCAAAGCGCTTTACACTACTTGTCACATTCACCCATTCACACACACACTCACTCAACACACTCATACCCCGATAGGCACATCGGGGGGGGCAGTTTGGGGTTCAGTGTCTTGCCCTAGGACACTTCGGCATTTCAGGGGAAGCCTGGAATCGATCCTTCAACTTACCTGTTGAAGGACAACTGCTCTTCCTCCTGAGCTACAGCCGCCCCTGATAGAACCTGATGGAGATGTTCTCCTGCAGCTTCTGTAGGATCCTGATGGACACGTTCTCCTAACCTTCTTGAGGATCCTGATGGAGACGTTCTCCTAACCTTCTTGAGGATCCTGATGGGGACGTTGTCCTGCAGATTCTGACGGATCCTGATTGAGACGTTCTCCTAACCTTCCGAAGGATCCTGATGGAGACGTTCTGCAGACCTTCTTTAGGATCCTGATGGAGACGTTCTCCTAACCTTCCGAAGGATCCTGATGGAGATGTTCTCCTAACTTTCTGGAGGATCCTGATGGAGATGTTCTCCTGCAGCTTCTGAAGGATCCTGATGGAGACGTTCTCCTAACCTTCCAAAGGATCCTGATGGAGACGTTCTTCTGACCTTCTGTAGGATCCTGATGGAGATGTTCTCCTAACTTTCTGGAGGATCCTGATGGAGACGTTCTCCTGCAGCTTCTTGAGGATCCTGATGGAGACGTTCTTATGCAGCTTCTTGAGGATCCTGATGGAGACGTTCTCCTAACCTTCTGGAGGATCCTGATGGAGACGTTCTCCTAACTTTCTCGAGGATCCTGATGGAGACGTTCTTCTAAATTTCTGGAGGATCCTGATGGAGACGTTCTCCTGCAGCTTCTGAAGGATCCTGATGGAGACGTTCTTATGCAGCTTCTTGAGGATCCTGATGGAGACGTTCTCCTAACCTTCTGGAGGATCCTGATGGAGATGTTCTCCTAACTTTCTCGAGGATCCTGATGGAGACGTTCTTCTAACTTTCTCGAGGATCCTGATGGAGATGTACTCCTGCAGCTTCTGAACGATCCTGATGGAGACGTTCTCCTAACCTTCTGGAGGATCCTGATGGAGACGTTCTCCTAACTTTCTTGAGGATCCTGATGGAGACGTTCTCCTAACCTTCTGTAGGATCCTGATGGAGACGTTCTCCTGACCTTTTATAGGATCCTGATGAAGATGTTCTCCTGCAGCTTCTGGAAGATCCTGATGGAGACGTTCTCCTAACCTTCTTTAGGAACCTGATGGAGACGTTGTCCTGCAGTTTCTGACGGATCCTGATTGAGACGTTCTCCTAACCTTCCGAAGGATCCTGATGGAGACGTTCTGCAGACCTTCTTTAGGATCCTGATGGAGACGTTCTCCTAACCTTCCGAAGGATCCTGATGGAGACGTTCTCCTAACCTTCTGGAGGATCCTGATGGAGACGTTGTCCTGCAGATTCTGACGGATCCTGATTGAGACGTTCTCCTAACTTTCTGTAGGATCCTGATGGAGACGTTCTTATGCAGCTTTTGGAGGATCCTGATGGAGATGTTCTCCTAACTTTCTGTAGGATCCTGATGGAGATGTTCTCCTAACCTTCTGGAGGATCCTGATGGAGACGTTCTCCTAACCTTCTGGAGGATCCTGATGGAGATGGTAAATGGTAAATGGACTTGTACTTCTATAGCGCTTTTCTAGTCATACAGACCACTCAAAGCGCTTTACACTACTTGTCACATTCACCCATTCACACACACACTCACTCAACACACTCATACCCCGATAGGCACATCGGGGGGGCAGTTTGGGGTTCAGTGTCTTGCCCTAGGACACTTCGGCATTTCAGGGGAAGCCTGGAATCGATCCTTCAACTTACCTGTTGAAGGACAACTGCTCTTCCTCCTGAGCTACAGCCGCCCCTGATAGAACCTGATGGAGATGTTCTCCTGCAGCTTCTGTAGGATCCTGATGGACACGTTCTCCTAACCTTCTTGAGGATCCTGATGGAGACGTTGTCCTGCAGATTCTGACGGATACTGATTGAGACGTTCTCCTAACCTTCCGAAGGATCCTGATGGAGACGTTTTGCAGACCTTCTTTAGGATCCTGATGGAGACGTTCTCCTAACCTTCCGAAGGATCCTGATGGAGATGTTCTCCTAACTTTCTGGAGGATCCTGATGGAGACGTTCTGCAGACCTTCTTTAGGATCCTGATGGAGACGGTCTCCTAACCTTCCGAAGGATCCTGATGGAGATGTTCTCCTAACTTTCTGGAGGATCCTGATGGAGATGTTCTCCTGCAGCTTCTGAAGGATCCTGATGGAGACGGTCTCCTAACCTTCTTGAGGATCATGATGGAGACGTTCTTATGCAGCTTCTGTAGGATCCTGATGGAGATGTTCTTATGCAGCTTCTTGAGGATCCTGATGGAGACGTTCTCCTAACCTTCTTGAGGATCCTGATGGAGACGTTCTCCTAACTTTCTGGAGGATCCTGATGGAGATGTTCTCCTGCAGCTTCTGAAGGATCCTGATGGAGACGTTCTCCTGCAGCTTCTGGAGGAACCTGATGGAGACGTTCTCCTAACCTTCCGAAGGATCCTGATGGAGACGTTCTCCTGACCTTCTGTAGGATCCTGATGGAGATGTTCTCCTAACTTTCTGGAGGATCCTGATGGAGACGTTCTCCTGCAGCTTCTGGAGGATCCTGATGGAGACGTTCTCCTAACCTTCTGGAGGATCCTGATGGAGACGTTCTTCTAACTTTCTCGAGGATCCTGATGGAGATGTACTCCTGCAGCTTCTGAACGATCCTGATGGAGACGTTCTCCTAACCTTCTGGAGGATCCTGATGGAGACGTTCTCCTAACCTTCTGGAGGATCCTGATGGAGACGTTCTCCTAACTTTCTCGAGGATCCTGATGGAGACGTTCTCCTAACCTTCTGGAGGATCCTGATGGAGACGTTCTCCTAACCTTCTGGAGGATCCTGATGGAGACGTTCTCCTAACTTTCTGGAGGATCCTGATGGAGACGTTCTCCTGCAGCTTCTGGAAGATCCTGATGGAGACGTTCTCCTGCAGCTTCTGGAGGATCCTGATGGACACGTTCTCCTAACCTTCTTGAGGATCCTGATGGAGACGTTCTCCTAACCTTCTTGAGGATCCTGATGGAGACGTTCTCCTAACCTTCTGTAGGATCCTGATGGAGACGTTCTCCTGACCTTTTATAGGATCCTGATGGAGATGTTCTCCTGCAGCTTCTGGAAGATCCTGATGGAGACGTTCTCCTAACCTTCTTTAGGAACCTGATGGAGACGTTGTCCTGCAGATTCTGACGGATCCTGATTGAGACGTTCTCCTAACCTTCCGAAGGATCCTGATGGAGACGTTCTGCAGACCTTCTTTAGGATCCTGATGGAGACGTTCTCCTAACCTTCCGAAGGATCCTGATGGAGACGTTCTGCTAACCTTATGTAGGAACCTGATGGAGACGTTGTCCTGCAGATTCTGACGGATCCTGATTGAGACGTTCTCCTAACCTTCCGAAGGATCCTGATGGAGATGTTCTCCTGCAGCTTCTGAAGGATCCTGATGGAGACGGTCTCCTAACCTTCTTGAGGATCCTGATGGAGACGTTCTTATGCAGCTTCTTTAGGATCCTGATGGAGACGTTCTTATGCAGCTTCTTGAGGATCCTGATGGAGACGTTCTCCTGACCTTCTGTAGGATCCTGATGGAGATGTTCTCCTAACTTTCTGGAGGATCCTGATGAAGATGTTCTCCTGCAGCTTCTGAAGGATCCTGATGGAGACGTTCTCCTGCAGCTTCTGGAGGAACCTGATGGAGACGTTCTCCTGCAGCTTCTGGAGGATCCTGATGGAGACGTTCTTATGCAGCTTCTTGAGGATCCTGATGGAGACGTTCTCCTAACCTTCTGGAGGATCCTGATGGAGACGTTCTCCTAACTTTCTCGAGGATCCTGATGGAGACGTTCTCCTGCAGCTTCTGGAGGAACCTGATGGCGGCGTTCTCCTAACCTTCCGAAGGATCCTGATGGAGACGTTCTCCTGACCTTCTGTAGGATCCTGATGGAGATGTTCTCCTAACTTTCTGGAGGATCCTGATGGAGACGTTCTCCTGCAGCTTCAGGAGGATCCTGATGGAGATGTTCTCCTGCAGCTTCTGAAGGATCCTGATGGAGACGTTCTTATGCAGCTTCTTGAGGATCCTGATGGAGACGTTCTCCTAACTTTCTCGAGGATCCTGATGGAGACGTTCTGCTATCTTTCTCGAGGATCCTGATGGAGACGTTCTCCTAACTTTCTCGAGGATCCTGATGGAGACGTTCTCCTAACCTTCTCGAGGATCCTGATGGAGACGTTCTCTTAACCTTCTGGAGGATCCTGACTGAGACGTTCTCCTAACTTTCTCGAGGATCCTGATGGAGACGTTCTCCTAACCTTCTCAAGGATCCTGATGGAGACGTTCTCCTAACCTTCTTGAGGATCCTGATGGAGACGTTCTCCTAACTTTCTGGAGGATCCTGATGGAGATGTTCTCCTGCAGCTTCTGAAGGATCCTGATGGAGACGTTCTCCTGCAGCTTCTGGAGGAACCTGATGGAGACGTTCTCCTAACCTTCCGAAGGATCCTGATGGAGACGTTCTCCTGACCTTCTGTAAGATCCTGATGGAGATGTTCTCCTAACTTTCTGGAGGATCCTGATGGAGACGTTCTCCTGCAGCTTCTGGAGGATCCTGATGGAGACGATCTCCTAACCTTCTGGAGGATCCTGATGGAGACGTTCTCCTAACTTTCTCGAGGATCCTGATGGAGACGTTCTTCTAACTTTCTCGAGGATCCTGATGGAGATGTTCTCCTGCAGCTTCTGGAAGATCCTGATGGAGACGTTCTCCTGCAGCTTCTGGAGGAACCTGATGGAGACGTTCTCCTAACCTTCCGAAGGATCCTGATGGAGACGTTCTCCTGACCTTCTGTAGGATCCTGATGGAGATGTTCTCCTAACTTTCTGGAGGATCCTGATGGAGACGTTCTCCTGCAGCTTCTGGAGGATCCTGATGGAGATGTTCTCCTGCAGCTTCTGAAGGATTCTGATGGAGACGTTCTTATGCAGCTTCTGGAGGAACCTGATGGAGACGTTCTCCTAACCTTCCGAAGGATCCTGATGGAGACGTTCTCCTGACCTTCTGTAGGATCCTGATGGAGATGTTCTCCTAACTTTCTGGAGGATCCTGATGGAGACGTTCTCCTAACCTTCTGGAGGATCCTGATGGAGACGTTCTCCTAACTTTCTCGAGGATCCTGATGGAGACGTTCTTCTAACTTTCTCGAGGATCCTGATGGAGATGTACTCCTGCAGCTTCTGAACGATCCTGATGGAGACTTTCTCCTAACCTTCTGGAGGATCCTGATGGAGACGTTCTCCTAACCTTCTGGAGGATCCTGATGGAGACGTTCTCCTAACTTTCTCGAGGATCCTGATGGAGACGTTCTCCTAACCTTCTGGAGGATCCTGATGGAGACGTTCTCCTAACCTTCTCGAGGATCCTGATGGAGACGTTCTCCTAACTTTCTGGAAGATCCTGATGGAGACGTTCTCCTGCAGCTTCTGGAGGATCCTGATGGACACGTTCTCCTAACCTTCTTGAGGATCCTGATGGAGACGTTCTCCTAACCTTCTGTAGGATCCTGATGGAGATGTTCTCCTGCAGCTTCTGGAAGATCCTGATGGAGACGTTCTCCTAACCTTCTTTAGGAACCTGATGGAGACGTTGTCCTGCAGATTCTGACGGATCCTGATTGAGACGCTCTCCTAACCTTCCGAAGGATCCTGATGGAGACGTTCTGCAGACCTTCTTTAGGATCCTGATGGAGACGTTCTCCTAACCTTCCGAAGGATCCTGATGGAGACGTTCTGCTAACCTTATGTAGGAACCTGATGGAGACGTTGTCCTGCAGATTCTGACGGATCCTGATTGAGACGTTCTCCTAACCTTCCGAAGGATCCTGATGGAGATGTTCTCCTGCAGCTTCTGAAGGATCCTGATGGAGACGGTCTCCTAACCTTCTTGAGGATCCTGATGGAGACGTTCTTATGCAGCTTCTTTAGGATCCTGATGGAGACGTTCTTATGCAGCTTCTTGAGGATCCTGATGGAGACGTTCTCCTGACCTTCTGTAGGATCCTGATGGAGATGTTCTCCTAACTTTCTGGAGGATCCTGATGAAGATGTTCTCCTGCAGCTTCTGAAGGATCCTGATGGAGACGTTCTCCTGCAGCTTCTGGAGGAACCTGATGGAGACGTTCTCCTGCAGCCTCTGGAGGATCCTGATGGAGACGTTCTTATGCAGCTTCTTGAGGATCCTGATGGAGACGTTCTCCTAACCTTCTGGAGGATCCTGATGGAGACGTTCTCCTAACTTTCTCGAGGATCCTGATGGAGACGTTCTCCAGCAGTTTCTGCATGATCCTGATTGAGACGTTCTCCTAACCGTCTTTAGGATCCTGATGGAGATGTTCTCCTAACTTTCTGGAGGATCCTGATGGAGATGTTCTCCTGCAGCTTCTGAAGGATCCTGATGGAGACGTTCTCCTGCAGCTTCTGGAGGAACCTGATGGAGACGTTCTCCTGCAGCTTCTGGAGGAACCTGATGGCGGCGTTCTCCTAACCTTCCGAAGGATCCTGATGGAGACGTTCTCCTGACCTTCTGTAGGATCCTGATGGAGATGTTCTCCTAACTTTCTGGAGGATCCTGATGGAGACGTTCTCCTGCAGCTTCTGGAGGATCCTGATGGAGATGTTCTCCTGCAGCTTCTGAAGGATCCTGATGGAGACGTTCTTATGCAGCTTCTTGAGGATCCTGATGGAGACGTTCTCCTAACCTTCTGGAGGATCCTGATGGAGACGTTCTTCTAACTTTCTCGAGGATCCTGATGGAGACGTTCTCCTAACCTTCTGGAGGATCCTGATGGAGACGTTCTTCTAACTTTCTCGAGGATCCTGATGGAGACGTTCTCCTAACTTTCTCGAGGATCCTGATGGAGACGTTCTCCTAACTTTCTCGAGGATCCTGATGGAGACGTTCTCCTAACCTTCTCGAGGATCCTGATGGAGACGTTCTCTTAACCTTCTGGAGGATCCTGATGGAGACGTTCTCCTAACTTTCTCGAGGATCCTGATGGAGACGTTCTCCTAACCTTCTCAAGGATCCTGATGGAGACGTTCTCCTAACTTTCTCGAGTATCCTGATGGAGACGTTCTCCTAACTTTCTCGAGGATCCTGATGGAGACGTTCTCCTAACTTTCTCGAGGATCCTGATGGAGACGTTCTCCTAACCTTCTGGAGGATCCTGATGGAGACGTTCTCCTAACTTTCTCGAGGATCCTGATGGAGACGTTCTCCTAACCTTCTCGAGGATCCTGATGGAGACGTTCTCTTAACCTTCTGGAGGATCCTGATGGAGACGTTCTCCTAACTTTCTCGAGGATCCTGATGGAGACGTTCTCCTAACCTTCTCGAGGATCCTGATGGAGACGTTCTCCTAACTTTCTCGAGGATCCTGATGGAGACGTTCTCTTAACCTTCTCGAGGATCCTGATGGAGACGTTCTCCTAATTTTCTCGAGGATCCTGATGGAGACGTTCTCTTAACCTTCTCGAGGATCCTGATGGAGACGTTCTGGAAACTACGGCTTAGTCCGTTCTTAGGCTGTTATCAGCAATCTAAAGAGATCACATCACAAAAGTGGAACTCTGCGTGTAGAACCATGTAAACTACAATGTAACTTATTTGTTCTGAGCTTTTACTGAAATGTGGGTGGAAATAGAGACACCGTTTTATCTTTATTTACTTCGTTCTCCTTACATGTGATCTGAGAACCGACTGAACACACATGATGACATCATGCATGGTCTGCCCGTCTCACAGCTGAGTACTGAAGATGGTTTCATCGACAGGCAGAGGAAAGCCTACATGTAGTAAGAAGAAGCTGAGTACAGAAGGTAAGGGTTGAGTTTAGGATCTGCAGATGGAAAGCTGCTGTTCTCATGGGCCTGGCGGCGGTAATATCTACGGAGAGCAGGACTGCTGGGGTGATGCTGCCTCACATGGAGGAAGTACTCATCAGGACGGCTTGAGGTGAAACCACAGTCCTCACATACAAAGATCTTGGAGCGTCTCTGGCGGTAGGCATACTGTTGATGAACACCATGGATCTTCCTCATGTGGGACTCCAGGGAGCAGCGTTGGGTGAATGCCTTCTCACACAGCTCACACTTGTAGGGACGGATACCTGCAACATACAGGGACACAGTCGACATGCGGCGACTGATCTGGCAACAAAGGCAGTCCGCCTGCTAGATGCAGTAGCAGCAGTACTAGATGCAGTACTAGGTGCAGTAGCAGCAGTACTAGGTGCAGTACTAGGTGCAGTAGCAGCAGTACTAGGTGCAGTACTAGGTGCAGTAGCAGCAGTACTAGGTGCAGTAGCAGCAGTACTAGGTGCAGTACTAGGTGCAGTAGCAGCAGTACTAGGTGCAGTACTAGGTGCAGTAGCAGCAGTACTAGGTGCAGTACTAGGTGCAGTAGCAGCAGTACTAGGTGCAGTAGCAGCAGTACTAGGTGCAGTACTAGGTGCAGTAGCAGCAGTACTAGGTGCAGTAGCAGCAGTACTAGGCGCAGTAGCAGCAGTACTAGGTGCAGTAGCAGCAGTACAAGGTGCAGTACTAGGTGCAGTAGCAGCAGTACTAGATGCAGTACTAGGTGCAGTAGCAGCAGTACTAGGTGCAGTACTAGGTGCAGTACTAGGTGCAGTACTAGGTGCAGTAGCAGCAGTACAAGGTGCAGTACTAGGTGCAGTAGCAGCAGTACTAGATGCAGTACTAGGTGCAGTAGCAGCAGTACTAGGTGCAGTAGCAGCAGTACTAGGTGCAGTACTAGGTGCAGTAGCAGCAGTACTAGGTGCAGTACTAGGTGCAGTAGCAGCAGTACTAGGTGCAGTAGCAGCAGTACTAGGTGCAGTACTAGGTGCAGTAGCAGCAGTACTAGGTGCAGTAGCAGCAGTACTAGGTGCAGTAGCAGCAGTACTAGGTGCAGTACTAGGTGCAGTAGCAGCAGTACTAGGTGCAGTAGCAGCAGTACTAGGTGCAGTACTAGGTGCAGTAGCAGCAGTACTAGGTGCAGTACTAGGTGCAGTACTAGGTGCAGTACTAGGTGCAGTAGCAGCAGTACAAGGTGCAGTACTAGGTGCAGTAGCAGCAGTACTAGATGCAGTACTAGGTGCAGTAGCAGCAGTACAAGGTGCAGTACTAGGTGCAGTAGCAGCAGTACTAGATGCAGTACTAGGTGCAGTAGCAGCAGTACAAGGTGCAGTAGCAGCAGTACTAGGTGCAGTACTAGGTGCAGTACTAGGTGCAGTAGCAGCAGTACAAGGTGCAGTACTAGGTGCAGTAGCAGCAGTACTAGATGCAGTACTAGGTGCAGTAGCAGCAGTACTAGGTGCAGTACTAGGTGCAGTAGCAGCAGTACTAGATGCAGTACTAGGTGCAGTAGCAGCAGTACAAGGTGCAGTAGCAGCAGTACTAGATGCAGTACTAGGTGCAGTAGCAGCAGTACAAGGTGCAGTACTAGGTGCAGTAGCAGCAGTACTAGATGCAGTACTAGGTGCAGTAGCAGCAGTACTAGGTGCAGTAGCAGCAGTACAAGGTGCAGTAGCAGCAGTACTAGATGCAGTACTAGGTGCAGTAGCAGCAGTACAAGGTGCAGTACTAGGTGCAGTAGCAGCAGTACTAGATGCAGTACTAGGTGCAGTAGCAGCAGTACTAGGTGCAGTACTAGGTGCAGTACTAGGTGCAGTAGCAGCAGTACAAGGTGCAGTACTAGGTGCAGTAGCAGCAGTACTAGATGCAGTACTAGGTGCAGTAGCAGCAGTACTAGGTGCAGTAGCAGCAGTACTAGGTGCAGTAGCAGCAGTACTAGGTGCAGTAGCAGCAGTACAAGGTGCAGTACTAGGTGCAGTAGCAGCAGTACTAGATGCAGTACCAGGTGCAGTAGCAGCAGTACTAGATGCAGTACCAGGTGCAGTAGCAGCAGTACTAGATGCAGTACCAGGTGCAGTAGCAGCAGTACTAGATGCAGTACTAGGTGCAGTAGCAGCAGTACTAGGTGCAGTAGCAGCAGTACTAGGTGCAGTAGCAGCAGTACTAGATGCAGTACTAGGTGCAGTAGCATAAGTACTAGATGTAGCAGCAGCAGTACAAGGTGCAGTACTAGGTGTGTGTAGTACCCGTGTGTGTTCTCATGTGTCTCTTCAGGTCGAAGGTGTCGTTGAAGCCTTTCCCACAGAAGCGGCAGGGATGTCTCTTCACCAGGCTGTGGCACTTCAGATGGCGGGTCAGCATCCGCTGGAGGGGGAAGACTTTGTGGCACACGGAGCAGCCAAAGTCTCCAGAGATGGGGGACGTACGAGGACGGGGCTGGAAGGGGCACAGGGACAAACACACCATCATCATCATCACCAGATGAACTCTTCATCTACCTGCTGGTCCAGTCAGCTTCTCTTCACTTTTACTAGGATGACTTTGATGTTTCAAGTCAAATCCAATTTCAATTCCAAAAAGGTTTCCTGTGTAAAATGTAAAGTAAAATTCACTGATTTACTATCTCATCAACTCACCAACTATCCCCATTAAAACAGTTTTATCCCCATTAAAACAGTTTTATCCCCAGGAGATCAGTTTTATCCCCAGTAGAACAGTGTTATTCCCAGTTAAACAGTTTTATCCCCAGTAAAACAGTGTTATCCCCAGTAAAACAGTTTTATCCCAGTAAAACAGTTTTATTCCCAGTACATCAGTTTTATCCCCAGTAGAACAGTGTTATTCCCAGTAAAACAGTTTTATCCCCAGTAAAACAGTTTTATCCCCAGTAAAAGAGTTTTATCCCAGTAAAACAGTTTTATTCCCAGTACATCAGTTTTATCCCCAGTAGAATAAAACTGTTCCATTTGGCTGTTTGGAGCTGCCAGCCTGAGACCTGCTATGGACTCAAGGCCAAGGGCAAATTGTTTTCCTCAGATTCCTCTGAGGAATCCTCTGGATTCGGCTTCCCAGCGGCCCTGGGCCGGTACAACCCCCCCCCCCCCCCCCCCCAACCCCTGATGTGACTAACTATTGTCGTAGTTGTCATACCTGCCAGACTGCTGGGAAACATGAAGACATGTTCATAGATGCTCTGTCCCCCTCTTCATCCACCCCCAGTCCCCTCCCACATGATTCACCGCCTCCCTGGACTTTGTGTGTCTTGTTTGAGTTTGTGCTTCAGTGAATGAGGTTTTTTACCCTTGCCCACCCACCCATTGTCCTAATGTATCTCTGTTCTTTTCTGTTATAAGGCGCCGCTGGTAAAACTGGCTGCAGGGCCTGAGCTTCAGTTTGGTTCTGTAAACTTGTCATAAATGTTCCATGTCTGTCAAACATGTCAAACCTTGGACGAGCTGGCTGGAACCTTGAATTTCCCCTCGGGGATGAATAAAGAATCTTTGATTTGATTTGATTTGGTTCCAGCAGCTGGTCTCCTCCCAGATGTTAGCAGACAGATGTTAGAAGAAGAGGAGATGCTAACAATGCTAAACATGGAACTATGATTTACAGATGTGCTCCTGCATCAGATGCAAACTGAACTCATTATTTTCATGAAAATGTAAAACGTCTCAGTTTGTTTTACTGGGAATAAAATGTGTATCGATGAGAATTGGAAATGATTATTTTCTGTTGTAAAAAGACTTTTATTTTAGTTATCTAAGAATTCTATAGAAATTGTAGTTTTAATAAAGCGATTGGTTGATGTGTTTTGTGTCTGAAAAAACAAACTTTTTGTCTGTTTACGTCTCATTTTTTTCACCAGTCACCAGTGACGGACATGAAAAGCTGCAACAGAGTTAAGAAGGTTTTCTCTGGAGAAAAACTTTGTAAGAAGCATTTAATGCTTATTCTTCTTATCCAGTTTGAAGTTGCAGCAACTCGATAAACCTGTTTGAAGTGTGAGTTTATTCCTTCCCATCTCTGTTACAAAAGATCCAAATTTCCTGGTTGAGGAGAAAAATATTCCTGCTCTCAGTCCCCGTTTTCAGTCAGGAGGTTTCTGCTTTTTCAGAGCTGATGTTGGCCCAGACAGACCTGCAGAAACTGGGTTCATACGAGGAGACGGTAACTTACCTTTGCTCTGCTGACCAGGGCCAGCGTGCTGGGATAGTAGAAGGAGCTTCGCAGCATTAGTTTAGACCAGTCTGGTCTGGAGTGTCCTGCTGGTCCTGCTGGTCCTGCCAGAGGTACCGGGACTATAATTCCACCTGCTGCCTCGCATCCTGAGGCAGCTGCAGGCTGAGGCACGCTGGAAGGATTCTTGACATCAGAAGTGAAGGAAATCTCTTCCACAGTGTTTCCACTGGCTAAAAAAAGATCCAAACACATAAAAACATATGAATGTCTGCTCAAAACGAGTCAAACTGAAGTCGGGTTGATGGAAAGCAGCTGCAGTCCCTACCTGCTGGGCTGTGGTCTTGCAGGTTATGCTGTTCTGGTTCCTTCCACTGCCACGCTCCACAAGCTCCACGTTTCTTCTTCACAAGGAAAGACCTCGGCATCCTCCAAACTCTCCGGATCTGGTTCTTCCTGACCTGTCCTGAGGACTCAAACTGCTTTATGGATCGGATCTCACTGAGCAGGACTTCTAGCACCTTTTAAGACCTGAAACTCATCCCTCGACAAACTGCAGAGGAAGTGTCCCAGCAAATCACTGCACTTATTTCCATAACCCTCCCTAGTCTGGAGTGTGTGTGTGTGTGTGTTTGGACAGTAGTACACCTGTGCATATCTGCCATTTTAACTGGTCCTCCATTGGTTTTGCATGTCAGGTAGTGAGAATCCGGGGAGCTTCTCATTCAAGTTGCCCTTGGCATGCAAATTCTGGTCCTAGACCAAGCCCTGCCCCGACAAAGGCCACGGTCTGAGTAACAGGAGCAAGCACAGTGGAGCCACAGCTTTAACTGCTAGGTAAATCAGGCCTTTCTGCTTTTTTGTTGGAATTGTTTGATTGGATTACACTGCAGACAAAGTCACACACTGAACGGATCACAAGCGCTGACGGCGTGCTGAATGTATGTTTTCCATGACTACAGTGGTCCTATCTGCTGCTGTGCTGGGAGACACCCCCAGCAACATTCTTCTGCTAGAACTGCATGACTTCATACCAGAAAACGTGTGTTAGAGACTGTTAAACGTTGTTGTGTCCACAGTCCGTCTCATTGGGGAACAGGAAACACAAATGAGGCCTGAAGGTGAAGTCGATCATGCAAATCAGAGACGACTCCAAGAACATCAGGTTGTTTGTGTTTGTTGTCTCCATCTGCTCATCTCCTTCTCATTTCTGCTGTGGCTTCTGCGGGTCAGACATGATCGTCTGTCTGTCCTGCCACGGTTTCAACGGGGTTTGGTTTGGATTCCAGCGACTGGAATCGCAGAAAACATGAAAACAGACACGATTAACCTCGAAATCCCTTCTGGCCTTTTTTCTTTTCTCTATATCTAAATAATTTATTCTTTTTTTTTATTTGCTTTTGTTTGCTCATTATATTACAACATTGTTATATTTTTCAGTTGTTATTTGTCCTCATTATTTGTCATTCACTTATTTAATATTTCATTGCATTCATTTCATTCCAGTTTTTCTTTATTTTCCACAGATTTTGCCTGCATTTGTGTTGTTTTAACATAGTTTTAGATGAATTCACGTGTCGAGGGCTTGCTTGGTGATCATTGTGTGCAGACATCTTGTGTATCGGAGCATCTCATCCTGTTCAGGTGGTTCTGGTCTAAAAGCAGAGAAAGACCTTTACGTTTGCAGCTAACTCCGTCTAACTTTCACACATCGCTGCATTTTTATTAAACAACAAGCTTCTGGAAGATAATTCCTTTCAGAGGCGGATTAGCAGCTGCACTCGGTGGTTTGAGTTGAAGTGCGTCCTGGACATTTTTGACTGCACTGTGTTTTCAGAGCTGCTCTGTAACTGTATGCAAAGCAGCTGCCTGTGTGCTGCAGCATGGAAATGAACTGATGAAGAGCCACATTACTCTGTCCCAACAAAAAGCGGACTGATGGGAATGTTGCCGTCCAGACGACGGCAGCAAGGAGACGATGTTGACTCTGGATCTCGTACAGACGATGTCGCTCTGCGTGGGAAGAAAGTTTACTCCAGTGATGGTGCAGATGAGAAGTGGCCTGTCTGAACCTGACTGCCGCACCCTGACACACACACACACACACACACACACACACACACCAACCATGCTGTGTATCAGGATCTGTGAAATGAAACAGACTTTATTTACTGGATATGACTTCATTCTAATCAGGTTTTTTGCAAAACTAATCATGTTTGTAAATAATGAACTTTAGAGTGTGAAGGGTTAAATAGGATCAATAAGGTGAGGGTGTAAAATCAATACTGAATCAATCCTTTTGAAGGTACTTGCTAAAACGTATTTGGTTAATCAATAATTCTAATGATACATAAACGTTTACAATGATTTCAGATCACAGATAAAATGTCGATTTTCCAGTCACCATAATGGTTTCCAGTTCTCCTGCTGGGAGGAAACCAGTTGTCTGGTCTCAGCGTTTAGACCACAGTTGACCCGTTCCAACGATGCAAACAGCTGCAAGTCACATGACAGCTGTTTGCATCCCGCTTTGTTCCCCTCTCTGGCAGCAGCTCTGACGGCTCACGAGTTGAGGCACGTCTAAGAGTTCAGCTAGCCCGTTTGCAGCTGGAAGCCCAGGAGAAAGCTCAGCAGAGAAACATGCAGCTTGACATTAAAAAGATGGAAATTGAAGCTGAGAAAGCTGTGAGACTACGCCAGTTAGAGCTGGACTCCCAACCAAGGCTTGGGCTCTCACCACCCTCTGCTAGACCTACTGGGTCTGCAGCCTCAGTACAGCCTACCAGTCCTTTGGACATAACCAGGTTTATTGCTTTGGTTCCGGAATTCTGAGAATCTGAAGTGGACTGTTATTTTGCGGCCTTTGAGCGCATTGCCCATGCACTGCAGTGGCCTCAGGATGTTTGGTCCCTTCTCATCCAATAGGGTTAGGTTGTAGCAGCACTTCCTCTTACAGACAGTTTAAAGTGTGACATTGTGAAAGCTTCGGTCCTGAAAGCTTATGAGCTTGTACCGGAAGCCTATCGGCAAAAGTTCAGAACATTTAAGAAAAGCCCCGCTCAGACCTATGTGGAGTTTGCCAGGGAAAAAGGCAATCTGTTTGACAGATGGTGTTCTTCATGCGGCATCACAAACTTTGAAACTCTGAGAGAGTTAATATTGTTAGAAGAGTTCAAAAATTGTCTTCCTGAACGTCTTGTGGTTCACCTAAATGAACAGAAAGTGCATGAGTTGTCTTCTGCTGCGGTGTTGGCAGATGAGTATACGCTGACACATAAAACAGTTTTTCATTCAACCGTACCAAAAGCTGAATCTGTACATGAAACGGTTCCTGTTGCACTGAAAACACAGAGGAAAGAGGTGAGGGAATGTTTTTATTGCCACAAAACTGGACACCTCATCTCCAACTGTCTGGCTTTGAAGCATAAAACTCACAACTCTCCATCAAAACCTAAAAGTGTTGGTTTGTTAAAATCAGAGTCAGGTATGATGAGCTCAGTTGACTGCACCCTTGACCCACGTTTTCAGCCTTTTTTAATTACCGGAGCAGTTTCGCTGGCTAATAATCCATCTGAGGAAAAACAGGTACGTGTTCTGCGTGATACAGGTGCATCCCAGACTATTATATTGGCTAACACATTACCCTTTTCTGATGCATCATATGCTGGGTACAGTATCATTCTCCGAGGAGTGGAAATGGGATATGCACCCAGACCAGTACATTTAGTGCATCTGAAAACTGATTTGGTGACTGGAAGTTTTCCAATGGCTGTATGTTCAGCTTTGTCCATTGACGGTGTTTCTCTCCTTCTAGGCAATGACATTGCAGGTGGCAGAGTAGTTCCTGCCCTTGAGGTTCTTGACGTCCCGGTAAAGTCCGGTATTGAAAGCAAAATAACCACGACATGTGTGCTCACTCGTGCGCAAAAGCATAAAAAGAAAACAGAAAATGTTGAAATTGATTTGTCTGACAGTTCTCTCATGTCACTACTTTCAGGTGGAGTTACACAGGAGGGTACTGCGGAGAGCGAAACAGTGTCTGACGAAAAAGTTCAGACAGCTCTGCAACCCCCTGTTGACCTCACACTTCCGGTTTCACGTGCACGGCTGGGTGCCGAGCAGAGGAAGGATCCTACTTTGCAGAAGTTTTTTGAGGAGGTGGTGATTGCCAAGAAAGCAAGTGCAGAGACTGTTGGTTTTTACATTGAGAATGACATTCTGATGCGACGTTGGTGCCCTGTAGTGCTACCAAATGCTGATTGGAATGTAGTAACTCAGATTGTGGTGCCATTGCTTTTCCGACACCAGGTGCTGCATTTGGCTCATGATGGCGCTTGGTCGAGTCATTTAGGTATAACCAAAACCTACCAGCTCATACTAAAGCCCTTTTACTGGCCTGGTCTTAAGTCTGATGTGACTAACTATTGTCGTAGTTGTCATACCTGCCAGATTGCTGGGAAACCGAACAAACCCATTCCCCGTGCCCCGCTTCATCCAATCCCTGTTGTGGGTGAACCATTTGAGCGTCTTATTATAGACTGTGTGGGTCCACTCCCTCGTACTACATCAGGAAATATGTTTCTGCTCACTTTAATGTGTGCATCAACTCGGTACCCAGAAGCCATCCCCTTACGCCGGATTACTGCGCACCATAGTTAAAGCAATGACAAAATTCTTCTCCACATTTGGTCTTCCCCGTTTAATCCAGACAGATCAAGGATCTAATTTCATGTCAACAATATTTAAACAAGTACTACGTGAACTAAATGTTCAGCATGTGACCTCTAGCGCCTACCATCCTGAAACTCAGGGCGCATTGGAGAGATGGCACCAGACAGTAAAGTCAATGCTAGTAAAAATTGTTAAGAGAAAGAGAGAAACTGGGATGAAGGCGTCCCATTTGTGCTGTTTGCAGTTCGCGAAGCTCCCCAGGAATCGTTGGGTTTTAGTCCTGTGGAACTTATTTTTGGTCATACGCTTCGGGGACCCCTCCAGGTCCTCAAGGAGAAGTTACTAGAATCCCACACATCACCAGAAAGTAATGTATTGGACTTTGTCTCCTCCTTTCGTGAGCGCTTACATCATTCACGTGCCTTTGCTGCAGAGACTTTACAGACGTCTCAGAAAGTGATGAAACGTCATCATGATAAATCCGCTGTTTTACGTGCTTTTCAAACCGGGGATAAAGTTCTACCTTTATTGCCTATGCCTGGCTCGACCTTAAGTGCTCGTTTCTCTGGTCCTTACATTGTCCAAAACAAGTTAAGTAACACTGATTATGTCCTTTCTACCCCTGACAGAAAGCGCAAAACACGCGTGTGCCATATTAACATGCTAAAGCGCTATGTGACACGTGATCCTGTTGCGTCTCCATCAGTTTCAACACCAGTGGCTACTCATAGTTCTGCTCTCATCATAGCAGCAGGTTCCCCAGATGAGAGTTTATCCACTCGAGTTGTGTCCAGATTGACTCCGCGATTGTCAAACTCAGATGTTAAAGTCTTTGCCTTCTTCCCCGCAACATTTGACAGAAAAGCAACATACAGACATTATGTCTGTGGTGCATGAACATTCTCAGCTGTTCAGTGATGAACCAACACGTACAACTGTCATTGAACATGACATTGATGTTGGAAATGCAACACCTATCAAACAACGTCCCTATAGAGCAAATCCAACCAAAAGAGCCCAGATGAGGAGTGAAACTGACTATATGCTTCAACATGGCTTTGCCAAACATAGTTCTAGCCCTTGGAGTTCACCATGCCTTGTTGAGATGAAACCTGATGGATCCCCAGGTTTATAACTGATTATCGGAAGGTGAATGCTGTAACTGTTACTGACGCATATCCTTTACCGCGGATTGAGGATTGTGTTGATACCCTTGGTGCTGGACCTTATGAAAGGATATTGGCAGGTCCCACTCACTGACCGAGCATCTGAAATATCAGCTTTTGTCACCCCAGATAGATTCCTGCAATACACAGTGATGGCCTTTGGAATGTGCAATGCACCAGCAACCTTTCAGCGCTTGGTGAATAAAGTCTTGTCTGACATCCCAAATTGCAATGCCTATCTGGACGACTTGGTTGTATACACCCCTACCTGGGAAGAACATGTAGCTGTGCTCCATAAAGTGTTTTCTCGTCTTGTGAGGGCGTCGCTTACCCTACTTTGCCAAATGTGAATTTGTAGTATTTTTGTCTGTGGTTACAGAGCTGTTTGGGTTTTGTGTTATTGTATTAAGAAAGTTATCTCTTCCGTATTGGGAAGTTTTGAGTTATCCCTTATTGTTTTGGTAAATTCACTATTTGTAAATAAATTTATTGGTGAACTTTTAGTTACCATCCCCTTTTAAAACCCCTAGACTCCACAGGGGTCGTAACAACACATTAGCAGGAGGGACCGGAAACATCCATTTGTCGTAGTTGTGAGAGGGATTTCTGCCTTTTATTAACAATGATCGTGGAAGCTCTCACCTTCTGTCTGTGATGTTTTCGTCCATGTGGGTCAAAGCGTCCTGAAACGGGGCGTGTAGACCATCGTCTGGTGCTCCACATCCAGGACTTCTCATTAGGATCTGTAATTTCTCATTTCCTCTTGACACTGCTAAATCCTCTGAAATCTCATCACTGGCTACATCGTGGCTTTTCATGCAGGAGCTGCAGTTTAATCAGCGACTCTCCTGCAGATTTAGCCGAGTCTCAGCGCTGCGACCTTTCAGCTACAGAATGGCTTCTCTGAGTCTGCCGGCTGAAATGCGGATCATTGTTCATGTGTATAAATACGGCCCACCATGGCAACCTACATGAGGGACAGCAGATAAGTACAAGCCATGCAGGAATTTACACAATGGAGGAGAAATCATCAAAGCTTTTGATTTAATCCTTTGTGGCATGCATCATGGTGCCAGTTGGGGAAAAAATGCTTTCACATCTTAAAATAGTCTAAATAAATATTATTTATTCATGAGTGTGATTGTCTGGGAAAGAGATATTTATGGATTCTGGAGGTAAAGTAAAACATCAGCAGCATAAAGACTTGTTTTATTCAGTCATTCATTTTCTGAACTGTTTAATCTGATTCAGGGTCGCGGGGAAGCTGGAGCCTATCCCAGCTGGCTTTGGGTGACAGGCAGGGTACACCCTGGACAGCTTGCCAGTCCATTGCAGGGCCACACAACCACTCACTCCTACAGGGAAGTTAGAGTAACCAATAAACCTAACATCATGTCTTTGGATGGTGGGAGGAAGCTGGAGAACCTGGAGAGAACCATGCAGACATGGGGAAACCATACAGACTCCACTCAGAAAGGCCACTGACCAAACCCCTCCCCAGCCAAGGATTGAACCAGTGACCTTCTTGCTGTGAGGCCACAGTGCTAACCACTGTGCCACTGTGCAGCCCCACTTGTTTTATGTTTTATTTATTTAGCCTGAATTCCTTTGATTTCTTGTTTTTGTCTTATGGCAGCTGCCAAGGGTTCAATAAAAACTGCAAAGAGTGATGGAGAAAGCGGGCAGGCCTGTCTGGTGCCTCTCTGTAAGCAGAAGTTTGGAGAAGTCTGATCTTTGCTCTTCACACATGCATTTGGGTTGCTGTATAATATTTTAATCCAGTCAGTGAATGATGACCCAAATCCTAAATCAGTTGTATAAATGTGGTGATGTCGGGTCTCCAGGCCCATCTCCGCCACACAAAGACAAGCTGGTAGCAGCTGGCCTTGGAGCAGCTTCCAGTTTGTACCAGCTGAGCTGGTTGTTCTGGGTAAACTGGGATGTTTGGCCTCATACACTTTTTCTGCCTGTTCTGTCAGAAGCTGCAAGCGCCGTGTAGAGTTCTCTTCAATTCAATTCATCTTTATTTATATTGCGTCAAATCACGGCAATGCCATCTCAAGACGCTTTACAGACAGAGGGGAAAACATAATGAAGGCCAATTCATAACAGCCTATATAAGGAAACCAACAGATTGAGTTGAGTCCAACTCAATCTCCCATCCTGAGCAAGCACACTGGCGACAGTGGGAAGGAAAAAACTCCCTTCTAACAGGAAGGAAACCTCCGGCAGAACCCGGCTCAGGACAGGCAGCCATCTGCCTCTGCTGTGTGGGGGGAAGAGGACAGAAAGACAACAGACAACAGGAACTGCTACTCCCGGCCAGGGAGACCTGCTGAGACAGGAGACATACATGTTAATGATGCTACACTGTTATGGTGGGGGGGGGGTAAAAGAGAGAGATAAAGAGAAAGAAGCTCAGTGTATCAGGAAATGTCCCTCAGCAGTCTAAACCTATAGCAGCATAGCTAAGGGATGCTAACCATCCCTAGCTATAGGACTTATCAAAAAGATAAGTCTTCAGCCTAGTCTTAAAGGTAGGGAGGGTGTCTGCTTCCCTAACACTAACTGGGAGCTTATTCCATAAGAGAGGGGCCTGAAAACCAAAGGCTCTGCCTCCTGCTCGGCTCTTTGAGACCCTAGGAACCACAAGTAAGCCTGCAGTCTGCGAACGAAGTACTCTGCTTGGTATATAAGGAACTATGAGGTCTTTGATATATAGTGGTGCCTGGTTGTGGAGGGCTTTATATGTAAGGAGAAGGATTTTAAATTCTATTCTAGATTCAACAGGCAGCCAATGAAGAGAGGCTAAAACTGGAGAAATATGATCTCTCATGCTGGTTCTGGTCAGGACTCTGGCTGCAGAATTCTGGATCAGCTGAAGGCTTTTCAGGGCATATTTAGGACAACCCAGTAATAGAGAGTTACAGTAATCTAGTCTCGAAGTAACAAAAGCGTGAACCAGTTTTTCTGCATCACTCTGAGACAGAATGTCCCTAATTTTGGCTATATTACGTAAATGAAAGAAGGCTGTTTTAGTAACCTGCTTAACATGTGGGCCAAAGGACAGGTCAGGGTCAAATATTACTCCAAGGTTTCTCACTGTAGCACTGGAAGCTAAAGTAATGCCATCCAGGTTCATTACAAAACTGGAGAATTTAGCTCTGAGTTTTTCAGATCCAACAAGAATTACTTCAGTCTTATCTGAGTTTAAGAGGAGAAAATTTCTAGACATCCAAGTCTTTATGTCTATGAGACAATTTTGTAGCCTATTGGGCTGATTTGTTTAAAGGATAAGTATATCTGAGTATCATCTGCATAACAATGAAAGTTTATTCCATGCTGTCTAATAATTTTGCCTAAAGGGAGCATATATAGCGTGAAGAGTATTGGTCCAAGTACAGAACCTTGAGAAACTCCATGACTTACTGTAGTTTGTGAGGAGGACTTGTCATTTACATGAACAAACTGAAGTCTATCAGATAAATATGATTTAAACCATCTTAACGCTGTACCTGTAATTCCAACCACCTGTTCTAGTCTCTGTAACAGAATGTTATGATCGACTGTATCAAATGCAGCACTAAGATTAAGCAAGATAAGTACGGACACAAGTCCTTTGTCTGAGGCCATAAGAAGGTCATTAGTAACTTTCACCAATGCCGTCTCAGTGCTATGATGAGCTCTAAATCCTGACTGGAACTCTTCAAATAAATTATTTCTGCTCAGGTGGGCATGTAGCTGAGCTGAAACTATTTTCTCCAGAATTTTGGACATAAACGGGAGGTTAGATATAGGTCTATAATTTGCTATCACCTCTGGATCCAGAGATTGCTTTTTAAGTAAAGGCTTGATTACAGCAGTTTTAAATGATTGTGGTACATATCCTGTCACTAAAGACATATTGATAAGATTTAATAGTGATGTATTAATTAAAGGGAAAATGTCCTTAAAGAGGCTCGTTGGGAGAGGGTCTAAGATACAGGTGGATGGTTTAGATGAAGCTATTATTTTAGTTAATTCAGAGGGTTGGACAGGACAGAAACTATTTAGACACAAGTCAGATCCTGGTTCTAAGGATGCTTCGGAGACCACAACAGGCTCAACATTATAGGTAGAAGGAAGAATATTGTGAATTTGATCTCTAATAGTATCAATTTTATTCCTGAAAAAATACATGAAATCATCACAGCTAAGTGAGAAAGGAATACATGGCTCCACAGCGCTCCGGCTCCTAGTAAGCCTGGCTACAGTGCTGAAAAGAAACTGAGGGTTGTTTTTGTTTTCCTCTATCAATGATGAATAATAAGCTGTTCTTGCCGTACGTAAGGCTTTTTTGTATACAATTAAACTTTCTTTCCAGGTTAAGTGAGACTCCTCTAGTCCTGATGAACGCCATCTGTTTTCCAAACGCCTTGACGCCTGTTTTAGAGCTCGAAGCTGGGAATTAAACCAGGGAGCCTTCATAATCTTACCTAATTTCTTCTTCTTTAGGGGAGCAACATTATCCAAGGTTGTACGCATTGAAGCTGTTATAGTATCAGCATGTTGATCAATCTGAGCAGGAGTAAGGCTTAAAGGGGGACTCTCAGTCATGCTAACACATGGTAGAGGGGAAAAAATTGATTCAATTGATTGTTTAAATTTTGTAATATTATTGTCTGATAAACATCTACTATAGTAGAATTTATGTTTGGTCAGTGAGTAATCAAATAAAGTGAATTCAAAGGTTAATAAGAAGTGATCGGACAAGACAGGGTTTTGAGGAAATACTTTGAGCTTATCAGTCTCAATACCAGATGTTAGAACCAGATCAAGAGTATGACCATGAGAGTGAGTGGCTCCATGGACATTTTGTGAAAACCCAATTGAGTTTAGAATAGAGCTAAAGGAAATGTTTAAACTATCATTTTCATCGTCAACATGAATATTAAAATCACCTAGTACAATGACCTTATCAGTAGTCAGCACTAACTCAGACAAGAGATCAGAGAATTCGGTCAGAAACTCGGAGTAAGGTCCAGGTGGGCGATACACTAATGCTAAAAGGAGCGGTTTCTCTCAATTCCATTTTGGATGAGATAAATTTAATGTCAGGAATTCAAAGGATTTATAGTTAGTTTTGAGCTTAGGACTAATTAATAATTCTGACTGAAAAATAGCTGCAACACCTCCTCCTCTGCCTGTAGTTCTAGGAATGTGAAAGTTTAAATAGTTAGCTGGCGTAGCTCCATTAATACTAACATAATCCTCTTGCTGTAACCAGGTTTCCGTAAGACAGAATAAATCAATGTGGTGATCACCTATCAAGTCATTGACTAATAAAGACTTATTTGGGAGGGATCTGATATTCAGTAGGCCACACTTTATTGTCTTATTTTCAGATTTTATTAGATCCATTGTTTTTATTTTCATAAGGTTTTCACGATTAACCCCAGAAGTGTTTTTGTGTTGTTTAATTCTTACTGCTGGGGAGTTGTATAAGGTCGGAATGGGGTTTTGGGTGGGCGGTGGCAGGTGGGAAGCTGCAGAAAAGTGTGTAGGACTACAATTCTGCCTCCTGGTCCCAACCCTGAGTTGTCAATTTAGCTGACTAATAAAAGAGTCCATATTGCTAGATAAGAGAGCGGCTCCATCCAACGTGGGATGGATGCCATCTCTCCTAATAAGACCAGGCTTTCCCCAAAAAGCGCTCCAATTATCTATAAAACCCACGTTGTTATCGGGACACCACCTAGACAACCAGCGGTTGAAGATTACATGCGGCTAAACAAGTCATCGCTGATAAATTTGTCAAGGGACCAGAGAAAACTACGGAGTCTGACATGCTCTTGGCAAAGTTACACACCGAAGCAACATTAATTTTAGTGACCTCCGATTGGCGTAACCGGGTGTCGTTACCGCTGACGTGAATTACAATCTTATGGTATTTACGTTTAGCCTTAGTCAGCAGTTTCAAATACGATTCGACGTCGCCCGCTCTGGCCCCAGGAATGCATTTGACTATGGTCCCCGGTGTCTCTAGAGCCACGTTTCTGACTATGGAACTACCTATAATCAGGGTTTCTGCCTCAGCGGGTGTGTCGCCGAGCGGGGAAAATCTGTTAGAAACGTGAACAGGTCGGTGGTGGCCAGTGGGTTTTGGTTTGGGGCTACGCTTCCGCTCTTCAGCTCACCCTCATCTTACTGACTCCAGCTTTGGGTTTTATTTGTTTTTCCTGACTCCTGTTTCAGTCTTCTTTTTCTTCCCTGTGGAGTTTGGTGATGTAGCGTATTATCATTAACGTTAACCTGGGATCCAATGTCGCAGCGACAGTGGGTGTTTTAATTATTAATTCGCTGTGTCCTTAGACAAGCCGACGATCTCGGGGCACCACCCAGCCCTAAATTTGTTATCCGGTCAGGCAGGGAATACCGTAATATGACAATGATATTTGTCTAATAACAGATAACCATCAGTCTCAGAATATGCTTACTGTGAGTTCTCGTCAGAGGGAACAAATCACTTCCTTAAAGATCGATCATGCTACCACAACTTCTTAAAATATAACACACTTTATTAAAAACCACACCGGTTAAAATCATCAGGCACAAATGAAATTAATGATGTAAACCAGAAATAGCGTCAGCAAGCATCAAATACTGAATTAGCCAAGATGAGAGAGAGAGAGAGAGAGCGAGAGTATGGAAGCTCGAGCCGAGCCAACAACCACAATGAAAAAATAAAACTATTAAAGGTAAAGTTATGTAAGCTGCTTACATAACTTACACAACTAGGAAGGTTGGAAAGATGGCAAGTCTAATGAAGTTAACTAAATATGTCAGGGTAGACTATCAGGCGGATACCGGGGGAATGGATTTAAAAAGGGCAGCTTCTGCTTACTAAGACACCAGCTGGATCGGAGACAGTGGAAGAATGGGTCGGCCTTACTTCAGCGTCTTGGTGGTCGAGAAACCGAACCTTGGGTCCAGTGGGCAAGGATTCAGTGGTCGTCCTGATACTTGTCCAAAGGGGACCTCCGCAGAAGTCAGGAGCTCGCCTGGAACCGCCTGGTTCAACGTCTGAAACTGGACCCAACTCCGATTAGAATCCACGGGTCACGGGTGCCGGCAAAGTCCTGGGATCAGCTGGAGCAGTAACGTTCGGGTCATCCGTACGTTACTGGTCACAGTCTTTGTGGGCCGGGGGAGCAGCTTTGATGGTGTGTCAGAAGCAAAAATTGTTCAGCCAGAATTGGATGAGTTTTCTGGTGTTAAGCAGTCGAGCGAGTTTATTGTAATAAAAAATGAACACGGCGCCAGATGGACCAAAACAGAACTAAAGCAAACATCAAACGAAAATGAAGCGAAAACAAAAAAAGAAAGAGAACAAGAGAAAAAAAACGAGAGACGAAAAACAAGAGCAGGAAATAAAGAGAAGAGCGAGCAAGTTCCGGGAAGACCCGCAGTTAAATATGCCGGCGCTCTGGGCGGACCTTAGATTATCCAATCAGAGCGCAGGGGTCAGGACATGGGGTCTATAGGTTTGGTCAAAATACTAAGTTCTTGGGGAATTAAACTTAACATTTTTCCAACCTCAAAACATGTCTATAAAATCCATTTATAGATGAGAAGAAGTATGAATGATCCTTATAAACATGAACCTTAAAACAGTTTTGCTGTTGTTAAAAGGGGAAAAGGTTTGTTAACAGGTACAAGACATTTCATAAAGACATTTCAAATACATTTCATCAATGATTTCACTTTCCACAGACCTGGTGGGTCAAGAAATCATTTCCACAAGTTCTTACTTTGAGTCAGAATCGTTAATAACAACAGCATATAATGTTAATCACTGTGTATTTAATCAGCCTGAAATGCATATCTCAACCTGTTTGAGGGTGTCTGCTAGATGGCACCATTGCTCCATCCAAGGAATCACAGAAATTAACTAACTTGCTAACTTCTGTGGATTTCACATCTGAAAAACGGTTAAAGTCTTGGATTAATTTAGAAAGGAAGAAGAGTCCATTTATCCAGGTGTGCTGAGGATACATCCAGTATTTTATACAGTTTAGAATTCAGAGCTTGAAGGTTCTGCTCTGAATTCTAAACTGGTCTTTGTGTGCTGTGGATACAAAGGGACCTCCTGGACCTGGACCTCTTACCAGGGTCCAACTTCAAAAGGGTGCCACAGTCTGTCTGTGTAGACATTTCCTACCAGGAACAAGATAAGACCAGTAGGGTTCCTGGTTTAAAGTGGAGGTCTGTCTACCCGGATTAAGATTAATCTGATTTTTAGGGCTTTCATTGAGCTCTGTTTTGGAGATGTGTGGATGGACTTCCTTTTGAAGTAGAAAGTCCTGAGTCCTTATCTGATTCAGGGGTTAATTCGGCCTTGGGGATTGCTACAGTGACATGACACCAAGTTACCTTTATCAGTTAAATCTGGTCTTAATGGAACTTGTTGCCCATCTGAGCCAGAGTCGGTAGTTTTAGTTTGTCTTCCTCTCCCATCTGCATTAACACACCTGTGTCTGCGCAGTGTCCTCTACTGTAGCAGCTGTAACTATACCAACAGGTACGTCTAGGTACATCTTGTGTTTTAATTCAGCCTTTTTATCATTTCTTTACCTTTAGTAGCATCTGTTTCTCCTCCTGTTCCATCCTCATTCGGCTTACCTTTCAGTTGTCTGTCCCTCTAATGCCCTATCATGTTTTTCTTCTCTGAACTGATGGAAATCATCAGTTGGAACTCAGTCCACCTGGGGCCTCCTAATAGCCTTTGCAATGTTCCCTGGATTTATCAGCCTTTTTCAGTCCACCTGTTGCTTCAGTCCATGTTGCCAAGACTCCCAGCCTACTTAAACACTCTTCAGTCTCTTCCTCTCTGCTAGATCATCAGCAGACCATGTGTAGTTGTTGTCCAGCATTCAAGAGATAGTCTCAAATTGTCGACCCACCTTTTCACATCTCTGGGTTACCCTTCTTGCTCTGCATACGACGGACTCCTCTTGAATTTTCTGGACACAGACACTTGCCTTGTTTTTGGACCCCCGAGCCTCACCCATCGTCCTAGGAAAGTACCTCATCTGCTTTATCACAATCTTGACCTCTTGCCTCCCTCCTGACCATGTCTCTAGAACCAGGACTCTCTCAGCTGCTTATTCCCCATGACTAATCCTCTGTCCCTTAGCCTCACCTCTCATCACTCATCTTCAAATAATCTGGTTTCGTTCAGGACTCCTTTGCGTGTGGTTGAATTTCCGGGTCCTCACAGTTATCCTTTACACTTCACAGATAGAAACACTGACATTTCGGTCAAGACACTTTACATTTCCATTCATCCATCCATCCATCTTCTGCCACCTATCCGGGGTCGGGTCGCGGGGGCAGCAGCAGGGAAGCCCAGACTTCCCTCTCCCCAGTCACATTTACTGACTCTGCGGGGGGGATCCCAAGGCGTTCCCAGGCCAGCCGAGAGATATAATCCCTCCAGCGTGTCCTGGGTCTTCCCCGGGGTCTCCTCCCAGAGGGACGTGCCTGGAACACCTCACCAGGGAGGTCCAGGAGGCATCCTGACCAGATGCCCGAGCCACCTCAACTGGTTCCTCTCGATGCGGAGGAGCAGCGGCTCTACTCTGATCTCCTCCCGGATGACCGAGCTCCTCACCCAATCTCTAAGGGAGAGCCCGGCCACCCTGCGGAGGAAACTCATTTCAGCCGCCTGTAAACTGTATACGCCTGTATGCTATGCCATTATCTTACATCATTAATATTAGTTTAGAAAAATGTATTTTCCTTGCAAATGGGAAACAGCTAAGACTGTCTCAGGCCACTACTTTATATGCATAATTTAACCAGAGACCAGACCAGAGTCCAGACTAGAGACCAGTCCAGACTCCAGAACAGAGACCAGACCAGAGTCTAGACCAAACAGCAGAACAGAGTCCAGACCAGAGTCATGACCATAGGTGAGGGTAGGAACGTAGATCGACTGGTAAATGGAGAGCTTCGCCTTCTGGCTCAGCTTCTTCTTCACCACGACAGAACGGCGCAGTCCGCCTTACTGCAGACGCCGCACCGATCCGTCTGTCGATCTTATCTGTCGTGGGTAGCTGTAGCTCAGGAGGAAGAGCAGTCAGCTTGTAACTGGAAAGTTGGGGGTTGGATTCCAGGCTTCCCTGAAGTGTTCCTAGGCTAAAACACTGAACCCTAAGTTGAGTGTAAGTTGCTTTGGATAAAAGTGTCTGCTAAATGATTGTAGAATAGAATAGAATAGAATTGTTCCCTCACTCGTGAACAAGACCCCGAGATATTTAAACTCCTCCACTTGAGGCAGGACCTGACTCCCGACCCGGAGAGGGCAGTCCACCCTATTCCGGCTGAGGACCATGGTCTCAGATTTGGAGGTGCTGATTCTCATCCCAGCCGCTTCACACTCGGCCGCGAATCGCTCAACACTAGAACTGCCAAGAGGGTCATTTTTACCACTTTGCATTTTCAACTTCACATAACTCTCTTAAATTTAACCCTATCTACCTTAAACTTCATGACTTTTCCGGAAATTAACATTTTTGTTATCTATTGGATTTTGAGTTGTCTGTGATACAAAATAAAAAGGTTATGATCATTTTGACCTAGAACTACAGAGGCGGTCATTTTTACCTCGTAGAAAACTGTAAAACCGTGAAAGGAGCTGCATCTCACAGGGTCAGTATTGCTAGGCGACCACGCTCTGGCACCAAAAATTAACAGATAGAACATAGTTTCTTTGATTCTGCCTTTAGTTATGAATCACAAATCCAGACAAAAATAAAATGGATTTCAGTGAATCAAAATAAACTCTTAACAATTTGTTAAAACTATAATCAATACATTTGCATAAGTTTAGGGCAAGACTAAATGAATAAATTGCTGGCAAGAAGCCAAGTTTTCATCTCAGGCTGCAACTAAAAGATGGTCTGTTGCAGGTTTTTCTCATGTTTTGGACTTTGCTGCACTGAATGTGCGGGTCATCTACCGGAGCTGCATCAGTGATATGACCCAATATGCGTTCATTATTTAGCTTTATAAAACGCTGCACAGCGCGCGCACCCCAAAGCCGACACTGCCACTACGCCAATGATGCTGAGCCCGGTAGAGAGGGCAAACTGTGGTTGCATATGGAAGCATAAAAAAAGCTAAACTAATTGAATATTTGTGAAATGCCAGCTGCAGGCATCATATACTGTGTGTGTGTACAGCCCATGTGCTGAATGAGAGGAGGAGTGAAAGGAGGCTAACTGCATCTGTTTTTCCTTATTCATTTGAATAATCTTATCATAACCCCCTGTCAGTTAGGTATTTTAAGCATTATCTAATTTCTATACATACATACATACATATATATATATATATATATATATATATATATATATATATATATATATATATATATATATATATATATATATATAACCTGACAATTTGAAAATTTTTACATGTTTCAAAGACCAAAAGTCATAACACATATCTCCTAAATGAGCTGAAAAGTTTGACATTTGAATGGCTGAAGTCATACAAAAGGTTTAGGAGGAGTAGAATTTCCAACATTTTCCAGGAAAGATAAGTGTTTTATTTGAAGCATTTTAGGAACAACTTAATCAGCGTGAATGCAATTCATCGCGTTTGTGCCATTTCAGCCTATCAAATATTAAACTCTTTGGTACATTCATGAGAATGAAGCTATGACTTACCATGGCAAACTTTTGTAGATTTTGAGATATTTAGCATTTTGTCAAAATAAATTCAGGCTATTGATTGGCTCAAAGCCCTTCAAACCAAATGCGGATTGGACACTGAAAAAAATGCAGCTCAGCTATTGGTCAGTTTTTGCATAATAAGCTGGAAATTGCTTCAACAGGCTTCAGAGCTCTGCACCGATTTCCAGTGGCCGGTACATGGCAGCCATATAAATACTGACAACTTCCATTTTGTCACTTGTTGGACAGAGTTTTACAACAGTCCTGTACACATAGAGAGATTTCTCAATGTAAATCTGGCTTGTGCTTCTTAAATTCCAACAAGTTTTACATAAATTCATGGTGGAACTTTACTTTTATTGAACCTGTTTTCATTTACAATGTGTCAAGTTAGATGATTGTTCCCAGCTGTGTTCTTTAACCAGCAGGGTTCGTTTGTGACAATATAAATTAGCATAGTTAGTTTTAGCTCAGAGTTTTTGCAATATTTTTTCTAGTCAAGTCAGTCAAGAAATTCAACTCAGCAACTGGGCGATTTTTTGCATAATGAGCTGCGGACTGCTTTATCAGGGTGCACCACGACACAAGTGCATAGTGGTGTACAAGGCCCAGGTTCTCATCCAACATGTACCAGAGCTTCTTAATGGTCAGTGTTTGAATATTATATGGTTCATGCAGAGGCCTTTGTTTTGTGCTGTTGTACAATCATCTCCAGCTGTGTGCTGCACAGACTACAAGTTACAGTCTAAGAAGAGACAAAATATGCCTGAGTAGTACAGTGCAAAATGCAATGTGATTATTGATGTTGTTGTGATCCTGTTCCTTGGTGGGCGTGCCTGGCATCCTAAACACCTGATCCTCATTCTGGCAATCAGCTGCAGCACTATTTAGGATCCGCCCGGCCTGCTGTTCATCGCCAGATTGTTGAACGTTCCGCGGTACAACTCTCGGCCTGAAAGATTCTTTCCTGTGTGTAGTCCTGATCAATAACCCGTGTGTTTTTTCCCGTCAGAGATCCTGCCTGTTTGCCCGATTGTTGTCCTGCCTGCCCGCCTGCCTGCCCGCCTCTCTATCTGCTAGGTTTTCCTCCCCGCTTGTCTGCCTGCCGACTAAGCCTGGTTTCCGCATCCACCTGGGAAAGAATCAAGAATCTGAAAGAAGCAAATAAATTATCGAAACTCCAAGCCGAGTCCGCATGTGAATTCTCCGAACCTGACGTCAACCTAACAGATGTGGAAAAAAGATGTTATAATTTGTGAATACATGTGTTTTGAAACATCATATAAAGCAGATTTATTTGATTGTTCACAATGATTTTAACAACCAAACACAAATTTTTACTCTGACCTTAAATTTATAGTTATATCTGAAACATATCGTCAAACTTTTTTTAGCTGGTTCAAAGGTCTTCACCAGTTCTCAGTATCTGGAACATTGTGGTCCTGACTCCCATCTTCTTTTTTGGAAAAAAAAAGATCAAGTCAGCTCAATACCTCTCAATAGCACCTGTTCATAGCACCTAAAAAAGAAAAGTGTTTCTATACATGGCCACTATATGGCAATCTAAGACCAGAAATGAAAAGAAACTCTGTGCTTTTCAGTCCATGATACATTTCAGTTAACCAACAGCAGTTTAGTTCAACCTTTCCCTTTGTTGTGATTGGCTTTTATGTGTGTTATGTGTATATGCCACCAGCAAAGCCTGTTTGTTACCCACTAAATCAGCAGTTAATATCAACTAAGGCTTTTTATACTTTTTTTTTTTTTTTTTTTTTTTTTTTTTAAAAGGAGGGGCTGTATATCAAGTCAGCTCTGTACCTCTTAGTAGTACCTTGGTGCCACCTAAAATGAACGTTCACCTCATTGCCACTAAATGGCACTCTAAGACCAGGAATTAAAAGAAACTCCGCACTTTTCAGTCTATGGTGCTTTTCAGTTGACCAAAAGATCAATGGCTCCTTTTTCTTTTTCACAGCAGTTTAGTTCAACCTTTCTCTTTTAGCAATCCTGCTGATGACACGCTGGTGGAAATTCTAAAAAGGCATTTTCATGCCAATAGCAAAACTCTTCAATAGTTCTGCCAGTACCTTGAACATCCTCTTTTCAATAGAAATGTTTTTCCACATATCTATATCTGGGCAAAATGTAGCCTAGTGGTTATGAGAATGGGCTTTTGCACTGGATGTTGTAGATTTGAATCCAAACAGTAACATCTCCCCAAACATTACCACACAGTACAACTTATCACCTCCTTCCACATCTGTATAAATCTGTCTTCAGATTTTGCACAAACATTGACTTTTTGTGCAGGTAGTCCATATATTAACTGACAGCTTGCAGCTGAAGGTGAACACTCTGATGGGAAGGTATGCAACATTCTGTGTGCAACTACTAGCATACCATCATGATGCATAATGTTCACTGGATTTGAACCCATTCCATGTGTACCAATGCGTCCCTGTGTACCGGTGCAGAAAATGGACCAATCGCTGAGCTTCATTTTCCGTTTTGTCCAATCACAGGAACGGATTTTAAAAATTGACAAAAACTTGAATAACTCGAAGAGTATAAATGTTACAAAGACCAAAAATCACAGCACATATCTCCTGAATTGGCTAAAGAGTTCGATGCTTGAATGGTTTAAGTGAGACTATAGGTGTAGGAGGAGTAACATTAACATCTTGCAGGAAAGACAACTTCATTCCATTTGTAGCATTTTAACTACAAAAATGTCATATTTACCTGTTACTTCCCACAGTTTTTTTTTAAAATTAGAGTTAACACTTTGTATTAGTTGTGCAAGTTTCCAAGACTAACTTTGTACAGACACTATTCTATTTGAGTGAACAATAAACACTTACTCCACAGTTTGCAGCTAAATCTAAGCACTTTGATAGAACAGTATGCAGTAGTTCTTATGCAAAAACTAGCATACTATCACAGTGGCCTCAAGCTAATGCGGGATTTGAACCCATGCCTTGTATACCATTACGTACCTCTGTACCGGTGCACAAAATGGACCGATCGCTGAGCTGAATTCCGTTTCGTCCAATCACAGGAACAAGGAGGTCTTCAAAGTTTTCCTTCCACAGACTCACAACGTCCAGAGTTGAGGTCAGCAGCTCTCCATCTCCACTGTACACAGTGTTGACGGAGCACTGCTTCCCCATCCTGCCAGATGCCAACAGATCCCAGCTGCCAGATGCCGACAGATCCCAGCCGCCGGATGGTGGACCAGAATCACCTCAAAGCCGTCCGGAAGTCTTTCTCCATGGCCTCGCCGAACTTCTCCCATGCCCGAGTTTTTGCCTTGGCGACAGCCGAAGCTGCATGCCGCGTAGCCTGTCGGTACCCATCAGCTGCTTCCAGAGTCCCACAGGCCAAGAAGGCCCGATAGGACTCCTTCTTCAGCTTGACGGTCTGCCTCACTGCTGGTGTCCACCAATGAGTCCTGGAATTACCGCCACGACAGGCACCAACGACCTTACAGCCACAGCTCTGGCCAGCCGCCTCAGCAATAGAGGCACGGAACACAGCCCATTCGGACTCAATGTCCCCCGCCTCACTCGGGACATGGTTGAAGCTCTGCTGAAGGTGGGAGTTGAAGCTCGCTCGGACGGGGGACTCAGCCAGACGTTCCCAGCAGACCCTCACAACACGTTTGGGCCTGCCAGATGTGACCGGCTTCCTCCCCCACCATCTGAGCCAACTCACCACCAGGTGGTGATCAGTTGAAGCTCTGCCCCCCTTTTCACCAGAGTGTCCAAGGAATGTAGCCGCAGCTCAGACGATACAATTACAAAGTCAGTCATCGAACTGTGGCCCAGGGAATCCTGATGCCAGGTGTACATATGGACACATTTATGTTCAAACATGGTGTTTGTTATGGAAAATCCATGATGAGCACAGAAGTCCAAGAACAAAACCCTATTTGGGTTCAAGGGGGGGGCACAGACAACAGTCAGAACCCGTCCCCCCATTTAAAGGTGGTAAGTGGGGGGTAAACCTAAATGTACAGGCACTAAGTCAGGGGCTAATGAGAATGCCCACCCATCTTTCCATTTTAGATTTTGATGTCTGATGGGAGCAAATTGAAGTAGATCTGACTTGTTATCTTGATTTCTTTAAAGTACAAACTATTTTCTCACATAGATATTAGCTCAAATTAGGTCTCTTTTTATGAGGATTTCAGGCCAGTTTGGAGGGTGTGCTGCAAGGGAGATTTTTCTGCATATTTTTGGCTTTCTCAATACTTTGTATCATGAGTTTCCATGGCAATGAAAGACTTGTTAACAATCGGGATCAACTAATTAAACTCTCTCAAATCAGGATTATCAGCAAAACAACGAATCAAATCCCGATGGAGTTGAAAAGAAAGAGAGGAGGATGCAGAGCGGGAGTGAGACAGAGGAGAAAGCGATGGAGATTTAAACCATTTCTTCCAATTTTTGTGATGGGTAACGTGAGATCGCTAGTTCACAAAACTGACGAGGTCGAGATGATAACAAAGTCTCAGAAAGAATACAGAGAGTGCAGTATTACGTGCTTCACCGAGACATGGCTGCATGAACACATCCCTGACTATACTGTGTGTCTGTACTGGGCTTTGAAACGGTCCATGCAAACCTCTCATCAATTATCTACTACAATATTAATTGTCCCTTTGGGGATCAAAAAAAAAAAAAAAAATTTCATTTCATTTAAGTTCATTCACACCTGCTCGGCGCCTCTCACCATGAGCAACACTAGAGTGGAAGAAGGTCCAGCCCCTCTTGAGGGTACTGGTTCCCGAGCCCAAGCCATGCATCGAGGTGAGTCCAATTATATCTAGCCGGAACCGCTCAACCTCAAAAGCTCAGGCTCCTTCCCCACCAGAGAGATGACATTCCACGTCCCTAGAGCCAGTTTCTCCAGCCGGGGATCGGACCGCCAGGGTCCCCGCCTCTTGCTGCCGCCCAGCTCACATTGCACCCGACCCCTACAGCTCCTTTCACAGACGGTGAGCCTACGGGAGGTGGGGCCATGTAACCCTTTCGGGCTGAGCCCAGTCAGGCCCCACGGGCAAAGGCCTGGCCACCAGACACTCGCTGTTGTGCTCCACCCCCAGGCCTGGCTCCAAAGGGGGCCTCGGTGATCCACGTCCGGCAAAGGAAACATTTCCACCCATGGTTGTCATCATAGAGGTCTTTGAGCCGCACTTAGTCTCGTCTCTCCCCTAGTCACCTGTTTGCCATGTTTGACCCTACCAGGGGCATAAAGCCCCTGACAACTTAGTGGAATATTGTGGAATATTTTATACTACTTTGATGCTTCAGAGAGGACATGGCAACCAATGGCATTCGGATTCGGATCAAAAAGGATTCGGATCAAAAAGGCCGATTTGAATGTGTACTATATGAAAGGAAATATTCATTCATCCTAATTGCTTAATCCAATTCGGGGTTGCGGGGAAGCTGGAACCTATCGCAGCAGTCTTTTGGGCAAAAGGCAGGGTACACCCTGGACAGCTCGCCAGTCCATCGCAGGGCCACACAGAGACAAACAACCACTCACGCTCACACTCACTCCTAGGGGCAATTTAGAGTAACCAATAAACCTAACATGCATGTCTTTGGACGGTGGGAGGAAGCCGGAGTACCCGGAGAGAACCCACACATACACGGGGAGAACATGCAAACTCCACACAGAAAGGCCACTGACCAAACCCCTCCCCAGCCAAGGATCAAACTACAGTGCTAACCACTATGCCACCGTGCAACCAGGAAATATTCAATAAATGGAAATTGAAACTCCTCCCTGTGCCGCCACCTTATCCTGGTGGAGGGGTTTGTGTGTCCTGAAGATCCTAGTGTGGAAGCTAGATTTTATCTAAGGCCAACTTATGCACCTGGTAAACAATAATATCTATTGCAGTAACATGGCAGACAGCAGTCACCAGCAGTCAGCTTGGATCAAATCTAACTTCCACATATCCTCCCGCTGGCAGCACTACTGCAAAAACTCTGCAACTCTGGTATTTTCAGAGAAATTCCTACACGTTCCTCAACCTGAGCAAACCAGATGGTGACAACAGTCGGTCGCCGGCAGTGAAATATCCAGACAGACAATTTGTTACAATAGTAAAGGTATAGCTTAGAATTTACAATGTACAAGTTAACTTTTATAGCATTATCTTTAATCAGAGCAATTATAATGAATTTCATTGACACGTGTTTAGATGCTGTTCATTTACACAGCATCAACAAAATTTTACTATTAAGATCTATCATTAACCAGGTTAACATTGTGCATTATACATGACTATAAATAAATCAACAGGGCCTTCTTATGACAGTACGGTGCACTTTTACGGCACAGGCTAAGTGGAAGATAGCCTGTGCCCGTGTCTTTCTGAGAACCACACACTGATCTTTCTTGACCCAACTTGATGAGACTCCTTCATTCTCAGGTTATTCTGAGCAAGGTGAGCTGATGACACAAGGTGCTTGAGCGTTGAAATCTTCAGCCACAGTCTCTTAAGGTCAGGGAACATACAAGGCAACAAGAAAGAACAGTGAGGGCCAAAAAGCACCTTGACTATCAAGACCAACATGGATCTTCAATAATTGATTCTTTATCAATTCATCCGCCAGTCACCCTCACCAGTATTGTCCCCAAGGCCCCCACCCACCGGTCCCACTCCCACATAGGTGTTTTAAAACCATCAGGTGCATGTGACAAGATGCTATGTGGTGCACTTAGCAGAAAACACTGGCAAGTGACTTTTGCATGTCTGTGCAAGAGTGGCCAAACTGCACTTCCCTTTGTTGCTGGCGCTGTCGGGTCACTCTCGTAACTGTTTCCATGGTTGGATGTTGTGGCTGATGTCACAGTTCCTTCTGTTCTCCGGACCAACATCACGGTTGACACCGCGGCTTCCATCAAGAGAAACATCAAAGGAGATTCAGTCTTAAAACTCTGGATCAACTTTCTCATCCTTTGAGTCAACGGAGGTGGTCATGGTTAGGACTTCCCTTGGATGATATTTGCTTTTGCGACCTTCACAGTGATTTAGGTGGTACCATGTGGAACTTCATTTCCCATGAGCTGCTGTAGGTGTGGTCACATGACTGATGGTTTTTACGCAGAGAATGATTCCACTTTAGGCGAACCTTAAAGTATCAGCATTAGGCTTCTGCCCCCTCTTCTCTCCTGCAGACAATAAACTAAAGAACAACACTTAAATGTATCATGACTATAGGTCCATCTTTAACTTTATCTTTATAAGTGGTGCCCCTTCATTGAACTGAGTTGCAGAAATTGGTCAATAAGCGTGCAGTTAAATTGCAAAAACTGAATCTGCATGCATCAACCAAGCATCAGTTCATGTTAGGTTAGATTGGCACATTAACCTGTCCATCATCCCTTGGCATTTAGGATGATAAGATGCAGATGGATAAGAAATCTGCTACACTAAATTATTCCGCTTATGAAGTAAGCTTGTGTTATGGAGAGGTTAACATACTTAACTCAATAAATGTGTGCTCTTGCATCAACTAGGATTATAATTTACCTCATTTCCACACTTCAAATAAATATGAGTAAGAGCTTCAGTGTCTGCTTTAAACAACTGAAAATGTTTTCACTTGGATGTGCTGACATGGTCCATGTCCAATCTATTGGTCCCCATGAGGAACTGAAGAAACTTACACTCTGACCAGTCTGGGGACAATCACTCACCCCCCAGCTCCCACCTCAGAGCAGATGTGTAACAGGACACATGGCAAGAATGTTCACTGATACAGCAGGCATTTGGATCAGTCTCAAGCCTTGGCTGTTTGGAAGACTCATACGAGCAATCTTGGCAGACACTCAGTGATGCAGTTCTGGCTGTTGGCTGTTTGGGGGATGAACAGCGATCACCCCTGCAACACAACTGCAGCTTGCATGTTAAGTTCTTAGTTCAGACACTTAGCTGTGATTGGTGGATGATATTCAGGCAGACTTGTCTTTGTCCCCCCCACTCTCGTTCATCTGAGGTGTCCCCTCAATGACCACAGCGTTGTGCACCAACAACATTGTCCATGTCTTTTTACTCATCACCGAAGCAATGGCAGTTCATCAGTCTTTGTGTTTGCTTCCATGTTAGCCCTGAGTGAACGCCAGGAAGAGACAACTAAACCCGGAAAGGTGTCAACATACGTTTAAAACAATTGAAAAAATGACCCCTGACCATCATGCCGATCTGGGGATTCAATGTCCATGACTCAGTGTATCGGTTCCTCCTGGAAACACCATCTCAGACATGTGGAAGTCAACATCCCAAGCAGTTTACAATGTATGGAGTATCATAATATTTGCCTTCTGCCTGTGTCCAGTTAAAAATATCACCGTCAATGTGTGTGGAACTTGAGCATCAGTTTTCACTGTGTGGCATTTGATGTTGTCTTTTAATACTGCAGTGCACATCCCAATGATGCATTCCTGTCTGCTAAGAAGAGTGGGAAAATGACATCTCTTAATGTTCATGTAAGAATTGCTGCTAAACTGTGTGAGCTAATGTGACCAGGCTGAGCCACACTACTTTAAAAAATATGCAAGCTAAAACGCGGACCGAGTAGAGAGCACCACTACAACAACACCAGGGAGACAGACCAGTAAATTCAACCCGATTTATTTTCTTACAATTTGGGGTTGATGACACAATTAAAAGTCAGAAAAAAGAATAAAACCAAGTGAAATGTCCAGGATAAAACAAGTCTTGACTGACTTGATGTCACTTCAGTCGAGGGCAGCTTTTCCTCTGCTGACGGCCGGGCCCGACTTCGTGGGAAAACCTTCGTCTCGCGGTCCTGCATGTAAAAAGACGACGGCAGTATTCCACTCTATCCGGTGATATGTTACAGAGAAGTTGCTCACTTACATATCTGGGCAGGGTCCGTCTCCCCTGCCCATCCGCAACGTAAGGTGTTTCGTTACTGCCGTCACCACTTCCTGTTCCGACGTGCCACCTGTTTCCTCTGCACCCGACTCACCGCCTCGCTTGCGGTCAGATCACGCTGCTCCGGCTGGACTCTAAACCGCCTCGTTCCCCGCCAGGTCACACCACTCTGGCTGAAGTCCGAACCGCTCTGTTCGCTGTCAGCTCACGCCACCCCGGCTGTACTCCAAGACACCCGTCTCAGCCTCGTATCTCCACCAGTAAGCCTGTGGGGAAAACAAAACCCCTCCCCTGTCGGCTGCCCATTCGTTGATCTACGAGCCGTTGATCAGTCACTGGGTTTCTGAGCCCTCTGTCAATGTCCACACACCTGCGGTCAATCTCAACACTGGGGGGGCAGGGTCAAATCATGCATAAAACTAAGGTTGAAACCAAACATGCAATAGCATAAAAATCAAACACACATGCCACTAATAAAACAATAAAAGAAAGACTCAAACCACCCTGTGACACTAAGAGCATCTTACCAAGGTGGAGAGACAGAGTTGCGTCCACTCAGTGCAGGCTTCACACGGCCTGAATCGCTGCTTACCTGGTGACCTTCTACTGGACTCTCGAAGGAGGGAAATACACAAGATATGTCATTGAAACTCACACTATTGCCGCGCTCTCGTACCACAGATAGTCTCCAAACAACACACTACTATTATCCTGTATGTCAAAGAGACCTGGGGCCTCATTTATCAAAGTGTGCGTAGCAACGCTGACTACAGGTGGCGTACGTACGGAAAACAGATGTGGCGCAAAAAAAACTTCACGATTTACAAAGCAGCACGTCCCACATCTGTTTCCTTTTATAAATTAGGATCAACAGTAAATTTCACCACATGAGGGAACATCTGGCCACGCCCACATGTTGGCCATAAAAGGTCAGGCCGACGCCCTCATAACTGTTCTGCAGGAAAAAAGCAAAACAGAGGAATTTTCTGGAAAATGAGGAAGAAATTCTAACAGATAAAGCTGTAAAATGTAAAAGTATTTTATCTGGTGGAGACGGGATGGACATCAGCACCACCAGAAAGACAGAGGAGGTCAGCAGGGGACAGATGCTGTCAGCGTCTCATCAGACCACCGGACTTATCCAGAAAGGACAAATAAAGTGGTCAGACAGTAAAATGTAGGGAAAAAGTGCATCTTGGTCCACAGGAGGAGGAAGGGGGGGGCGCTGCCCACTCCCACAGATTAGAAGCTGGCGGGAAAATGAAGGAGTCCAGAGATACGCTGGAACAAAATGCTCCAGATGATGCTGGAAGTGCTTCATTCCTTTGTTTCAGATTATAAAATGAACGGACATAAATGAGACGTCTCTGACTCCAGTTTATTTACTGGGAACATACTGGTGTTCCTGTGTGTCCCAGCTGGGTTGCAGCGCTGCAGATGTGGTCGGAGAGGGGGGGGGGGATTCTCCACCTCTGATGTGTTGCATCACTTCTAGACGTTTGGCAGCAGTTTGGTTCCAACATGATGGTTGGAGGTCGGGGACAACAGCGCTGGTCGCAGCTGAACGGGACACGTTACCATTTAGTAGCATGTTATGTAGCGTCTCCACTATCTGCAGACATCTGCAGCTGTACAACAGGTTTCCTCCTGGGCATGGAGGCACCTCCACCTGCCTCCATCTGCCCGATGGCCGCTACACCACGTCTGGCTGTGGAGAACATCGTTCTGTTCCTCTGCTCTGGGTTGGGAAAAGGAGCGGACCCGACCTGTCAGTCCCTTCCCTTTGGAAGGTGCCGGACTGGAGTCCAGAGTCTCCATGTTCCATGTCCACCAGCAGGGACAGATAAGCCACATTGGGGAGCATTTTATATCCAACCATCACTTCATGTTCTGTATCTGCAGGTGGAGGAAACACCTGAGCAGCCTGATGATGGGCGACACGACATTTTAATGCAATTATTCATTTAGACTTTTATTATTATGGCAGCTTCTGTATGACTTCACTGTGTGAAATGGTTTTTATAACATGTAGAACTGCTTCATTTCAGAACAGATTTTAGTGGTTGATGTTTTACGTGGTGCAACAATATAAAAGGTGCTCTTTTTTTTTTTTCTTTATTTTGCAAACGTTAATATACAACATTCCGTGTAAAGGTTTATATTTGATTTTGAGCAAATGTATCAAATTTCACACCATTTCTTTGGTTTTATTTTCTGCCTTTGGTGTCGCCGTTTCTCTAAATTTTGTGCGTACGCCGGGGTCAGAGTTGGCGTGGAGGTCTGGACGTTTTACCGCCAAGTCGTATTTTGATAAATCCCAAAAGTTGACTATAATTGGCGTATGCCGGGTTTTGTGTGTGCGACAGCTTTGTAAATGAGGCCCCTGGTCTGCATTTTGTCATTCTTGTCTCTAGTCACCCATTCTTCCCTCCTCTTCCTTGCTGACCTGAAGATTACTTGTACCTAAGGCAGGTGTTCAGTAAGAGCAAAGCTCTTTCCCTACCACCACACAGGCCTTACAATGTGCCATAGACATTCTTGCCATAGACAGCTCCCATGCCATCTGGCTGGCTTTACAACATTTGTCATCCTGAAAGAGCCTCACTGGAGCAATACATCAAGGATTCCCTAGCAGCTGGAATAACCCATCACTCTTCTTCCACTCTTGGAGCAGGTTTTTTCTTTGTGTCCAAAGAGGATGGAACACTCAGACGATCGATTACAGGGGTTTAAATCAGATTACCTTCCTCTAACATCTGCTTTTGAACAGGTTCATGGGCCTACTGTCTTTTCTAAACTGGAACTTCGAAACGCATACCACATTATCCGCATTCGACAAGGGGATGAATGGAAAACTGCCTTCAAGACCCCGATTGGCCATTTTGAATATATAGTGATGCCTTTTAGACTCTGCAATGCACCCGCTGTGTTCCAAGCCCTTGTTAACGATGTCCTCAATGATTTTCTGAATGTATTCATGTTTGTCTCTCTAGATGACATTTTGATCAATTGTAAGACCCTCAGTGAACATAAGCATCATGTTCGTCAAGTCCTGCAGCGCCTTTTGGAGAATCGCCTCTTTGTGAAAGTAGAGAAGTGTGAATTTCGTCTTTTCTCTGTGACCTTCGTTGGTTGCATTTTCGAGGGTGGGCAGATTCGCACTGATCCAGAGAAGACCGAAACTGTCCAGAATTGGCCCATTCCCCAGACACGGCAACAGCTACAAAGGTTTCTGGACTTTGCCAATTTCTACCGTCATTTCATCTGGAATTAGTCAAACCGCTGACCCTCTAACCGCTCTCACGTCGACTAAGACTCCTTTTTCCTGGACCCCTGATGCTACCAAGGCCTTTTGTGATCTCGGATAAATTCTCTCATGCTCTCATTCTTGTGCAACCAGATCCCATGAAACAGTTCGTTCTGGAGGTTGATGCTTCTGATACAGGAGTAGGAGCCATACTATCCCAACGTTCAGGCTCTGATTCAAAACTTAGGCCCTGTGCATTCTTTTCCCACCGCTTGTCCTTCGTGGAGAGAAACTATGATGTAGGTGATTGTGAGCTTCTTGCCATCAAATTGGCTCTTCAAGAGTGCCGGCATTGGTTGAAGGGAATTGAACATCCTGTGTTGATTTGGACTGACTACAAGAATCTTTACCTCCAATCTGCAAAATGGTTGAATCCTCACCAGTCCTGTTGGTCCCTGTTTTTCTCCCATTTCAACCTTGTGATTACTTATCGTCCTGGCCCCAAGAACTCCAAACCTGATATACTGTCCCATCAATTTTGCCCAGTCAACAATGACAAATCCCCATCTCCTATTCTTCCTTCCAGTTGTATCATTGCAACACTCACCTGGGAGTTTGAGGATCTTGTTAAGAGCTCAACAGACTGAGTTAGATCCAGGAAACGGCCCAGCCAATCGTATTTATGTTCCTGCTTCTGTGAGGTCCCGTCTCATTCACTGGTTCCACACAGTCAAGTTCTCATGTCATCCTGGAATAAGTTGCACTGTTTCTCTGATCACACATAGATTTGGGTGGGCCACAATCCACAAAGACATCCGTGAATACATCCTGGCTTGTCCTGTTTGTGCAAGAAATAAGACTGGAAACAGACCTCCTGCTGGTTTGCTTCAGCCACTTCCCACTCCCTCCAGACCATGGTCTCAAATAGTAGTGGATTTTGTCACTGGACTCCCTGCCTCCAAACGTATGGGTGGGATCACGATGGTCCCACCATTGTCCCGCCGTGGTTGTCGTCCACTATTTTCATTTCTGAAAGGTGGCAACTCTAGTAATGCACCCAGTACTTTCCAACAGCTAAGGAGCGGCTGTTTGGAAATTCTTCCCATCAATCAGTGCTTGTATACTTGGATGATGTCATAGTGTTTTCAGGTTTGGTGCAACAACATATGGTTCTTTGTTGGGTAGATGAACAGGGGTTAAAAATGAAACTTTTAAAAGATCAGGGAAGAAAGGGTAAAACACCACAGAGGCCTATGGGTGATTTCTGAGATTCAGAGTGCATTCATGGCTTTCATCAGCTTAAGGCTGCACTGACGTCAACTCCAGTGCTAGCTTTTGCAGATTTTCAGAAACCGTTTGTGCTGGAGGTAGATGCGAGCCATTCAAGTTTAGGGGTGGTACTTTCTCGGGAGTGTGAAAGCAAGCTTGGGCCTGTTGCTTTTGCAATTAGAAGTTTGAAACCTACAGAGTGCAACATTCGGAACTACAGCTCGATGACACTTGAACTGCTTGCCCTGAAATGGGCAGTAACTGAAAAATTCAGAGAATAATTGTTGGGTCACCAATGTACAGTTTATACAGATAACAATCCTTTGAGTCATTTGGCTACTGCTAAGTTGGGGGCATTTGAAAAAAGAGGGGATTCAGAGTCTGCCATCTTTGATCTTACAATCAAGAACCAAAATGTGAAGGCAGATAGAGATAAGTGCACTGCGTGGCTGTTCGTTATCGGACCTTTCATTTTTAAAGAAACAGCATCCAAGTTGTTTTTTTTTTACAGTATTGGAAAGTGTCTAGGTTGCCTAATTCAAAAGAAAGGAAGGATCTTTGCAAGGGCACTATGGAATTGGTTTATCAATGGGGTCGTATTAATGGAAGGTATTCAGTATTGTATCGTCAGATTTATACTTCTGATGGAGGGGAGGAGGTTTATCGGCTTTTGTTACCACAGAAGTTGGTTCTTAGTTCACTCCATGCCAACCATGGGAATGAAGGTGTTGAACGTACATTCTAGTTAGTACGTTTACGGTATTTTTAGCCACACATATACTCAGATGTTGAGAAAAGGATGTAGGATCTGTGAAAGATGTGTTCTTTCCAAGGCTCTCCAGCCTCAGAAAGAATCTTGGCAATTGATTTTACGGTCTTATAGCCTTCAACAGATGGTAGAGAGAATATTTTGGTGATGACTGATGTTTTTTCAAAATACACTCAGACTGTTGCAACAAAAGAACAGCGAGCTAGCACAGTGGTGGAAGCGTTGGTAAAGCACTGGTTTTTTGGGCCTCAGTGTCATATTCACTTTGATCAGGGGCGGTATGGGGTTAAAACGATGACAGCCATGACAGACCGGAGGAGAGGAGAGACCGGAGGCGAGACCGGAGGAGAGACGAGACCGGAGGAGAGACGAGACCGGAGGAGAGGAGAGACCGGAGGAGAGGAGAGACCGGAGGAGAGGCGAGACCGGAGGAGAGGAGAGACCGGACGAGAGACCGGAGGAGAGACCGGAGGAGAGGAGAGACCGGAGGAGAGACGAGACCGGAGGAGAGACCGGAGGAGAGACGAGACCGGAGGAGAGACCGGAGGAGAGGAGAGACCGGAGGCGAGACCGGAGGAGAGGAGAGACCGGACGAGAGACCGGAGGAGAGGAGAGACCGGAGGAGAGACGAGACCGGAGGAGAGACGAGACCGGAGGAGAGACCGGAGGAGAGACGAGACCGGAGGAGAGACGAGACCGGAGGAGAGACGAGACCGGAGGAGAGACCGGAGGAGAGGCGAGACCGGAGGAGAGACGAGACCGGAGGAGAGACGAGACCGGAGGAGAGACGAGACCGGAGGCGAGACCGGAGGAGAGGCGAGACCGGAGGAGAGACCGGAGGAGAGGCGAGACCGGAGGCGAGGCCGGAGGAGAGGCGAGACCGGAGGAGAGACCGGAGGAGAGGCGAGACCGGAGGAGAGGCGAGACCGGAGGAGAGACCGGAGGAGAGACGAGACCGGAGGAGAGGCGAGACCGGAGGCGAGACCGGAGGAGAGGCGAGACCGGAGGCGAGACCGGAGGAGAGGCGAGACCGGAGGCGAGACCGGAGGAGAGACCGGAGGAGAGGCGAGACCGGAGGAGAGACCGGAGGAGAGACGAGACCGGAGGAGAGACCGGAGGAGAGGCGAGACCGGAGGAGAGACGAGACCGGAGGAGAGACGAGACCGGAGGAGAGACGAGACCGGAGGCGAGACCGGAGGAGAGGCGAGACCGGAGGAGAGACCGGAGGAGAGGCGAGACCGGAGGCGAGGCCGGAGGAGAGGCGAGACCGGAGGAGAGACCGGAGGAGAGGCGAGACCGGAGGAGAGGCGAGACCGGAGGAGAGACCGGAGGAGAGACGAGACCGGAGGAGAGGCGAGACCGGAGGCGAGACCGGAGGCGAGACCGGAGGAGAGGCGAGACCGGAGGAGAGGCGAGACCGGAGGAGAGGCGAGACCGGAGGAGAGACCGGAGGAGAGACGAGACCGGAGGCGAGACGAGACCGGAGGAGAGACGAGACCGGAGGCGAGACCGGAGGAGAGGCGAGACCGGAGGCGAGACCGGAGGAGAGACCGGAGGAGAGGCGAGACCGGAGGAGAGACCGGAGGAGAGGCGAGACCGGAGGCGAGACCGGAGGAGAGGCGAGACCGGAGGCGAGACGAGACCGGAGGAGAGACCGGAGGAGAGACGAGACCGGAGGAGAGACGAGACCGGAGGAGAGACGAGACCGGAGGCGAGACCGGAGGAGAGGCGAGACCGGAGGCGAGACCGGAGGAGAGGCGAGACCGGAGGCGAGGCGAGACCGGAGGAGAGGCGAGACCGGAGGAGAGGCGAGACCGGAGGAGAGGCGAGACCGGAGGAGAGACGAGACCGGAGGCGAGACCGGAGGAGAGGCGAGACCGGAGGCGAGACCGGAGGAGAGGCGAGACCGGAGGCGAGACCGGAGGAGAGGCGAGACCGGAGGAGAGACCGGAGGAGAGACCGGAGGAGAGACCGGAGGAGAGGCGAGACCGGAGGAGAGACCGGAGGAGAGGCGAGACCGGAGGCGAGACCGGAGGAGAGACCGGAGGAGAGACCGGAGGAGAGGCGAGACCGGAGGAGAGACCGGAGGAGAGGCGAGACCGGAGGAGAGACGAGACCGGAGGCGAGACCGGAGGAGAGGCGAGACCGGAGGAGAGACCGGAGGAGAGGCGAGACCGGAGGAGAGACCGGAGGAGAGGCGAGACCGGAGGAGAGACCGGAGGAGAGGCGAGACCGGAGGAGAGACCGGAGGAGAGGCGAGACCGGAGGAGAGACCGGAGGAGAGGCGAGACCGGAGGCGAGACCGGAGGAGAGGAGAGACCGGAGGAGAGACCGGAGGAGAGACCGGAGGCGAGACCGGAGGAGAGACCGGAGGAGAGGAGAGACCGGAGGAGAGACCGGAGGAGAGGTGTCAAAGCACCCTGAGGATCAGCTGTTTGTTAAATTCCTTTAGATGTAAACGGACAAAAGTAGTTTATGCATCAAACTCCTCCAGAAGTGATGAATCAGGTTTGTATAGCTGTAGAAGGCTCCACACCAGGCGTGTCCAGCTCCAGTCCTCTTCCGCCCTCAATCCTGCAGGTTTTCAGCGAATCTTTGCTGAAACACACCCGACCCCCACGGTGCAGAGGGTCAAGGTTCACAGCATCCATCTCATTTCAGTCTGGTGTGTTGAAGCAGGAACGCATGGAAGGCCTTGGACACTTCTGCTTTAGATAGATGTCGATTCACACTTTCTAATCTACTCGTTTAAATTATTCTGTTTTTATTTATCCATCCATCCATTAATCTATCTATCTATCTATCTATCTATCTATCTACCAATCTATCTATCTATCCCTCCATCCATGCATCAGTATTTATACCGTATTTTAGTGTTGACAGAACTGCCTTCATTCCAGTCTGCATTTAGAAATCTATTTATATCGGAGTGTAAAACCGACTTGTGACGTGTCACACAGCGTCCTCGCGCCGTTCTGGGGGCGTGTCCGTTCGAATACAGCCATGGTACCAGGTGGACTGGTTCCGATTTGGGTCATATGGTACCGACCAACAGTCGGGTTGGTTGTCTGTTGTAAATGATCTCGAACCGAGTCACGACACCGCATCATGCTGTAAAGGGACTCGAACCGATCCCCAGTTACCGACCTGAGGCTCCGTCACGTAGACAGCCCGGTCCCCGATCTGGAGGAAGATGCTGTCCCCGGACAGCTGCGGGGTGGCCGGGCGGAGTCCGCTGGACGGTCCCTGTGCTGGTCCCGGTACCGGTCCTGGTGCCGAACCGGAGCAGAAGCTGAAGCAGAACCTGCTGTTACTGCTGTTCAGTCTGAACAGACTGTTGCGGATCAGCAGCGAGTAGCATTTATTAAACCTGACCCACAGGTAGACGTAACACAGCGTTATTAACATGTCTCCTACACACGCGCACGGTTTCCCGACATTTCCCTGGCTTCCATTTAACACAATACTCCAGAGTGAATGTCGGTAAATCTACAGGTAAATGGGAGATTTCTAGATGTAATGTCAGAGCTCTATTTAACTGTCAACCAAGGTCTTCTCCCTGCTCTTCTTCGCTGTATATTTTCGCTTCCGCGTCTTCTTCTTCTTCAAGATGTTCCATCAGCTTGTATCCATGGAGACGCATTACTGCCACCTGGTGGTCAGCATAGACATAATATACACAGACGCATCGCGCCGCCATCTTGGATGGGTCTCCATGCGCCTCCAATGGATTGATTTGTAAGGTGTAGGTCCAACCACAACAATTTTTTTAATGCTATTTAACAAAGACATAAGGTAGCTACTATATAAATACATGTATAAATGAATTTGAAACAAACATGTTTTATTATTGATGCATTTGGATTTATCTATTTTTATCTGGTCAAATAAAAAAAATGATTCAACTATTATTACTATATTATTATTGTGAAATGTAATTCCACACGATCTGCTTTCAGTATTTTGCCAGTTATTGCAACTATGCTGGACAAAACACTGGATTAGCTGCTGGCTTTCTCTTGACTACAGTTGACTCTTTCTTTTTTCACATTTAAAAATTTATCAATATTGAGATACAGTTGTACAAAGTCTGAAAATAAATTATTGTATCAAAACTGTGTAATTCAGAAGTTACCCAGAAAAATACTATAAGAGCGTAAACCTCCGCCAAGGCTTTTAAAAAGTTCCTGGATCCAAACGGTGATCCGGATCACCACCAAAATGAAATCAGTTCTTCCTTTACACGTTTCCAACAAGTCCTGAAGATTTCACGAAAATCCGTCCATAACTTTTTAAGTTATCTTGAACACAAACAGACAAACAGATAAAGTCGGTAAAAACATAACCTCCTTGGTGGAGGTAATTATGCTACCATGTAAAACTCTCTTTGTGAAGCATAAATATTATATTTTTCCATAAACACCTCATAGGGGTAAAATTTATCATTTAGTAGACTAACTAAACTAAAACCTAAACAAAAATCTTAGGATAGCAGAAAAGAGAATAACAATCCAGCAACTGTAAAATACAACAACAACAAACAAAACGTACCAGAATATAAACCATTTTAATGCCTCACCATTATAAATACTCAGTCTGTGCAAATCACCTGCCACGTTGGTGCCCTCCACTCAACAAAGCCATAAACAAGTTTATGCACTGTCTTGAATATCTTGTGTGGCCACACTGCAATATCACAAAATAATTTAAAAAAGTATCTACATTCAAATGTTACTAAAAAGAAAAACACGCATGTTAAAAAACCAAGCTCACTGTCCACATGAGACTCCCCTTCCTGCCTTTTATAAACTCAGAAAGGCAGCCTCAATCCACCATGTTGCCTTGGTTACATTTCGTCCCATCAAAGTGCATCGTCGACCCGACGATGAACTAAGAACAAGTAAACAGCCACAGCTCCTGTACTGTGTTATCGCACCCTAGATGGCAGTCTATGAGGACTGGATTGCTGCCCATCAGTCTCTCTGGTTGACTTTCGGGGGTTTTCCCGGCACAGGATCCCCTAGCACATTTAGGGTATTCCCAGATAATGATGATTCAAGACCATCAGATCTCTTATCCAGTTCAACCTCTCCTGGTGAGTTAGAGACAGCTACTTCCTCACACAGTTCAACGTTATCACCCACACCATTCGCTCCAATGACTGGTTCAACCACATTAACCTCGCCTTCATTCATCTTCGACAACTCATTAAAACCATCTTCTGCCTTGTTTCCATCACCTCTTTAAGACTTCTTTCATCTCTAGTCTTAGGAACATCCCTCAACTCAATTCCATGGACCTGACAAACTGGCCCCCTCTGCCCTGCGGGGACAAGTGAATCCACAACCCCTCGCTCATGAGGTGGTTGCAGTACCTGATCAGGTATGGGATCCCAAAAATCCTTAATCTTATTTCAACCCCTTACAGAAAGATTTCTAATGTACACAAGATCACCTGGTTTAAAATCTAGATCATAACTCTTTTCTGGATTCTTTAAATCCTGCTGTGCCCTCCTCACCTTGAATCATTTTTGCACAATACCATAAGTGACAGCTAAGGAGTTCTCATGCTCCTGAACCCACTCTTCCACAGAGTGGTCGCTAGCTTCACCTTCTAGCCCTGCCAAAAAGTCAACTGGCAGCTGCAGCTCATGCCAGTTGACTAATGAACTGTAGAGTTAAAAGCATAAGTGGCCAGGGAAAGGTGATGCGGCAAACAGTGTTTCTGCTCAAGAGGAAGTTATCATAACAAATCATGAAGTGTGCAATTAAAGCATTCACACTGGCCATTTCCTTGTGGGTGATATAGAGTTGTGCAACTCTTTTCAATCTTGTTTATTTTACAAAGCTGATGCACCAGAGCACTTTCAAAATTACGCCCTATGGGGTTAAAACGATGACAGCTCTTATTGGTATTGAAAAATAAACTTGGCATTGAAAAATAAAATTTGGCATTGAAAATTTTTAATATGAAATAAAACAAGAACACTGAAATTAAATTATGAGTTCTGAAAAATGTGCATCGGTACTGAAAAAGTTTATTGAGACTGAAAAAAGATTAATTGAAAAGTAATATGGATCTATGAAGAAAATAGTAACTTTTAATTCAAACATTTATTTATGCCGACAGAGTTTTTACATGTTGACATCATTTCTTTATGCTGACCGTTTGTTTTTTGTTGGGATTTCATTGGGTTTTACTTTCAGTGATGAGATTTTCAGTTTCAACTCTCTGTCACTGTTTTTGCGTGGAGGGGGCGGGGTTGAGGGGCGGGGCTGCCGAGTGCGCTACTTCGAGTAATCTGCGTGTAATTTGCATACGGCGGAAAGCTCCACTAGCCTAACGGTCACGGTCGGAGATTTCCACAGATTCAATGGCGGCTGCCGGTTCTTCAGGAGGAACGCCTATACCCCAGGTATGTGTGTTCTTTACATATGCTTGTATTTACAGTTTGACTGGATAATGTTTGGTTACAAATGTTTAATGTGGTATTTTGGTCCGCTGGATGTGTGCTGCAGAAAGCTAAGTTAGCTCATAGGTGGAAGCTAGCTACAGTAATGGCTAAATCTATAGTTTTGTGATTCTTTTTGCCCCCCCGAGGAGCAAAGTGTTATTGCTGCTGCTTAACAAATCTGTGGTGAAAAAGTGTGAGGTTGGAGATCTATGAGTAGTTTTTTACGGTGGCCGACGGGTGCAAACGCGCTTCATATAGTAGTTTTTAGTATAAACTGTCTTTTGCTACTGGCAGTTGAGGTATTTACATGGTGGATAATGGCAGTGCTGCTGTAGCCCAAAACGTTAACATTGAAATGTGTATATGATTAACCTTTGTGCACATTTATAACTATGATATTTAATTGCACCTGACTTAGTTAGTTTTGGTTCTTTCATAGATGGCGTAGGTAGGGTGTTCTGCTGACATCTGTAAATACTTACAATGACGCTTTTGTTCATATTATATATATATGTGTTACACCCAGAGGGAAATTATGAATGGCTGCCTCTAAATACTGTAATAATAATTTGGTTCTGCATGGATGTTATGTATTAAACAAAAAATCTAATCTATTCACAGATATACATATCAAAACATCACTAATAATTGTCTGTGTTCAATTTTAATTACAGACACTGTTGATTGGAAGACAGTTTATGGAGAGAATGCTCAGAAGACTTAATGAAGTTCTGCAGCGCCAGCCTGTGGATTTGGACTATTTAAATTATGTAATAAGTCATGAAGTAGAATTTATACGCTCTTTTGCTCATGTTGTTGCACTGCCACAAGATGTAGTTCATGCCATCTCTGATCTTTTGAGACTAATTCAGTTGCAAGAAGCAAGAAAACCTGTTTCCTCTCCTGTGGAGATTTTCCACACTGCTAGTGGACAGCCTAAATTTGCCATATCAAAGGACAATCTGCAAACCCTCATCAGCATGAAACTTTCTGTCCCCTGTATAGCTAAACTCCTGGCTGTCTGCAAAAGGACAGTGTTTCGAAGGATGCAAGAATATGGACTTACAGTGAAGGCATCATATAGCCGTCTGACAGATGAGGAGCTGGATGATCTTGTTCATTCAGTCAAACTGTTTGGTTGAACTGCCCATTGCGTCTCCTCCTCTTTTCCCCGCCCCGAGCGGAGACACTCACGCGCCCGCAGGTGTGAGTAATCACAGCGTGCACGCGCCCAGGCGCACTGAGAGACTGTCAACGCAGCCAACACGAACTGTGGTGTGGTCCGTGCGATCGGCAAAAAAGCGGCTCAAACAGCGCAAATAGCGCGAGCCATAAGCTGCCGCAAAAAGCAGAAACTAACCTACCGTGCAGTCATCTCTTTACAATCCCTGAAGAACAGCCGGTAAGCTATGCTGCATATCTCGCATAAAGCACTGTCACTATGTGTGATGCGTTCACGGTCGCACGGAGAAAGTGAACTCTGACCTACAAATGTGTGATTGTGAATGAACTCTAAACATGCGGTAAAGTAAAAACATAATGAAGTCATCATTAGTAAGGACAATTATGACAATTTAAAATGATTTAAAAGTATGATAAAAGCAGTGAAGTTAAAAATTGCAGTAGAATTAAAACCTTGATGTAAAACATTTTGTAAAATGTATATTCATTATGTCTTCTGGTTTTCCTTTGAGGTTTTTTACCTGTTGCTACTGTTGCTACTGTTGCTACTGTTGCTACTGTTGCTACTGTTGCTACTGTTGCTACTGCTGCTACGGCTGCTGCTCAAAAAGAAAGTAAAGCAACGTAAAAGCAAAGAGTGAAGTCCTGTCGTCCTTCATGTAAAGAGTCCTTTTTCAAGTGGGGAAATACTGCACAACTAAAATAACCACTTGACAGTAAAAAACCGCTGCTGAGGACCCAAGAATCTCCAGACAGTAACAACCAAAAGTCGTCCCTTCTGCAAACTCCAAGATGGCAGATTCGGTGTCTCTAGAGCAGCTGAAAACCATCCGAACATCAGCAAAACGTCAATTCTCTCGTCTGGCAAACAATGTAGTTCGACTACACACAAAAATGTCTGAAGATGAGCTCAAAGACAGTTTTAAGCAGCTGAACCTGGAAGCAACCAAAGTCATGGAGACAAATGACGATGTTGGAGCTCAGTATGCTGCAGAAAATGATTCCGAGGAGCTAACTGGTCCACAAAAAGCTGACTTGGCCAAAACGGAAAGTGACTGTGAGAACAAACTGAGCGAGCTCCAAGACCTTATACAAAAAACACTGTGGGCCAAGCACGGGGAAACTGAGCTGATTACAGCGCTACAGAATGCAGAAATAGAAGCAGGTAGGGTGGAATCCATTGAGCCTGCTGATGATAAAGAGGCATATAGCTTCATTGTGGAGCACCTAGGACTTCTTATAAAGGCTGCAAAAAAGCTGTTCGTTAAATGGAAGTGCTGGGCCCCACAAGCAGAGCAGGAGGATTTCCAGAGCCGCATAAAGAACCTTGAGCTCATACTTCCTAAGCTCACGGCCAGGAAGGCTGATTGTATTCGAGCAAAAGTTAAGGAAGATGCGGAAAGGGGTTCACAAGCAGGTGTTGTTCACTTTGCCACACCTCCCATTAAACTAAAGCCAGCGTCTCTTCCAAAGTTCACGGGAATTAGGCGTGAATTCCACAGGTGGAAAAGAGACTGGGAGGCCCTTCAAATACAAGGGGAGCCCACTGGTTCGAGAGAAATAAAAAAGTTCCAGCTTCTCGATAGCATTGATGACAAAACTGCCAGGGATCTCCGTCTGTCAAGCCATAAAACTGCAGAGGATATTTTCAGAGTACTGGAAAATCGGTTTGGAAACAAAACGAGCATTGCTATTGAAATAGTGGAAGATCTTCAGAAGCTCCCTGCTATTAAAGACCAGCAGCCCAAGAAAATTATTGAGCTCATCCAGTCTATTGAAAAAGCCCTCTCAGACCTGAGTGACCTCGGCCAGACTGGGGCCATAAAAAACCCGCTAATGACCAAGGCAATTGAAAGCAAACTTCCTGATGGACTAAAGAAAGAATGGCTCCTCCACGCATTAAAAACAAGGGAGGCCACAGACCAAGAGGAGCGGTTTGACTGTCTCCTTGAGTTTCTTCAGAGCCAAGAAGCCATCTATGAGGAGTTGGATCAGCTCAGTGGGGACTCATCAAAACCCAGGTATGAACAAAAACAGGCCCGCACCAAAACTGTAAATCAAGCAAGTAATCTGGTTCCAGGGTGTGTTGTCTGCGGAGACAGAGGACATAGAAGAAAGCTGTATTTCTGCAGAAAATTCCGCACATTTTCACTGGCAGAAAGGCGAGATGCAGTTAAGAGGTTGGGAGCCTGCAAGAGATGTTTGGAGGTCCATGCAGATGGTGGTTATTGTAAAAGTGAATTCCTCTGCAAAAATCAGGAATGCAAGGATGCTCACGTGGCAAGCCACCACATCTACTTGTGTCCAAAAAAGACCAAAGCCAGCACAGTGGGAGGAGGTAACAAAGGAGGTTACACCGAAGCCCAAGAAGAATTTGTTAAGAGCCTTCCCCCTGACCTCGCCGAGCGGTGTCGTAATGTATTTTGCAACACAGTGGCCAGAACCTCCCACATATCTGGTCATCAAAGCCTTCTAGCAGAGTATGGCCTGGAAGAGTGGCCGGTCATCATGATGCTTCTCGAAGTCACGGCTAATGCTGGTCAAAAGGTTGGCACCCTGATTGATTTAGCATCGGACACAAATTACATAACGCATGACGCAGCCAAACATTTGGACCTCAGAAGCGAAAACATCAAGCTTGTTGTTCACGGTGTCGGAGGCATGAAAGTGACTGTAAACACTAAAAGATACATGCTGAAAATCCGAGTCCTGACTGAGAAAGGCACGTTCCAGTCGCATCAGTTGGTATGCTATGGTCTTGACCATATTGCAGACATCCATCAACCCGTCACAGCCAAGCAGCTTCATAACTTCTTCCCCGATGTTCCTGTTAATAAGCTTACAAGACCAAAAGACATACAGCTCCTGATAAGCCACAAGGAAGGGAGGCTGACCCCACAAAAAATTCGCTGTGTGGGAGATCTCGTCTTGTGGGATGGACCATTAGGAAAGACAGTGGCTGGGACACATCCTGAACTGTTTGAAAAGGCAACTGTTTCAGCTCACATATCCCGCACACATTTTGCCAGATCCATGAGAACTGCAGCAGTAAAATACGAAGAACTCATCTGTTCCTTGCCCACAATCCAGCATTCCAGTTGTGCAACCACCACTCGCGACTTCTTTGAATGGTGGAAATGGGACAGCATTGGTGCTGCCTGTGATCCGAAATGTGGGGGCTGCCGATGCGGTAACTGTCAGCCTGGTGGCAAAGAGATGACCTTGGCTGAAGAACGAGAGTTGGAGGTGGTAAAAAATGGATTGTCGTACGCTGGTGCAGATGAACATAGCAAAAGTCCTCATTGGCATGCAAGCTATCCCTGGCTCGAAGATCCATCTTCCCTACCAAATAACAGAAAGGCTGTAGAAGCAACCTTCCTCAGGACAGAGAAGCAGCTGGCAAAAGATCCTCAATGGAAAGCTGCATACTCTGCACAAGTCCATGAGATGGTAAACCGGCGTGCTGCAAAGAAACTGTCAGAGGAGGTTCTTCTTCGTTGGAGTGGACCAGTCTGGTATATCAGCCACTTGATTGCTCCAAACCCACATTCTATCACAACTCCAGTGAGACTCGTTTGGAACAGCAGTCAGAGGTATCAAGGACAAAGTCTGAACGATCTCCTGATGAAAGGCCCTGATGTTCTTAGCCCGATCCGTGAAGTTCTTCTCGCTTTCCGCCAAGGTTCCTTCGCTGCCCTAGGAGACATCCGAAAAATGTATAACTCCGTCTGGCTCGAAGAACGTGAAGTACACCTGCACAGGTTCCTGTGGAGGGATTCCGAAGAGGAGGAAGTGGATGAGTTCGCCATCACCAGGGTGAACATTGGGGACAAGCCGGCTGGATGTATAGCTCAGCTCGCAATGCGAGAAACCGCAAACCTCCCTCAGTTCAGCCACCTGGAAGATGAACGCAGGGTTTTGCAAGAACATAGCTATGTTGATGACATCTTAACGTCCCACAACAATCTGGAAAGATTAAGAGCAATAACCACAAATGTGGAAATGATTCTGCAGGAAGGAGGATTTGCTCTGAAACCGTGGATTTTTTCCGGCCAGAGAGGAAAGGAGACAGAGGTGAGTACGCCAAAGATTGTCATCCTTCCAAATCAGATGAAAGACGAAGACAACAAAGCCCTCGGGCTTGGATATAAAGTCCAAGAGGACAAACTGCATGCCATGGTAAGAATCAATTTTTCAAAACGGAAAAAGAAAATGAGGCTTGGACAAGACCTGTTGCTCGAGGAGGTGAGAACTAAGACACCAGACCCATTAACAAGGAGAGAGTTATTGAGTCAAGTTGCTGGGCTGTATGACCCAATAGGTCTAACTGCACCCACGAAGCAAAAAGGGGCTATTTTGGTAAGAAAAGCATTCCAGGAGATCAAACCAAAAGGCATCGCTGTGAAAGATACATGGGATGTGGCTCTATCGGACGGACTCAGAGAAAACGCCATCGAACTGTTCGAGCAGTATGTCCAGCTCGGCAAAGTGATGTTCACCAGACCTCTGACCCCGTTGGATGCAATAACTGAACCTATTGCTGTTACCTTCTCAGACGGCAGTGAGTGTTGCTACGGGGCAGTTTTGTACCTCCGATGGACATGCACATCAGGAATCACAGTGAGGTTGGTCGAAGCAAAAGCTAAACTGACTCCTTTTGACCACAAAGGGGACCCAGTTAAAGCCGAGCTCTGTGGTGCTGTCTTTGCCAGTCGGCTAAGGAAATACTTTGAACAGCATTCTCAAATCAAAGTGAAACGATGGTATCATTTCCTAGACAGTCAAACCATCCTGGGTGCTATCCGTCGGGAGAGTTACGGTTTCCAGACCTTTTTTGCAAATAGGATTGGAGAAATCCAAAGTGCCACTGACCCTGAAGAATGGTGGTGGATTCCCAGTTCACTAAATATTTCAGACATAATCACACGTGGAGCTGGTCCAGAACAGCTAGACGAGGGCTCCGAATGGCAACAAGGACCGCACTTCCTCAGCCTTGAAGAAAACGAGTGGCCAATCATGTCAGCAAAAGATGTATCGGAAACTGCCAGAGAAAACATTTGCCAAATGCAGAAAAAGTCATTTGTGTCAGTGCTTACAAGAGCCAAAGCAAGACAAGAAATGGAGCTGTCAACTCAACAAAGACCTCATAGACCACCGGCTGGATCAACTGTCAAAAACTTGATAAATGAGCAACGTTTCAGCAACTTAACACGTCTTGTGAAAACTATCGCAATAATGTGGAGAGCTGCAAAGAAATTTATTGGATCAATAAAGTCCCTGGATACACAAAAGTGGGAGGCTGTGCCCGAGAAGGGAGTCATCACTGTCAGAGAGCGACAGGATGCGCTGCAAGACATTTTCCTTGCAGCTCAAGATGGAGTAACCTTCCCTGCTACCACAACGAACCGCTTAGTGGTCTATAAAGAACAAGATTCAGGGTTATTGCTCTGTGGTGGACGAATACAGAGCTTTAATCAAGAAAAGACTGCTGTACCACTC